>NC_140957.1:7794647-8452147 GCF_014529385.1 Adiantum capillus-veneris
CATGAAGGAGACTGATCTAGTAAGCTCCTCTATCTCCATAGGGGGTTGCTAACTCCGCTCTAATGATCTAGTGTGGCACATAGTATCCCATAAGTTGTGCATGAAGGAGACTGATCTGGTAAGCTCCTCTATCTCCATAGGGGGTTGCTAACTCCGCTCTAATGATCTAGTGTGGCACAGATACCTTGGCTCTAATCAATCGGGATATCATAGATACCAAGGGCCTCTCCATGACTTTCCACCCATCCTAACTGATAGAGGGTCTGAACCCCATAGAGCACAGCTAAAGCCACCAAGGTATCAAAGAGCCAAAGTGACCTGCAAACACATCCTCTTCAATCCTCCCGAGGTTGCATACGCTGGATAACCTAGTTTCTATTGTTCTCTTCAAAGAAAACCTTGGCCTAGTGAAGACTACCCCAAGATAGGTGTATGCATCTGTGTACTCCACGAACTCTTGACCATAAATGAATGTAGGTGTTGATCTCCTGATCCACTTTGGTGTGGTATTAAAAACCATAACCTTAGTTTTACCAAGGTTTACTGATAATCCGCTATCCTCTGCAAACCTATGTAATGCATCCAAATGTCGTTGCACCCTCCGGTGAGTCTATATTACATACTAAATAGAGTAGGAGATAGTAGACAACCTTGTTTCATTCCAATAGTGGAGTGAACTAAGTTAGATATCCCCATCACTGATTTGTATAGAGCCATGATCCCCCAAATCAACTCATTGGGCACTCTATCCCTTGTAGTCTATGCATCAATCTGGCTATGGGCACTAGCTATGGGCACCATGTCAAATTCTTTGCAAAAATCCACAAAGCTACAATAGATTCATCTCCCATGTGTCCTACCCTCCTCAATGATGGCTCTCAGTGTTAGAATATGGCCAAGAGTGGAGAAGCCTCTCCTAAAACCAGCTTGTCTTTTTGCCTGTATGCCCTCACTCTTTGCTCGTTTGCTCAATTCATGCTCAACGAGAGATGCATACAACCATGCCAATGTGTGTTCAATCATGATAGTACGATAGTTTCCAAGCACCATAGGATACCCTACCTTGAAGATAGGCACAATAATAGACAATCTCCAAGTCTCAGGTAGACCCTCACACATGACACAATTGAACTGAACCGCAAGAACCCCTGTCAGCATATCTTTAGAATGTATAAAGTGCTTTACTGCTAGACCATCATGATCATATGCCCTCCTTGTCTTCGTCCTGTCAATGGCCTTCTTTACCATCTCATTGGTAAAGAAGGTACTCGTAGACAGGCATCGCTCAAGAGGATCAAGAAGGGGTGTCTATCCAAGGACCATATATAAGGATGTTACATACTGACCCCACACATCAGGGGAGGTAATCATTGGAGGAGATTTGTCATGGAAGAGATGACATGCCTCTTGTGAATCTCTACTCAAGAACAGTTGGTATAAATCTCTCTCCATCTGAGCTAGGAACGCTCGCTTCTTCTGACACACAAGGTGTCGGAAGGTTATTTGAGACTGTCTATGATTGACGACCCCTAGGAGAAGATACTTTGAAGTTGTGCTCTAGTCTCTCTGCATTCCTCATCATACCAAGTGTTCAGAGGCATGCTCCCAAGACGGCATCTCTACTTAGGCGCTCAGTATGTGGGTATGCCTCTGCTACTGCATCATGCAGTGTCTCAATCAGCAAAGTGGTGATCTCCTCCTGATTGAGAGTCTTGGCTTGGCTGTTGTACATAAAACGACTGTAGATCTCCTTTGTATAAACGGAGTCAATCTCTGGTATAAACGTATAGCGGGTTTGTGTCTGTCCGTCTGACATCTGAGTTGTAATGTATAGAAAGGAGACTAAAAATGTCAAGAGGGCATGATCCACTCATACACCCATTGATCTGGGTCCTACTGTGAAATCTTGAATGCAAGGAATGAAGCTCGGCTGTGTCAGGACATAGTCCACTGTGTTGGCCCCATGTTTGTGTGGGAAGCAAGTCAAATTGACTACTGCAGGGAATTGTTGTAGGCCATTAAGTATGGCCAATCCATGTGAGGCCCCCAACTCCATCAGATATCTCCTGTACTCGATGTACTCCTCATCTTGTGTAAGGTATCATAAAAAGTGGTCTGATGATTTCTCGTGCAGGCATTAAAGTCCCCCAAGAGAATAATGTCACCATCTCTGGAAAATTCCCATATGTCCTCGTCTAATATAGAGAAGAGGGATTGTCCTCTAGGTGCGACTTACACTGATGTGCCGGGGGGGAAGTAATATATAGCAATTGTACAAGAATCTGCATGTCTCACCCCTCAATCTCACCCACATGTATCTAGCCTGAGCATCTCTCTGAATAATGTGCACAAGCGGTTGAGCTCCTCTTTGAATACGACTCCCACTCCTCCTAACCCTCTGTCCCTATGCTCTAATCTAGTCTCTACTCGACAAGTTCTCCCACCTATATTCAGTCACGTGGCATAAGTTGTCCCGGTGCTTGGTGTGTCTCTGAGTAAAAGACGATGTCTCTCCCCTTAAAGCTATCCTCAAATGTCCCTACATCAAGATGAAGTGACCCATTACAATTCCATGCTGCCACCTTTAGTGTGGTCTCATAGGTCTCGCACCATCATGCGAAACAACGCTCCAATATCACCACCCTTTCATCTCGGTAAAAATCAATCTTACCTTTTTTCCTTGCCGCTCTAATATCAAGCATTACCTCGTGCATGTGAGCAACCTGCAAGAGTGTGAGGTCATCTCCAAGAAAGATGCCCGTCTTCTTAAGAGTTGGTCTTCTTCAAAAAGTCCTTCTTCGCTTCCATGGAGAGGAAATGCAAGATAAATGCCCTTTCCTTTGAGGTTTTCCCATTGCTTCCACTTTTCTTATTGCCCACTCTCCAAACTCTCATATGTGTCAGCTCATTAAGCCCCATCATGGTCATGGGTTCTTTTACCTCTTCATCATATTATCTTGATCTTTAAGGCCACAAATCCTCACATGTAAAGCACGCACATACCTCCTTTGCTCCTCTTCTAGTGTCAAGTTAATGATGGTGGATGTGGGGTTGTCTCCTTGCATTTTCCTTTCTTGACAATCTCGATCCATTTCTCGGCATCATCCACTTTCTGTTGGGTCTTTGTAATAACATCCGCCCACGAAGTCGTCATTTCTTTGTGTTGCTTCTCCCCTTCTTTGATGGCGTGCATTTGTTCTTTAATTGTATTGAGTTTGTCAACTACTGAGGGTTGAAGCTCACCTTCTTCAAGTGTGTCGTGATCCCATCTCTACAAACTCCTTGAGTGACACTATCTCCTCATCTTGGGCCGTCACTCGATTCTCAAGTGTGTTTATCGTGCTTTCTTGGACCAACACACGTTCTTCGAGTATCTTTATTGTGCCTACAATTAATTTTGTTAATGTCTCACACATTTCTTCTTTGCATTTTTGAATGGCATCTTCCAAAGGGTCAGCCGTCTTTGCCATTTTGCTTCTTAATGTTTGAGAGGGAGAGGGAGAAAGTTCGTGGGAGTGAGACATGCACACTACGTAAATATGTGGTTCTTAGTGTGAAATCTGATAGCATTGTTTCATGATTGATATGAATTAACCACGATTGGTCTCGAAATTTGTATCTTCAAATGCCAGATTCTCTTGTCTACACTAACACCTAAAGCACACTAACCAACACATATAATACCACAATTACCACTATCAGATGGGCCACAATCAAAGGCACTTATGTCATTCAAAAAGGCAAGCTTACATATTTTCTACCTTTGCATGTATTTGTGTTAACTCCAACAATGTGAATATGCCTAGAAAATAAAGCATTAAGCCATGTATTGTGGCTTTTGAAAATTGACTTTCATCAAAGTGACACCATTCGCTGCTTGGTAATGTAGGGAAATATGCTCCTGCTACTCCTTGGAGGGCAGGACGGCAACGGTTGAGCCATTTATAAAGAAGATAGTTCTACACGTTAGAGAAGAAGAGAAAAGTAGTTATGCTCATTCTCGTTCTGTACTTGCCCGGGCAAATGAAAATCGTTCCAGCTTTGAAGATTTATTACAAAAGGGTGTACTTGCGAGGAAAATCAATTTATAATACAGTAGTAGCATCCAAGATTATGACATTGCTATCGACAGATTTTACGTAACAAAATGGCTTAGTATACGGCCTGGCCTCCATGGTCCCACCTTGGTGTTTTTCGTATGGACTAGAGAAGAGGCCATGGTATCACAAAACTCTGCACAGAATAATCTCAACTGGCTTACTCTACTTTCATCGTGTTCAAACTTTAAACCTGAAGCTGTCATCTGTTTATGGGCCATCCCTCCACTGTGCCTGTATTTGCTGTCAGAGTACAATCTGCAGTCTGTCGAGGAATCAAAAGAGGTTGACGGAGGCGTGTTTGTGGAAGAATATACTCGTCGTCACTGTCATAATATGCCAAGCCAGAAGAAGGCATTGCCGCCCTGGTGCAAAATGCAAGAAGCAAAGCAAAAACCTGGAAGACAGGATAAAAACCTGTGTCAGACATGTGGCTTTGATAAAATTTCATTATCGATATGATGAGGCTCTGAAAAAATTATGATAAGGGTCTGAAAAGCGTCCATCAAATATCAATATGACAGCAACACGTGTGCGTACCTCGATGATCACTAGTGCTAGGCCCGCCCACTTGCAAAATTCCAAGTTAGTTTCCACAAATTCTTTGATATAATCAAATAGACCACTTGGATCATCAGGGATAATCTGAAAAACATTTGTGTAAGCTAGCTTAGATACATAAAAAGTTAAAAGGCTGTGCACGAAGTTAAGGATGCACATGCTACAGTACCTCCTCCCATTTCTCATTAAGAAAAAGTTCTGCTACAAAAGCTCCTTCCAGTATGATAAGTAAGATGAGGAAAAAGGTGTACTGTCAGAGTCAAGGTAAGACATCATAATTCTTCCTTTCAATGATTCTTTCTTTCAACAATGCCAGGCGATACATTGCTCCCTTATATTCCAGGGTTTGTGTCCCGACCTTGTAGATAAATGAAATGAAAAGGATACAGAAGAAAGACAGCATCCGTTTGAAGTCTCTGCTGCAATGTGACCTATGAATGATATCAGGCATACAAACAGACCCAAACCGAGTAAAAAGTAAATGAACCTGCAGAATCACCACAAACTTGTGTGAGCCAGGATGCCTATAGAGGTTGCCTGTTTAGGATCCTTATATACAAGGTCGTTCAGGCTTTCACTCCAAACTTAACATACTTTTAAAGAGATTTTTGAAAACAGCACAAAAAAGATATGGTGATCCACTATGTGCCTGAGACACAAGCGAAGTTGCTCACTGCTGCAGGATCTCGTGATGTCAATCCCCCTCACCTTCCTTTTCTTGTGTCATAGACTCATTCGTCAGAAGCCTTGTGAGCCTAGCTAGTCGTAAGACCCCCATGTCCAGACAAATCCATTGAATTAGTTTTGCTCCTTGTATAAATGATTGTACATGGCCCAGTCGGGTGTTAGTTCACTTTCGTGGGCATGCAGCTAAGTCTAGGAAAGCCTAGGGGATCCAAGTCTGGAGCCTTCATGCACCTCTTTGCAGACAAACAGACTCATTAGATCAGTTTCCAACCTTGCATAATGCTATTTGAATAAAAGATTGTACATGGCGTAATTGGGTGTTTTTTAAATTCGTGAGCATTCAGCAGTGCCCGCATGTAGCTTCGGATAACCAGGACTTGCACCAATCTAATGGGCGTGGCAAGTGCACCAATGCGATGTCTTAAACCATGAATGTACTTAATGATGGCTCTCTCTCTCTCTCTCTCTCTCTCTCTCTCTCTCTCTCTCTCTCTCTTATGGCAAAGTTGTTTGTGTGCATAATGGAGATGAAATTGAGTGATTGGGCTGAAGAGAATGACAAGCGTGTAAAAGGACAAGCGGGTTTTCGTCGATGCCATAGCACCATATTCATCTTGTCACTCTTCGTGTTCTCATGGAGGAAAGTCGGTTGAAAGACGAGCGATTGTATTGTTGTTTTGTGGACTTTAAGAAAGCGTTTGATATGATTCCATGTAACAATTTGTGGAGAAGGATAGAAGAACTCAAGTGCCAAGTGAGTTCATGCTAGCGGTTTCTTGAATCTATGAGAAGGTGATGTGTCAAGTGCGCATGGGAAGAGGAATTTCAGAAATTTTTGCAAGAACTATTGCAGTTAAACAAGGATGTCCGTTGTCACCAACTCTCTTTGGTCTATGCATCGATCAATTGGAACAAGTGGTACTTGACTTTATCCAAGAAGAAGGCATTGACGAGGTCACTATTTACAAAACAATAATCATGCTTTTATTGTATGCGGTAGATGTAGTGCTTCTAGCACACACTTTAGAGGATGCACAAAAGCTTATGGTTGTCCTTGAGAACTTTTGCTTGCATAGTGGACTGATTGTGAATGAATCTAAGACAGGTTATGCTTGTGAAAACCAATCATAAGGAGAAGCCATGCATTGTGTACAACAATGAGACACTTGAAGTTGTTGAGAGCTTAAGTACCTTGGCCTCGAGGTTCCGGCCAATCACAAGTGGCATGGATGTGCTATGCATCGTTTGGAAGCGGGAAAGAGATCATACTATGCATTTGAGAACATGTGTAATCTCTATCTGTACCTCTTGTTGATGTGAATGCTCCACCAGTGCAGGACTTTATAACTGGGCAACTTGACGATGATGCGTTTAGGACTTGATTGCGGCTGTGAATGTGTTTTCTCGATTGGTACAAAACCCAAGGTTTATGGAGTTTTTGCAAGTGCCACCAGTGCCACAGCAGACAAGGGAACTCACAAAGCCAGTAGAGCCAGATGAGGCTCAAGCCCAGGTCCTTCATGCGTCCCAGCAGGATAGGAAGCACTCGCACGTTGCGGAGTCAGGGGGCTCCAAAACAGATTCCTTTCGTCCATAAACAGGTGGTTAGGACACCAATTCCACACGTTTTGCCAGTTCAGCCCGCCACCTTTCAAAGTCCACATGTTGCATTAAATGGACAGGGAACCAATTTCTAGGCAATGCATCAGGTTTTTCCACCACCCATGGTACATCCTGGGTATTTCGAGGGTGGATCAGTGTTTCAGAGCATGGCTCGTTATGCGCCTCGAAACCAGCAATATAGGCCAATAACAATGTTTGGGGGTATGCAAGGCATGATGCCAAACCCCATGTATGGTGATATCGGCATGCTACAAGCTTTCAAAGCAATCGGCACCAATTGGGGTGCCACAGGGTAATTTTGGCATGGCTGGTTTTTCTAGACAGCAGCCAGATATGGCACTTACGACGCAAAATGTCAATGGCCAAGAAATGCCGATGATCCCTACTACAGTGCCCATGTTGCAGACAATTCCTTATGACAATTTGGGGGCATTCGAAAAGCCGAAAGCTTACAAAGAAGGTGGTGCACCTGTAAAGTTTAGCACTTTCAGCTGCTTTGAGGATAAAGCAAAGGCTCTTACTTTCCTCCAGCAGTTTGATACAGTTTATGCAGGAGGGAATTTTACAGAGGCCTCTAAGGTCAAGCTTGAAAGACAATGCACTTACATGGTGGACGACATTGTTGATGCAAGGGCACACACCTGCCACATGGGTATACATACTTCAAGAAAATGTTTGCATCAGAGTGGCTGTCAGATGAATTTGAAGCCGATGTCATGACAGATTAAAACCAACTCACTGCGGCTACTTGCAAGAGCCTACAGGAGTACAATCGGAGGTTTTGTAAAGCGTTGCTCTCGGTAACCTCTTATAGGTTTGTGCCACTGACAGAGCAGATTGACAAGTATTAATCTGGGCTGCCTAAAGGGCTTCGAGATTACTGTACAAAGAATAGAGTGGCTACCCTCACTCAGCTTATGGTAGTTGCCAATATTGGTCTTGCCTTGTTGAAGGGAGAGGATAGTGGGTTTCCAGGCAATGTGAAAGGGCGGCAGCAAAAGAAAAATTCAGCAAAGAAGCCCTTCGTGAAAACGGTTCCTGAAGCGTCACAGGGGTCAAAAAAGGTTAACAAGGATAAGGACTCAACCAGGACTTCTAGAGCGCAGGCAAAGAAGCAGAAAAGGAAGCCTTTTGTGCGTAAGTCGCTCGAGGAAAAGAAGGTCTTGATGGCTGAGAATAAATGCTTTATATGCGATCAGCCTAGTCACTTTGCTGCAGATTGTCCACAAAGGAAAAGACCAACTGACTCAGATGATAAAGGCAAGAAGCCTAAATCCACGGCAGGTTTGGTGCCAGATATGGTGGGTGACAGGCCTAGTACAGATGCCAACGAGTTACGCAGAGCATAGGGTAAAGTTAGAGATTAGACGGTACTCATCTTCTTTGATCCAGGTGCCAAAGCAAACTTTATCTCACCAGAGTTAGCTATGAAGCTGGGCATCAGAGCTAAAGAGATGGGGTACACGGCAGAGGCAAGGTTGGCATGTCCTAGCTACTCAGAATGTGTTACTCCCATTATTGGAAAACTACGTCTACATATTCAGTCGTATGTGGACACTGAAGAGTTTTATATCATGCCATTGGAAGGGTGTGATGCGCTACTGGGAACCCCATGGATGTTCAGAGTACATGGTGAGCTGGATGTCTTTGGTAAAATGATCACGCTTTACCATAGGGACAAAACTCATGTTTTGGATGTAAAGCTCAAAGGGGAGTCTGTCCCTATTGTATCTGCTTCGGCTATCACTTCTGTAATTAAAAATCATCTTTCTACGTACTTCATTTTTTCACGTGATGTTTCAGATAATTGTCAGTCCAATTTATCTGTGTCAGATAAAGAAAGATCAGCATTTTTGCAATAGTTTACTGTTTTTCTGATTCATTACCGTCACGCTGCCATCAGAGAGGCATGAGGACCATGCGATAGATTTGGTGCTAGGGTGTAGCCCACAAAACAGACCTCCCTACCGGGTTAGTGCGGCTCAGCAGAAAGAGATTATGGGCCAGGTTGAGGAGCTTTTAGAGAAGGGGCTGATTCAACCTAGTTCTTTACCTTTTTGCTCCCAAGTGCTCCTAGTACAAGAGAAGGATGACTCTTGGCGCATGTGTATTGATAATCGTGCATTGAATAAGAATACCATCAAGAACAGGTTTCCTACCCCAAGGATTGATGATATTCTGGACCGTTTAGAGGGTGCTTCAATTTTCAGCAGGATAGACCTTAAGAGTAGGTACCATTAGATTCGTATAAGGCTAGAGGATGTGCACAAGACTACGTTTAGAACAACGTTTGGTCTTTATGAGTTCCTAGTGATTCCATTTGGTCTTACAAATGCTCCTACTACATTCAATAAGATGATGGACCGGATTTTCTACTCGCATCAAAAGTTTGTTGACACATTCTTTGATGGCATAATAGTCTATTCGAAGCATGAAGAGTAGCATAGGCGTCACTTGACCATTGTGTTCGAAGAGCTGCGTAGTCACAGGTTACTTGTCAATCCTAAGAAAAGTGAATTCTTCTTAGAAGAGATCCACTTTCTTGGCCACATAGTGGAAGGCAAGAAGAATGTTGTGGTTGATGCGTTATCAAGGAAGCCACAAATTTTAGTTGTGTCAATTCCGTATCACCATGAGCTTGATGACATGAAGGAACAGTATGCTACTGATGAAGATTTTGCAAGGATCTTTAAACAGTTGCAAGATGGGCAATGTCATGAGCACTACCTCCTCAGAGACAGTTTTATGATGATACATGGCAGACTTTGTGTTACTAGGCCATTGCGACATAAGGTCATGGTAGAAAGTCATCTCCCACCGTATGCAGGGCGGTGATGCGACAGTGAAAACGGTCAAGACATTCTTTTATTGGCCTACTTTGAGGAGAGATGTGGATGCCTTTGTGCGAGCATGTGTGATTTGCCAAAAGGTCAAGTTTGACAGGCAAAAGGCACAAAGGTTATTACAGCCACTGCCGATTCCGGATAAGCCATCGGAAAGTATTGCTATGGATTTTATCTTTGATCTTCCAAGAACGCCGACAGGGAATGATGGTATATGAAACCGGCCGATGGGGCGGTAGGCGTTGGCTTTCACCTGAAATTCTTTACGTTAGACACACACACAGAGCACTTCGCAAAAAGAACCTGGGACAGGAATTAACACTTGAATACACACACGGCTCGGAAGCTAGAATGCCCCGAGCAGACGCCGACAATCTGTAGGCCCCAAAATTGGCGCCCCTTTCGGTATTTCTTTATTCTTTAACAGAGCGAATAAAATCTGTGATCTCCTACGAGCTGCCCCACACAATCCAGGCTGAGAAACACCTGTTCTAGCCCGATTTCGGCAACATAACTATACTAGGACGCTTCACAGTCAGTACCCCCACGCAATAGATGACTTTCCCGACGCATACGAAAACTTTGCAAAACCTGGCGAGAATCTGAAGCACGCTGAATTCTCTGTTTTCTGCCCCGAAAATGCGCCAGATTACCTTTACAGCGGTCCCCTCGCGTCCCCGAACCTCCTGAGGGTATTAGGGTCCGTTTGGGGGCGAAACCTTAAACCTGCAAAAATACACAGCAGGCCGTAATTCCCTGTTTTGGGCTCCATTTCACGTGCCGGTCGCATCTGTAGCAAGACCTCGAGCTCCCGCACCTATAGGGCTACTTGCCCTTTGAATCGGACGAGATTTCTCACGTGAAACCTTTCCAAATTCGTCTGTACCTGTGGGGGATTAGCCACTAGCTAACCCAATACCTGTGCAAGAGGCTCTTGCCTCGACAATCGCGCATGAACCCACACGACTGTACATCAATCAAATGAAAAGCCCTCTTGTGGGGCATCACATAACTGCACGTAAAGGAGAGAGAGAGAGAGAGAGAGAGAGAGAGCAGTGTGTAGCGTGCAGGGTATCACTCCTGGCACCACACTGTACATAAAGGGAAAGAAAGCACTCCATAGCTCTTAACCTGTGGCAGAAAACTCAAAATGAGCCTCCCAGCTATAAATTCAGCGCTACCTCTTCTTTGCATTAGGCAAGTGAACAGAAATGTGCCACTTGGCACATTTACAAGCATTTTCCCGTTTCGGGTTTGCCGCCTAAAAATCTCCCGACTGGTTGCTCAGCTGACTTCGCGGCAGAGTTGTAAAATGTTCCCCTAGTCATACCGAGGTAATGACGCGAACACATTTCACGGCCCAAAAAAGCAATTCCCTAAATTTTAGGAAATGATTCCGTTGGGCTCCCACTGGTCATCTGACCATCTATCCTCATTGGGACCACATCCAAAAGTACAATGTGGGCCAACTATCGGATATTTTCTGCTGGTAGTCCCACCTTGACTTTATGCCTTTATTGAGTTCACTTCCTAGTATCCACCAACTTGCTAAATGCGACCGGGGGACCTATATGATCTTGCTCTGAGCCTAGACATCCTCTTACTATACAATTCCAGTGCCGACCACTTCCCATCTGCGGGTGAAACTACCGTTCACATTGGCCATACAATGTCCGACCATTTGCTACTTCAAAAAGAGGGTCTCAAAAATAAAACAAAACCCATTGGAAACAAACCAACAACTAAAGTTCGCAGTTGCCACGTCCTCGTGACATAGTTAATAGTTGCCACGTCCCCGTGACAGTATATGGACAGTTATTTGCAGGTTCAGTAAGTAGGCCCATTTTATTCTTGTCAAGAAGAAGATAAAATCTGACCAGATGGCACGGTTGTTCATGTACAATGTGTTTTAAGTAGCATGGTATGCCACAATCGATTGTCAGTGATGGTGATCCCTACATGACAAGTTTGTTTTGGAGAGGATTGTTTGAGAACATGGGCACTACGCTCAAGTTCTCGTCTTCTTTTCATCCACAAACTGATGGAAGTCACAAGAAGCTAACTCTATTGCCTTAGATCAGCTGAAATGTTGTGTGTCAGATAATAAGGGCAAGTGGGAACAGTATTTGCGTATATAGGCTTAAGTATGTATACAACAATACGAAGCATTCGTCCACAGGCAAGGCACCTTTTGAGATTGTTGAAGGTGGCAAAAAGGTTCCTCCAATTTTGCATACAAAGGACAAGATCTTTGAGGCAGATTGAATGTTGAGAACATGGATGAAATGTATAAGAAAATCAAAGTTGCCTTGGAGAAGACTCGGGCAAGGCAGAAAAGGACTGCTCATCGTCACCGTCGTGAATTACTATTTTCACCTCGTGATTGGGTACTTTTACGGTTTGAAAAGGCAAGTTAAAGAAGATGAAGGGCAAGGAAAGGTTATTTCCAAAGCTAAGCATGCGTTACTATGGGCCTTTTCAAGTGCTTGATAAGATTAGCGATGTTGCTTATAGGCTAAAATTGCCTTCCACTTGGAAGATTCATAATGCCTTTCACATGAGTCTTCTAAGACCTTTCGTGGGTGATGTGCCTGAAGATGCGCCACAGGAGGACCAACCAAAAGTCGATGAACTTGATGAATCTTGGTACCTAAGCAGATTTTGGCACATAAAGAAAGAAAAGTTAGGGACAGGTTGCAAGACGCTATTTGGCGAAGTTCAAGAACTATCCACCTCTGGATGCAAACTGGATAGAAGAGCATGAAGTGTCAGAGTCACCAATTGTATTGCAGCTTTACCTTGAGGCCTTTGGGTTACAGCCTACGTATGCCCCAACCTAGCCTGTTCAGAGGGGTAATGATGGAGCTAGCACATCAAATGTACATGCGGATTCAGTGCAATAGAAGTGTGCATCGCTCTTCAAGTGTTAAAGGTATTATGCTCACTTCTATCATAGATGAAAATGACAGAAGTATGAAGGTCTCATTAAGTCATTTGTATCTATGTGTTATGACCTTTCTTGCGGGTACATGCAATGATGAAAGCGTGCTAACAACACAAGATGATCAATGGCATGCAATCGAGGATGTTTGCGATTTCAAGAGGGGGGTATGTCACGAGGACATGGCAACTGCTAACCTTAGTTGTTGGTTTCTTTTCCTTAATTTTTGTTTAATTTTTGGGACCCTCTTTTTGAAGTTGCAAATGGCCGGACACTGTATGGCCAGTGTGAAACGGCCTACGGCCGAGAGTTTCACCCACAGACGGGAAGGCCTTGTCGCCACGAGTTGGTCGGGCCGACCGGCACTGGAATCCGAGCAGTAAAAGTATGTCTAGATTCTACTCAAAGTTTGAAAAGAAGATCACCCAATAACTGGGCTACATTGCATTTTTGGATGTGGTCCCAATGGTGATAGCAACCGGTTGAGATATTTTTAGATCGGAAGGTGCAAAACGGGAAAACCATGCATGAGTACCATTTGGTACATTTTTGGGCACTTTCCAGCTTGAGAGAGAGAGAGAGACAAAGGTGTTGAAATTAAACGTGGGGCTGCATTTTCAACCGTGTGGTGGATTGTTCCAAGTACCAAAGCTATTGTGTGCTTGCGTACCCTCTATGTATAGTGAAGTGCAAGAACTGAAGCCTTGCACAGCATTCACTGCTCTCTCTCTCTCTCCCCTCCATGCAGTTATGTGATGCCCCACAAGAGGGCTCTTCATTTGACCTATGTACAGTTGTGTGGGTTCATGCGCATTGCCGAGGCAAGAGCCTCTTGCACAGGTACTAGATTAGCTAGTTGCTAATCCCCCGCAGGTACATGTGAATTCGGAGAGATTTCACACGAGAAATCTCGTCTGATTCAAAGGGCAAGTAGCCCTACACGTGCAGGAGCTCGAGGACTTGCTACGAATGCAACAGGCTCAGGAAATGGAGACCGGCTCGCGAAACAGAGTCCAAAACAGGAAAAACAGCCTGCTGTGTATTTTTGCAGGTTTAGGGTTTCAGCCCTAAACGGTCCCTAATACCCCCAGGAGGTCCAAGGACGCGAGGGGACCGTTGTGCGAGTGATCTGGTGCATTCTCAGGGTAGAAAACAGACAAATCAACAGAAATGTGCCACTTGGCGCATTTACAAGCATTTTCCCATTTCGGGTTTGCCGCCTAAAAATCTCCCGACTTGTTCCTCAGTTGACTTCGCGGCAGAGTTGTTAAATGTTCCCCTAGTCATACCGGAGGTAATGACGAGAACACATTTCACGGCCCAAACTAGCAATTCCCTAAATTTTAGGAAATGATTCCGTTGGGCTCTCACTGGTCATCTGACCATCTATCCTCATTGGGACCACATCCAAAAGTGCAATGTGGCCCAACTATCGGATATTTTTTGCTGGTAGTTCCACCTTGACTTTATGCCTTTATTGAGTTCACAGTGCGACGGGGGGACATATATGATCTTGCTCTGAGCCTAAACATCCTCTTAGTATACGAATTCCAATGCCGACCACTTCCCATCTGCGGATGAAACTACCGTTCACATTGGCCATACAATGTCCGACCGTTTGCTACTTCAAAAAGAGGGTCTCAAAAAATAAAACAAAACCCATTGGAAAGAAACCAACAACTAAAGTTAGCAGTTGCCGAAAGCGAGTGAACACGTAGTCGAATGAATGCTCGCTACTGCTGCTGCCCCCCCCTGCTCGCCTCTGCCCTCTCCCCCCCCCCCTTGCTGCGCCTTCGCTCTCCCCCCCCCCCCCCCCCCCCCCCCACCCCCCCCCCCCCCCCCCCCCCCTCCCCCCCCCCCCCCCCCCCCCCCCCCCCCCCCCCCCACACCCGCTGCCCCTGCGCGCTGCTGCCCGCCCGCTGCCCCCCCTTGTTTTCGCGCTGCCCTCCTCTCGCGTTGCCATCCCCTCCCCACCCCCCCCGTCCTCTTTGCTCCCGAAGGTCTTCTGCACCTGGCTCGGCAATGCTTTCTCTTCGGACAAGTGCTTGGCGTACTCATTCGCAGATTTTCTTCATCGCCCGCTTCTTCGACTCAGCAGTAGACACAGATGGAGGCTCCAGCTCCACCTCAGAGGGACTCGCCTAAAGCCCCCTTGCCCGACCCCACTGAGCCCACCATTCGACTTGCTCTTACGCCGGCAAAGCAAGCGAGCCTTGCCACAGAGGTAGAACGCTTGCAGGCGACTTCTGTCATCTGCAAGGTTCTCGGCACTCGTCCCAGCAGAGGAGAGCTACCAGATCTTCTCCAGGCCCGCCTCCTCGCAGAGGTGGGCAAGATCTTGGATATCCAGATTCTCGGACGGGGGTACTACCAGATTGAGTTCGAGAGTTCCGAGATGGCCTCCAAGGTCATAGCTATGAGTCCATTGGCCATCCGAGCAGCACGCGCCCACTTTCGACAGTGGCGACATGGTTTTGACCCGTCTTCGGATGTGCTAGTAGAGGAGGCGGACATCCCCATATCAGTCTGCTTTCCAGGTTTACGGAGGGAGTACCTTCCACTTCTCTCCAGGATTGGCTCCGCCATCGGAACTGTCCTGGAGACACCTCGTACGGCAGCATCAGTAGCTGCCAAGGCGGCTGGCATCCCTTCAGTTCGAGTTTTGGTCAGAGATACCCACACGCTCCCGAAGGTCATCCTTCTGCCTCGGGTGAGTGGGGGTTGGTTTAGACAGAGTGTGGAGTACTCGGGTCTCCCGAACCAGTGTTTCATTTGCAGACAGATGGGCCACCTAGCGAAGGCCTGTCCACGGAGGAGACCACGACCCGCACCGCAGCCTCAGCCCCAGCCTGCCAAGGCTGGGCCGCAGCCACAGCCAGCGACGCAGAGCACAGATCCAGCGTCCATAGTCACAAGGGACGCATTCCGGGACGGGGGAACGGGGGACGGGGGACGGGGCTGAAATGGATTTTTAGTGTAAAAAAGAGAGCGGGACGGCAAGTGGGGACGGGAAGCCCGAAAAAGGGCGTCCCCTGTTACTATGCCAGCGCCACCCTCCGAGCCTGGGGCTCTAGCGGAGGAGGGGTGGCAGCAGGCCCGTGGCCGTCGACGCCAGGGGCCACAGCGACAGCCTGGCACTCAGAGTGGCCCCCAGGTGCCTACTCAGCAGCAGTGGGTTCCCACGGGGAACCGCTTTGGTCCTCTTGAGTAGGAGGAGCCCCCTACACCAGCCTCCACCTCCGCTTCACCCTCGCCAGCCGCTCCGCCTTCCAATCTCCCCTCCTCCTCCTCATGCCCTCCCCCGCCCTCTGCTACCGCTCTCTCCCCACCTCGCCCCCCCCATGTCTCTGCCGCCCCACCTCGCTTCTCCTCTCCCCCGCCCCCCCCCCAGCCCCTTCTCCCCCTCCTCCTGCTTCAGTACCACAGTCGGCTCTGGAGACTGGACTCTTGCCGGCGGCCAGGAGATCTCTTGGCAGCGCCTTCGCCACGAGTCGCCTTGCGAGAGAGGGTCAGCCCTTCTTGCGGCCCCCATTGCAGATTCAGCATCTCCTCTTGCAGCTATCCCTCATGGTTTGACGAGCTTTGACCTCCGACGCCGCTGGGATTTCTTCGATTACGGGTTTACTCGTTTTCTTGGCGATTCCGCAGCAGACCACGAGGCAGCCTGCTTCAGAGTCCACGCTCTGTTCCTCGCCGCTAGGGGGACAGAGGCCTTGGACTCAGCAGTTGGTTTCTCCTTCCCCCTCTGCGGCAGGACTGAGACAGAGTGGTCCCTCGACTCAGTGGTGGGATGGTTGCATACACAGGTTCTCGAGTTCTCTCACCACATGGGAGAACTTGGCGTTACAGATCTGCTGCAGACTTTGTGGCCACTGGCCAAGTTTGCGGTGACACCCCCAGATTCAGCAGGATGTAGACACATTGTGGTGTACTTTTTTGCTGATACGCAGTGTTTGCCTTGCTATGTATTCATTCATGAGGACTCCTGGACAGAGGAGGTTGCTTTACGCACGGCTCGCTCTACTTGGGCTTGGACCAGGCACTCACTGCAGTCTCGCCTATCTAGAGGACGCTCGGATGCGGATTACTCCCCATCCAAGCCTGCTTCGAAGATAGCTCGTCTTGCTGCTGCGGCAGCATCTGTTCTCTCTCGCTCCCCATGAGGATCGTCTCGTGGAACGTGCAGGGACTCGGTGGGCCCCAGTTTCAGCGACAGCGGGGCCGATTGCGTCAGGAGCTTCAACGATGCCTTGTGGGAGGAGAGATTGATCTCCTTATGCTTCAGGAGCACCATTTGTCTGAGAGCCGCATTCGGCGATGTGGTCAAATTTTGCGTGGACGCTATGATACCTTTTGGTCAGCTGCTTTTGGACCTGGAGGCATCCAGGGTGGGGTATGTATGACTATTGCGGACTCATTACAGCAGGCCATTGTGGGCAGAGGGATTATTGTACCAGGCAGGGCTCAGTGGATTACTATGCAGGTTCAGGGTAGCCTTGTGGGTTTCCTGAACATCTATGCGCCCAATGTGGCGAGTGCTCGTGCAGAGTTTTGGTCACAGATGGTTGAGTCTTTGCCTCAGGTTGACCAGTGGTGTGTAGGAGGGGACTTCAACATGTTGGAGGACCCTTCTGACAGAATCGGAGGCAGCCATGCTACTGTGCATGGAGTCGAGTTAGCAGCTTGGGAGAGGTTTTGTATGACGTTGAGGGTCTCGGATACATGGCAGCATTCTGGCTTTGTGAGGCCTCCAGAGAGTCTTGCCTTCTCTAGATCGGACCGCCGAGTGGGAGGAGTGAATCTATCGCGCATAGATCGCTTCTACACTAGTGACCACTTCAGTGACTTGGGGGGATCAGTGGGCATCCTGGCAGGGACATCCTTCTCGGACCATGCTCCAGTGATCCTCACAGTGGCAGACAGGCAGAGGAGTGGGAGCACGATGCTTCGCATCCCAGAGCGGGTTTTGTTGGACTCAGCACTCAGAGAGAGGGTCGAGGCTCTATGGACAGAGGGCATGGACAGCCAGGCTCCACCTGCAGACAGAGTGGCCTCAGGCCTAGCTCAGCTCAGCCACTTCTTTCTCCAGGAGTCTTTGGCTCGACGGGCTGCAGCGAGAGAGGAGGAGCAGCGTCTCAGACGAGGCATTGCTTCACTACAGAGGATGCAGGAGCAGCATCCAGACAGTCCATGGTTGGAGAAGCAGCTTCAGCAGGCTCGACAGGAGCTTGCTTGCACAGAGGAGAGGCGCCATGAGTTTGCCTTTCACCGGCATGCATCTCAGTGGACTCAGGTGGGTGACAGAGTGACAGGTGTTTTTTTTGAGACAGTGGGACCTCGGCACTCGCATGCCAAGGTCAATCAGTTGAGGAGACCCGATGGGTCAGTTGTTTGCGAGCCAGAGGATATGCGTGCAGTTGCTACTGACTTTTACCGTGAGCTTCTGTCGGCTGAGCCAGAGTCAGAGAGGCAGGATGCATGCAGGGAGCAGGTTTGGGCACAGATGCCCTGTCTTGTGACTGAGGAGATGCGGCAGAGGCTTGAGTTACCTCTTCAGCTTGAGGAGCTGCACACGGCTCTTAGGGCCCTCCCTCGTGGTAGCTGTCCAGGTGAGGATGGGCTGACTCCCAGCTTCTTCTTGGAGTACTGGGACCTGCTTGGCCAAGATCTTTGTAGTGCCTTTCAGTACATTCTGCACACAGGAGTGATGCCGGATAGCATGAGTGAGGGCCTGATTTACCTCATTCCTAAGGAGGGTGGCTCCTTGGATGAGATTCGACAGTGGCGTCCCATCACCATTCTCAACTCAGCCTACAAAATTCTTGCCAAGGCTCTGAGTTTGAGGATTCAGCCACTTTTGGAGAGCCTTATACATGGGACTCAGACAGGTTTTGTCAAGGAACGCAGTATCCTTGACAACATCTTCACTTTTTGGGAGGCTTCTGCCCTTGCACGGCTCCGTGGGGAGGACCTTGTGATTCTTCTTCTCGATTTTGAGAAGGCATACGACAGAGTTGACTAGGACTTTCTAGAGGGCACGCTACGTAGGATGGGCTTCTCAGAGGCTTGGATGAGAGGGGTGTCGGCTTTGTACAGACAGGCCCACAGTCAGGTGCTTTTGGCAGGAGGTAGAGGTGAGCGCTTCATGCTCACACGATCGGTCAGACAAGGTTGTCCTCTTGCCCCCTTTCTCTTTCTATTCTATGCGGAGGCGATGAGCAGATTTTTGGTGTCACAGCAGGTTGGTTTGAGGGGCTTAGCTCTCCCTATACGGGGAGATGAGCTTCTGGACGCTGAGTTTGCCGACGACTCAGCCTTGTACTTAGAGGGCCAGGAGGCCAATTTACACAGATGTGGGCAGGCTTTGGAGACCTTCTGCTGTGCATCGGGCGCACTGATCAACTGGAGAAAGACAGTGGCTTTCTCAATTGGTAGTGCTCCTGTGCCAGATTGGATGCCAGGAGAGGGTTTCAGGTGGATTCCTCCAGGGACTGCAGTTCGGTACCTGGGTTGTCAGGTTGGTTTGGATTTGTCCCCCGAGCAGCAGATTGCTCCTCTTCTCCTGTCCATCAGGAGAAAGCTGTTACATTGGAGTTCAGCACGACTTTCGCTGGCTAGTAGAGTAGTAGTTGCCAACCAGGTGTTGTTGGCGACTATGTGGTACATCACTTCTTGCTGGATCTTCTCGAGTTCTTGTATCAGCCAGGTAGAGAGGCTGATCAGGAACTTCCTTTGGTCTGGTCGCGACACTCAGATTGCCCGAGCCAAGGTGGCTTGGTCGGTCATCACACTTCCTTGTTCTCAGGGAGGGCTTGGGATCATTGATCCAGCACAGCAGAGCAGAGCCCTTCTTGGGAAGTTCGTCGTCAGAGGACTTCTTCCAGGCGAGGAGCCCTGGAAGGAGTTCTTGTTGCAAAGGCTTCGTGCCAGGGTGCCTCAGGCAGGAGGCCCTTGGCAACCTTCGACCAGATGGATCTTTACAGAGTTGCGCCGAGTTGGTTTGAGCAGGAGACTGGAGGACCGATTCGCTGTGAGTTTGCTTCGGTCTTGGGAGCTATTGCGGCGTGGCCTAGAGCAGCGACAGCCGACGTGCACGGAGGAGCGCCTACGGCAGCCCCTCGTCTGGAACCCCATGGTTAGCACTCAGAGAGGCCACTTGGTTGGGAGTAGGCCTCATGTTTCTTGAGGTCCCATGGCAGCAGGTCCAACGCGCTCTCTAGGTGACTGGCTAGAGTTCATAGGTCTGTCAGAGGAGGTGCAGGCTGTCCAGCTACAGGGCATGAGAGGGGTTCAGAGCATGTGTCAGGACATCTCAGAGTCAGTTCCAGCTGATTGGCTCACGCCTCTCGAGCCAGTAGCACCCCGGTGGATGGGAGCCTTCACACGACTGGAGGTTCTCATTTCAGTCAGGGCTTGCTCAGAGACTGTCCCAGCCCTGTTCTTCGAGCTTCAGGGTGGGGGACGATTACAAAGAGTTGCAGTAGAGGCCCCGCAGGTAGCAGAGTGTTGTTTCCAGAGGATCCGAGTTGTGGGCATCTGTGGGAGGACTTGCGTCATAGACCCTGACCCAGCAACTCTTGAGACAGGACACTGGAGGCTATGGGCTTGGGAGCGCTGTCCACTGGCACGAGTACAGTGGGATCCTGGTGAGTGGCTATGGAGGGACCCATTCTCTTCTGCAGACCGCCCAGGAGTCCCTTTCTTTCAGTACACTGTTCGGCTTGGACGTCATATACTTGCAGCACAGAGAGAGGCCCGCCCCGCTGCAGCACGTCATTGGCAGGAGGCGGGTCTCACAGTTGAGTTCTTGGCAGCTTTTTGGCAGAGGCTGTGGGACTCCAGACAGCCGAGGCGCGTCACCTTGTTCCAGTGGTTGGTTGCACACAGAGCCACAGCAGTAGGGAGCTGGCTTGTACATTGTGGTCTCTCGGTCGCATGTACAGCCTGTGACCAGTTGGTGGAGAGTCAGCGACACTGTCTTTGGGACTGTCCCTCGGCCCAGCAGGTGTGGCTACGAGTTCTTCGGCTGATGCCTGCCCTCTCCACGGCTCGACAGTTCACTTGGGGGGCGGCGGCTTGGTCCACCCTCACGGGCCCGGCACTTCAGTTTGAGCTATCTTCCACCAGCAGGATGATAGTGATACAGCGGGCTCGACCTACACCCCTGCCTGCTACAGACCTTACTCCACAGGAGTGGAGCAGTGAGAGAGCGGAGTGTTGGGAGCTCATCAGCGGCCTAGCTCTCTGGTTCATCTGGCGGGCCCGTTGTTTCCGCATCTTTGAGGCTCGCCTTGTACCACCAGCAGAGACTGTTCGTGACTTTTGGCTAGAGCTGATCCATACTCTCAGAGGACAGCTTGAGGGACTACAGGGCTGCTCCGACCGCATGCGGGAGCGCCGCGAGGCTTTCCTTCGTCTTTGGCGCCCTGGGCCGTTTTACTCCATGGTCCAGGGGGTGCTCAGATGGCACTACTGTCCACCTGTGTGGCTTTTCCCTCCTCCCATCTCTTGATTTAGCCCTATTGTATATATGCTGTTTTTTCATTGGGAGAGTCTCCCCATCATGTTTGTTGTAGCCCTCTCCTGCAAAGGTGGATGTAGCCCTATGGGCAGCTTTCATTAACTAATAGAAGGATCTTTTTCTCGGAAAAAAAAAAAAGTTAGCAGTTGCCACGTCCGCGTGACATAGTTAACAGTTGGCACGTCCCCGTGACATACTCCCCTCTTGAAATCGCAAACGTCCTCGATTGCATACCATAAATACACGCCATTGATGATCTTGTGCTATTAACACTCTTTTATCATCGCATGTATCCGCAAGAAAGGTCGGAAAAAACATAGATACAAATGACTTAATGAGACCTTCATACTTTTGTCATTTCCATCTATTACACCGAATTCATATGTACATTTGATGTACTAGCTCTATCATTACCCCTCCTTTGCACACTTGAGTTGGGGCATAAGTAGGATGTAACCCAAAGGGTTCAAGGTAAAGCTGCAATACATTTGGTGACTCTGACAGTTCATGCTCTTCCATCCACTTTGCATCCATAGGCGGATAGTTCTTGAACTTCACCCAATAGCGTCGTGTAACTTGTCCTTTAACTTTTCTGTCCTTATGTGCCAAAACTTGCTCAGGTACCAAGATCTCATCAAGTTCTTCAACTTCTGGCTGATCCTCATCTGGCATATCTTCTGGCACATCACCCACGAAGGGTCTTAGAAGACTCACGTGAAACGCATTATGAATCTTCCACGCATCAAGCAATTTCAGCCTGTAAGCCACATCGCTGATCTTGTCAAGCACTTGTAAAGGCCCATAGTAACGCATGCTGAGCTTAGGAAACAGCCGTTCCTTGCCCTTCATCTTCTTTAACCTTGCCTTTTCAAACCTTAACAGAACCAAATCACCAGGTGATAACAGCAACTCACGACGGTGACGATCAATAGCCTTTTCCTGCTTTGCACGAGTCTTCTCCAAGGCAACTTTCATTTTTCTTATACATCTCATCCATGTTCTCAACATATCGATCTGCCTCAAAGATCTTGTCATTTGTATGCAAAATGGGAGGAACCTTTTTGCCGCCTTCTATAATCTCAAATGGTGCCTTGCCTGTAGACGAATGCACTGTATTGTTGTACACATACTCAAGCATAGGCAAATACTGTTCCCACTTGCCTTTATTATCTGACACATAGCATTTCAGCAGATCTAAGACAATAGAATTAGCCTCTTTTGACTGTCCATCAGTTTGTGGATGAAAAGAAGACGAGAACTTGAGTGTAGTGCCCATATTCTCAAACAATCCTCTCCAGAACAAACTGGTCATGCGAGGATCACGATCATTGATAATCGATTGTGGCATACCATGGTACTTAAACACATTGTACATAAACAAGCGTGCCATCTTATCAGATTTTATCTTCTTCCTAACAGGGATAAAATGGGCCTGCTTGTTGAACCTGCAGATAATGGTCCATATACCATCATTCCCTGTTGGCATTCTTGGAAGATCAAAGATAAAGTCCATATCAATGCTTTCCCATGGCTTATCCGGAATCGGCAGTGGTTGTAACAACCCTGGTGCCTTTTGCCTGTCAAACTTGGCCTTTTGGCAAATTATGCATGCTCGCACAAAGGCATCCACATCCCTCCTCAAGGTAGGCCAATAAAAGAATGTCTCTACCGCTTTAACTGTCGCATCAATGCCACGATGCACTGCACACGATGGGACATGACTCTCTTCCATGACCTTATGTCACAGTGGCCTAGTGGCACAAAGTCTGCCATGCATCATCATAAACCCATCTCTGAGGAGGTAGTGCTCGTGATGTTGCCCCTCTTGTAACTGTTCAAAGATCCTTGCAAAATCTTCATCAGCAGTATACTGTTCCTTCATGTCATCTAACTCATGATGATAAGGAATTGACAAAGCTGAAATTTGTGGCTTTCGTGATAACGCATCAGCCACAACATTCTTCTTACCTTCCACATGCATAATCTGGAAGTGGAACATGGAAAGAATGTTTGCCCATCGCATATGCTTTTCGGATAACTTTGACCATGTCAAGAAGTATCGCAAGGTCTGATGATCTGTTTGGACAACAAAATCAGCACCTAAGAGGTAGTGCTTCCAGCTAGAAAGCGCATGAATCACGGCCAAGAGTTCCTTCTCATAGACTTGTATAGTCCTCTCTGGCCCTTGCAAAATTCGGCTTTCATAAGCTACTACCCGTCCATCTTGCATTAGCACTGCTCCGATGCTACTGCCACACGCGTCACACTGGACCACAAATGACTTCCTGAGATCTCGCAAAACAATTACTGGATTTGAAGTCAACTTTTCCTTTAAGAGACTAAAAGGTGAAATCTCTTTTTGGGTCCATCTGAAAGTGACCTCCTCTTGCAAAGCGTGAAGAGGCGATGCTATCTCTGCAAAATTTCTGATAAACCTTCTATAGTAGGAATACAATCCCAAGAAGCTTCTGACATCGTGCACAATCTTCAAATCTGGCCATGTCTTGATAGCTTCGACCATTGCGGGATCCATTTTAACACCATCCTTTGAGACTATGTGGCCAAGAAAGTGGATCTCTTTGAGGAAGAATTCACTTTTCTTAGGATTGACAAGCAACTTGTGACTGCGCAGCTCTTCGAACACAATGGTCAAGTGACGCCTATGCTCCTCTTCATTCTTCGAATACACTGTCATGTGATCGAAGAACGTCCCAACAAACTGATGATGCGAGAGGAAAATCCGGTCCATCATTCTGTTGAACGTGGCAGGAGCATTTGTTAGCCCAAAGGGCATCACTAGAAACTCATAAAGACCAAATGTCGTTCTAAATGCAGTCTTGTGCACATCCTCTGACCTTATACGAATCTGATGGTACCCACTCTTAAGGTCTATCCTACTGAAAATTGCAGCACCCTCTAAACGATCGAGAATATCATCAATCCTAGGAATAAGAAA
This sequence comes from Adiantum capillus-veneris, assembly GCF_014529385.1. Lineage (NCBI taxonomy): Eukaryota > Viridiplantae > Streptophyta > Polypodiopsida > Polypodiales > Pteridaceae > Adiantum > Adiantum capillus-veneris. Next base: position 7,818,877 of record NC_140957.1, read on the forward strand.
CCTATTCTTGATGGTATTCTTATTCAACGCACGGTAGTCAATACACATGCGCCATGAGCCTCCTTCTTCTGCACTAGGAGCACTGGGGAGCAAAAGGGTGAAGAACCAGGCTGAATTGTCTCCTTCTCTAATAACTCCTCAACCTGGCCCATAATCTCTTTCTACTGCGCCGCACTAACCTTGCAGGGAGGTCTATTTGGTGGGCTACACCCTGGCACCAAATCTGTCCGATGGTCCTCAGGTCTCTCTGGCGGCAATTGAGATGGTAATTAATTAGAAAAACACTCACTAGACTTTCACAGAAATGCTAACCTTTCTTTATCTAACACAGATAAATTTGACTGATCACTATCTGAGACATCACGTGCAAAAATCAAGTACACACAAAGATGATTCTTTATTACAGAAGTGATAGCAGAAGCACATACAATAGGGACTGACCCTCCTTTATGCTTTACATCCAAGATGTGAGTTTTGCCCCTATGCTGTACAGTGATCTTTTTGTTGTAGGCATCCAAGACTCCCTGCACTCGGAACATCCACGGGATCCCCAACAAGGCATCACATCCTTCCAGCGGCATGATATAGAACTCTTTTGTGTCCACATATGACTGGATATGCAGATGCAGCTTTCCAATAATGGGAGTAACACACTCTAAGTAGCCAGGACATGCCAACCCTGCCTCTGCTGTGTACCCCATCTCTTCAGCTCTGATGCCCAGCTTCATAGCTAACTCTGGTGAGATAAAGTTTGCTTTGGCACTTGGATCAAAGAAGATGAGTGCCGTCTGATCCCTAACTTTACCCCATGCCCTCCATAACTCACTGGCATCTGTGCTCGGCCTATCACCCACCATGTCTGGCACTAAACCTGCCGTGGGTTTAGGCTTCTTGCCTTTCTGGTCTTCTTTATCCTCTGAGTGAGCTGGTCTTTTCCTTTGTGGACAATTGGTAACAAAGTGACCAGGCTGCTCGCATATAAAGCATTTGTTCTCGACCATTAGGACCTTCTTTTCCTCGAGCGACTTGCACACAAAAGGCTTCCTTTTCTATTTCTTTGCCTACGCTCCAGAAGTCCCGACTGAATCCTTGTCTTTGATGGCCTTTTCTGACCCCTGTGACGCATCAGGAGTCGTTTTCACAAAGGGCTTCTTTGTTGAATTTTTCTTTTGCTGCCCTCCTTTGTCGTTGCTCGGAAACCCACTGTCCTCTCCTTTCAACAAGGTAAGACCAGTGTTCACAACTTCCATAAGCTAAGTGAGGGTAGCCACTCTGTTCTTTGTACAATAATCGCGAAGCCCTTTAAGCAGCCCACAACAGTACTTCTCTATCTGCTCTATCAATGGCACAAATCTGTAGGAGATCACTGAGAGTAACGATTTACAAAACCTCCTATTGTACTCCAGCAAGCTCTTGCATGAAGCTGAAGTAAGCTGGTGCCAATCTGTCATGACGTCGGCTTCAAATTCATTTGACAGCCAAGCAGATGCAAACATTTGCTTGAAGTAAACCCAAGTGGCGGGTGCATGTCCTTGCATTAACAATGTCGTCCACCATGTGAGCGCATTGTCCTTTAAGAAAGTGGCAGCTTTCCTGACTTTCGAGGCCTCTGTAAAATTCCCTCCTGCACCACCTTTACAGTTGCACCACCTTCTTTGTAAGCCTTCGGCTTCTCTAGTGCCCCCAAGTTGTCATAAGGAATGGTCTGCAATATGGGCACTTTAGTAGGCATGATCGGCACATCTTGGCCATTCACATTTTGCGGCAGAGGTGCGATATCTAGAAGCTGTCCAAAAAAACCAGCCATGCCAAAATGACCCTGTGGCACCCCAAACTGGCCGTGGTTGCATTGAAAACTCTGCTGCATGCCGACACTACCATACATGGGGTTTGGCATGATGCCTTGCATAACCCCAAACTCTATTCCTGGCATGTACGTCTGACTTCCAGGCGCATAACCAGCCATACTTTGGAACACTGATCCACCCCCGAAATACCCAGGATGTATCGTGGGTGGTGGAAAAACTGGGTGCATAGCCTGGTATCCAGTTCCCTGTCCATTCAAGACAACATGCGGGCTCTGAAAGGTGGCAGGCTGAACTAACATAACCTGTGGAACAGGCGCTCTAGCCACCTCTTCAAGCACAGGAGGAACCTGTTTTGGAGCCCCAGAGTCCGCAACATGCGAGTGTTCCCTTTCCTGCTGAGTCGCATCAAGTACTTGGGCTTGAGCCTCGACAAGCTCCGTACGCGGCGTAGGTTGCCTATTTTGTTGTTGCACTAGTGGCGCTTGCAAGAACTCCATTAACCTTGGGTTCTGCACCAACTAAGAAAAGACATTCACCACGGCAACTTACTGAGTCCTGAACGCATCATCCTCAAGTTGCCGAGTCATAAAGCCCTGTACTACTAGAGGGACATTCACATTGACACGAGGTACAGACTGACGTGGCCGTGAGCTCTTGCCAATCTCGAAAACCATAGGGATCTCTTGCTTGTCCTTTGAGGAGGAACCCTCTTCCATAATGCCCTTCCCTTTGTCGGCCATAGTGTAATCCCGTGTTCTTGCACTCTGTGTCTTTACCCAAAACAACCGAGGCTCACTCTTTCAGGAAAAAGTGATTGATGTCCCGGCGATGGAACCATGAAACCGGCCCATGGGGCGGTAGGCGTTGGCTTTCACCCATAATTCTTTACTTTAGACACACACACAGAGCACTTTGCAAAAAGAACCTGCGACGGGAATTAACACTTGAATACACACACGGCTCGGAAGCTAGAATGCCCCGAGCAGACGCTGACAACCTCTAGGCCCCAAAATTGGCGCCCCTTTCGGTATTTCTTTATTCTTTAACAAAGGGAATAAAACCTGTGATCTCCTACGAGCTGCCCCGCACAATCCAAGCTGAGAAACACCTGTTCTGGCCCGATTTTGGCAACATAACTGTACTAGGACGCTTCACAGTCAGTACCCCCACGCAATAGATGACTTTCCCGACGCATACGGACAATTTGCAGAACCTGGCGAGAATCTACAGCACGCTGAATTCTCTGTTTTCTGCCCCGAAAATGCGCCAGATTACCTCTACAGCGGTCCCCTCGGGTCCCCGAACCTCCTGGGGGTATTAGGGTCCGTTTAGGGCCGAAACCCTAAACCTGCAAAACTACACAGCAGGCTGTAATTCCCTGTTTTGGGCTCCGTTTCACGTGCCGGTCACATCTGTAGCAAGACCTCGAGCTCCCGCACCTGTAGGGCTCCTTCCCCTTTGAATCGGACGAGATTTCTCATGTGAAACCTTTCCGAATTCGCCTGTACCTGCGGGGGATTAGCCACTAGCTAACCTAGTACCTGTGCAAGAGGCTCTTGCCTCGGCAATCGCGCATGAACCCACACAACTGTACATCAATCAAATGAAAAGCCCTCTTGTGGGGCATCACATAACTCCACGTAAGGGAGAGAGAGAGAGAGAGCAGTGTGTAGCGTGCAGGGCATCACTCCTGGCACCACATTGTACATAGAGGGAAAGGAAGCACTCCATAGCTCTTAACCTGTGGCAAGAAAATTCAAAATGAGCCTCCCAGCTATAAATTCAGCGCTACCTCTTCTTTGCATTAGGCAAGTGCACAGAAATGTGCCACTTGGCGCATTTACAAGCATTTTCCCGTTTCTAGTTTGCCGCCTAAAAATCTCCCGACTGGTTGCTCAGTTGACTTCGCGGCAGAGTTGTAAAATGTTCCCCTAGTCATACCGGAGGTAATGACGCGAACACATTTCACGGCCCAAAATAGCAGTTCCCTAAATTTTAGGGAATGATTCCGTTGGGCTCCCACTGGTCATCTAACCATCTATCCTCATTGGGACCACATCCAAAAGTGCAATGTGGCCCATCGGATATTTTCTGTTGGTAGTCCCACCTTGACTTTATGCCTTTATTGAGTTCACTTCCTAGTATCCACCAACTTACTAAGTGCGACGGGGGGGCCTATATGATCTTGCTCTGAGCTTAGACATCCTCTTACTATACGAATTCTAGTGCCGACCACTTCCCATCTACGGGTGAAACTACCGTTCACATTGGCCATACAATGTCCGACCGTTTGCTACTTCAAAAAGAGGGTCTCAAAAATAAAACAAAACCCATTGGAAAGAAACCAACAACTAAAGTTAGCAGTTGCGACGTCCTCGTGACATAGTTAACAGCTACCACGTCCATGTGACAGTATATGGACAGTTATTTGCAGGTTCAGTAAGCAGGCCCATTTTATTCCTATCAGGAAGAAGATAAAATCTGACCAGATGGCACATGTACAATGTGTTTTAAGTAGCATGGTATGCCACAATCGATTGTCAGTGATGGTGATCCCCGCATGACAAGTTTGTTTTGGAGAGGATTGTTTGAGAACATGGGCACTACGCTCAAGTTCTTGTCTTCATTTCATCCACAAACTAATGGACAATCACAAGAAGCTGACTCTATTGCCTTAGATCAGCTTAAATGTTGTGTGTCAGATAATAAGGGCAAGTGGGAACAGTATTTGCCTATATAGGCTTAAGTATGTATACAACAATACGGAGCATTCGTCCACAGGCAAGGCACCTTTTGAGATTGTTGAAGGTGGCAAAAAGGTTCCTCCCATTTTGCATACAAAGGACAAGATCTTTGAGGCAGATTGAATGTTGAGAACATGAATAAAATGTATAAGAAAATCAAAGTTGCCTTGGAGAAGACTCTGGCAAAGCAGAAAAGGGTTGTTGATCGTCACCATCGTGAATTACTATTTTCACCTCGTGATTGGGTGCTTTTACGGTTTGAAAAGGCAAGTTAAAGAAGATGAAGGGCAAGGAAAGGTTATTTCCAAAGCTAAGCATGCGTTACTATGGGCCTTTTCAAGTGCTTGATAAGATTAGTGATGTTGCTTATAGGCTAAAATTGCCTTCCACTTGGAAGATTCATAATGCCTTTCACGTGAGTCTTCCAAGACCTTTCGTGGGCGATGTGCCTGAAGATGTGCCACAGGAGGATCAACCAAAAGTCGATGAACTTGATGAGATCTTGGTACCTAAGCAGATTTTGGCACATAAGGAAAGAAAAGTTAAGGGACAGGTTGCAAGACGCTATTTGGCGAAGTTCAAGAACTATCCACCTAAGGATGCAAAGTGGATAGAAGAGCATGAAGTGTCAGAGTCACCAATTGTATTGCAGCTTTACCTTGAGGCCTTTGCTCCAACCCAGTGTGTTCAAAGGAGGGGTAATGATGAAGCTAGCACATCAAATGTACATGCAAATTCAGTGCAATAAAAGTGTGCATCGCTCTTCAAGTGTTAAAGGTATTATGCTCACTTCTATCATAGATGAAAATGATAGGAGTATGAAGGTCTCATTAAGTCATTTGTATCTATGTGTTATGACCTTTCATGCGGATACATGCAATGATGAAAGCGTGCTAGCAACACAAGATCATCAATGGCATGTATATATGGCATGCAATCGAGGATGTTTGCGATTTAAAGAGGGGGTATGTCACGAGGACGTGGCAACTACTAACCTTAGTTGTTGGTTTCTTTTCCTTGATTTTTGTTTAATTTTTGGGACCCTCTTTTTGAAGTTGCAAATGGCCGGACACTGTATGGCCAGTGTAAAACGGCCCACGGCAGAGTTTCACCCGCAGACGGGAAGGCCTTGTCGCCACGAGTTGGTCGGGCCGACCGGCACTGGAATCCGAGCAGTAAAAGTATGTCTAGATTCTACTCAAAGTTTGAAAAGAAGATCACCCAAGAACTGGGCTACATTGCATTTTTGGATGTGGTCCCAATGGTGATAGCAACCGGTTGAGATATTTTCAGATCGGAAGGTGCAAAACAGTAAAACCATGCATGAGTACCATTTGGTACATTTTTGGGCACTTTCCAGCTTGAGAGAGAGAGAGAGACACAGGTGTTGAAATTAAACGTGGGGCTGCATTTTCAGCCATGTGGTGGATTGTTCCAGGTACCAAAGCTATTGTGTGCTTGCCTACCCTCTACGTACAGTGAAGTGCAAGAACTGAAGCCTTGCACAGCATTCACTGCTCTCTCTCTCTCTCCCCTCCATGTAGTTATGTGATGCCCCACAAGAGGGCTCTTCATTTGACCTATGTACAATTGTGTGGGTTCATGCGCGATTGCCGAGGCAAGAGTCTCTTGCATAGGTACTGGATTAGCTAGTTGCTAATCCCCCGCAGGTACATGTGAATTCGGAGAGATTTCAAACGAGAAATGTCATCTAATTCAAAGGGCAAGTAGCCCTACAGGTGCAGGAGCTCGAGGACTTGCTATGGATGCAACAGGCTCGCGAAACGGAGCCCAAAACAAGAAAAACAACCTGCAGTGTATTTTTACAGGTTTAGGGTTTCAGCCCTGAACGGTCCCTAATACCCCCAGGAGGTCCGAGGATGCGAGGGGACCGTTGTGCGAGTGATCTGGTGCATTCTCAGGGCAGAAAACAGAGAAATCAACGTGCTGCAGATACTCGCCAGGTTTTGCAAAGTTTTTGTATGTGTCGGGAATGTCACTTTTTGCGTGGGGATACTATCTGTGAAGCGTCCTGGTACAGTTATGCTGCCAAATCGGGCCAGAACAGATCATTTTCAGCCCGGATTATGCGGGGCAGCTTGTAGGAAATCACAGGTTTTATTCCTTCTTTAAATACAACAAAGAAATACCGAAAGGGGCGCTAGTCTTTGGGGCCAACATGTGTCGGCGTTTGCTTGGTAGCGCTGTAGCTTGCAAGCCGTGTGTGTTTTAAGTATCAATTCCTGTTACAAGTTTTTATGTGCAAAGTTTCTCTGTGTCCTAAAGTCTGAAGTGAAGTTTCGGGTGAAAGCCTACGTCTACCGGCCGGTTTCATCACGCTTCATACATTACACCATCCATATTGCCCCCAACTACAAAACCATGTTTTTTGATGAAAGGAGAAAACCGTACTCGCACTTACATGCTTGAGCGCAGGCAGGGATACGCACTATCGCAGCCATTCAACTTAGCTCCCACTCCCTTCGATGTGAGACAGGGCGTTGCGGCAATGGAGAAGAGTCAAATCGATTGTGCACATTGTGCTCACTGCAAGTTCGAGAGTCTGCGTACCACACACTACTAGAGTGCTCAGCTTTTGGTCACATCCGAACTTGCTTCCCTCACATTTTTAGCCGTGACTTAGACCTACACACTTTCCTCTCCCAACCACAATGTGGGCTCTCCCCTTTGCGACTCTCATCACCACAACTTTGGAGCATTGAGAGTCACTCATCAACCACACACATGGTACATCACATGTAACTTTGGTCCCAAAGGTCATATTTGACCTACGAGGACGATATCTATCTCTCTCCCTCCTCGTCGGATAGATCGTTAAGCTCTCTCTCTCCTCGTCGGATAGATCTTTAAGGTCTCTGGGGGATAGTTTCCTACGACATTAAAAATCTCTTCTTCTCGAGTGTGTGTATGTGGGGGTGTGTGTGTGTGTGTGTGTGTGTGTGTGTGTGTGAGGAAAATGGTATAACCTTTCTATCACCCAAGTGTGGTAGATTGGTTATTCCATTTCCCTCTTGAATAACAGAACAGGTTGCTCATCAATGGCAAGAAAAGGGAATTCTTCTTGGAAGAGATCCACTCTAGGGCACACAGTGTCAAAGGATGGTATGCAAATGGAGCCGGCTAAAGTTCAAGCAATCAAGACATGGCCAGCTCTGAAGACTGTGCATGATGGTTGTAGCTTCTTGGGATTATGTTCCTATTACAGAAGACTCGTCCGAAATTTTGCCGAGATTGCATCACCCCTACAAACGAAAGGGGTCTTTTTGAAATGGACTCAAAAAGAGATTTCAACTTTTGACCTCTTGAAGGAAAAGATGACTTCGAATCTAATAATCGTTTTGCCAGATCTCACGAAGTCATCTGTGGTCCAGTGTGACGCCTGTGGCAATAGTATTGATGCAGTACTAATGCAAGATGGTCGGATAGTAGCCTATAAAAGTAGATTCTTTGAAGGGCCAAAAAAGACTATGCAAGTCTATGCGAAAGAGCTGTTGGTTGTGATTCATGCGCTTTCAAGTTGGAAACACTACCTGCAAGGTGCATATTTTGTTTGTCCAAATAGATCATCAAACCTTGCAATACTTCTTGACACAGTCAAAGTTATCTGAAAAGCCTATGCGATGGACAAACATTTTGTCTATGTTTTACTTTCACATTGTGTATGTGGAAGGCAAAAAGAATGTTTTGGCTGATGCATTGTCAAGAAAGCCACAAATTTCAGCTATGTTAATTCCTTATCATCATGAGCTTGATGACATGAAGGAACAATATGCTACCTATGAAGATTTTGCAAGGCTCTTTGAACAGTTGTTAGATAGATGGACAACGCCATGAACGCCATCTCCTCAAGGATGGTTTATGATGATGCATGGAAGACTATGTGTCACTAGGCCATTGCGACGTTATGGTAGAGTGATATAAATGCGCCAGTGAAAGCTATCGAGACATTCTTTTATTGGTCGTTTGCCAAGGCAATAGCCTTCTAAACAAGAATCAGATTAGCTTATTGCTAATCCCCAGCACGTACGCACAGTTCCATCGCTACAAATTGCGAAAACGAAGAGTTTTCTCGCGTGAAAACTCATCCAAATCAAAGGGGAACTGTCCCATTGTGTGCGGGAGCTCTTGAGATACACCTAGACGTGTTTGCTCCGCTCAAAACGATCCAAAACAGAAAATTACTGCCTGCTGTGTTTATTTGCAGGTTGAGGGTTTCGCACCTAAACTACAAGATAACACCAAGGGACTTGGGGTGCTTATACAGGGCTTTGGGTACCTAGCGGTGACCAAAACAGGGAATTACAGCATGCTGAAATTGACCTGCAGCTCATTGGAAAGCTTCCAGAGTGCAAGGAAAACCGTCCGAGGTACTTTTGACCAACAGGGGTTTTGGCACTATTATGCTGCCAAAATTGGGTCAAAAACCTGCAATTTCAGCCCTTGACAGGTTTGGACAGCTTGATGAGAGTTTGCTGTAAGAGTTCGAGTCGTTTATTTGCAATAGAATAGAGAAATTCCAAAAGGGGCGCAAGTCTTTGGGTTGTCTACTTGGGAGCGACCAAGTCGTGGATTGTTTTTGAAGTGGTGGATTCAAGTTACAAGTTCAATTGTGAAGTTTCTTTGTGTCTTAAAGTGTAGGTAAATTTATGCGACATAGTTACGGGTGAAAGCTAAAGCTTACTGCCCTTTAGTAGGGCTAAAAGCCGGTTTCAACACTCCCCCCGCAAATAACTCAAAAAGGTCCGGGGCCGGGCCATGAGATATTCAACGACTACCTCATCACTCCCTCCATAAATAACCTAAAAAGGTCCAGGCCATGAGATACAAAGGCCTACTACAACTAACCCTCCCCAAACCGCAGCTTGCATCGCTCGGAGATTCCCAAAGTACAGCCAAACATTCCCCAAACCGCAACCTGTAACGTTTAGAGGGTCTACACTAACTTGAATACTCCTCACTGAGCCCGAGCCAGAAGATATTCACACATTATCAAGCACAAATTTTCAGTTCAATACTCCTATGTTGCACACATGGAGCATTCATCTTGCCCGTTCGGTGAAAAAAGGACCTCCGCATCAGCAAGACCCACCACGCCCCTACACTGAGAGAAACGGCTTGCGAGCATTGCTACCGCAATGAAGCCCCCCCCCTTCACCACGTTCAGCGAACGTTCACTACGTCCGCATGGTGGGATGTGTTGCAGGCCTGCAAAAGCTACGCCACAGCTGATGTGGAGCTCGTTGGTTCATGTTTGCTCTAATAAGCTTTTGAAGGTCAACAGTACGTCACCTCTACCCCCTACACAAACAGCCGTCGTCATGTGCGCAAAGCAACAGCCAGTTTGAGCACGTCCATGGTCCAACGATCATGTGCATGTTACATCCTCTAAGGAAAGCCTGAACCATGAGTAAATCACAAATAATCGAAACCAGCATCAAAAACCAGAATTAAGCAATCTCAAATAGGCACCAAAAAAACTTCAAAACAGATCAATTCTATTTCAAACAATTCTACAAACAAGATTTTCAAGCAAGTTCTAAATACAAATAAAACTAAAAATCATTCGGGGTTAGTCTCTGTCAATCAAACTTTAAGGATGACTCGCTTTCCATTCTAGTCCAAAAAGATGGTTCGGTCCTTGATGTGGATCATCGCATCATTTTGATCGTGCCAAGGCATGCCCAAAAGAGCATTGCAATGCCCTAACGGCATGATGTGAAAGTCTGCCTGGCCATGGTACCTTTGTACGGTGAGTGGAATAGCACCAACGAGTGGTACCGCTTTCTGAGTGTGCCATGTGACTAACTCAGCCTCAAGCTCTCTTGCAAATTGATCCTATTCAAAGTCCGTCTGCTTGAGGAACTCTAGGTGGATGAAATTTTCAGTGGCTCCTGGGTCGACAATTCCCCTTTGAATCGGACGAGTTTTCATGCGTAACAACTCTCCGTTTTCGCAATCCTTCGCGATGGAACTGTACGTATGTGTGGGGGATTAGCAATTAGCTAGGAAGCCCGACTAGTGGGGCATCACCATATGGGACATCTGTATGTATATGTGGGGGCAAACGCGCATAAAACCCCTCGAACTGTACATGGTCAACTGAGAAGCCCAACTAGTGGGGCATCACCATATGTGCAAAGGGACGGGAGAGATGCACGAGAGCAAATCATCGCACTACATGAGACAAGGGAAGAAGGCAAGCTTTCCATTAAAGCTGTGAACCTGCACCCACTACTCATACACACACTATAGATGCACAATGAGGTCAAAAATCAGCCTCCACTCTCATTTGGGCGCTCCCTCTTGCAGAGGTGTCCTTCTAGAGCTTCCAAATCTAACAAGTGTTCAATTTGTTCCTTTGATTCGGTTTCCTAGTTCCCACCAACTTATAAAGTTGTTAGTGACTTGTCAAGTGGCCCAAATTTCATTTTGGCGCACAAAAGCTTCCATATTCATCAAAATTCAGTGCTTACTGACCCGACCAGTCCCAAATCTGACAAGTGTCCAGTTTGCCCCTTTGGTTTGGTTTCCTAGTTCCCACCAACTTCTGAAGTTGTTAGTGACTTGCCGAGTGACCCAAATTCCATTTTGGCGCACACAAGCTTCCATATTCATCAGATTTCAATGCTACTTAGCCCGACCAGTCCCAAACTAACCGACCTAGATTGTCGATGTGAGAAACCCGTTCGGCCGCAATCGCTTCACACTGGCCATGAAATGTCCACTTGCACCTTTTCAAGGGTTTCGAAGAAAACAAGTAAAAATAAAATAAATAAAAATATATAGTACATATTTAAAGAAGGCAACAGAAAAAATACACCTCTTGGTGACATATGTATATACCTTCATAAGTTCAAAATAGTCTGAACTCACGAATTATAAGAGGGAATAAAGCACTCATGAAACTATAAAAGCAAGGGACACATGAAAAGAAAAGAAAAAAGAAAAACAAAAACAAAAACAAACAAACAAACTGAATCTCTTTGTTTGCTACGAAACAAAACTAGATAAAACAAAACATTATTAACTTTAAGATGTCTTTAGAAAAGGCATACGTAAAATAAGTTGACGCAACTTTCTTGGCTTAAAACAAGTACTCAACTTTAAGCAAAAAAGGATAAGACATCTTAAAAACTTAATCCTAGAAATCAAACTTCACACAACAAATTCTAAAGGAACACATTCTTAAGTCCTCAGGTAAGCTAAATACGAAATCGAAAAATAAATACTACTACAAACCTACGAAGAGCAAAGATCCAAAGTTGACAATATGTGACCTCAACTTCGCTCTGCTTGTCCAAACAGGAGAATAAGATTATCACCTTTATCAAGCATAGTTTGGAGAACAGCTATGACATCCCCACTCACATCGTCAGTGCCCAAGAGTAGGTGCAGGTTTGTATAGAGGTCATTCATGCTTTGAACATACTCTACAAAACCAATGAGCTGAGTTTCTATCACCCTCGAGAGGTGATGGGCATACTCAACCATGATAAAGGCTAGCATTTGTCAAGCTATAGTAAAAATACTAGAAGCGCTAGAGATCAAAACAACAACATAAGGTGTTATTAAGTCAAACAATAAGTGGGCTTTTTAGCTCCCCACTTCTATTGAATTTACTACTGATTATCTTGAACATTCCAAAGGAAGAAACATTAAAAATAAACTTACTACGATGCAAAAATGAACGAACGTTTTTCATGATTCTTTTGAATGAGTATCCTTTTTCAACTAGTAAAGAAATAAGATGGCAAGATTGAACAACAAAAGCAGATGTACTAACACAAGGACGAGAAAAAATCTAATTAGTTGAAAGCAAATGACACCGTACTTAGCTAAAAGAGAAATGTTCGAAGAAATATGAGGCATACGGATGATATTTAGATTGGCATATTCTCATTCAAGGAGCTTATCATAGATATCTACTTCTAATCCCAAGGGAGTCTAAAAAATCTTAAGGTCTAAAAAGGCACAACAATCACTATTTGTGGTACAGTTAAGTTCACAAAACTCCTTAGGATAGATTCCTCCACCTACAGAACTCGAATTCAAGTACATAAAATCTTGAAAAGAAGGAACCTCAAGAACAAAAAGATCATCTACAATACATCTTACATTGCATAACTTGTGCAAAAATATTGGGCAAGTGTTAGCAAGGACAAGACGCTCCATAAAATCAAACTCATAAGTAAAAAGATAGAAATTAGCAAGAAAAACAACACAAATGGTGCCCATAGGGATACCAATGTTTGCTTGAAAAGAGAGTCGCCGACGGTTATATATAAATTGTCCAAAACAAAATCTAACCAAGATATGTTGTCAATGTCATTTACAATCCTGGTGAATCTCTTTCTTCCTTTGCCTACATCTACATTCTTACTTTTCAACCATAAGAAGTCAAAGTTCAAGGCTGACTTTTCTACTAGCAATGCCTTGTACCTATCCTTCTCAAGCTTGTAAGCAAAAACTTTTGAAATAAGAGACTTGACTCTAAATTTAAGGTCCTCCAAATTTAGCTTCGTGTATAGCGTTGTAAAGTCAAAAGTTTGGAGACACAAAGGAGAAGATTTCTCCCTAAGACTTCTTTAAGAGTTCAAAAACTTCATAACAGGAATCACACCCACTGAATCATTTAAAATCCAACTTGCATCGGTAGGTATGTCTGCTTCCTTTAGCATATTTTTCCACAATTCATTTACGCTAGGTAAAATGGCTTTGAAACAATAACTAAGCCATTTGGAAACCTCGATCAAAGAGGTGTTACAAGAAGCAGCTCTAAATCTAGGCTTTATAGGGTTCTTGTGGAGCTTCCAAACGGTATATAAAAAAGGTAATTTAGGCTGGCACTTGAAACCAAAAGACTTACAAAAGTCTTGATGTTTCAAGATAACCTCTTGCATCGAAAGATCACAATCATTGTAAGTCTGAGAGTTTACTTCACCTAACAAGCATTCTAAATAAAACTTTTTGCACGTAGCAACAAAGTTATTAGAGCACTTCACTTATCTAAGTAAGAGATTACAAAATCACGATGAAATTTCCTAAGAGCATCACGATCAGAAGAAGATAAGCTATTCCTTCCTGAAGAAACGTTCCTAGAGCAAGATGCTAATTTCAAAGAAGCTTTCTTGAGGACTACAGACTTCCAAGGGGTAAAAACACCCTGAACTCCTAAAGACTCCTCAAACTTTACTACGAAACTACAAATTCCTTTCTCTATGGCTTTGAGAAGACAAAAACCATTTGAGGAAGGGAGCCTATATTTAGTACCTCTTGAGAAAAGGTCTTTCAAGGAATCCGAAGGCAGAATAGAACAAGCAAAAGTAACTACATGACCCAAAGCTTCATTTACGTAAGAAGAAAAGGCAGTTCTACTACAAGGGCAATCAATACTTGAGATTGCTAGCCTTTCTTGCTTTTTAAGATTACGTCCGATGTCACTGTAGTTGAAAGCTTTTGTCCTAAAGTTTTCACATATTTGAAAGCTACGACGGGATGGTTCCATACCTTTCTCACACAAGGAGGGAGAGCATACAAAGCTGCTTGAGATCTCAAAATAGAGCTTAATCCAATCTTGTCTAAGTCAGGGGAGGTAAAGATAGTTATCAACAAATCTTTCTTTCCAACCAAGGGGTTTTTCAAACTAGGACACTTGGACTTCATAAATTTGCCTAACAGTACTCGAAGTTGAGTACTATGAGACTCTCTTAGCTCCAAATCTTCATAAGAGTAATTCTCAAGGGTATACAAGAGCTTAAATAGGATCCTTATATTATACCTTTCAAATAATTTATAAGAAAAAGAACCCGACTCCATGGCTCTAGATAGGTAAATCAATCTCCGTTTAAAATCCCTGTAAGCAAAAATTCTATGGTTAGAAGGGTCATCATGCTCAATTCTAGAGATTGAAGCCCTGGGGAGACCTTGAACTCTACTAGAAATAATGTTGTGCAAGACAACTGGATTGATTTCAGGGATAGAAGGTGGATCTGAACAAGAACCTTTAGGAATCCAAATTTTTTTAAACTAACTTGAAGGGAAAACTAACTCGGGTTTGGGATGCCTTTGCCAACGCATAGGTTTCTTAAGGTAAATTGTCTTATTTTTACGTAAAGAAGACTTTCCTTCCAAGTTGAAACCTTTAGGGAAAAAAATATACAAAGTTCTCAACCAAAACAACTCTCGAGGCCACGCTGATTTATAGAACTCTTTAGAGTTTCTGAAATTACCCCCTATGTGCTCAATGAGAAAACAACGGAAAGACTCAAAGCCATGTTTCGCTATTGCCGCATACAACGATTTCAAACTTTCACATACGGTGCTCTTACTTTGAACTTTTCTCGTTACATGTTCCTGAAAACGGACAAAAGCTGTTCGAAAGGTTTAGCTAACAGACATCATAGAACTATCATGAATACTATAAATAACTTGGTGACATACCCCACCCTTGAAATACTGCAAGAGACCTCGCTTGCATGCCGATTATACATGCTGATCTCCTGATATCACAAGTACTCTATGATGGAAATCAAAGATATACATGCTTCCGGAAATGTAGCGTTGGTTAACCAACCTGGCTACCACACATATATGAAGCATAGAAGTTTTTTGGTATACTCTCAAGTACAAACTTCTCTAGCCAAATTTTGTATGGAAACAATAGATACAATTGCTTCACTTGTAAGGTGCAGCGGATTGATTGTTTGCGCTTTGCTCAAGATGAGTGCTCCGAACTATGCTCAAGGTTCCTTTTGTTCTTATGGAAGGTAGAGCCTTCCGTTCTTAATGAGAGAGTGCTATGATCACAAACAAAGTGAATGGACATTGTGCGTGCAAGTGTATGAGACTAAGAGATAGAGAGAGAAGAGAGATACGACACCAGAGACGTAAAACCCTCCTCCGAAGGCCCCACTCTCGTCGGCGAGAGTGGTCTACTTATGATTGCACAAAGTGGTACAATGCAGATGCAATGGACTGATGACGACGACGACTTTAGAGCTGAAATCTGCGGTCTTCTAACTACTGAATTTCAGGGCTGTTTCGGTGGCTGAAAATGACTGTTTTGGCTGCGTTTTCGAGGGCTGAAAATGGGGGTCTTCTACATGCATCTAGGGCTGAATCTGTTGCTAATTTTAACTGCTGAAAATGCTGCTCATCTGTTGCATGTGAGGCTGAAAATGAAAACGCTAAGGGCTGCCTGTAGCGTTAGTAAAAACGCTGAAGATCTGGTACTGCTGGCGATGATGCACAGTTGAAAACGCTAGGGATCTTGAGGACTGTTGGCGATCATGGGGAACTGGAAACGCCAGGCAAGGGGTGGTGATGGTGAAGACCAAAACACTAGAGCTGACTGTCTGTGACGATCAAGCAAGGCTGGAAATGCCAAGTGAGGGAAGGTACTGTGGGTTCTTGCTGAGAAGGTGCCTCTTGAGCGGGAAGCTCCTGCTGCATCTTCTGCCATTTAGTGCTAACTTGGGTTTGCTTATATACAAACTTAGCAAAATTGCCCTACCTACTTTTGTTGGGAAGTCGCTTAAAAATAATAAGTGAAAATTGTCAAAAATAGAAAAAATAGGCTAAAATCACTGCAAAAATCCCCTAACTGATTCTAATGGATTCTGATGGGAATATTGATGATCATGCTGTGTGCAACCAGAGGATATGCATCTACACTAAGTGACTGGGCATGCACGGTCTACGAATAGACTCACAAAAGTGTCAGATCACTTCTAAATCTAGACTGATTGGACTGACTGAACCCTGATCATGTTGTAGCTTTTGTCCACGGACACATAGGGTTGGATGTGTCACGTGACATCCCCTCCTTTTCAAAGTGAGGTACTGATACCGAACTGTATGGCGTCGAGGGAGATCGCCAATAGCATTCGGAATCTTGAAAGAGACTCTTCGCCGGCCCACTCTGATGTGTGGGTCGTGCAGTACTTGAACTTCATAAAGGTCTGCAACGCTTGCTTCTTTGGGCCGCGCCAAAAGCGACACAAAGTCTTTTGAGTCTCCTTCAATGCTTCAACTGCGTCGAGAGTCATGCTTCTTTCTCCTTCAAGAATCTCCATGGCTGAAAATTCCTGAAACCACTTCCAACACAAAAACATAAACATACCCATTCCATGTAAAGTGAATGGAAAAAATCTTGTCTTCGCTAAAGACTATGTATGCAATGTAGATGAACATAGAGACGGAGTGACAACCCGTTCATCCAACACATGCAAACAATGAGATCGAATCTTTCTCTTATAATCTAGAGCAATCAACTGTGGCAAAACACAATGGAAATGCCCACGCTTGGTGCTCATACTTTCATGTGCTCGTTCGGAAACTCTGTCATGCCAAGGAAGAGACATGCAATGTGACTTCCTTACATACATACTTTTCAGCTTTTCACGAAAAATCCGCATACATTCGTGCTCATTCATGAGAGAAACGTGCTCAACATACAATATGTCATACCTAGGAAAAGGGATTTCATAAAGACGTTGACTAAAATACAAGAAACGATCACGAATGAAACACTCGAACAATGCGTGCCTATCAATCATGCGAACACATAATACTTCCTATGAGGGTTCTTTGGACCTAAGCTCGAGAGCCAAGATCGATCCTTCTTCGTGATTGATCGAATCTACAACGAGGTTAGTTTCGCTACAAAAAGCATCCACTAACACATCATCCTTGTGAACAATCACATCATCTTCATGCAACTCATCATGCTTGTGAGAAATCACATCTTGATCATGCAAATCATCATGCTCGTGAGAAATCACATCTTGATCATGCAAATCATCATGCTCATCATTATCATTCAAATCATCATGCTTCTCTTTGTCATCCAAACCATCATGCAAATCATTGTCATTCAAATCATCATCATGCTTCACACAATCATGCAAATCCTGTGTATCATGCTTTGGAGAAGAAGAGACTGAGAGAGTCTCCTTTCCCCAAATCTCTTGCATCTGTGCCTGAACTTGATAAAAGAGTCGCCAAAACTCTTTGTTGTGTCGGTCGCTCTTTTCTTCGAGGGGTTTGTTCTCACGATCAAATTCTGATTGTCTTGCTTTGTTCTCTCGATCAAATTCTGCTTCTCTTGCTTTGGCTTCCAAGCGTGCTTGCTCGCTCTCACGCGCTATGGCTGCCATTCTTTCTTGGTATTTGCGCTCTATGGCTGTTGTTCTTTCTTCGCTTTCTAACTTCCTTTCCATCATCCTCTTGTCGAAAGCCGCCATAGGAGTTAGTGCAATCCTTGATGTAGATGGGAAAGGGGGAGGGTCGGAAAAAACTCCTAGTGGGGAAAATTCTTCTTCGCCTCTCTCATGCTCATCACCTCCAAGCGAAGTATCCATTCCGCTTCAAGTGATGACCATTCTAAAGTCGTGGGTTCTTGTGGTCTTGGGTTCTTAAGTTCACGAGGAACTTGGGTTCTTGTGGATCTTGGGTTCTAGGGTTCTTGAGGTTCTTGAGAGTCTTGAGGTTCTTGAGGTTCTTCTTTCGCTTGCAATATGTGTTTGAGAAGGATCTTCTCTTCACCCGAGCTCTACTCCTTTCCGCGGGCGCACCCCTTGGCGGCCTTGCGTTCACACCAAGGTTGCTTTTTCCCACCTCACGTCGATTGGCCGGCTGCTAAGTGCACGGTCCGCTCTCAGTGAATGAAAAGAGACACAAGGGGAGGCTGGACAAGCCCTTCTTTCTTGGGATTCTTGTCACTCTTCAAAAAACACGATTAGGAACCGACACGCCCAAGCGAACTTGGGTTCGTGCGACCTCAACAAGCAAAAAAAATTCTTGTGATTCTTGTGGTTCTTTCCTTGAGTGATACAGAACACTGCCAAAGCTTTGATACCAAAGTTAGGTGCAGCGGAATGATTGTTTGCGCTTTGCTCAAGATGAGTGCTCCAAACTATGCTCAAGGCTCCTTTTGTTCTTATGGAAGGTAGAGCCTTCTGTTCTTAATGAGAGAGTGCTATGATCACAAACAAAGTGAATGGACACTGTGCGTGCAAGTGTATGAGACTGAGAGATAGAGAGAGAAGAGAGATACGACACCAGAGACGTTGTAATACCCTCCTCCGAAGGCCCCACTCTCGTCGGCGAGAGTGGTCTACTTATGATTGCACAAAGTGGTACAATGCGGATGCAATGGACTGATGCAACCGGGAACTATGCCGATGACGACGACGACTATAGGGCTGAACTCTGCGGTCTTCTAACTGCTGAATTTTGGGGCTGTTTCGGTGGCTGAAAATGACTGTTTTGGCTGCGTTTTTGAGGGCTGAAAATGGGGTCTTCTGCATGCATCTAGGGCTGAATCTGTTGCTAATTTTAACTGCTGAAAACGCTGCTCATCTGTTGCATGTGAGGCTGAAAATGAAAACGCTGAGGGCTGCCTGTAGCGTTAGTAAAAACGCTGAAGATCTGGTACTGCTGGCGATGATGCACAGTTGAAAACGCTAGGGATCTTGAGGACTATTGGCGATCATGGGGAACTGGAAACGCCAGGCAAGGGGTGGTGATGGTGAAGACCAAAACACTAGAGCTGACTGTCTGTGACGATCAAGCAAGGCTGGAAATGCCAAGTGAGGGAAGGTACTGCGGGTTCTTGCTGAGAAGGTGCCTGTTGAGCGGGAAGCTCCTGCTGCATCTTCTGCCATTTAGTGCTAACTTGGGTTTGCTTATATACAAACTTAGCAAAATTGCCCTACCTACTTTTGTAGGGAAGTCACTTAAAAATAATAAGTGAAAATTGTCAAAAATAGAAAAAATAGGCTAAAATCACTGCAAAAATCCCCTAACTGATTCTAATGGATTCTGATGGGAATACTGATGATCATGATGTGTGCAACCAGAGGATATGCATCTACACTAAGTGACTGGGCATGCACGGTCTACGAATAGACTCACAAAAGTGTCAGATCACTTCTAAATCTAGACTGATTGGACTGACTGAACCCAGATCATGTTGTAGCTTTTGTCCACGGACACATAGGGTTGGATGTGTCACGTGACATCACTACTCCTTTGAGCATCATTAATTATGCTCTCACATTGCTCCA
This sequence comes from Adiantum capillus-veneris, assembly GCF_014529385.1. Taxonomy (NCBI): domain Eukaryota; kingdom Viridiplantae; phylum Streptophyta; class Polypodiopsida; order Polypodiales; family Pteridaceae; genus Adiantum; species Adiantum capillus-veneris. The sequence goes on from NC_140957.1 coordinate 7,838,518, forward strand.
TAAAGCTACAGCAAGTCACTATGGGTTCCATCTAAAAGGTTTCAAGATATAGTTGCAATAGCTGAGGTGAATTAACTAATTCATACTCTTCCATCCATTTAGCATCCAAAGATGGATAGTTCTTGAACTTCACCAAGTAGCCCCTTGCAACCTTTCCTCTAACCTTCCTTTCCTTATGTGCCAATATCTGTTCAGGAACAAGAATCTCAGCCAATTCTTCCACTTCGGGCTGTTCCTCATCAAGCATATTCTCTGGCACATTACCAACAAAGGGCCTTAGAAGGCTGGCATGAAAAGCATTATGTATTTACCAGCCTTCTGGTAGCTTCGACTTGTAAGCTACATTGCTGATCATTTCTGAAATTTGAAAAGGACCCATAATATTGCATACAGAGCTTTGGAAACAAACGTTCTTTGCCTTTCCTTTTCCTTGACCTAGCCTTTTCAAAGTGCAAAAGTACCCAATCACCTTCACGACGGTAACGATCAATAGCTTTCTTTTGCTTAGCTTGAATCTTCTCAACAGCAATCTTTTTCTTCCTGTAAGTTTCCTCCATGTCTTGCACATACTTGTTTGCCTCAAATATCTTGTCCTTAGTTTGCAAAATCGGTCGACTTTCTTCCCTCCTTCCACTATCTCAAATGGTGCCTTGCCTGTTGATGTATGCACACTATTATTGTAAGCATATTCAACCAATGGGAGATGGTGTTCCCAAGTTGCCTTGTGCTCTGACACATAACATTTGAGCAGATCTTGGACAGTAGAATTTGCCTCTTTTGATTGTCCATCAGTTTGTGGATGAAACGAAGATGAGAACTTCAGCTTAGTGCTTAGTGCCCATCTTCTCAAACAATACCTTCCAGAAAAGACTCGTCATACGTGGATCCCTGTCACTGACAATTGGCTGAGGCATCCCGTGGTATTTAAAGATATTGCTCATGAATATCTTGATCATGTGTTCTCGCTTTATCTTCTTCCTAACATGAATGAAATGGACCTGCCTTGAACCTACAAATGATAGTCCAAATCCCATCATTGCTTGTTTGCGTTCTTGGAAGATCAAAGATAAAGTCCATTGCTATGATTTCCCATGGCGTATCAGGGATCGACAATGGCTGCAACAATCCCGGTTGATTTTGCCTATCAAATTGGACTTTTTGGCATACTAAGCATGATGTTACAAATGTGTCAACATCTTGACATAAAGTTGGCCAATAGAAGAATGTCTCGACCCCTTTCACTGTCGCATCAATTCCACGATGCCTAGCATATGGTGGAGCATGACTTTCCATCAAAACCTTTGGCCGTAACTGTTTAGTGACGCACAACTTTCCATGCATCATGAGAAAGTCATTCTTAAGCACATAGCGTTCATGATTTTTCTCATCAACAAGCTGATCATAAATCCTTGTAAAATCTGAATCTTCAGCATATTGTGTCTTCATTTTGTCTAGTTCACAATGGTACGAAATTGACACTACCGAAATTCGGGGCTTTCGTAACAACGCCTCAGCCACCACGTTCTTTTTCCTTTCTACATGCACAATCTGAAAATGGAACATTCACAAGATGTTTGCCCATCGCATGTGTTTCTTAGACAACTAAGTTTGTGTGAGAGAGTATCGCAAGGTTTGATGATGTGTTTGGACAACACAAATCAAACCCCAGCAGATAGTGTTTCCAACTAGTGAGAGCCACTGCCAACGGTTCTTTCTCATAAACTTGCAAGTTCTTTTTGGTCTTCCAAAGAATTATGCTCACATATGCGACTACTCAGCCATTCTACATTAGAATTGCACCAAGGTTGTGGCCACATGCATCACACTGAACCACAAAAGGTTTCGAAAGATCTGGCAAAATGATTTCCGGATCTAAAGTCAACTTTTCTTTCAAGTGTTTAAAAGCCAAAATTTCCTTGGTTGCCCACTTGAAAGTAACTTCTTTCCCTTGTAGTGCATGGAGTGGAAAAGCAATCTCAGCAAAATTTCGGATGAATCTCTTATAACAGGAACATAAGCCTAGAAAGCTTAGAATGTCATGTCCGTCCGGACTTCAGGGATAGCACCCCATCCTTTGAAACAATGTGCCCAAGGAAGTGAATCTCTTCCAAAAAGAATTCACTCTTCTTCGCATTAATGTGTAGTCTGTTCTTGCATAACTCATTGAAAACTGCGGCGAGTGATCCCTATGCTCCTCTTCAGACTTTGAATAGACAATCATGTCATCAAAGAATGTACCCATGAATATTCTATGTGGTCTAAATATTTTGTCCATCATCCTATTAAAAGTGGCAGGAGCATTTGTGAGACCAAATGGCATGACAAGAAACTCATAGAGACCAAGTGTTGTCCTGAATGCCATCTTATGGACATTTTTTGGCCTAATGCGTATCTGATGGTACCCACTCTTTAGGTCTATCCTGGTAAACAGTGACGCTTCCTCAAGCCGATCAAGAATGTCATCTATCCTCGGTATGGGGCGCCAGTTCTTGATGGTATTCTTATTCAAAGCGCGGTAGTCAATGCACATGCGCCATGAACCATCCTTCTTTTGCACTAGGAGTACAGGCGAACAAAAAGGGGATGAACAGGGCTGAATCAACCCTTTCTCTAAAAGCTCGTTGACCTCACTCATAATCTCTTTCTGCTAGGCTTCACTAACCCAGTACGGTGGTCTATTCGGTGGACTAGAACCTGACACAAGATCTATGGTATGATCCTTAGGTCTCTCAGGAGGTAACTCCCCCGGCAAAGAGTTCGAAAAACAATCACTAAAATCACTCAGAAAAGTTGGCCTATCTTTATCTAAGGTAGACACAACTTCCAGTACTTCTTTTGCAAAGATCAAGTACATAGAAAGATGATTCTTTATTATAGATGAAATAGCAAAAGCAGAAACAACTCGAACAGACTCGCCTTTAAGCTTTACATCAACGACATGAGTCTTTCCTCTATGTACAAGGGTAATCTTTTTGTTGTAAGTATCCACCATAGCATGCAACCTGTAACACCATGAGATACCCAATAACACATCACAACCCTCAAGTGGCATAATATGAAATCCTTCCGCATCCACGTAACTCTCAATGTGCAAACGAAGTTTCCCCAAAATGGAAGTAATAGGCTCTAAATGACCTGGGCATTGTAACAAACTTGGACACTCCAAGTCAAGAATCAACCGCGACAGCACCAAATAACCACTTCAAAACAATTCACAGATCACAATAGATTTGCACTGGCCCGGCGGAGTTCCGTGCCTAGAGATATTGGCCCCAAAGACTGGCGCCCCTTTCGGTATTTCTTTTTGTATTAATCAATCATCAAAGTACAAGAGAGCGGTTAAGGTTTCACTCTCAGACTCTGCGTCCAGATGCTCTGAGAAGTGAGGCCCTCACCACTAATTTAAAGGTTACAAGGGATGCCCAAAAGCAGAGTCCCAAAAGCTTTTAAAATCAAAAGCATCAGTTCTCTCTCTCTCTCAGAGAGTCTTTTCTCTTTTTTTATAAAAAAAAGCAAAAGCAAAATTCGCGTCGCTCATCATTTTCCAAAAAAAAAAAATTTAATAATCCGCCTCCGCGATTTCCGGAATTTAGGGTTTTTGGCAAAAATTAGGGTTTGCAGGAATTTTAGGGTTTCTGACAGAAATTAGGGTTTTTGCTGTCCGCCACGTCATCACTTTGTGACATACCCCCCTCTTGAAAGCATTGTAATCGACCGCGATTACGCCTGCAAAACCGACAAAAGCCATAAACCGTCTTAGCAGACACTGACTGTTAGTACCTACGTACTAGGAACGCACATCTAGCACATGTACAAAATCGACAGTCACATCACACGACATCACAGGACATCACCAGACATCACAGGACATCACATGACATTCAACATTCATTCGGATCTTAGACCATGATTTATCGGCAATGTAGCTAGCAATCACATCTAGGTCCAATCGGGACCTCATCGATGTCCGATTGACTAACCCCTATTGCAACCATGTCTATTCGAGATCAATCAGACCAAAATGCTGCAATCATTTCGGCTATCAGTTCCTGCACTCACAAGAAGTCAAGAACAAATCAGTATTATAATCAGGAATTCCATTTCATAAAGTCATCCAGCAGAATACTGCCAGCTCTCAATATCCCTGAAGCTCAAAGAGACATCAGTGACTTTAGTATCAAAATCGAGGCATCTGTTGACAAAGGAGTGGAGTAACTCCCCTCTTGTGCATCCCACTGCACCAGATCTTCGGCCAAGCTGAATTCTGGGTTCCATTTGGAGTAGACTATGCTAAACCAAAAGCATCGAGGTAAAGTTTCACAATCTAAGGAGTATCTGCTAGGTCCTCCTCCTCCATCCACTTCGCATCAAGTGCAGGATAATTCTTGAACTTAACCAGGAACCGCCTTCGGACTTTACCCTTATTCTTCGTGTCCTTATGTGCCAAAATCTGTTCAGGAACAAGGATCTCCTCGTTTTCTTCCACTTCGGGTTGCTCATCAGGCTCCCCATCATCAGGCACATCACCTTTAAAAGGTTTCAAGAGATTCACATGAAATGCATTGTGAATCCTCCAAGTATCTGGCAGTTTCAGTCGGAAGGAGACTTCATTTATCTTTTCAGTAATCTGGAAAGGGCCGTAGTATCGCATACTAAGCTTTGGAAAAAGCCTCTCCTTTCCCTTGTTCTTTCGTAGGCCACCTTCCTTAAACTCTCGGACTTTCTTGCTTTTATCTTCGAGAAAGTCATACTGGTTGGCTTTGTAAAAATTCTTCTTGTTCGCATAAAACTTTCCGTCATCGGAATCTGAGCTGTCTGTAGACGAGTCCTCAGTAGAACTGTCAGTCTCTGGGCGAGATGTAGCCTTCTTTGCCTTTTTCTTGCCCGTTCCGAAGCTTTGTGTCTTGCTTCGCTTTTTCTTTTTTCTGTCTTCTTCGCTCTAATCGGAGGAGCTAGAAGAACTGTCAGAAGAAGAAGAAGAAGAACTGGGTAGGCCTTCAAACTTGACGCGCTTCTTCAGTTTCTTTGCTTTGTCGAATGTCGACTGACGACCCAAATATCCCGGGAAGTCAATACCTTTGTTCTGCTTTTTGCCGTGCTTTTTACCTTTCTTTTGCACGTCGAAAAGCTAAGCAATCCGTGCATCAACCACGTTCTCCAGTTCCTTCTCCGTATATTTCTTGGAGGCAGAAGGTTTCTTGAGAGCGGGTTTCGGGAGTGGTGTTGTGGTTCTCTGCCACTCCCTCTGTACCTCTTCCAAAGAGGTCTGGTTCATATATTTTGCCATCTTCGGGTCCTTGGCAAAATTGAGCATCATCTTTGTTGCATCACCAATCAATTGACGACGCTCCATCTCTCTTTGCTCCGCCTGAGTAGGCCGAGACGGGCCATACTCTCTGTCTGAATCTTCGTTGTGATCCCAGCCCGCATCTCCAGATGCAGAGGGAGTCGACTGATCATTGCCTGAAGACATAGGTGCCGCGGAAAAAAATTCGGGGATCGGATTTCCCGTAGAAGAGAAATCGACCGTGCTCTGATACCACTATAACAAACTTGGACACTCCAAGTCAAGAATCAACCGCGACAGCACCAAATAACCACTTCAAAACAATTCACAGATCACAATAGATTTGCACTGGTCCGGCGGAGTTCCGTGCCTAGAGATATTGGCCCCAAAGACTGGCGCCCCTTTCGGTATTTCTTTTTGTATTAATCAATCATCAAAGTACAAGAGAGCGGTTAGGGTTTCACTCTCAGACTCTGCGTCCAGATGCTCTGAGAAGTGAGGCCCTCACCACTAATTTAAAGGTTACAAGGGATGCCCAAAAGCAGAGCCCCAAAAGCTTTTAAAATCAAAAGCATCAGTTCTCTCTCTCTCTCAGAGAGTCTTTTCTCTTTTTTTATTAAAAAAAAGCAAAAGCAAAATTCGCGTCGCTCATCATTTTCCAAAAATAATAATAATAATAATAATAATAATAATCCGCCTCCGCGATTTCCGGAATTTAGGGTTTTTGGCAAAAATTAGGGTTTGCGGGAATTTTAGGGTTTCTGGCAGAAATTAGGGTTTCTGCTGTCCGCCACGTCATCACTTTGTGACAGGCATGCTAAACCTGCTTCACCTGTCATACCCATCTCCTCTGCACGAATGCCCAACTTTGATGCCAATTCTAATGATATAAAATTTGCATGGGCTCCTGGATCAAAGAAAACCGATATTCTATGGTCTCTAACTTTGCCCCAAGCTCTGCACAATTCCGTGGCATCAATGTTCAGCTGGTCACCAACCAAATCTGAGACAAGTCCTACACTCTCGGCTTTGGCTTCTTTCCTTTATGCTTTGACTCGTCATCCTTATCATGTGACTTCTTTTGAGGGCATTCCGTCGCAAAATGTCCCTCCTCTTCACAAATGAAGCATTTCTTAGCCTCTCTTAATGCTTTCCTTTCTTCAAAAAATTTGCAAAGAAAAATGCATTTTCTGTCCTTGTCCTCGCCCAGAAGAAGGTTTAGACTGCTTCTTAGACGTGTCAGCTTCATCAGTGGAGGGTTTCTTCGTGGGAGGCACAGAAGACTTTGCTGCAACATTGCCCTGGCTGAAAACTGTTTGCCCTAGGACCCTCTCGTTGCTATAAAATCCATAGGAATCTCCTTTCGAAAGATTGCTGGCCACTTTCGCATCCTCAATCACCTACGCCATATTCATGACAGTAGTCTTTATGCAGTAGTCCCTGATTTTCTTGGGCAATTCGCAACAATATTTCTCAATATATTATGACCATAGCACAAACCTATAGGAGGTTAGTGGCAACAGTGCGACCCAAGATTGTTTATTGTATTCTTCAAGATTTGCACAGTGTTTCGCATTCAACTCGTGTCATTCTGTCATCACATCCACTTCAAGAGTGTTTGTAAGTCATGCAAGTGCAAAAAGTTGTTTGAACTGGACCCACGTAGTAGGGACTTGACCCTGATTTCAACAATGCGGTCCACCATTGAAGCGCATTCCCTTTCAAGAAAGTGGCAGCCTTGCGTATCTTCGAAGTCTCTGTAAAGTTTCCCCCAGCATAAGCTGCATCAAACTGTTGTATGAAGGTCAAACCACAACAATCCACGCTGCACTTTCTGAAAAAAAAGTGACTATCCCGTCGATGGAACCATATAACCAGCCAGTACGCAGTAGAGGGCAGTACTAATTCAATTATTTATTGACTTTACGCAGAGCACTAAGAAGAAAAAAGAACACAGATAAATCCAACAACTAGATCGTCACTGCGCACACAAAGACCGACACCTTGTAGGCCCAAAGACTAGCGTCCCTTTCGGTATTTCCTTTTTCAATTGAGAATAGACAACACTTAGATCAAAGTCTCACAAAGCTGTCCAAACCTGGTGAGGGCTGAAATTGCGGGTTTTTGACCAATTTCGGCAGCATAACGACGCAAAACCCCTGTAGGTCAAAAGTACATGCTTAAAACAGATTCCCTCGCAATTTAGAAGCTTTCTGGTGTGCTGCAGGTCAATTTCAGCGTGCTGTAATTCTCTGTTTTGCCACTGTCGGGTGCCCAAAACCCTAACACGCATCCCAAGGCTTTCTTGAGGCTCCCCTGGTGTTAAGTTGCAGTTTATGTGTGGAACCCTAAACCTGCAAAAAAACATAGCAGGCTGAAATTCTCTGTTTTGGATCATTTTGAGCAGAGCAAACACGTCTACGCATGTCCCAAGAGCTCCCACACGCAATGGAACAATTCCCCTTTGAATCGGACGAGTTTTCACACAAGAAAACTCTCCATTTTTGCAATCCTTCGTGATGGAACTATGCGTACTTGTGGGGGATTAGCAATTAGCTAATCCGATACCTGTTCAAAAGGCTCTTGCCTTGGCAAACATGCATAAAAACCCCAGAACTGTACATGGTCAGTTGAGAAGCCCAACCAGGGATTTAATATTTACGTAATTACCACAAATTTGTGTGATCACAAGGTCTTATTGACACATTTACATGATTACAATTAATATAATCACAAAGAATCCGGTTTAGGGCGACCTGGAAACTCACTAAAATCCCGCCGGGTTTTTAAGTTTTCCCCCCGGGCCCGCCGGGGAAACTAAAAAGCCCGACGGGGCCGCAGAATTATATATATAGAGCCCCGATCGGGCCCCCCGGGCATTCCTGTTTGAGTCATCTTTTGAGAGAGAGAGAGAGAGAGAGAGAGAGAGAGAGAGAGAGAGAGAGAGAGAGACGACTGCCATTGCAGGTACGTCGAGAGGAGAGAGGAGAGAGGGGCTCGTGTGGGAGCGTACTCTGCGTTGCAATGCGCGGCAGTAGCGGAGTACTTAACCACACGACCCGGGTATGTGTTGTGTGTGTGTGTGTTGTGTGGTAGCGTGCCTTTTTCCGTATTGCGCAGCAGTCATAAGGTACCTTACCACACAATGAGAGTGTGTGCATAAGCTATTCTACGGAACAGTACTTACCACGAGGGCATCACCTCGATGACGCAGGGAAGATGATGTCCTTGTGGTAAGTATTGGCTTATTGTCTGTATACTACGTCTGTAACGTGACGAATCTAGTATCCTTATGGTAAGTCAACTTTCCTTCCCCTTTCTCGAAAAACATATGGGCATGGTCGGTAACGTGGCTATACGATGCTCGTGTGCAAGCCATTATTTCTCCTTAGTTTCGGACGGCACTCGGTCGGTAACGCGGCTAATTAAGTGTCTTTTGTTAGAAGCATCTGTTTTTGCATAAATGTGACGTTCACGTCGTTAACCCCGCCGTAGGAACGTCAAACAATTTGTATGTGCATGTACAGTTAATTTTTTGAAGTATTACATATATGAAATACTTGGTCGGTAACGCAACCGTGAAGAGTATTTCATATACAAATGTTTGAATTGTTTGATTTTGTTGTTTTTAAGTGTTCTTATGAAATTATATACTAGCTAATCTTATTCAAAAGAATGCTTTATTCATCAATCATCGCTAATTTGAATGCTACATTTACATAAATTATATGCAAAAAAAGTATTTGCACACAATTTGCATGTTAAATATTCATTTTTATCTTTTTAAAGGACCTCAATCATCATCGCTATTTTAAATGCTACATTTAAATAAATTCTATGTAAAAAAGAATTTGCATACAATTTGCATGTTAAATATTCTTTTGTATCTTTTTAAAAAGCATCAATGATCATCACTATTTTAAATGCTACATTTGACGCAAAATGTGAATGGCCAAGATGTGCCGATCATGCCTACTAGTAACTGCAGTGCCCATGTTGCAGACTATTCCGTATGACAACTTGGGGGCACTAGAGAAGCCGAAACCTTACAAAGAAGGTGGTGCAGCTGTAAAGTTCAGTACCTTCGGTGGCTTTGAGGATAAGACAAAGGCTCTCACTTTCCTCCAGCAGTTTGATACAACTTATGCAGGAGGGAATTTTACAGAGGCCTTGAAGGTTAGGAAAGCTGTCAATTTCTTTAAGGACAATGCGCTTACATGGTGTACGACATTGTTAATGCAAGGACAGGCAGCCGCCACCTAGGTTTACTTCAAGCAAATGTTTGCATCTGCTTGGCTATCAAATGAATTTGAAGCCGACGTCATCACAGATTGGCACCAACTTACTTCGGCTACATGCAAGAGCTTGCTGGAGTACAATCGGAGGTTTTGTAAAGTGTTACTCTGAGTGACCTCCTACAGATTTGTGCCACTGACAAAGCAGATAGAGAAGTATTCTTGTGGGCTGTCTAAAGGGCTTCGGGACTACTGTACCAAGAACAGAGTGGCTACCCTCACCCAGCTCATGGAACTTGTTAACACTGGTCTTGTCTTGTTGATAGGAGAGGACAGTGGGTTTCCGAGGAACGAGAAAGGAGGGCAGCAAAAGAAAAATTCAGCGAAGAAGCCCTTTGTGGAAATGGCTCCTGCACCGTCACAGGGATCAGAAAAGACCACGAAGGATAAGGATTTAGCCGGGACTTTTGGAGCGCAGGCAAAGAAACAGAAAAGGAAGCCTTTTGTGCGCAAGTCGCTCGAGGAAAAGAAGGTCCTAATGGCTGAAAACAAAAGATTTATATGTGAGCAGCCTGGTCACTTTGCTACCAATTGTCCACAAAGGAAAAGACCAGCCGACTCAGAGGATAATGAGGACCAGAAAGGCAAGAAGCCTAAACCCACGGCAGGTTTGGTGCCAGATATGGTGGATGATAGGCCCCGTATAGATGCCAGTGAGTTATGCAGGACATGGGGTAAAGTTAGGGATCAAACGGCACTTATCTCCTTTGATCCAAGTGCCAAAGCCAACTTTATCTCACCAGAGTTAGCTATGAAGCTGGGCATCGGAGCTGAAGAGATGGGGTACACAGCAGAGGCAGGGTTGCCATGTCCTAGCCACTCAGAGTGTGTTACTCCCATCATTGGAAAGCTGCGTCTGCATATTCAGTCATATGTGGACACAGAAGAGTTCTACATCATGCCACTGGAAGGATGTGATGCCTTGTTAGGGATCCCGTGGATGTTCAGAGTGCATGGAGTCTTGGATGCCTACAACAACAAGATCATTGTACAGCATAGGGGCAAAACTCACATCTTGGATGTAAAGCTAAAAGGAGAGTCAGTCCCTATTGTATCTGCTTCTGCTATCACTTCTCTAATAAAGAATCATCTTTCTGTGTACTTGATTTCTACACATGATGTCTCAGATAATGATCAGTTAAATTTATATGTGTTAGATAAAGAAAGATAAGCAGTTTTGCAAAAGTTTAGTGAATGTTTTTTTGATTCATTACCATCTCAATTGCCGCCAGAGAGACCTGAGGACCATCGGATAGATTTGGTGCCAGGGTGTAGCCCACCAAATAGACCTCCCTACAAGGTTAGTGCGGCGCAGTAGAAAGAGATTATGGGCCAGGTTGAGGAGTTATTAGAGAAGGGGCTGATTCAGCCTAGTTCTTCACCCTTTTGCTCTCCAGTGCTCCTAGTGCAAAAGAAGGATGGCTCATGGCGCATGTGTATTGATTACCGTGCGTTGAATAAGAATACCATCAAGAATAGGTTTCCTATTCCTAGAGTTGATGATATTCTCGATCGTTTAGAGGGTGCTGCAATTTTCAGCAGGAAAGACCTTAAGAGTGGGTACCATCAGATTCGTATAAGGCCAGAGGATGTGCACAAGACTGTGTTTAGAACGACATTGGTCTTTATGAGTTTCTAGTGATGCCCTTTGGTCTAACAAATGCTCTTGCCACGTTCAACAGAATGATGGACCAGATTTTCCACTCGCATCAACAGTTTGTTGGGACGTTCTTCGATGACATGATAGTCTATTCGAGGAATGAAGAGGAGCATAGGCGTCACTTAACCATTGTGTTTGAAGAGCTGCGCAGTCACAGGATACTTGTCAATCCTAAGAAAAGTGAATTCTTCCTTGAAGAGATCCACTTTCTTGGCCACATAGTCTCAAAGGATGGTGTCAGAATGGATCCCGCAATGGTCGAAGCTATCAAGACATGGCCAGACTTGAAGACTGTGCATGATGTCAGAAGCTTCTTGGGATTGTGTTCCTACTATAGAAGGTTTATCAGAAAATTTGCAAAGGTAGCATCACCTCTTCACGCTTTGCAAAAGAAAGAGAGTCACTTTCAGATGGACTCAAAAAGAGACTTCAGCTTTTAGTCTCTTAAAGGAAAAGTTGACTTTAGATCCAGTAATTGTTTTGCCAGATCTCAGGAAGTCATTTATGGTCCAGTGTGACGCGTGTGGCAGTAGCATCGGAGCAGTGCTAATGCAAGATGGACGGGTAGTAGCTTATGAAAGCCGAATTTTGCAAGGGCCAAAGAAGACTATGCAAGTCTATGAGAAAGAGCTCTTGGCCGTGATTCATGCGCTTTCTAGCTGGAAGCACTACCTCTTAGGTGCTGATTTTGTTGTCCAAACTGACCATCAGACCTTGCGATACTTCTTGACACAGTCAAAGTTATCCGAAAAGCATATGCGATGGGCAAACATTCTTTCTATGTTCCACTTCCAGATTATGCATGTGGAAGGCATTGGGCAAGAAGAATGTTGTGGCTGATGCGTTATCAAGAAAGCCACAAATTTCAGCTGTGTCAATTCCTTATCATCATGAGCTAGATGAAATGAAGGAACAATATACTGTTGATGAAAATTTTGCAAGGATCTTTAAACAGTTGCAAGAGGGGCAACATCATGAGCACTATCTCCTCAGAGATGGTTTTATGATGATGCATGGCAAACTTCGTCTCACTAGGCCATTGCGACATAAGGTCATGGAAGAGAGTCATGTCCCACCATATGCACGGCATCGTGGTATTGATGCGACAGCTAAAATGGTAGAAACATTTTTCTATTGGCCTACCTTGAGGAGAGATGTGGATGCCTTTGTGCGAGCATGCATAATTTGCCAAAAGGTCAAGTTTGACAGGCAAAAGGCACACTAGGGTTGTTACAACCACTGCCGATTCCGGATAAGCCATGGGAAAGCATAGCTATGGACTTTATCTTTGATCTTCCAAGAACGCCGACAAGGAATGATGGTATATATACCATTATCTGCAGGTTCAGCAAGCAGGCCCATTTTATCCCTGTCGAGAAGAACATAAAATCTGATGAGATGGCACGCTTGTTTATGTACAATGTGTTTAAGTACCATGGTATGTCACAATCGATTATCAGTGATCGTGATCGTCGCATGACCAGTTTGTTGTGGAGAGGATTGTTTGAGAACATGGGCACTACGCTCAAGTTCTTGTCTTCGTTTCATCCACAAACTGATGGACAGTCAAAAGAGGCTAATTCTATTGTCTTTAGATCTGCTGAAATGTTATGTGTCAGATAATAAGGGCAAGTGGAAACAGTATTTTCCTATGCTTGAGTATGCGTACAATAATATGATGCATTCGTCTATTGGCAAAGCACCTTTTGACATTGTTGAAGGCGGTAAAAAGGTTGCTCCCATTTTGCATACAAAGGACAAGATCTTTGAGGCGGATCGATATGTTGAGAACATAGATGAGATGTATAAGAAAATTAAAGTTGCCTTGAAGAAGACTCGGGCAAAGCAGAAAAGGGTTGCTGATCGTCACCGTCGTGAATTGCTGTTATCACCTGGTAATTAGGTTCTCTTAAGGTTCGAAAAGGTAAGGTTAAAGAAGATGAAGAGCAAGGAACGGTTGTTTCCTAAGCTCAGTATGCGTTACTATGGGCCTTTTCAAGTGCTTGACAAGATCAGCGACGTGGCTTACACGCTGAAATTGCCTGATGTCTGGAAGATTCATAATGCGTTTCATGTGAGTCTTCTAAGACCCTTCGTGGGTGATGTGCCAAAAGATATGCCGGAGGATCAGCCAGAAGTTGAGGAACTTGATGAGATCCTGGTACCTGAGCAAGTTTTGGCACATAAGGACAGAAAAGTTAAAGGACAGGTTGCAAGACGTTATCTGGTGAAGTTCAAGAACTATCCGCCTATGGATGCAAAGTGGATGGAAGAGCATGAACTGTCAGAGTCACCAAATGTATTGCAGCTTTACCTTGAAGCCTTTGGGTTACAACCTACTTATGCCCCAACCCAACGTGTGCAAAGGAGGGGTAATGATAGAGCTAGTACATCAAATGTACATATGAATTCAATGTAATAGATAGAAATGACAAAAGTATAAAGGTCTAATTAAGTCATTTATATTTATGTGTTACGACCTTTCTTGCGGATACATGCAATGATAAAAGAGTGTTAATAGCAGAAGATCGTCAGTGGCGTGTATTTATGGTATGCAATCGAGGACATTTGCGATTTCAAGAGGGGGTATGTCACGAGGACGTGGCAACTGTTAACTATGTCACGAGGACGTGGCAACTGCTAACCTTAGTTGTTGATTTCTTTCCAATGATTTTTGTTTTATTTTTGAGACCCTCTTTTTGAAGTAGCAAACGGTCAGACATTGTATGGCCAATGTGAATGGTAGTTTCACCAACAGACGGGGAGTGGTCGGCACTGGAATTCGTATAGTAAGAGGATGTCTAGGCTCAGAGCAAGATCATGTAGGTCCCCCCGTCGCACTTAGCAAGTTGGTGGATACTAGGAAGTGAACTCAATAAAGGCATAAAGTCAATGTGGCACTACCAACAGAAAGTATCCGACAGTTGGGCCACATTGCACTTTTGGATGCGGTCCCAATGAGGATAGACGGTGAGATGACCAATGGGAGCCCAACGGAAGCATCTCCTAAAATTTAGGGACCTGCTATTTTGGGCCGTGAAATGTGTTCGTGTCATTACCATCGGTATGACTAGGGGAAAATTTTACAACTTTGCCCGAAGTCAACTGAGCAACCAATCGGGAGATTTTTAGGCCGCAACCCCAAAACGGAAAAATGCATGTAATCGTGCCAAGTGGCGCATTTTAGTGAACTTTCCCAATGCAAAGAAGAGGTAGCGCTGAATTTATAGCTGAGAGGCTCACTTTTGAGTTTCCTGTCACAGGTTAAGAGCTAAGGAGTGCTTCCTTTCCCTCTATGTACAGTGTGGTGCCAGGAGTGATGCCCTACACGCTACACACTGCTCTCTCTCTCTCTCTCTCACCCCCTTACGTGCAGTTATGTGATGCCCCACAAGAGGGCTTTTCATTTGGCTGATGTAGAGTTGTGTGGGTTCATGCGCGATTGCCGAGGCAAGAGCCTCTTGCACAGGTACTGGATTAGCTAGTGGCTAATCCCCCACAGGTACAAGTGAATTCATAGAGGTTTCACGTGAGAAATCTCGTCCGATTCAAAGGGCAAGTAGCCCTACAAGTGTGGGAGCTCAAGGACTTGCTACAGATGCGACAAGCATGCAAAACAGAGCCCAAAACAGGGAATTACAACCTGCTGTGTATTTTTGCAGTTTTAGGGTTTCGGTCCTAAACAATCCCTAATACCCCCAGGACGTTCGGGGACGCGAGAAGACCATTGTAGAGGTGATCTGGTGCATTTTCGGGGCAGAAAACAGAGTATTCAGCGTGCTGCAGATACTCGCCAGGTTTTGGAAAGTGTCCGTATGCGACGGGAAAGTCATCTATTGCATGGGGATACTGACTGTGAAGCGTCCTAGTACGATTATGCTACCGAAATCGGGCCAGAACAGGTGTATTTCAGCCCAGATTATGCGGGCCAGCTCGTAGGAAATCACAGGTTATATTCCCTCTGTTAAAGAATAAAGAAATACTAAAAGGGGCGCCAATTTTGGGGCCTACAGGGTGTCGGCGTCTGCTCGGAGCATTCTAGCTTCCGAGCCGTGTGTGTACTTAAGTGTTAATTCCCGTCATAGGTTTCCTTTGCACGTTCTCTCTGTGTGTGTCTAAAGTAAAGAATTTCGGGTGAAAGCCAACGCCTACCACCCCACAGGCTGGTTTCAGCTGTGATCACCTCCACCCACTACTCTCACACACACAGTGGAGCACACTGATAAAAATCGGTCCCCCAGCCTCAAATTTGGGTTGGCCCCCTCTTGGGATGAGCTTCTAGAGAGAGAGTTGACCTGCAAGTTGCTCTCCTACTGCCATGTGTCCAGTTTGCTCCTTTTCGTTTATTTCCTAGTACCCACCAACTTATAACGTCTTGCCGAGGGGCCTAAATGACTTTAACTGAGCCTAGCAACTTCTTTACTAATCGGATTCCAGTGTTGATTAGCCCAACCATCTCGTGGCTGCCTGGCCTTGACTACTCTCGGCCAACAACTGTTTCACACTGGCCATGCAACGTCTGAGCATTTGTGACTTTAACAAGAGGGTCCCAAAAATTAAATAGAAATCGAGGAAAATAAACCAGCAAATATATATAGTGGTTGTCACAGTCTCGCGACAGAATATTCCATTGGTCTAGGAGGAAATCCGAATTGTATAAAGGATTACGCGTAAAGACACAGACACAAGAATAAAGATGAGTTCTGAGAAGCTTTTTCTAAAAAGCAGGATATTTCTAAGTGCTTTTCGGATAAGCAGATGCTTTCCTGCGAGGAAATCTATGTCTACATTGCATTTGTGCATGAGGTTGCATCTAGGGACGACTCGGAAGTGCTATGTAGCATTAGTTTTCGGCTAATAGAGTTTTTTTTGAGTTTTTGAACATGTTCACATTATTTTTAAAAAGTGATCGACTACCCACTTATTAAGTGGGCAGCCTACTTTAAAAAGTAAAAATTAAAGCAAATCATCACGTTGCATGAGACAAGGGAGAAGGCAAGCTTTTAATTAAAGTTGTGATCACCTCCACCCACTACTCTCACACACACTGTGGAGCACACTGATAAAAATCAGCTCCCAGCCTCACATTTGGGCGCCCCCTCTTGGGATGAGCTTCTAGAGAGAGAGTTGACCTGCAGGTTGCTCTCCTACTGCCATGTGTCTAGTTTGCTCCTTTTGGTTTCCTAGTATCCACCAACTTATAAAGTCTTGCCGAGGGGGCCTAAATGACTTTAACTGAGCCTAGCCACTTCTTTATTATCGGATTCCAATGCCGATCGGCCCAACCATCTCGTGGCTGCCTGGCCTTGACTCCTACAGGTGAAACTCTCGGCCAACGGCCGTTTCACACTAGCCATGCAATGTCCGGGCATTTGTGATTTTAACAAGAGAGTCCCAAAAATTAAATAGAAATCAAGATAAAGAAACCAGCAAATATATATAGTGGTTGTCACAGTCTTGTGACATACCCCCCTCTTAAAATCGCAAACGTCCTCAATTGCATGCCATAGATGATTTAGTGTGGTAAGCACCCTTTTATCATCGCATGTATCCGCAAGAAAGACTGTCAAACATGTGTACAAATGACTTAATGAGACCTTCATACTTTTGTCAAACAATGTACACTGCTATTGCACTGAATCCTTATGTACATGTGAAGTGCTAGCTCTATCATTACCCTCTTTTGAGCACGTGTCAAGCCGTTTGATCTTTGCTCTACTAAAGTGATCTGAGTTGGAGAATATATGGGTTGTAAACCAAAAGCTTCAAGGTAAAACTGCAATACATTTGGTGACTCTATCAGTTCACTTTCTTCCATCCACTTTGCATCCATAGGTGGATAGTTTTTGAACTTCACCAAATAACTGTCTTGCAACTTTTCCCTTAACTTTTCTTTCTTTTGACCTGTCCTCCAGAAGACTCGGCTGAGTCTTTAGCCTTCTCTGTATTTCCTGACCCCTAGGAAGCTTCAAGAGTCGCTTTTGCAAAGGACCTCTTTGCTGAATATTTCTTTGACTTGCCCTCTTTCACGCTGCCCTGGAATCCACTGTCTTCTCCCTTCGGGCTCTCTTGCATGAGAAAGTTGCCTTGTCTGCTGTGACACTTGTGGCGCTTGCAAAAATTCCATAAACCTAGGATTCTGCACCAACCGAGAAAACGCACTCACAGCAGCAAGCAACTGTGTCCTGAATGCATCCTCGTCTAATTGCCCAGTCATAAATCCTTGAACTTGTGGAGCATTCACATCAACAAAAGGCACAGACAGTGGTGGTGACCTTGCACACTTAAGATACAACATGCCTATACTAGGAAGAGGAACCCTCCTCCCTAGCGTCATTTGTCCTGTTAGCCATAGTGTAATTCTGAGTTCATATGATTTGCGTCTTCGCCGAAACCAACCAAGGCTCACTTCTTGAGGAAGAAGTGATTCTGTCCTACCAACGGAACCATGAAACCGGTCCGTAGGGCGGTAAACTTTAGCTTTCACCCGATCTTTAAACAGTTAAACTTTACAACACAAAAGAACTTCACAAATAAGCCTGTGATTGGAAATTACACTTCAAACAAAACACGGCCTGGGAGCTAGAGTGCTTCCAAGCAGACAATGACACCACATTGGCCCCAAAGACTGGCGCACCTTTCGTTATTTCTTTATTCTTATTGCATCTAAGAAAAACCTGTAAGCTTCTACAAGCTGTCCACTTTTATCGGGCTGAAATTCCCCTACTCTAACCCGATTATGGCAACATAACCACACTAGAAGTCTCCATGGACAAAATCCCAAGAAAATAGTGATTTTCCACGCACTTTAGAGCACTTTACAAACCCTAGCGAGAAATTACAGCATGCTGCAATCTCTATTTTTAGCGTCCAATTTGCACCAAAACACCTGTTCGGTGATTCCCTAGCTTCCTCGAAGCTCCTAGAACCTGTAAGCTGATACTGGCCAAAACCCTAAACTTGCAAAAAAATTACAGCAAGACGTAATTCTCTAATTTGTACTCCAATTCGCGTCCCGATCACTCTTGTGGGTAGCTCTCGAGCTCCCGCATCTATAGGGTCACTTGCCTTTTGAATTAGACGAGATATCTTGTGGGAAATCTCTCTAAATTGTCTTGTACAATCACCCAAGGCTTTCCCGAGGCTCCCCTAGCATTACCAAGCAGTTTAGGTGTGAAACCCTAAACCTGCAAAAAAACATAGCATGCTGTAATTCCCTGTTTCGCATCATTTTGAGTGGAGCAAACACGTCTATGAGTGTCTTAGAAGCTCCCGCACGCAATGGGACATTTCCCCTCTAAATCGGACGAGTTTTCACACGAGAAATCTCTCCATTATCGCATTCCTTCGCGACAGAACTGTGCATACCTGAAGGGGATGAGCAATTAGCTAATCCAGTTTATGTAAAGAAGGCTCTTGCCTTGGCAAACGCGCATAAAACCCCCAGAACTATACAGTCATCTGAGAAGCCCAACTAGAGGGGCACTACCAGCCCAACTAGAGGGGCATTACCATATGTGCAAAGGGGGAGAGAGATGCGCGAGAGCAAATCATCGCGTTGCATGAGACAAGGGAGAAGGCAAGCTTTCCATTAAAGCTGTGATCACCTCTACCCACTACTCTCACACACTGTGGAGCACACTCATAAAAACCAGCCCCCAGCCTCAAATTTGGGCGCCCCCTTTTGGGATGAGATTCTGGATACCTGCAGGTTTCTCCCCTACTGCCATGTGTCCAGTTTGCTCCTTTTGGTTTAATTCCTAGTACCCACCACCTTATAAAGTCTTGTCGAGGGGCTTGAATGACTTTAACTGAGCCTAGCCATTTCTTTACTAATCGGATTCTAGTGCCGATCGGTCCAACCATCTCGTGGCTACTTGGCCTTGATTCCTGCGGGCGAAACTCTCGGCCAACGGCCGTTTCACACTGGCCATGCAATGTCCGAGCATTTGTGATTTTAACAAGAGGGTCCCAAAAATTAAATAAAAATCAAGGAAAGAAACCAGAAAATATATATAGTGGTTGTCACAGTCTCGTGACAAAATATTCCATTGGTCTAGGAGGAAATCCGAACTGTATAAAGGATTACGCGTAAAGATGCAGACACAAGAATAAAGATGGGTTCTGAGAAGCTTTTTCTACAAAGCAAAATATTTTTAAGTGCTTTTCGGGAAAGCAGATGCTTTCTTGCGAGGAAATCTATGTCTACATTGCATCTGTGCATGAGGTTGCATCCAGGGACGGCTGGGAAGTACTGTGTAGCATTAGTTTTCAGCTCACATGACCGGCTGTCCACTTATTAAGTGGGCAACCTACTTTAAAAATAAAGCATAAAATAGGAGGGGCGCCTCCAAGCTGAAAACAGCGATCTCTCTCTCCTCTCTCTAGAAAATTGCCACCAGCTCTCTCTCTCTTGCTATTCCAGCACCCTCACTGCTCTGCTATTGTTGCAGGAGTTTTGCTAGCCCTAGCGCTCACTCTCCTACCAGAATTGCCAGCGCTACCTCAGGGAGACTGCCACCGGGAAGTCGCAAGTGATCACATGAAGTCGACATGTGCAGGTTGCTTTTCCATACTTGGAGCGACAGGTAAAGCTTGTGAATACACTCTACGAGTTGTTGCTTTCGTGTTTGTGTTTTTTGCAGGTACTCCATCGCAGAGAAGGAGCAAGGAGGCTTTGGCCTACGCTTGGGGATTCTGAAAAAGGAATCTAGACTGATCTGCAGAGCTTTACGCTCCGAGTACAAACAACGAGTCTAAGACCTTAGACCAGAGGAGTTTTCTCCGATTCTTGTGCTTGTAAAAACGATTCTCCCTTGGGGGGGGGGGGACCAGCCCATCTTCTAGTCCCCAATACTGTGTCGATCTTCTCCCTCGTCTCTTTTTGTCAAAAGTCTATTTACTTTCAGCTTATTGATTATTTGTGTCCGCTCCCGTTTATGACAATGGTATCAAAGCACGGTCGCCTCTCTTTTTTTGCAAAGGAGGACGATTTCGGGAAGGAATGGGAAGAACAATGAAAAGCCAAGGGAGAAACCCTAAAGACAAACCTCAGCAAGTACGAGTTCAACTCACAGAAATGCAACAGCTTTTCGTGTTGCCAATTGTCTAGAAGGTCTTCGACGAAATCAACAAGCCGCAAGGAACAGATGTCGATGGGCGTCTGGAAAATGCAATCAGTGGTAACAACCAGGTCAGGTTGTGACGGTATGAAGATACAGTTATGTTCGGAGACAAATCAATGGCTCCCGTACAAAGTGAGGCGGCTATGGAGTAGATTCCACATGGCAGAGAGGGAATGTATATCTTGGGTACCACATCTTGTCAGTGTATAACCGTTGCAGACATGGCATGGTGGTGATATTTGATGAGGATAGATTGTCACTTTGAGATAAAGCCTCCGACATGGAAGTCAAAGGGGGTTCAAATGTGTGTGGATTGTACTGACTTGATCCCCTTCCTTCGGATTTGGACTCACACCAAGTAGAGATTACCCTCAGGCTGGTTAATTTAGACCAAGTGTCCCATGGTATGCCAGACGAACGTGACTACATTCACAGGGAGCAACAACGCACTCCAAAAGAAAGATATTGCACGAATGGTGAAGATACCCAAGTGGATATGGGTTACTGTCTATGCCACTTGCACATCTAACCCTATGTGCATGGGGACAAGTTGAGACTCCTATTTCAAGGGTTTAGAACAGCCTAGGAAGTGTTTTGGCACCTTGTGAGCCTGAACGTAGGACATGCATGTCCAGGCACTATAGATTAGTTGCAAACCCTCTGATTACACACGAGCACAGCCAGTGTGTGGTAGGTGTAAGCACTGAGAAGAGTTCTCATACATTTGCATTAGTATTAAGCCTAGATATTCATATGCATATGCAACACCTCTTATAAATAATTTATTAACTCATTATAATATTAAGTGAAATTTTAAGAAATCGTGGATTTTTATTGGCATTGCCCGACCAAGCTTTAGTTCCATACATAAGTGACCCTAGGGATCACTTCTCAAGCATAAATCAGTACCCTAAGTACAAGCACCAAGCACCCGCGGTACCTCAACATCTCTCACGTTTTTGCACAACATCAGTCTACAGCACCCCATCAGCACCAGCCTTTTCAGTTTTAGCTATAAGCTCGCCATGCTGTCGGAGATCCTCCATCAGTACCAACGTTTTCAGTTTTCAGCCCAAGACAGCAGATCAGCCAGCGTTTTCAGATTTCAGCCCTAGACTCATCGTCAAATCGCAGTTCCAAGCCAGATCAGCCCTAGCATTTTCAGTTTTCAGTTTCAGCCTTTAGCCTCTCATATCCAAGCATCTACAGCAAGATCCCATCAGCATCTAGGACCATTGTATCAGCAATTGTGCAATCTAAAGCAAATACCTCTCTACCAATAGAGAGGGAGGGGCCTTGGAGGGGAGTTTGGGGCCCCATCTGATGTTAGTTTTCTCTCTTGAATAATAGGTCTTGAGTTCAACTCTCCTCGTCGGCTTGATCTTTAAGGTCTCTTGGGATAGTTTCCTACGACATTAAAACTCTCTTCTTCTCGGGTGTGTGTGTGGGGGTGTGTGTGTGTGTGCTAATAAAAAGAGGAAAATGGTATAACCTTTCTATCACCCAAGTGTGGTAGATTGGTTATGCCATTTCCCTCTTGAATAACAGGTCTTGAGTTCAACTCTCCTTGTCGGCTAGATCTTTAAGGTCTCTTGAGATAGTTTCCTACGACGTTAAAACTCTCTTCTTCTCGGGTGTGTGTGTGTGTGTGCTAATAAAAAGAGGAAAATGGCATAACCTTTCTATCACCCAAGTGTGGTAGATTGGTTATGCCATTTCCCTCTTGATTCTTGAATAACAGGTCTTGAGTTCAACTCTCCTCGTCGGCTAGACCTTTAAGGTCTCTTGGGATAGTTTCCTAGGACGTTAAAACTCTCTTCTTCTCGGGTGTGTGTGGGTGTGCGCGCTAATAAAAAGAGGAAAATGGTATAACCTTTCTATCATCCTAGTGTGGTAGATTGGTTATGCCATTTCCCTCTTGAATAACAGGTCCTGAGTTCAACTTTCCTCGTCGGCTAGATCTTTAAGGTCTCTTGGGATAGTTTCCTACGACGTTAAAACTCTCTTCTTCTCGGATGTATGTGTGGGTGGGGTGTGTGTGTGCGCTAATAAAAGGAGGAAAATCGTAAAACCTTTCTATCACCCAAGTGTGGTACATTGGTTATGCCATTTCCCTCTTGAATAACAGGTCTTGAGTTCAACTCTAGATCTTTAAGGTCTCTTGGATAGTTTCCTACGACGTTAAAACTCTCTTCTTCTTCTTCTTCTTCTTCTTCTTCTTCTTCTTGCTCTCTCTCTCTCTCTCTCTCTCTCTCTCTCTCTCTCTCTCTCTCTCTCACACACACACACACAACCTTCACTCACAGTATCATTCTCTCTTCTATCTATTGTCTTTGCACATCTCTTATGAAGTAAAAGGAACTCTTTCATCCAGTAAAAGGAACCTTGAGTACGCACTGAGCACTCATCCTGAGCATTCACCATCAATCGCTTCTGCTACACATTACACTATAAAATTCTTGCGTGTTAGGTTTGCTATCAGATGTGCGAGCCAATGTCAACACTCGCAAATGCTAGTTACAATTACATAGTAGAGTTTCTGACGGAGAGCAATTGGAGGGGTGTCTTGCCTTGTCCACTCGAGCCCGAGATAGACAAGCTTCTTCAAATGTGACTTACTACCTCCATAGTTGTGCCCTCTAACCACGAGATGAGAAGGGGTGTTAAGAGTTTATTACCTCTCTCGGCGGTACTACTGTCCCAGTATCTCCCAAGGGCGGATCATAGGGAGTGAAGGGTATTTTATGGCTATGCCCGGTCTATGTGGGGTAGTTTTCTCATATTCGGCTTGTTTCCATCATTTTTGCCCATCCTGTTATGCTAGCAATGTTATATAGTTTGCCTCTTGGTGGCCCCAAGTCTTCCACCATTTTATCCTAGAGCCCAATGCCACTAGATTCCACATATGCGCTCTGCTTGTATTTTTTCCCCGTTTTCAACCTTTTTTTGGATCATGGGGTTTTTGGGGAAGGTTAGACAACTAGATCCGCTCCCTATATAGGGAGGGAGGTGCCCATCGCATGTATCAATTTGTGCACTTGTAGTCACTACCAACATTTTGGGTCTCTGTCAAAATTGCTAGCGTGTCAAGCCATTGAAGACATTAGCCGACTTGCAAATCTCGGCCGAGGGGCCTAAACCCTAGCAGCAGTAGAAGCAGCAGAAGAAGTTTTACCAACTTGCAAAGTCTTGCCAAGAGGCCTATTTTTTAAGAGGAGTTCCCACCAACTTACAAGACCCTGTCCGATGGGGCCCAAGTGACCTAAAGACATTAAAATAAAGCAGCAACTTCACATACAAAGTATTAGCGTAAAACATGCTGACGTGGCAATTGTACAGACGATCCATAAATCGCATTGGTTGACAACATGGCAGCATGTACGGACTTCTGCATTTTACACCGTTGTTGGTGACTTGGAAGGTGTACGGATTTCTGCGTTTTCAGCTGCTCCATGCTTTTGAAAGGCCAAATGCTTTTAGAACTTGAAGCGCCTTTAAATATGACCCATGGGCTCTCACTCCGGCAGTCTACCCGTGGGAGATGTAGAGCAAAGCCATGGGAATTATATTGAGTTGAAGCAATATAAAGAAATACCGAGAGGGGCGCCAACGTTTAGGGTCAGTGCTCTCTTGAAGTGGAAGTCCACCACTCCCCATCTCATGTGTCGTGCATCTCTTTCAATTCGGTTGTTATTTGAAGTGCTTAAAGTCTATTTAGTGTGTTCTTTCCGTTGGCACGTGATGCCCCTCCCGTTATAGTCTCTCTCCAATGTTTTCTCTCTTGAAATTTCTCTCTCTAGCGTTTTTCCTCTCTCTAGCTTTCTTGCCAAATCGCCCTCCCTCTCTGTCTTTGAGTTACTTCAAATCCCTCTCCTTCTTTATGCCTTCTTCTACCCCACGCCACTCTCCAAGTGAGCATTACCTTGCAGATCTAGGAATTAGCAGCTCCACAATTGTGCAGTCCAACTAGGAGCTGAGAAGTGAATGTTAGAGTTTGTCACCTCTTTGGCCAAGCTTGCCGGAGGTGCTAGTGTCCCAGTATCTCTCCCAAGGGCTGATCATAGGGAGTGAGGGCTGTTTTGGGGCTGTGCCCCGCCTAGGTGAGGTAGTTCTCTCATTTTCGACCTCTTTCCGCCATTGTTTTGACCACCATAACATTGTCCCGTAAGGGCCAGGTACATCAAAAAAGAGTAAGTATGAGCCACACATAGGGGTCCCCTACAACAACCACAATAGAATGCATGCTGGAACAGGAAGGGATTCCTCTTGGGTTCAAGGAGGAGGAATCCTCGAATTCTCAAGGGCAAACCTCTACCGATACGAATGCACTGAGTCTAAGGGGACTTGAACACACAACCGTTTGGTTATGAAGCAAAATCCTTTTGTACATCACAGTTTCAAAAAGCTTACAAACATGGCCCTTGAACACACTTGAGGATGTTCCTTGTTGTCTCCATAGCAGAAAGTGGCCAATCCAGATGAAATGCCAGGGTTGTGAAATATACTCCTGTATTGTTTTCAGGGGATTCTCACCCTAGTCACGCTGCAGTTACTTTGAATGAATGTCTGTCGTGTAGTGGGCAAACGTGCAAATCTTCAAAGGCCAACTAAATTTTCATGCAAAGATCGAGCACATGTAGCCACGTAGCTCCGCAAATGTCCATCGCCCATGATTCAACCCTCCATATCACTTCAAGATAGAAAGACTACGAAGAAGCTTACCAGGCATTCGGGAGGTTCCATTGAAGGGAAGAGATGAATAGACGAGGCGCTTGAATATCGTACGTATCGAAGTACTTGCAAAGATGCCAGATGGAGAAGAGAGAGAGGGCCAAGCCCACAAATGCCAACAGAAAGTTGAAAAGCTTCAATAGAGCTCTGAGGCAGCTGCTGCACACCTCCATTTCTACGCTGCGCTCCCTTTCACGTCTCATCATCATCATCCTCTCTCCTCTCCTAGGATAGCTTCCTACGACGTTAAAATTCTCCTTCTTCTCTCTCTCTCAAATGCCCATTTTAAGTGGCGCTAGTACGGCCGGCGGCCTCTCTCTCTTTTCTCTCTCCCTCTTTATCGCGTGCACAGGAGCTTGTCATAATAACTAATATTTAATTCTCCTAAATGATTTTCTCATGTTAAACTAATCATCTAATATAGAGAAGTACCAAGGAAGAAAAAGCTAGAATATTGGTTAAGCTAGCAGACCGACCACAATAGGGATCTAAAGAAGGGAAAATAGGGATCCAAAGGGGGGGCCATCTGCAAAAGAGCAATGTGCAACAATGGGTTTCAAAGACCCTAAGGCTCAGCCCATTAAGACTTCCAAAATGCTAAGGTTCCAAAATTCAAATGTTATGTCCAATTGTCCAACCCTAGGGAAAATTGGAAGCTTTGTAGTGTGCTAAAAAGTCTTTGCAAGTCCCTACATAGGAGGGGGCGAGCCCTTTTAGTAGGGGATGAGAAAGAAACACACACATACACACTCATGCAAGCCCCTTTACACAAAGGGCATAGTGGACACATGTCAGCTCCTTAGGCCAATTACCACCACAAGGAGCACTCAAATCCTATTGGATGGCCATAGAGATGGACCAATGAGAATTAGGCTAGAGTAAATCTAGTTTAATTCATCTGAAAACACTTGTTAAAAGAACCAATAAGAATTAAGCTTTGTAGAAGACTATCGGACGGTCTCCCAAGGGGTCCAATGAGCATTCAACAACCCAATGGCTTGCCGGAGTCCTATTGTCCAGAAGACAAAGGGACCCAATGAGAGTTTAGTTGCATTATTTAATTACCTAAAGCTCTCACAAAAGGGGAAAGGGAGACACATGTCACAAGGTTATCACTTATGCTTCTCAATTTTGATTGGCTAAGCTTTGCAGGGTCCAATTGGGGTGCCAACAAGAGTAATTTGCAAGAGGGGGCTGATTTTGGCAAGGCATTATCACACACACACTCACACAATGTCATGTGTGAAGCAAGAAGACTCTCTCTCTTCTTCTCAAGCTTTAATGGAAAGCTCATCATCTACCCCAAGCTTGGAGAAGGGAGGCCTACACCAACAACTTTGTGATGCAAATCCAACCAAGAGCCAAGCTTCAATGCATGCTCATCTCCTCTACCATGCTAATTACTAAGCTATGCTAAGCTATTATGAGCGATTAGGTGAGGAGATATACTTTTTTCTCGTAAGACTACTCCTTCTTCCTCATACCCCGCTAGCTCTCACCATCTTCGAAGGTGTGTGAGGTCTTGGGTATGAGACCGTGAGGGAATTGATGTTGTGTTTTAAAGTGTTTGCTTAGTGCTTGAAGCTTCCATCTTCATTGCACTAACTAGTAATTGAAGGAACACAAAGAATTGTATTGTAAAATGTCTCCCTTGATGGGGGAAACCTATAATACAAAGCCTTTTGGAGGGGGGACCGGCTCCATGTAAATCTGGTCCTCAACTGTTGTCAACAGCTTAATTTCTCTCTCTTTTGAAGTATTGTTCATGCCTATCTAACTAGGTGTTATGCTTTTGTTGCTCTCTCCATCCAAGCACTCTTACTATGCTCATTAGGAATCTATTCTAATGAAATGCTCACTATGTTTATGTTATTTTCCTCTACACACAAGTTACTAGGCCATTAAATGTTACATTGGTAGAGCACAAGGTTTCTCTTTTCTTGCTCAAGAAGGGAGGTCCTCAAGCTAGCTATAAATGGTTGGTCTTATTAATTGCAATTGAGGAAGTAGAATAGGGATTTTGCAACCTTGCAATGCGTCTGCCTTCGTGCAGATAACGGGGCATCATCGTCGAGAGCTATGGTCTTAATAGTGGAGTCTTACGAGGCTTGCCTACGGCTTAACCACTATTGAGCTATTAGAAGCTTGACATGAGCCAATACTGTTTTGGTGTTGAAAGACCCTCTCTTCTATTCCTTGCAATTAATGATATTCGAGCCACGGGTACAGTAGCTTGAGTGCTTTTCTAAAGGGATAAAGAGGAGCAGCAACTAGGGCTTGAAGTGCCAAAGTACACCTAAACATTGTTAGAATGGCTGACAATAGTAAAGAGAGTGAAATTAATGTTGATAGCTTTGATTTTGCTAATGAGCAGGCTACTAATGATACCCCTATGCTTGTTAACTACCTTGTTTCTAGGCTTCAATAATCCATGGGCAATAAGAGGATCAAGGCAAGAAAAAGGTGAGAAAGAGGTCACCCTCTTCTCGATCTTCCTCAAATTCTTCATCTTCTGAAGAGAGCGATGGTGCAACTTTTGAACCATAAAAAAGAAGAGGCCATAGGAAATCCTATGCTGCATGGAAGAGATCATCCAAGCTCAAGAAGTAGCCTTTCATTCCTTACCTATGATGGCACCTTTGGTGCTACGAACAAAGTCTTCGCTTTTATCCAACAATTCAATGCAGCGTTTGGAGATGAGGGCTTCATGGATTCCTCTAAGCTACGCCATGTAGCTATGCATTTTCAAAAATCCACCAGGCATGGTGGTCTAGCCTATGGGCAAACGGTGAAGCTCCACGAACATGGAAAGCTTTAAGATCTTCCATTATGAAGCAATTTTTGGCCACCGATGCCAAAGATAAAGTACTCACCAAATGGTGAATCTTGAAGCTCTCTCCCTAAAATTCCATTCACAAATATGTAGACAAGTTTTGGGACTTACATCTCAAAGCCACTGTCTTAGAAAAAACAACAATTTTGTGTGAGCTTAACTGAAGAAATGGTGGAGTATGTTAACTCCCAAAGGCCAGGCACCATATCTGTGGTCATACACCATACCATGGTGGCTTCACGAATCAATTTCCAAACAAGGGCTAAGAGAAATCCTAAGCCCACAAAAAACAAGGTTTCTAATGAGCGCTCCTAAGGGGAAGGACAATGTCCAAAAGTCTCCTAATGGCAATTCCAATAACAACAAAGCTAAGGAGAAGGGAGTCTACAAAGGCAAAAACAAACTCTCTCATGAAGAGCTCGAGCATTATCGCAAGGATAACCGTTGTTTCAAATGCAGCGAGCAAGGACATGCGTATCGCGCTTGCCCCCAAAAGAACACCCGCCATGAGCTCCTAGAGCTACCTTGGTCGAAATCCAAGAAGAGGAAGCTCACCACAAAGGATCTCCTCTATGCCATGCTTAGGGAAAGGTAAGAGAACATGATGCTTTTATTCTCTTTGACCCTGGTTCTACTCACAATTTCATATGCACAGAGTTGGCCACCAAGCTAGGCATCCAAGCTTATGAGATGGGATATGTCCTACCCGCAGATGGTGCTTTCAAGGGGCAAGAAGCTTCAGTCCCTCCCTTAATTGGAAAATTGAGGCTCCATGTCCAAAGCTATGTGGACAAAGAGGACTTCTTTATCTCTCCTCTCAAGCACAAGGATGTAATCCTAGGGGCACCATGGTTTGATCGCATGGATGCCAATGTTAAATTCCTTGAAAGAAGAATCTACTTTAGGTTCAGGGAAAAAGATATGTACATAGATTCCAAAGAGATGGGTAACACCATACCCCTTGTACATACACAAGATTTCAATAAGTCAATAAAGAGCTCTATTTCTGTGTACATGATTTTTGTTAAAGATTCTCAAAATGAACCTAATGCTTTAGCAAAAGAAAACATAAACAATCACAAGGAATTAGAGTTGTCCAATTTTCTCAAAGGATTTCAAGATGTTTTTATTGACGACATCCCTTGTGAATGACCATGCAATTGAACTTCTTCTAGGAAGTTCACCGCCAAATAAACCTCCTTATAGAGTTTCTCAAGCTCAACAAGAGGAGATTATGTGGCAAGTGCATGAGTTAGTTGAGAAGGGCATGGTTAGGCCTAGCTCGTCTCCATTTTGCTCACCCGTGTTATTGTGCAAAAGAAAGAAGGCACATATCGCATGAGTGTCGACTATAGAGCACTAAATAGGATCACTATCAAGAATAGGTTTCCCGTTCCACGGGTAGAAGACCTATTTGATAAGCTGCAAGGGTCGACCTACTTTAGTAGAATTGACCTAAAAAGTGGCTACCATCAAATAAGGATAGTTGATCAAAACATATTTTGCACTATGTTTGGTCTTTACGAATATATTCGCATGCCTTTTGGCATGAGTAATGCACCAGCCACATTCAACCGCTTGATGGAGAAGCTATTCAGGCCTCATCGAACCCCGCATCAAACCTTTACCGGATGTTCTCTGATGATATTATCATCTACTCTAATTCACTAGATGAACACAAGCAACACCTCCAGGGAATATTTCAAGTCTTACGAGAGAATAAACTTTCTATTAATCAAAAGAAAAGTGAGTTTTTCTTACAAGATTCAGTATCTAGGTCACATTATCTCTTAGGATGGCATCCAAATGGATCCATCAAAGCTAGAGGTAATAAAAGGATGGCCTAATCCAAGGAATCTTCATGAACTAAGAAGCTTTATAGGTATGTGTGCATACTATAGATGCTTCATAGAAAAGTTCTCACTAATAGCAGGACCATTACATGACCTAACAAAGAAAAACGTTAGGTATACATGGTTTGCCAAGGAGAACAATGCTTTCAAAAATCTTAAAGAAAATCTTATCTTTCAACATGTGCTTACATTGTTGGAACTCTCAAAGCCATTAGAGGCCCAATGTAACACTTGTGGTGATTGCTTTGGAGCTGTTTTGCTCCAAGAAGGGCACACCATAGCCTATGAAAGTCGAAGGCTCGACCTTGTTGTGAGCAAGCTCTAGGCATATACGAAAAGGAACTCCTCGTAGTTCTACATATCTTAGACTCGTGGAAGCACTATTTATTGGGGACTCCTTTCATTCTGCGGACGGATCACCAAAGCCTTAAGTACTTCATGACGCAGACCAATCTCTCCAACAAACAAATGAGATGGACAAATTTCCTTTCGCAATTTCATTTTCATATTGCTCACATTGCTAGCAAGCATAATCAAGTAGCCGATGCACTCTCAAGATGGCCGAGAGTGAATGCAGTTTCCATAGCAACTTACAATGATCTATCTTCTATGATAGAAGAGTACGCTATTGATCCCGATTTTAGAGATGTGATTTTAGTCCTTGCACTAGGGAAGAAAGAGGAACCATTTACGTTACAAGATGGTTATCTTCTCTATGGTAATAGACTATGCGTTACCAACTCACTACGTGAGAAAGTAATGTATGAATCTCATGCTCCTCCTTATGCGAGGCATAGAGGGATTCAATCTACCCTAAAAGGGATTGAAACATATTTCTATTGGCCTACCATGAAATCAAACATACAAGAGTATGTTTCTAAATGTGCGGTATGCCAAAAGACGAAGTTTGATAGAGGGAAACAACCCAAATTGCTTCAACCTTTGCCAATCCCTAATTCACCATGGGAGAGCATATCCATGGATTTCATCTTTTGATTGCCTAAGTCTATCCATGGGAATACATGAATATGGACGATAGTAGACGGGTTCAGCAAGCAGGCTCATTTTATACTTGTCAAAAAGACTATCAAAGCCCATCAAATGGAAACCCTCTTCATATCACAAATCTTCAAGTACCATGGCTTGCCAATGTCCATAGTGTCGGATAGAGATCCTAGAACGACCAGTAATTTCTAGAAGGGTTTCTTTGAGAATTTAGGACAAGGCTAAACTTCTCTTTGGCCTATCACGCCCAAACGGATGGCCAAAGTGAAATAGCTAACCTAACAATTCTAGATTTACTCAAAGCCTATGTAATGGAAGTGGATCAAAGATCCCAATGGGAGAAGTACTTACCCTTAGTGGAGTATGCCTACAATAACACTGTACATACTTCCACGGGAAAAGCACCTTTTGAGGTAATTGAGGGAAGATAAAAAAGTCCCCTGCTACTTAAAGTACACGGGAAGATCTTCATTGCAGATGAGTATAGCCGAGACCTACAAGAATCTTTCCAAAAGATTAAGGATGCTATCTCTATCTCACGACAAAGGCAAAAGGTTGCTGTTGAGAATCACAAAAGAGACCAAGCCTTTAAAGAAAATGATTGGGTCTTGCTTAAATTTCCCAAGGCTTGATTAAGGCACACCATGGGCAAGAATCTTATGGGACACTAAAAGTACTATGCTAAGTTAGCAAAAAGGTACTATGGTCCCTTCCAGATTCTTCGACCAATCAATGAGATGGCCTACCAGCTCAAGTTGCCCAACCATTGGCTCATACACAATGCTTTTCATGTGAGCCTACTAAAGCCTTACAAAGGAGAGCCACCTCAAGAACCAACTATTGAAGACCCACCACCGGAGATCGAGGACCAAGAAGAGGTGCTACAGCCCGAGTCCATTCTCTGACATGAAGACAAGGTATTAAGAGGTGGTAAGACTATCCGATGGTATCTTATTAAGTTTAAGAATTATCCTTTTGAAGATGCTAGATGGATGCAAGGCATACAATTAAAGAATAGCCTAAACCTTGTCAATGCTTACAATGCTTCCCTAGAGTAGGCAAATGTACAAATGTTTAAAATGAACAAAGTTTTTGTTTTATAAGACTCTCATTTTCTTTATTGTGCATAAATGTTAAGTAGTATGCATGTTGTGGACGCATGTCTAACCTCACAATCCTATCTTATTGCAATATTAGCGAGAACCACGATTAATTTGTCAAACCATGGGACGAAGCTGACTCGACTAGTGCATAGAGGTTACAAGAGGTTGTCAATCTCTTGGAAAACAACTAACAACTCGCATCTATCTCAAGCTACACTCAAGTGACTAAAATCACCAAAAGCCAATCGCTCACGGCAAGCAAATCACATCCGTTACAGCATCAAATGACATCCAAATGCAACGAAACTTCTAGGACAAATTTACAAGACCTAAGCACACATGCCTATGGCCTCAAACCCCACTTTAGGTCAAGTTCCAAAATCGTGATTATTAACAGCAGTGGATTTTTGACCTAGTTGTTTTCGGCCCAGAATGCATCTAAATGCTTAGCAATGATGCCCCCATACCCCGCCTATGCTTAGTTTTTGATTTAAAAGTGTAAATTCCTAATTATGATGAAATTAGGCCGCGGGTCAGGGACACCAAAAGCTACGAAATACTGTGAATGGCTTATGTCAATGCAAAGAGCTCTTACCTGCGGTTGCAATGCAACAAACGCATTCGATGTGACAATCAGAGAGGGAGTAGGAAGCGTGAGAAGGAGAGAAGTGAGAGTCGTTAGCTCATGTTGTGTATTTCTTATCCAAAACTTATAAAAAACTTACAAAAATTGGCTTTTATACCTTAGCCAAGGTTTTTGGGTGGTCAAAAGTAATAATCTGGAGTTTTATCAAAGCTGGGAATTAAATGGCTGATACAATTTGAAAGCTTGTAGCCCCGGCTCATTAATTACAAGGTTTATCAAGAAAACAGGAGTTACAATATTCCCGATTTATCAAAATAATAATTGTTTTACAAGGAGGACTCCGAAAAATGGTGTCCATGCTAGCTTGCTGCTAACATTCCCCCCCTCCTCGCCTGTGTCGTCCCTTGACACATCTTTATGGGCTAAAGTAATCTTCGGGTTGACGGCGGGCGAGGCGGTCCTTCAGTGCTTCCACTGCTTTTTCATATCTGATTTTGCGTTCTTTGTCTAGCACTTGCAAAACTGCATGGTGACTTTGTTTTTTAGTTCCACTATCGAGTAGCCTACAAATCTTGCTGTGAGGTTTCTTATCACCGGCGCAAATATCTTCGTTCTCCAGGTGAAGAAGCCAGTGTAAAATGCCTCCTCAAAAGCTAGCATATTGTGCGAGGGCAGAAACATGCATCGGGCATAAAAGCCATAAAGAACTTCCTCTAAGGGCTGCCCACTTAAATCGTAGCAAAGACCTTTGTTCCCTTCCAAAAATGAGAGCCAAGGGGCTCTTGTCTGCTCAGGATCATTGAAGACCTATATGCAAGTAAGTAGCATCCTGCAGATTTTATATAGCATTGCGCAAGAGAGATCTGGTAGACTTTTGAAGAATGTCATGGCGCCCGTTAGGGTTTTCACCATGTATTCTTTTGTTACTTGGCCTCTCTCTGGAGCTGGCAGTCTGGGAAAATTTAGCCATGTTGGCCTCTTCTTCTGCAGTGCTTCATGTGATTGCCACGTCCTTACTCGCAGTACAGGACAAAATGTGGGATCTTTCTGTATGGCCGCAGGTGCTCTTGTGAACAGAATCAAATATCTTGGATTCTTGTTCAGCCAGCTTAGCCTTCACTTCGGGTGGTCTTGATCTGCGCCATCTTCTTGTATATCCTTGTATAATCTTTCCTTTACCTGTAAGAGTTCAACCTTGATGAGAGGGTATGGCAGGGATTGTTGGTGCCATTGAGCATTGATTTGATTGCGAGTGAGCTGTGTGACGTTGACAGAGTGTAAAACTCTCAACTCCCAATCCATAGTTGCCTTCCACTGCTCATCTACCTCCAAGGCGATCTTCTTCTTCAATGCATCTTCTTCAGCCTTTGACAACTGGACTATTGGCACTGTGTCTTCCTCTGTGATTTGGACTTGAAAATCTTCTCCTTCACTCGGCTCTGCTGTGGACTGTGTCTCAGAGTCAGCAAATGAGACCGAGGGGATTTCCACTTGGGGTGGCTCTGAAGTGCTTGCCTCTTCCTGTATATCTGGCCTTCCATCTCTAAGGAGTTGGTTCACTCTTTTCAATTCTGCAATCTCTTTAAGGAGCTCCTCCTCTCTTTGGACCTGCATGAGCGCCAGGTCTCTGCGTTGTGACTGCTCCATCTTCAACTCCAGTTCTAATTCTTTGTTTTTCTTTTCAAGTGCTTTATACACCTCATATGTTCCCTTGATCGAGTCCACGGTTGGATTTTCTCTTAATTGCCGCAAGAAAGTGGCTTGATCATTAATTCTTTGTTCCTAATACTACAGAGATGCGTTTGCTACATCTAATTGTACTTGAATCTTCTGAGCGGACAGAGAGGTGGTAAGAAGTTCATTGTCACTTCTGTCAGTTGCTCATCTTTCACTTTGCAGGCATCAGATAACTTAGTCAGGAGGTCACCCAACTCCTCCATTTCCTTCTGTTGGCTGTCCCTGGCTATCTGATGTCGTTCGGCTTCAGTCTTTAGCTCTTGTACTTGCCTTTGGAGATCAATGATAATAGCCATTCGGTCGTTGAGCTCGCCTTGAAGAGCATTGATGACCATTTCTAATTCTTTGGCTTTAGTATTGCTATTAAAAGCTGCTGAGCGGAGTTTCTCCGTCATGATTTGCATTTGCCTTGCATACTCGTTCACTTGTAGAATGACTTCATCATTGGACTGCCACTCCTCCTGTCTTGCAAGTTGAGATGTGCCGGCAGCCTCTTGTGTCGCGTCTTGTTTTGTTGTTATTGCTGGTGTTTCTATGAGATGGTTGCTTTTCCTTTTTCATCCTGAGGTTTTGAAACCTCGGCAGTTTCTGGTTGAGTGGAAACAACCTGTGTGGTCTCAACCCTTACAATTTCTTCGTTTGCAGGCCTTTCTGCCTTCTCAGTCCCGGTTTGTTCCTCATGTGTAGTGGTTTGTTCGTTTTCTATATCTTGCTCTTTATCAGTTTCATCCGCCTCCTTGTGAGTATCCTCGGTTGTCTGCTCTGGTGCTGGTTCAGCTTTCTTTTCTTCATGTTGCTCGGCGTGGTCAGTTTGTTGTGTAGCTTCCGTTTGGTGGGTGAAATCAGACTCTTTTTCCTTGTCAATCTCGGCCTCTTCAATGGTCTCTTGGCCTGGCGGTGATGATGGTGGAGTGGGCATGGACTGGTCCTGTGGTTCCGGTGGTGGTGAGGTGGGTTGGGGAGATGCCTAGCCTTGCTCTTGAGTTGCTACTTCCTCAGCTTTCTTGGCCGCTTCTTCCGCCTCTTTCAGCTTCAAGGCCTCTGCCTCTTGGTACATTCTTTCTAAATGAGCCTTGGGATCCTCGGCCTCTTTCCTTGAATGATGTTTCATTCAAAGTCCCTTCAAGCCGGTGGGTACCCATTTTTCTGGGTCTTTACCCTGCGCTTGCCTAGTGCGTTGATACGCTTGTTTTTCTCTTTCAAATCTCGCTTGCTCTTGAGCCACTGCTTTCCTCTTCATCTCTTCCCTCTTAGCTCTTTTTTCTTCGTTGTCAGAGCTTTCACTGCTATGCTGCTCTAATGAACTGTCATCGGATTCATCACCTGATTTAAATGATCGCTTACCAGATCTGGTAGATCCTTGAGAGGGTTGTGCTGCCAAGATCCATGTGTTCTAATCCGGGGCAGGCGGTAGGTTGTCGGCCATGCCGATGGCATGATAGGCTATTCTGGTCAATACTTCTGGTGCGCCCAAGTAGGTTATCTTTCCCTCCTTCTTGGTGGCCTTCAATGTTGTTAACACATATTGCACGTGGTCCACAGGTTGTCTGGTGGTTGACTTCAGAACTTGTGTAAAAGTGGTGGCCACGGCGTGATTTGGTTTCGTGTACCTTGGTGGCCTTTTCGCTAGGAAATGGAAATGTTGATGGTACAGACGGGCTGGCTCTTCCACCTGCTTGTGGATGAGATTGGCAAATGTAGCCGCAATTGTTTCCTTTGTAAATGTGCCCGCAGTTTTTCTATCTCTTGCCCGCATGGTCATCCCTTCAGTGGGAAATCTGAGTGCCTCTGCCACTATTTCCTTTGTAATTACAACCTCTACCTTATTTCCTTTGTTGTCTGAGATTTGGGCAGTTTCGTCTTCCTTGATGGTGGACAGAATCTTGCAAGCTTTCTGAAAGTCTACTCCGCAGGGCTCTTGTTCATAGAAGTGTCAGAGTCCCAACCTGCGGTTGGCCTCTTTGGTTTCTAGCTTTGCAGCTACATCGTAGACCTCTTTAGGCAAGAGCTGCAACTCCACCGGATGCCCTTCTTCACTCTTAAATCTGCCCGTGAAGACCGTGGTGTGGTGTTCTTCTAACTGCTCTTTAGAAAGGTAAGATGCCTTTGTAGCTTTTACTGACTCGGGGTCCAGTTGATACGGGGGTAGCTCTTGCAGTTCCTCCTTTTGGTTTAACTTTTTCTTTGCTTTCTCCGCAACTTGCATTGCTCCTGTTCAGTGAATAGAGTGCAAAGTTAGCGGAGTTGTCAGATTTTTCTCCAGAATGTCCTTTTAGACTGAAATGCTGATAATCTGGTCCAAATTGCTTCAAATCAATTTTTCAACAAGCAAAGATGCATAAAATCATGCGAGGAACAAAACTTATGGTCAAAACAAAAATTTGCAACCAAAGTAAATAATCGCGATTATTTACAGCTGGGGAAAATTTCAACTTTTTTGCAAACTTGGCTTTATAGGCTTGAAGTATGTTCCAATTACATGCTCTGAGGGAAATATGGGCTCATTTGAGTGTATAGGGTGAAAATGGTACCAGATTTTGGCTTTAGGTCTCTGAAACAATAGATATAAAGAAAATTTGAGATTTTGAAATCCAAATTGACTCAAAATTGGCTAGTGGGCTTATTTCAACGGGCTCTTTGGATATATGATGACAAATTTTTCAAATTGCCCCATTTTGGCCAAAAAGTAAATAATCGCAATTATTAACTTTTCTTCCAAAATTGACATTTTTTTGGCATAGACTGGTTCTAGGCATGGTATAGACCTTGGGTATGAATTATGAGGTGATTTGGATCAAGAAAAGTTGTCCATAACCCAAATTTTGGTTTACACAGACTTCTTTGTGTTTTTTGGCAATTTTGCAAGTAATGGGTGGTCATTTTGGCTCATACTTGATTTTTGGCATGTAAGGTGAGGTGAATTGACAATTTCCATGATAATTGCGATTATTTACAACAGTGACAAAAACTTTGCATTTCACATAAATATTGACCAAAACATGTTTCATACACCTAATACAAGTCCTAAATTGAATTCGGTCAAGTTTGGTCATGCTGGCATCACTTTGTGCTCTGTTGACTTTGAAATCACCGTTTTTTGTGATTACTCTGTCTGTTGGGTTGGTCGGTCAACTTTGAGGCTTTGGACTTGTCCGTAACATCATCGTGAAGCTACTTGTCCAATTCTAGCTCATTTAGAGTCAGTTTGGCCTCATATGTCGAATTTGACGCTTTGTGACCTTCGAGCCGTTTTCCGCTTTTTGAGGGCTTTACTTGATGGATTTCAATAAACCAATCATATACATTGTATATGAACCTCATTAGCAGTCCATCTGTGGAGTCAGGTCGGAATTCTGGCCTTTCCCAAAAAACCCGAATTCTCTACTGAGGACCCCCTTGACCCCAATCGAATGATCATCTGATGGTAAGGAATGGTTCTATTATGTTAGGGCATGGTATGGTTCAAATCCCATCCGATTTGGTCAAGCTGACAGGCCGCTATGGTCACTTTTAGGTCATAGGTCTTCGTGCACTGCTCGGCTTCTAGGGTTTTTTCTAGGGCTTTAGACTAGCTACCGGCCGTACAGAATGGATCATTGATTAGTAAGGAACTTACCCCTCATGTCTTGTGTGAGACAGCGCTAAAAAAGGTCAACTGTGGGCTCCGGAAATAACGCGCGAAAGAAGCCGAAATGCTCTCTCTGAAAAGCTCCAAGTGGAAATGAGGTGGTTTTAGCCTAAGCTGGATATCTATACCCAGACTTCCCGAACCAATTTTCCCCAGATTCCCCCGTTAGTCCTATTAGGCCATGAAATCTATGTTAGGCTCAAAAAGTTCCAAAATCGGATTCGTGTAGCTCATTCTGCAAGAATTTTGCAAAAGTAGGCTTGGCCACCTAATTTGGCCTCCCCGCTTCCATCTTCTGATTTCATTGAAAATTTTTGTGCTTGTCCGCTTTGTCTTTCTGATCACCATCGTGTCTTTCGTTTTTCCATCTGAGTTTCCCTGCTATTTATTATTAATTTTTGACCTTTTTATTTGAAAAATCAAAGAAAATAGAAAAATTCTCTTTAAAAAAATAAAGTGAAAATCCAATAATTAAGAAAATTCCTTGAAAAACATAGCTTTATTGTTTTTTGTTGGATTTCTCCATTTCTAAGCCTCCCTATCAGCAAAAATGATGAAAAATACCCCAAGAAGGACTATTTTTTATGATTTTATGATAGTATATACACTATTTACACTCATCGGGAAGATATTATCAATGACTTTTCCCACTTAATGAATTATAAGGGCATTATTAGGTAATTTTGCAAAAAAATCACACGTTAACATGAAACTTTTTCCTCCCTCTTCAAACATTGCCCTTAATTACTTAATATTTAGTAGTACCCTTCCACCCCTCCTAGATGGCTTTCTCCGGGACGATTGCGTGCATGGGTCGAACAATTGTGTCTATGCATAGCCGTGATTGGCTCTACCATGATATAAAGATCAATGCAATTCAACTCAATATGCTGTGCAAGAGCTGGGTCTTGAGTCAATAACTCAAGGGTTTCCGATGTCGAGGTTTGCTATTGGTATCTTCCAAAGAGCAAATCTTGTAGCCTTTGTGCTCTCTGTTTGATAGTACCATCAGGGTGTTTAAGCACGCTGATTGCTTGAGCTGTTGGGAGCACTTTAGACGGTTGTCGAGCTTTTTCTCGCCATTGGTAGCTCGGTCTGCTTGGTGCATGGTTCTTGAGAGTCTGTTGAGACTTAACTCACCACTGTTTGGTTGGTTTTGCGTTGTGTGGAGAAGATAAGTGCTCCTTTTTCTTCCAAACCTTTTTCATGTTAGGTTCCTTGTTCATAGATGCTCGATTCTGTGCTTGAATCCTTGGAATCGTCTTCTGTTTCTTTGGTGAAATTTTAGGCACCCATATCTGATTTGGTTTATCCACAAGTTGTGCCTTTGGTACCCAAATTTTCCTGACTCCTTGCATGCTACTTGTAGCATTTGTTTGTCGAGGGGATGGAGAAGATTTACTTCGTGGATTGGTACTCTGATTGCATCTTTTCCATTCCTCTTTGCTTGGTGCAATAGGAAGAATGAGTTGCCCTCCCTTAAGTGATAGCTTTAGCTGATTTGTATCCCAATCTGGTACTGCTTTGTATGTTCGCATCCAAGGTATACCTAGAATCATAGTCTCATTCATGTGTTCATCTGAAAAACATACAAACTGATGTGGACATGAACATCCATGTACTACAACGTTCAAGTTGACCACTCCCAATGTTGGAGTCGAATTCTTGTTGCATCCTTTGATTGTCGTTATTCCTGCGGTCAATGCTTGACTTGTTGCTTTCTTGTATGTGGAATAACTGACTGCATTCACTCTAGCTCATGTGTCTACCAAAGCATTGGTGCTATGATTGTTGAGCTGTACTTTGATGCGGAGATCCATTCCATTTAACCAGTCGTCATCTGTCGAAACTGCATCTTTAGGTAATTCCCATTGTCGATCATCTATTTCCAAAGTGTTGATGGGATCGGTATATGTTGATTCTTGAGAGCAGCTTTACGCTTGAGTACCTGAAGTCTAGCTTTCTCTTGGGTTTCATCAATAACCTGTTGTCGCTTCATCTTCCTTTGTTTGGCTGCATGCATTCTCTCTAGCAATTCATTGGTTAGTGGCAAATTGTATTTCTTTAAACGACATCCACTAATCCAATTAGCCATTGGTTCACCATCTAAGGTTGACAATTTTACTGCTCCACTTGGAGATACATCTTCAATGATAAATGGTCCATTTTCCTTTTTCTTAAACTTGGGAATGTGTTGCTTAAGGGAATAGACTAGAACTAATTCCCCTTTCTTAAAAATTTTGGTGATTAAGTGGGAATCAGAAAAACTGTTTTTGTTTCCGCTTTTGTGCATAGATATGAGCTACAACAGTTAGCCTTTGCTCGTCTAGCTTTTCCAACTCTTCAAGTCTTTCTGACAATCCATGTCCAGTCCACTCAAGAGTTTGTGCTACCCTTAAGGTCGGCAATAGAAATTCTCTTGGCAGTATGGCATCAAGACCATAAACAAGGTTAAAGGGTGTAGCATTTAAAGCCGTTTTGAATGAAACTCGATAAGCCCATACAACAACATGGAGATTCATTTCCCAGTATGTCCTTCCTGAACTAACCACTTTAATTAGTACCGGGCTAAGAATTTTATTCGTATGCTCAGCTTGTCCGTTTGCTTGTGGGTGATAGGCAGCGGAGCTGTTATGGATAACCATAAACTCATTAAGCAAATAGTTTATTACCTCGTTGAGGAAATGAGTTCCCCGATCACTGACAATCTCTATTGGAAGTCCATACCTTACGAATACATACTCATATAAGAATGCAGCAGTGGTTCTGGCATCATTCTTTTGAGTCGCTTTAGCCTCGGTCCATTTGGTTAAATAGTCCGTAGCTACGATGATATATTGAGCTTGGGTTCTATAAGCAGGTGGTTGTATCAGTCCAACAAAATCTATACCCCATTTTGGAAGGCTCTGCCCCCCATCATTGGTCTTAAGGGCATGCTATCTACACGTGTTGACATTTTTGCTCGTTGACAAGCATCACACCTTCAAACATATTCTTTGGTATCTGCAAAAATTGTTGGCCACCATATGCTTGCCATCAAGATTGCTCTTGCGGTGGTCTCACTAGAAAAGTGATCTCCAGCTAATCCAGCATGTGCTTGTTCTATAAACGGAATATACTCGTTTTCATTCGCACAAAGACGCAAATGTTGATCTTTACCTCACCGATATAATTGGTTCCCAATGAGAGCATAGTCTCTTGCTTCCGTTTCAATTGCTCTTTGACGGCGTTTACTCATATCCTCAGGAAATGTTCGACTTGATAAGTAAGTAACGAGATAGTTACTCCACTTAGGAACATGTGACATTTGAAACAACGTTACATGAGGAATGGGTTGTTGTTTTTGACATTGAGGGAAATCAATTACAAAAGATCGAACATCTCTCCTCATAGTCGGCCAAAATACTCCAAGTCTTAAGATTCATTGCATAGTTTGGTCTTCCTCAAAGTGAAGTCCTACTATGGTAACATGTGCTTGACTTAGGTACTGATCCCTTTCTTCAGGGTTAATTCATAAAAACAATATCCCGTCTCGATTTCTTTTATATAGCCTCCCAGTTAGTAATTGATACGTAGCCGATTGCTCAATTAAATCAACTGTGATAGGGAGTGGTGAATCTACTTGAGCTATTGTCATCAATGACACAATTTTTTTAGACCATCTAGGTATCATTTCCACGGAGAACAAATAGGCATCTGGTAGATCATCATCTACCCCTTTAGGTGATTCCCCTCAAACAATCTTGGACAAATGATCTGCTCGTTGATGTGTAGGGACTTTTTTTACAACCACAGTGAAATCAAATTTGAGAAGAATGATGAAC
This sequence comes from Adiantum capillus-veneris, assembly GCF_014529385.1. Lineage (NCBI taxonomy): Eukaryota > Viridiplantae > Streptophyta > Polypodiopsida > Polypodiales > Pteridaceae > Adiantum > Adiantum capillus-veneris. The sequence goes on from NC_140957.1 coordinate 7,880,185, forward strand.
CATCTCACTATTCTTCTTGTGCTGCATGGCTTGTTGACCAAATATAACAAAGCTTGGTGGTCCACAAAGAACACAAACTTGTTGGCCAATAGGTAATGTCTATACTTTTTAACGACATAGATCATTCCTAATCCTTCTCTTTTAGTGGTGGTGTAATTCTTTTCTGCCATATTCAATTGTCAGCTTGCATAAGAAATAAGAAAGTCAATTTTCCCATCTCCTGGTTGGGCTAGTATACAACCAATAACAAAGTTTGAAGCATCTACGTGTACGTGGAATACCTTATCCCAATCGGGTGCTTTCAATATTGGAGCTAAGGTGAGAGCTTGCTTAAACTTCATGAAGGATTCTTCACATGCCTCGGTCCATTCAAAGTGCGTAATCAAGCTATACATGGGTTTTGCAATTATAGCATACATGTAGATGAACCGTCGGTAATATCCACAATGTCCCATGAAGGCTTGTACCCCTTTGACTGTTGTTTGTCTAGGAAAATCAGCAATGACATGAATCTTTTCAATATCGATAGCTATGCCATTTTTAGACACTATGTGTCCCAGGATATTTCCTTGTCTTCCCATGAATGTGCACTTTTCCGGGTTTAAGAAAATCCTGTAAAGTCTACATTTCTCGAATACCTTTTTGAGGTGTTCAAAATGATCAACTCAAATTGATGAATGGACACATAAATCATCCATGTATACTTCCAAGAATTTTCGAAGATACTCTTTGAAATCATGGCTCATCAATCTCTGAAATGTGGCTGGAGCATTAGTTAACCTAAACGGCATAACCCGATAGGCAAATATACCCCATTCTGTTGCAAAAGCAGTTTTATGCTGATCTTTTGGGTCGACCAAAAGTTGATTGTATCCCAAAAAGCCATCTAGGAAGCTGTAAGCTTCTTTTCCTGCCACTCGTTCTAAAACGTGCTCAGTTATCGGAAGAGGAAAGTTGTCTCTAATGGTAGTTGCATTCACTTTTTTGAGATTAATGCACACTCGTAATTTCCCATTCTTCTTAGGTACTACCACAATTGGAAACACCCAATCAGTGTGCTCAATTTCGTAAATAAATTCAACTTCCTTTAGTTTTTCAATCTCTTCTTTGATCTTTCTGGCAAATGTTTCATTATAAGTGTATGGTCTTGTCTACTTGATTTCGCATCATCTCTCATGGGTATGGTATGTTGGCAGATTTCTGGACCAACACCCTTGAGATCCTTGTAGGACCAAGCAAAGATATCCTGGTATTCCTTTAACAAGCTCAGCAAAAGCTTTTCTTCTTCTTCTGTTAGGTCATTTGCAATGTAGGCCGGTCTAAGCTCTTCTCCTGGTTCAGCCAAGTCTACCCTTTTAGTGTTTTCAGGTCCTTCGTAAGACTCGCCTTGTTTCCGTAGTTCCCTAACAGGTTGTTCGATTATGATTTTCCGATCTTGGAGAGTATACTTTTTGTAATGGGATGGAACATGCATTACATCCTTCCCATCCTCTTTCGTGGTTTCCATTTCGGTGGTGTATATCTCCTTTAGAGCTTTTTTCAACTCTTGATATTTCTTTTTTCGCTCGACTCTAGTCATGAGTGGTTTTTTATCGTGATGTTCTTCTTGAGTACCCTACCTTGTTTTTCTCGATGTGTGAGACATTTTGGAGTCTCCGTTTGAAGGATATCTGCCAGTTATTTTGTCCTTGACACTCTGCATCAGAAATTGTGTTTTATTGGAGACTGATGGCATAGGTCGTGCTTTCACAATTTTAGTGTCCCTCTTTCTTCTATACCATTTTTGTCTTCTTGATTTCTGGTTTGGAAAGTCAAAAAACTTTTCCTCCCTTCCCCTTAAGAGTAGTTGAGCTCTCGTATGTTCTTTTTCGGATCCCGAATCTTCGGAGGTAGCTGAGTGTTCATCTGACTCATCAGTTGCATCGTAATAGAGGTAAGAAAAGACTTGTTGAGCTTTCAACAAGTCCTTTGTTTCCTCATCCTTATTTTCAATGTTAAGGACTGACATCATTTGGATGGGAATTATGTCGTAGCCATCCTCATCGCAAAATTGAGTAGGCATAGACGTATTCACACATACATCCATTGTCGCTAAGATTTGAGTCCACTCGAATGGTTTGAATAAATGCTCTGGGAAGGGTTCAGGTATGTAGGCTTCGTCTGTACAGTCCCTTTCTAGGATACATTCCTCTCGTCTCAAGCTTCCATTTTCTGAAGCTCCGCACATCCAAATAGGAGTGTCTTTGTTTAGCCAAGATAGAAGTTTAGTTTCAGCCAAAGAGACTGAATCGAACTCCTGGATGGGTGTTTTCAAAACATCTATATAGGTGTGGTCCTTTAGATTGATCCTTGTTATAGATCCCACCTGCTTTAAGTACAAATAGTCGTTTCCCCAATCTTGGATAAGCTGTACTTGTCGCATGAAAGGTCTTCCCAATATGATTTCATAGTTGAGTTTTTTCCCAAAGTCTACTATGGCAAAAGTGTGTTGATATTCAATTCCATAGGAGTTGACTATCACTTTTTCTAATAGCCCTAGTGGTCTTTCAATGTGTCCGTCCACCAACTGCAATTTCATTCGCGTTTGTCTAATGGCTGGCTGTCCCCAGGATTCCCATACTGCTTTAGTGGCTATGGCTATGCCAGCTCCACTATCCAGTATTGCCATGGTTTCAATGTCATTATATTTCACTGGGAGGGTAGTGTTTCCTCTTCCCCTTCATAATATTCTCCGACCTTGTTCATAGGAACTGATCGAATCTCTTTGTATTCCATTTCATTTTTCGAGTTTCCCAGATTCTTAGAGATTAACCCCGTTATCCCCACCTTTTCTAGGGTTTTCTGTAAATCATTCCATAAGTATGGCCTGAGTTTCAACAGTTCCCCCAAAGTAAGAGTGCATTGGATAGGTGTAGATATGATTGATTGAATGTTGTCTACTTCTAGGGTCCGTTTGGCTCTTTTGACTTGAGTGCTTTTGCAAATGCTATAGACTCATCTTCGTTGTCTCCCAAGTAAGAAGGTAATGTTTTAATGTCATCGATTTAAATATTCCTGAAGCCTCTGATCCACAATCCCCGTACAAGGATTGTATATCCATGTTTATATCAGATGGTAGGTTATCCAACCAGACTTCCTCTATAGGAGCTGACTTTAAAGTTAGGCTCCCATCATTGATCTCCCTTACCTTTTCCCATAAGTGTCTTGGCCAGTCTTCCTCCACGAATGGAATACCATCTAAGGCATCTTCACTGTCCGGCACTATGAGCTCTGGTTCATTTGTTTCAAGGTGGGGTTCTGCCACCACATCGGATTTTGCTTTCGTTTCTCCTACCGCAAGCTCTTCCGGTTTTGCAATACTTTCAAGCTTGGGTTTCTGTTTATCCAGCATTTCTTGCGTGATTCTTACCAAAATTTTGATAAGCTTCCAGCTTCGTTACTTCCATGTCCGGAGATGGAAAAACTATCCATTTGTTTTCCATGTTTTGGCCTGCTTTTAGTCCGACTTGGTAGGCTTCCAAGGCAGCATTGATAGGCTCAAAAATTTTATCAACTAGAATGGATCCTCTAGATTTCACGGTTGTTTCCTTGAATTCACTGCCAGTTTCTTTCAACTTGTCCTGGGCTAGAATTTTTGCTTTCTCTTCGTTTTCAATTCATTGTTTTTGGTTTCTCCTCTCATATCTTTTGCTTCTGCTCCTTTTGATTCTTTGAGAAGAAACTTTTGTGTTCTCCAAATCATCAGAGGAATTGTGTTTCTTTTTCTTTGCCTGGGCTCTAGTGATTACCTTGATTGGAACAATTGGTTCGCTCTGTGATGAGCTACTAGGCATCACACTTTGGACTATGTTGACTACAGTTTTTTCCTTGTTCAAAGTATTCTTAGGACAATCTTCCGGAAAGTGTCCTCACTTTTTGCAACATTGTATGCAATAGGCTTCAATTGGTTTAAGGTTTTTGTCAGGCTCTGGACATTCGTTCTTCCAATGGTCATCAACACCACAATTATGGCAATTTCCTGTTATGGGCTTCATCATGGGTCTTCCCATGGGAGTTCTGACACCTTGATTAGCTACATAATACATTGGTGCGAGCTCTGGTGGAGCATAAGTCATGGTTTCCTCCATTGGTGGTGGTTGTGGACTATACCAATCTCCCTCTACCATTATTGTAGATGGACTAAACTCTGCATAGGTTGTAACATGCACTAATGCTTGTTCATCTATGACTCCTTTTGAGTGCATGTACTTTACAGGCACCGCATTATGTCTTGGATAAGGAGGTTGTTGTCCCAACATAGGTTGAGGTCTCTCCATACCCATTGGTGGTCTTTGAACTTGAGCCATATTAGGCTGATATCTGTACATGGGTTGTCCTGGTGGCCTCCTCATGGACACGTACTGAACATTCCCATCATACTTTGGGTCTGAAGTAGCACTCATGGGTCTCATGGTTGGTCAATTTACCCTCAATTGCACACCATTTTTGTGGCCTAATTGGTTGTCCTTGTGGGGATATCCCCTGTCTTGGTCCTCTCATAGGTGCTTTTTGCATATTGTTCATCATGTCATTCATCCTTTTTAGGATATCTTCTATGGCTGAGAGTGGTGCCACAGCAGCCGTTCCCACTTGTGCTGGTTTTGTGGTTTGCGGTCTTCTCGCTTTGGTTATGCTTAGGGACATCCTCTTCATTAAAGATCTCACAATTGTCTCCTAGGTAGATAGCATCAGACACACACGCCTCTAGGGTTGTATGCTTTTTACTATAGAGTATAGCATGAAGTTCTTTTTTTAGCAATCCCTCCAGAAATAATGATACAAGTTGCTCCTCTGTAGCTTTCTCCATCTCTGGGCATCTGGCAATGTATTGTTTCATTCGAGTTGCACAATCCCTAACAGACTCACCATGTTTCTGTTTGAAGCTGTAGATTTGAGCTACCGTATTATGTTTAATCCCCATTTTAGAACAAGCAGCTACAAATCCTTGGGCTAATGTATTCAAATCCATGATTGACCTTGGTGGAATGTTTTGGAACCATGTCAAAGCTTTTCCTTCTAATGTCTTCCAAACCTCTCGAATTGAGTATGAAAATCGAATATACGCTCTGCTCTTAGCACTTGCTTGAAGCTTGCTAAGTGGTCATATGGATCCCCTGATCCACTGTATTTTCTGACTCCATTTTTGAAAATCAGCTGGTCTGACACGTCTATTAGGTTCAACTCCAGGTCTTCTAGGAGTTGGTCCTGTTTCGAGTCCTTCAGACCAGTCTGTCGGAAATAGTGACTCATGTAGCCCTGGGCTCTGGCCTTAGTGTCACCCGTTTTTCTACGTGATGAGGTGGTTTCTGGTTTCTTCACATTACTCTCAGATGATCTCTCACGATGTTCGTCTCTTGGAGTGGTTTGTCCTTCACCCAATATCCAATCCCGTATGGAATGCCCCTGGTATTTGGTTTGTTCTACCTCCTCAGGAGTCATAATAACAAAGTTGTTGTTATAACAATCCCTAAACAAGTAAGTTGGTAGGTCCGCAAATCCCTTATCTGTGATTTTGAAGATATAGATGATCTTCATGGCTGTTAATTGCCCTGGTCTAGCGTGAGAAGTCCACAAAAGATCTGTTATGTTTCTATCTTCCCAACAATAGACTCCTATCCTAGGATTATCCATACTAAGCCGTTTCAAAGGCTTCAAGTCTACTTGATCATATCCCTCGAATTCCAAGGTTGGTGGTCCTTCTTTTGCTGACATATATGGGATTATAGTGTTTACTTCTAATCCCAATTTGTGTATCACATCCGGATTTTCAACTTGTACATATTGAGTTCCGTTTCGATCCATGTACATTTTTCCTTGTTTGTTTGCCCTAACTCAATACCATGATCATCAATGCGAATAGCATACTCTTCGTTAGGATCCAAGTAAACATGGGCTCCTGACGATTAGTCTTGTAAAATCTTTGTATATGCTTATAGCGCATTTTTGTTCCGGTTTCAGAGTGAGTCGAGTAAGAAGACATTTCGGATGTTGAATCTGAAAAAGTGTCCGAGACTTCTTCAGGAATTGTGTGCAAGGAATTGCCTTGATTCACGCTTTCTTCAATGGATACTCTACTGGTGTTTTCCCTGAATAGGCCTTGATTTCCTATTACACGACCGGATCTAAGGTTCATATAGACGTATGAAGCCCTGGATAGAGTACTCACCTAGGATTGACTTGTCGTCAATGTCCACTTGATTCAATTGCAACTTTCTATCAAGCCACTGATTCCTCGTCTGCAACCTGATTCCTGTACAAAATTTATCAAATTAGCTATTTTTCTATAAGGACAGTAGAGCTCTTGAGAACTCCAGTGACTGGTCTCTGTATTTCACTTCAATTCGTCTATGGAAGTCAAAATTTTGACTTTCAAATTCAGCTTAGCAAAATCAAAGGTCTAATCTGCAATCTGTAAACTGAGTGTATCTGTACCAATTTTGATCCGATTGAACCCAAAATTTCCCTGTAGCCTTATATTATGCTGGTCTAACACTGTATAAGCCCAAAAGTCAAATTTGAAGTCTTTGGATAGCAGAAGTAAATAATCGCGATTATTTACTTTTGTCACTTTTTGGATTGGTTTGGCAAGTGTACAACTTGTTATAGCCCTTGGGCAAGTTTCAACAAGTTTGGACAAAATTTGATCAAGTTTACCCACTGTTTCGTGTCCGCAGACTCTGCTTTCGAAAATCTGGCTTAAGTCTCACTTTTGTGGTCCAAATTTCACCAAAATTGATTTGTGGGGTCTAATTGATGTGCTTGGCCTTGTGGTATACTCAAATTTGCAAAATCACCAAGTTTTGAAGCAAATATAAATAATCGCGATTATTTACTCTTGACAATTTTTTGCAAATTTCTGTCCCAACTTTAACACATATCTGTTAAGCACCTTATGTTAAGGTCACTAGCTAATTTTCATCAAGTTTGGACAATTTTTGGTCAAATGGTCATCAATTATCTGTCCGCAAACTTTGTAATTTTTGTCACAGTTTTCACTCCAGTGATCCAAATCTTACCAAATTTAGTTTGTGGACTTATTACAACATGGTAAAGCTAGTGGTATTCCAACTTGGTCAAAAAAATTCAAAAACAGGGCAGAAGTAAATAATCGTGATTATTTACTTTTGTCAAAATTTTGCAAGTTTTTGGTTAATTGAGCATATACACATGTTTATCACATCAATATAAGCTTATGAATCAATTTTCAACAAGTTTGGATAAATTTTTCCTCAATTCACACTCAAGATTCAAAAAGTTAGTACAAACTTTAATTTTCACCCAGTTTTTTGCCAGTTCTTGGGCCTTTACAAAAGTTGTTTGTACACATGCAATGAGTCAATGATATGAGTCTTGGCTAATTTAGAGCAAAAAGTTAATAATCACGATTATTAAGTTGAGGCTTGAAATGAGCACTTTTTTGAAATTTTCTCAAGGACAGTCCTTTTATGATGTGTTTTAAGCCTATGAATCAAGTCAAAACTTAGTTTGGCCTAAAAAGTCAAGAAAAAGTAAATAATCTGAGTTTTGGTCAACTTCTTGAAATTTTTACCTCGAAGTGTCCTTGAGCCCACTGGTTCGGACAACTCTTAGGCTTACTCCCCAGTTGGATTGAGTGAATTCGAGTCTTTTCGTGCTATTTCTAGCCGTAAACCTAAAATTCAGCAACCTTATATAACAACTCACACTTGATTCTTTCAGAGAGAGCAATGCTATGAAATCCACCTTGGATCCTGCTTACCCTACTCCTAGTTTCTCATGCAATGGGGTTGTGGAAAGTGTTCACAAACACTTGTTTTCTTGTGTTTTTTATGTTTTTCAGAGTCTTGATCTTAAGACTTATTTCGTCTACCAATCATTCTCTAAATCCTAATCTAAATCTACAATCCTACAGTTCTAAAGGTACTCAATAAGTACGATTACTTCCAAGCTACCTCTACACAGCAAAAGACGACAATCTTAAGCTATGTGGTTTCTAAAAGAGAGTTTTGAGCTCTAGGCGAACCTAGAGGAAGTTAAAGGACAATTACACAAGACGCTCGTGTTTTCCTAGTTTAGGTCTCTTCGATCCCCAACAACGGCGCCAAATGTGGGACGCATGTCTAACCTCACCATCCTATCTTATTGCAGTATTAGCGAGAACCACGATTAATTTGTCAAACCATGGGACGAAACTGACTCGACTAGTGCATAGAGGCTACAAGAGGTTGTTAATCTCTTGGAAAACAACTAACAACTCACATCTATCTCAAGCTACACTCAAGTGACTGAAATCACCAAAAGCCAATCGCTCATCGGCAAGCAAATCACATCCGTTACAACATCAAATGACATCCAAATGCAACAAAACTTCTAGGACAAGTTTACAAAACCTAAGCACACATGCCTATGGCCTCAAACCCCACTTTAGGTCAAGTTCCAAAATCGCGATTATTAACAGTAGTGGATTTTTGACCTAGTCGTTTTCGACCCAGAATGCATCTAAATGCTTAGCAATGATGCCCCCATACCCCGTCTATGCTTAGTTTTCGATTTAAAAGTGTAAATTCTTAATTCGGCGATGCCAAAAGCTACGAAATACTATGAATGGCTTACGTCAATGCGTAGAGCTCTTACCTCTGGTTGCAATGCAACAAAAGCATTCGCAATGTGACAACCAGAGAGGGAGTAGGAAGCACGAGAAGGAGAGAAGTGAGCGCTAACGCGTTAGCTCACGCTGTGTATTTCTTATCCAAAACTTACAAAAATTGGCTTTTATACCTTAGCCAAGGTTTTTGGATGGTCAAAAGTAATAATCTGGAGTTCTACCAAAGGTGGGAATTGAATGGCTGATACAATCTGGAAGCTTGTAGCCCCGGCTCATTAATTACAAGGTTTATCAAAAAAATAAGAGTTACAATATTCTCGATATCAAAATAATAATTGTTTTACAAGGAGAACTCCGAAAAATGGTGTCCACGCTAGCTTGCTGCTAACACATGCTTAGAATCAAGTTTGTGGAGACGACGTCTTCCAAACACCAAGTAGAGCTTGTTACTCTACTATGAAAGATTGATAGGGCTAATGCGCAGACATGCTTGCAGCAGCCTTAGGTTCTCAAGCACCAAATGGATTAGTCATCCATTATGGAACGATGTCGTAGGGTAAGATAAAGATCCTCTGCCCGCTAGAAAAACGACTAATGAATAGGCTTTATCTTCTCTACCCCATAGTCAAGGACGACTATAATTTCAAGAGAGAGGTAATTTCATAATAACTAATATCTAATTCTCCTAAATGATTTTCTCATGTTAAACTAATCATTTAATATGGGGAAGTACCAGGGGAGAAAAAGCTAGAATATTGGTTAAGCTAGCAAACCGGCCACAGTAGGGATCCAAAGAAGGGAAAATAGGGATCCAAAGGGGGGGGGGGCATCTGCAAAAGAGCAATGTGCAACAATGGGCTTCAAAGACCCTAAGGCTCAGCCCATTAAGACTTCCAAAATGCTAAGGTTCCAAAATTCAAAGGTTATGTCTAATGGTCCAACCCTAGGGAAAATTGGATGCTTTGTAGTGTGCTAAAAAGTCTTTTCAAGCTCCTACATAGGAGGGGGCGAGCCCTTTTAGTAGGGGATGAGAGAGAAACAAACACACACACACACACACACACACACACACTCATGAAAGCCCCTTTACACAAAGGGCATAGTGGACACATGTCAGCTCCCTAGGCTATTACCCCCACAAGGTGCATTCAAATCCTATTGGATGGCCATAGAGGTGGACCAATGAGAATTAGGCTAGATTAAAATTTAGTTTAATTCATTTGAAAAACACTTGTTAAAAGAACCAATGAGCATTCAACAGCCCAATGGCTTGCCTAATTCCTATTGTCTAGAAGACAAAGGGATCCAATGAGAGTTTAGTTGCATTATTTAATTACCTAAAGCTCTCACAAAAGGGGAAAGGGGGACACATGTCACAAGGCTATCACTTATGCTTCTCAATTTTGATTGGGTAAACTTTGCAGGGTCTAATGGGGTGCCAGCAAGAGTAATTTGCAAGAGGGGTCGACCAAGAGAGAGAGGGGGCTGATTTTGGCAAGGCATTATTATCACACACACACACTCACACAATGTCATGTGTGAAGCAAGAAGACTCTCTCTCTCCTTCTCAAGCTTTAATGGAAAGCTCATCATCTACTCCAAGCTTGGAGAAGGGAGGCCTACAGCAACAACTTTGTGATGCAAATCCAACCAAGAGCCAAGCTTCAATGCATGCTCATTTCCTCTACCATGCTAATTACTAAGCTATGCTAAGCTATTATGAGTGATTAGGTGAGGAGATATACTTCTTTCTTGTAAGACTACTCCTTCTTCCTCATACCCCGCTAGCTCTCACCATCTTCGAAGGTGTGTGAGGTCTTGGGTCTGAGACCGTGAGGGAATTGATGTTGTGTTTTAAAGTGTTTGCTTAGTGCTTGAAGCTTCCATCTTCATTGCACTAGCTAGTAATTGAAGGAACACAAAGAATTGTATTGTAAAATGTCTCCCTTGATGGGGGAAACCTATAATACAAAGCCTTTTGGAGGGGGGACCGGCTCCATGTAAATTTGGTCCTCAACTGTTGTCAATAGCTTAATTTCTCTCTCTTTTGAAGTATTGTTCATGCCTATCTAACTAGGTGTTATGCTTTTTGTTGCTCTCTCCATCCAAGCACTCTTTCTATGCTCATTAGGAATCTATTCTAATGAAATGCTCACTATGTTTATGCTATTTTCTGCTACACACAAGTTACTAGGCCATTAAATGTTACATGAGCTTCTCTAAGTTTTGGAGTTTAGCCTTCATGTCGCAGATTTCAACATGTGTAAAGGGCTCCCCCTTCTGTCATATTATGTAAGTTTAGATACAACAAGATTAGATCACTAAGCAAGGCTACTTGACATATTCAAAGGGTCCATGGAGTGGCGAGCCACAGAAGGGACCGTTGTCTGATTTGGCGACCCAATGAATTTACGAATCTGTACCATCACAATATATATTACTTCATCCATTTACACTTACTTTAATAGTCACACGCAGGGTATAGTGGTTAGAGCACATGGTTTGCTAGGACGACATTATGGGTTAAAGGCCACAAGGTGTAAGATTACGACCCTACATTGAATTTACAAAAGTGCATTAGAAGACCACATGATCTCAACCATAGATCTTGTTTGAAATACACCAAAATTGTGGGGGTAAAGTAACCCAAAAACAATAGGAGCACAAGGTATCGCGTAGATCACATGGATATTATAATGTCAAGGGTGACACACACAATTTAGACCAGGGGATTTGCTTTTTAGATTGGTAACACCATTGTTAGTGCTTAGAGTCAACTCACATGCAATAAGAATGTAATGGAATGACCTATGAACTTTGAGAATAGCGGAATTAAGAGAATTACAGTGAGCATTTTTTGTGAGATCACTTTGAGAACATAGAGGGTGAACTTAATTGATGGTAGCAACATAGACATAGTACTTAATTAACTTGCCATGAACAATACTTTTGCAAGAGAGAGAGAGAGAGTATTAGAGAACATGACAATAGTTGAGGACCGGATTTACTTGGAGCGGGTCCCCCCTCCAAAAGGCGTTTGTATTATAGATTCCCCCATCAAGAGAGACTTGGTACAATACAATCTTTGTGTTCCTTGTGACCTTGGTGATGCTATGAAAATGGAAAGCTTCATGCATCACGAGCATAACATAAACTTTGCAAAAGGCATTAACTATCCCAAGGCCTCAAACACCTTCGAAGGTGGAGAGAGCTAGCGGAGAATGAGGGTAGGGAAGAGGAAGAAGAATCATTCATAAGAGAAAGAAATATTTCCTCACTTATTATCACTCTTCTTGCTTAGCATAGCATAATAGCATAGTAAGGAAGATGAAGAAGATGGAAAACTTAAGCATTGAAGCATGACTCTTGGTTGGATTTGCATTCCATAGCCAAGAGTGTTGGTGTAGACTCCCCACTTCTCAACAAGCTTGGAGAAGGAGATGGAGCTCTTGCACTTTACACTTCACACAATGAGAGAGAGTGTGTGTTTGTGTGGGAGAGTATATACCCCCCCCCCCCCCCCCCCCCCCCCTTCTTGCTTGGTCCACCTGTCTCTCTCTCTCTCTCTCTCTCTCTCTCTCTCTCTCTCTTTTGTATTATTTAATTATATCATTTGGACATGTATCCTCTTTTTCCTCTTTGAGAGAAAGAACTTAGTTATTTATTTTTATGCATCTAAATTCTCATTGGACCCTTGTAAAGCCTATCCAATAGGATTCAAGCACATCATGAAGGCCCAAATGGGGGAAATCTTAACATGTGTCTTTAATGCTTCTTAAGCCATTTGGTTTGAATTGAATACTTCAAGCACTTAGTCATTACTTAGTCATTTAAGCATGGAAACTATTTATGCCCCTTGAGAGTTTATCTTTTAATTTAACACTTCAAGAACCTTAGTCATTTAAGCATGAGAATGATCTGAAGCTTGGGCAAGGTTCCCACAAACACTTTAAGCACTTTAGTTAGCAAGCCGACAAGCACCTCATGCTTGGGTAGGATTCCCACCTCAAGTTCAAGGTCAAATGACTTTTTAACACTAACTTTTGGAGGTCTTTAATGAAGCTAACCCTAAGGTCTTTTAAGCTCCATTAGATGCACGTTGCTCTTTGATAGACTATCTCCTTTTGGACCCCTATTGAGATGTAACCATCTCTCCTCTTGGTCCCTTGCTGAGGTAAATCTAGAAGCACTTATTTCACATTGCTCTTCGGTAGATCGTCTCCTTTTGGACCCCTATTGAGATGCACCCATTTCTCCTTTTGGTCCCCTGTTGAGATAGGTCTAGAAGCACATATCTATATCCTAACTCTTGTTCCCCTTTTATCTTCCCATATTAAATGATCAGTTTAATATGAGAAAATCATTTGATAAAGTTAGATATTATATTTTATGACGTTACCTCTCTCTTGAAATCATAGTCGTCCTCGACTATGAGGTAGAGAAGATAAAGCCTAGTCATTAGTCTATGTTTCTTAGCGGGTAGAGGATCCCTTTTTATCCTACGACATCATTCTAGAATGGATGACTAATCCATTTGGTACTCAGGAGACTTAGCTGCCGCAAGCATGTCTGCTCTTTAGTCCATATCATACTTCCAAAGTAGAGTGACAAGTTCTACTTGGTGTTTGGGAGACGTCGTCACTGCAAACATGATCCTAAGCATGCATACTTCTTAAAATTTTGTGCACAATAAAAGAAAGAGAACGAGTCTTATAAGACAAAAAACATTGTTCATTTAAAATGCATTTTCATTTGCTTACTCTAGTGTAGCATTGTAAGCATTAACAAGGTTTATATTATCCTTAAGCTAGGTTCCTTGCATCCATCTAGCATCTTTAAAAGAATAATTCTTAAACTTAACAAGATATCATTGGATAACATTACCGTTTCTTAGTACCTCGTCTTTGTGTCAAAGAATCTATTTGGGCTGCAACACCTCTTCTTGATCTTTGATCTCTGGCGGGTCCTCCATTATTGGTTCTTTTGGTGGCTCTCCTTTGTAAGGCTTGAGTAGGCTCGCATGGTTAGCATTGTGAATGAGCCAATGGTTGGGCAACTTTTGCTAGTTTAGCATAATACTCTTGGTGGCTCGTAGGATTCTTGCCCATAGTATGCCTTAGATGAGCCTTGAGAAACTTCAGCAAGATCCAATCATTTTTCTTTAAAGGCTAAGGCTCTTCTATGCTTATTAGCAACAACCCCTTTTGCCTTTGCTTTGAGATGGATATAACCTCTTTAATCTTTGGAAAAGATTTTTGTGAGTCTCGGCTGTATTCATCAGCAGCGAAGATCTTCTCATGTACTTTAAGTAGTAAGGGACTTTTGGATCTTTCTTTTTTAACCTCGAAAGGTTCTTTCCCCATAGAAGTATGTATAATTTCATTGTACTCATACTCTATAAGAGGTAGGCACTTCTCTCATTGAGAACATTGATCTACTTCCATGACATAGGCTTTTAGTAGATTCAAGAATTGTTAGATTAGTTATTTCACTTTGGTCATCTGTTTGTGGATGATAGGCTGAAAGAGAAATTTAATCTACTTCCTAGATTCTCAAAGAGACCCTTATAGAAATCACTGGTCATTCTATAATCTTTGTCCGACACTATGGATGTTGGCAAGCCATGATACTTAAAAATTTGAGATCTAAAGAGGGTTGTCATTGGATGTGCCTCAATAGTATTTTTGACAGGCATAGAGTGTGTTTTCTTGCTAATCTTGTCAACCGAAACAATTCAAGTTGCTTCCCTCGATCAAATTTCAATTTTTGGTATACCACGCATTTTGAAACATACTCTTGTATGTGTACTTTTCATGGTAGACCAACAGAAATACATTTCTACTTCTTGAAGAGTAGACTATGGAATCCCTCTTTGCCCGGCATAAGGAGAAGCATGGGATTCATACTTGAGTTTCTTATTGTATGGGTGAGTAACACATAGCCTATTGCTGTTTGGAAGATAACCATCCTCCGAGGTGAATGGTTCTTTTTTTTCTTCCCTTATACAAAGGCTGTAGTTATGTACTTAAAGTCTTGGACATTAGCACACTCATCTATCATAAAAGATAGATCATTGTGAGTTGCTATAGACACCACATTTACCCTTGGCCGTCTCTAAAAGTGCATCGACCACTTGATTGTGCTTGCCAGCAACGTGAGAAATATAAAATTTAAATTAAGAAAGAAAATTTTCCCACCTCATTTGTTTGTCGGAGAGCTTGGTTTGCGTCATGAAGTTCTTGAAGCTTTGTGATCCGTCTGTAGGATGAATGGAGCCCCCAAGAGGTAGTGCTTCCATGTGTCTAGGGCATGTAGAATAGCTAAAAGCTCTTTTTTGTATATGCCCAAGACCCGTTCATCGGCATTGAGCCTTCGGCTCTCATATGGTATAGCATGCCCTTCTTGAAGCAAAACTGCTCCAAGGCAATCACCACAAGCATCACATTGGACCTCAAATGGCTTTGAGAGATACGAAAGCATAAGGACTGGTTGGGAGGTAAGCTTCTCTTTGAGCTTGTCAAAAGCATTTTGTTCTCTAGCAGTCCACGAGTACTTAACATTCTTCTTTGTTAAGTCATGCAATGGTCCTGCTATTTGAGAGAATTTTGTTATGAAGCGTCTATAGTATGCACACATACCAATAAAGCTTCTTAGCTCATGTAGATTCCTTGGATTAGGCCATGCTTTTATTACCTCCAGCTTTGATGGATCCATACGGATACCATCTTGAGAGATAATGTGACCTAAATTTTGAATCTCTTGTAGAAAAAAATCACTTTTCTTTTGATTAATGAAAAGATTATTCTCCCTCACAACTTGAAAGATTACCTGGAGGTGCCACTTGTACTCCTCAAGAGAATTTGAGTGGCCTGAAGATTTTTGTCCATCATGAGTTTGAATGCGATTGGAGTATTTTTCAGGCCAAAACTTGTAACTTATCAAATAGATCTTCTACTCGCGGCATGCAAAATGTTTGTTTTATAATAGCAATCCTATTTAGTGCTCTATAGTCGACACACATGTGATATGTGCCATCTTTCTTTTGCACTAAAAGTAATGGTGAACAGAATGGTGAGCTTGTGAAACTCAATAAGGAGGTTTATTAGGCGATGAACTTCCTAATAGAAGCTCTATTGCATGGTCATCATCCCCTCGTTTTGGAGGTAGCTCACTAGGGATGTCATTAATGAAAAAATCTTGGAATCCATTTAGGAAATTAGACAACTCTGTTCCTCTTGATTCCGTTTTTTCTACTTGTGAAAATATTAGAATCATTGACAGATTCTCTAACAAAAATCATATATGCAAAAATAGAGCTTTTCATTGACTTATCAAAAGCAATTGGATTTACCAAGGATATGGTGTTCCCTGACTCATTAGCATCTATGTACATGCTCTTTTCCCTGTAGGTGAAGTAGATTCTCCTTTTAGGGAACTTCATGTTGGTAGCCATGCGGTTGAACCATGGTGCCCCTAGGATAACATCCTCATGTTGGAGAGGAGAGATAAAAAAATATTCTTTGTCGACGTAGCTTTGGACATGAAGCCTCAACTTCCCAATCAAGGGAGTAACAGAGGCTTGCTATCCCTTGAAAGCTGCATCAATAGTTACAATATCTCCCATCTCAAAAGCTTGAATGCCCAACTTAGTGGCCAATTCCGTTGATATGAATTTGTGAGTAGAGCCAGGGTCAAACAAGATGAAGGCATCATGTTCCCTTACCTTCCCCCAAGCATAGGAGAGGAATGAGCCTTTCCAATGAGTATCTTCTTTTGGAGCTTCAACCATGGAAGCTCTAGGAGTGTCATTACGTACATTTCTTTTGGGGCAAGAACGATAACCATGTCCTTGCTCCCCACACTTAAAGTATTTATGGTCTTTACGAAAGGCCTCTAATTCTTTGGGAGATAGCTTGTTTTGACCTTTGTAAGCTTCTTTCTCCTTGGCCTTGTTGTTGTCGGTGTTGGTGTTGCCTTGAGAAGAGTTTTGAGCATTGCTCTTCCCTTTAGCTTCATTTCGACCCTTGTTTTCCATGGGCTTGAAATTTCTTCTTGCCCCTTGTTGGAAATTGATCCTTGAAGCACTCAACAAGCTTAGATAAGGAGATGGAGCTCTTGCACTTTGCACTTCACACAATGAGAGAGTGTGTGTGTTTGTGTGGGAGAGTACCCCCCCCTCTTGCTTGGTCCATCTCTCTCTCTCTCTCTCTCTCTCTCTCTCTCTCTCTCTCTCTTTTGTATTATTTAATTATATCATTTGGACATGTGTCCTCTTTTTTCTTTTTGAGAGAAAGAACTTAATTATTTATTTTTATACATCTAAATTCTCATTGGACTCCTTTAAAGCCTATCCACAAGCACATCATGAGGGCTCAAATGGGGGAAATCTTAACACGTGTCTTTATGTTTCTTAAGCCATTTGGTTTGAATTGAACACTTCAAGCACTTAGTAATTTAAGCATGGAAACTGTTTATGCCCCTTGAGAGTTTATCTTTGAATTGAACACTTCAATAACCTTAGTTATTTAAGCATGAGAATGACCTCAAGCTTAGGCAAGGTTCCCACAAACACTTTAAGCACTTTAGTTAGCAAGCCGACAAGCACCTCATGCTTGGGTAGGATTCCCACCTCAAGGTCAGCCCTAACTTGCCTAAGGTCAAATGACTTTTTAACACTAACTTTTGGAGGTCTTTAATGAAGCTAACCCTATGGTCTTTTAAGCTTCATTAGATGCACATTGCTCTTTGATAGACTATCTCCTTTTGGACCCCTATTGAGATGTAACCATCTCTCCTCTTGGTCCTTTGTTGAGGTAAATCTAGAAGCACTTATTGCACATTGCTCTTTGGTAGACCGTCTTCGTTTGGACTTCTATTGAGATGCAACCATTTCTCCCTTTGGTCCCTTGTTGAGATAGGTCTAGAAGCACATATCTATATCCTAACTCTTGTTCCCCTTTTATCTTCCCATATTAAATGATGAGTTTAATATGAGAAATCATTTGGTAAAGTTATATATTATATTTTATGACAAAGAATCTAATTGTCAAGATGTGTGTCTATGATGGAATAATGTGAACAAGACAACTTTTGAGGTTATTTTGACTAGCGACATTGTTATGTAGATACTATTGTTCCTTGACTAGCAACATTGCTACATCAATATAGTATTTCCATGAATTATTCCATAGCTAAGAGTTAAGGTGCTTGTCACCATCACCAAAACATACAATAGCAAGACTCTAATGATGATAATAATGAGGATATCACATCATGGCTAGGCTATGTAATGTTTTCATTCCAAATCCCACTAGCTTGATAGCTCAAGGTACTGTGTTTGAATATGTCACCCCTCAACCCAAACATGGGCACCAATTGTGCTTAATGTGCAAGATCAAACTTGGGTCGAGCTCAGTACTAATGTGGAGGTGTAGAGCACATGTATGACATTGCAAGCTAGAAGACCATCCTTTCCCCCAAAACAAAAACACAAAAACAAAAGATTTTTCATTTTTGAAAACAAACAAGGTGAAGAGTCACGAAGGCCTACTAAAATAAGACCCATCATGAAGGGGGATAAACATTATGGGGAGCGGGTATGAATGAGTGCTTACAATCACACGTTATTTAATTCTAATATAAAATTTTATTGTCTATTATACACACATAATCACAAATGGCTTATATGTTATGAAGATAAAAGGCTCACACTGGCATTCTAAGAGAGGTTACACATCACCATATAAAAAAAACCCAGCTTGCCCATCACATAGCATCGACGTGGGCATCATGGGCACTGGTTTGGCACTCCAATTTTTTACACACCGCCAAGGTGGGCACTAGTTTAGCTGCAATGATGGACGTACGGAAAAAGTCAAAAGTAGATGCTCTGATTGGTGGAATACATGCCTGCCATATTTTGGGTAGCTCTTGGGTGCCGTCCAAATCCCTAGCAAATTTGGATGTGTGATGGCACACATCTATGATATGGTGTCGCCTTCGCAGCGGTTGTGTGTAACGAGCAGCATGCCCAAATCCACGTGCAAAGGAGTTATTGGTTGTGAGTCTACTTAAAAGACAATTTGAATGTTTTCATATGTAGAAACAATTAAAAAAAAACAAATAAAAAATTTAAACAAAAAATATTGTAATGCCTTCTTATTAAAAAATACAGATTTAATAAATATAAAAAATAATAAAATAATTCAATGATATAAAAATTTTTAAGTCCTTAAATGAAAAGACCCTTTATCAATACCTCACATCATGGGATCAAACTTATATGAGTTAATGTTTAATTCTTTGTTCTCTAAAGCTTTTGTTAAGCATCCCAAAACTGTGAATGCATCTAGCTCTAGAGAATAGCATTTGAAAGGCTATGCCTTCTTTCTATTCACAAAGATTTTGAAGGCCCCTTAGGGACACTTGTGTCACAATGAAAATTGAGCCACCTTCACAGTTGGGGTACTAAGGCCTTTAGAGGCCAAAAAGGGAAAAAAATTTACCTCTTAAGTGTTCCTCTCCCACATCCCATCAATTCAAAAAAAATAAGTGTATTATTCTACCTTCAAACTTATCACAAGCGCAACTTGTCCTTAAGTTGTATAATCACATGCAATAAGGTTCAACATGTAGGTCCTTGTCCAATCTAGGCATATAAACAAATTGGCACGGCTTATGATTTGACCATCAGTTATATGTGGTCCTTATACTCATGACCTAATGCAAACTATGTCAATGGGTGAGTTGGGCTAGCGTATAAAGATCTACACCGTTATGATGTTGTTACACTATTGTGCTAGATCTACACAATATCATAGCACCAAAGTGAGTTTTGGCGGTGACAATTTGAGGATTGTCTCTCCCTCACAAATAGGTTTTTATCCTCATAATTTGCCTCCAAAGAAACTTATGTACTAATGGCATGTGTTTAGAGTGTTTTCAAGTTCTTTCATGCATCATAGACTGCAATAGGATTCAAAAGCTGCAGTCAAAAGAGAAGAGTAAAGCTTGGAAATTACAGAGAGGTGGAAGAAGAGAAGCTTCATCGACAAGCTTGATGCCTTGAAAGTGGATTCAAGAAGAGCGGATTGCGTTTCCAACAGGATGAAGAAGAATAAGAGAGGGGAAATCAAGGACATCAAACCAATTTCAAGAGATAAAAGACATGAGTTTTGAACTTGATTCCAAGACACCTCAAAGTCTTATGCATCAAGTCTCAAACCCACAGGCCCTTGACTCGAGAGGAAGCTCCTATTAAAGTTTCACAAGGAGAATAACACCTTGTTTCGAGAGGAAGCTCTTAAAAAGGTCTCACAAGGAGAAGAAATATTGACCAAGGCTATGTGAAGCCTCCCCTGCACACAACACCCCGTTCGGTCAACTTCAAGTAACCTCTACAAAGCTAGACCCAAAATAGGTTGCTATAGCATGTAGGCCCCCTTTCCCACCAAACCCGTGTTGAAGATCTGTCAAGGTCCACAAAAACAAGATCGGCAAAGTTTTCTTTTATATTCCAAAAGAAAGAAACAATTTCTCAAAACACAAAAATCATTTGTTTTGAAAATAATTACAATAAACATTCAACCATAGAAAAAATGATTTCCCTTTTGTTGAGAGCAATCCCTAAACATGTTAAATTCTCAATGCCGAAATTACATCATGTCTGGTTTAATGGACCGCTTTTGATAGCCCCAATTAACGATTCTCTATTGTTGCAAATTTTCATTGTTCAAAATTTGAAAAAGGGAGTTCAAGGGAAAATTTCAAAGCATCTCACACACGGATCTCCTACTCCTCCGATCGTTGGACCTGACCTCAATTTGGTGGACTAAAAACCATATATTATACCGTAGCTAAGTACTCATCAATTTTTAAATATTTTGATTTCTTGCATGCTCTCATTATTTAAAAATAGCATGCACTCATAGCTCATTTGCCTCAACCACCCACCATCACTGAGCAGCTTACAATTATGCAACAATCACTTGGTTATGAATGCATGAGACGTCAAGAATTACAGGCTAAATTGTTACATAATGCATGCCTTGAGTCTGCACCCACTCCAAAGAATAATAAAATTAGCAAAAAAGCTTTCATGTTTAATGATTTTAATGAAACCAAGGATTTCAACACAATTTTAGCATGGGTCAATTAGCTAAATGATTATTTTCATAATGAAGGCTTCCCTGAGCATGGCATGGTTAAGTTCACATACAACCATCTTACTAGTAGTGTTGCATCTTACTAGTAGTGTTGCATTATGGTGGAACACCAAATAGCATGGTAGACGTCCACACACATGGCAAGCATTAAAAAAAATAACTCTACCACAGTTTTTACCTACACAATACAAAGCTAAAGCATGACATCGATGGGATCTAATACGACAGGGTAGAAATAAAGATATACAAGTTTATACTTACCATTTTTTGAATTGATTTATTCAATTACATTCCATCAAGGATATTAGCTACAAGAAATCAAAATGTAAATACATATCAAGTCTAGCACATCACATTGGGGCTGAAGTAGACATGTTTGAGCCCAGTGTCTATCTAACGCTATTAACTTGGCTCTCAATGCTAAGGAAAAGAAAGGTGGACAACATCAAAATACTAAACAAACTACTAAGATTGACCAATAATTGGAATTTTGGTTTCTCTACTAACTTTGACAGGAACAAGAACACACATTTTTTAAGAGACATAGATGTGATAATTATTTTATACACTTCACCTATGGCAACAACAACAACATGCAACAGTGTGACAATCACAGTCATCAAGCAAGTCAACTGTCTACTCAAGTTTCCAATGGTAACAAAAAGGCGAAGTGTTTTAAATGCTTTTAATGTGACCATTATGCATAGAAGTGTTCTAATAGAACAAATCATAACCACAACGAGAAACCCTTCCACAACAACCATATGAATGGTGCAAAAATCAACCTGATAGAAGATGCTCCTCCTGTTGACAATGAAGTTAAAGCGAACTACAATGAGAGCTATGATCCTAACTATGACCCTAATGACAACCATCCTCTAGGTATCTCTATCTCTCCTCACGCTTGGTTTAAAGTGAAGGCCGTAGTCAAGGATGAGATTGTTGGATAATGGAGTAGTCATGATTTTATTCATGTACAATTGGCACAACAAATTTCTCTTCATGAATTGTCTTCATTGCATAAATTCGATATTGTCTTCAATAATCAACGTTTTAATTGTAAAAATCAAGTAGCATTTGAAGTTTGCATTGGTGAATTCTCACAAACACACACATTTTGGGTAGTAAGATTGCATGGCATTGACATGACTTTAGGTATGCCACTTCATGATGAATTTAATCCACCATTTGATTACAAAGCGAGCACAGTTACTCTCACAAGCAGCAATCAATCTTACTCTATTCAATCCACACTTAAGCCGAAAAAAAAATCCACTTATCTCTCACATACAAGCAAAAAGAGGTACAAGGAAACATGACAAAACCTATCTAGTGCTTGTAAATGAAGTGTCTGCTTAGTAAAAAAGTCCACCCAACTCTTCACACGATGCATTTCTCTCTCAATTTAAGGAATGTTTAATGCATGACTTGCCTCTTAGAATTCCACCTTTATGTTTCAAAGACCATAGAATAGATAGTATTCTGGGAAGTGAACCACCTTATAGAGCACTTTATCGAGTCAAACACACTAAGAAATACAAAACCAAATCAAAAACTTACTCAAAGGGGCCTCATAAGGCCTAGTAGTTTACCATATGGGGCTCTAGTAATTCTTGTCAATAAGAAAAATGGAGCCTTTCCTATGTGTAGAGACTACAAGGCTTTGAACAAGATTACCATTAAGACTAGGTTTCCTACTCTAAGGACTGTCAATTTACAATCTTTAAGAAGGACACCTATAAAAGTATGTTTAAGAGACAAACATGCACTACATTTTTTTTGTTATTCTATTTGGTCTTACAAATGTACCACCCACAATTTATGTTGTGATTTTTGTTGGCCAATTATGAAAAATGATGTTAAGCACTATGTTTAGATCTACAAAAAGATTAAATCTGCCACAAGTAAGAAATTGGGTCTCTTGCATTCTCTCTCCATTCCTGAAAAACCTTGGGAGCACACTCTAATGGATTTTGTAGCTAGATTTTCCCTCACTATTCACAAGCATGATATGATTTTGACTGTCATCGATCATTTTTTATAACCAAGCATATTCCATACCATATAGGAAAACACTCACAACACATCAAGCTACACATCTAGTTCTCAGAACTATCTTTTTGTATCATGGTTTATCAAAGGTGATAATATTTGATTGAGATTCCACATTTTGTAGTGCTTTTTGGATTACAGTCTTTGAGAAGTTTGAAACAACACTTGGTTTTACTTTTACTTTTTATCTTGAGTCAAATGGTGGCATAGAAGTAACTTACTACATGCTAAAAGCTTATGTCCATTTACAACCACATATTTTATAGTTTACTTATGAAAATACCACTCACTCTGCTATAGGTAACCTCCATTTGAGATTGTGTATGGTCATTCTCATCCTACTCTTGCTTGATGTCTTTCTAATGTTGTGCCTTTGTTGATAATTTCACTGTCATTTTCATGAAATTGATGCAAGTGTTTATTCTATCATCAAGCATTCACAATAACTTTACATTAAACATGCCACTAAGCATCGCAAGGCGCATGTATTTAAGGAAAGTGATTGTGTTATGCTTTTAATTGAAAAACAAAGAATTAAAAGTGTTGACACCAGTTTTTTGTAAAGCTTGCTCCACATTTTTATGGTCCTTTCAAAATATTTGTTGTCATTAATTACGTTTCATTTTGTTTAGAATTCCAAATAAACCTCTTTAGACCTTTTTGAAGACCCCTACCTCCACACCCTATTTATGAGGATCCACTTTCACTTGTAGACCACAAAGAGAAACTCATTCTTGCACAAATAATTGACCACAAAACCACCACTGCATGAGCAAGCACAATGTATAATAGATATTACTCAACCTTCAAGAGCCACCCTAGAGAAGATGCCGAATGGATGAGCAAATTTAGATCTTCTCGATATTTTCATCATTCTTTTTGTTAAAGATTTCATTAGACCTTGTTTGAGAAAGAGTTTTTTGGGAAGGGCCATCTGAACAAAACTATGATTGGCATTGATAAAGGAAATGTGATTGTATGTGTTAAACAATGTGGTACTAATAAAAAAACAAGAGGATTGGGTGAGTGAGGTACGAAAAATGGAAGGCTAGTATCCATTTAGAACTACGTCTATGGAGGGGTGGAACTACTTAGTTGGATACTTTTCATAAACCTAGCTACTAGTTAAGAATAAGCCTCATACCATATCTAGGATTTTATGGATAGTAGTCATGCCTCTCAATCATGGGAAAAAAGGCATCATGTATGGATCCCAGTATGTTGTTTTGATTTAGTGAAATAGGATTTTGCTATGATCCTAACCTTTGAGTTATTGACATGGCTTGTGGTGTGGGACCCTTATCTCCATGACTATGAAGGATAGAGGCCTCCCTCACTTCTATTGCTCGTATTCTTACTTTCATGAAGTGGAGTAAGATATCATCAATGGAACTTAAGAATAAAGGAAGGCTAACTATCAAGTCACCCCAGTCTGTGGGTTGGGGACTTTACGTGGAGTCCTTCAAGTCAAAACTCCTATACAAGGACACTTCATGTGAGTAGCTTATTGTGAATTTGTAAGAAATGTTAATAATCAAAATTATACTTAGCATATATGCATACTATCGTGATTTGGCATCACACACTTGTTCTCAATGCTCTTATATGCCAACAAAGCGAAAGGGAAAAAGTCACAGACTTCAAGCCAAGATTTGAGTTATACTCGATTTAGTGATCCAAATTAATCCAAAATCTCATAGCTTGGCGAACCAAGTTGCAACCTTAAAAGTGTACGCTATGAAGAAAGTCAACAATCATGATTCTTAACTTCACTTCCTAATGTGGGTATCTTACCTCACATGGTTGTTCTCCGTCATGTTTTAAGTGTGCCTACAAACTTTGGCTCCATTTGGACTCCAAAATCACCAAAACAAAGCCACTTTCATAGATTGCACACTCATGGAAGCTATTGATTGCTTCATCAATGCAGGAACCATGTTGTGCATTCATAAGGGAACTCCTCAAAAGAAGATTTTGAAAGAGAGAATGTCCAGAATGGAGCCATGCCAAGTGGAAAATGAAAGCATCAACCAAGCCTCTACATGCTGGATTGATTGAGAGCAACTGCAAGTGGCTTTCAAAACATTGTTTCAAGGAAAGTTCAAAGATGCTTAGGGCACGCCAGTTGAAGTGCCTATTATGCCTAAGGAGATTTCAAAGCTGCCCTAAGTCAAAAGAGTGTTTCAAAGAATGGGATTGAAAAACCACTTTGAGCAACCACTAGCATGTGGAATGGACTTCAAGAGAGAACGCAAATTACTATTCACACCATAGCAGAGGAAACTCGGTTCAACTTTCAAATTCCAACTTGAAAAGGTTGAGGTCAAATTTATTGAAGATATTGTAGTAGATGCCTTGAAGCTATCAGCTACTGAAGAAGCCATGAGAACAAGAGAGCAATCCTGTGTAGATGTTACAACTAAATTTGGAGCAACAACAACTTTCAATGACCTTAAGAGTCCAGTGTGAGAGCTTTCCATTGTGGCTCTACCAGCGACATCTTCACTTTGCAAAGACAAAACCGACAAGATACACCACACTGAACCATGTAGTGGCCAATACCTTTACCAATGTATTGGATTCAGGATTTAGAAAACAAATCAATTTTGGAAGACACATACATGAGTCTTGACCAAAATGCCAACTGTAAAAGGCAACGCAAATTTATGTAGGAGGAGGGAAAGACCTAACCATAATTTCTCACCATGCATTATGCATGGTTGACAATCTACCTCCGGCACTTAAGCAAAAATAATAGCAGGCATCAAAGGAGGAAATTCAATAGCAAAGAAGAGCACTAGTTGTAAGAATAAGATTAGCTAAAATATTGGTCATATGGACTCATTGAATGAAGACACCACTAATAAAGAAAAAGAATAGGGCAATGATGAAGACTAGTAAGATGGAGGTGATATTGAATAGAAAACCCATGCAAAGAGAGGAGCCAAGAGAAGTATAGAAGTGAAAAATTGAAGTGAAAGAGTTTAAAGCTCAGAAGAAAGTCAGAACAAAATGAGAATCCAAACACCATGATCAAACGAAAGGTTTGGCAAAAGATAGGAAGAGGGGAACAAAGGAAGAAAGAAATAAGAAGGCCAAAGTTGTTAGACAAAGAAGACTAGCAACAATAGCTGCCAAAGAAACTTTGCATGAATAAAGAAGAGCATAAGATTAGTTTTCCATCTTGTGTATGCTTTTCATAGTCAATCTTTGGATTAAAATGAGGTCTCCAAGGCATACCCAAAAATAAATCTCTATTTCTAAGGGTACTACTAAGAAATATCGTGATTCAACAAAGTCTCCTAATTAGAATTGCAAACCTTTTACCATATACACACAATTTATTTTGGTTCCTTGGAAAGTTGTTGTTACTTTATAATTTGTGTTAGTCATATGTAATTTCAAATTTTTTGCAACACTTGTAGAAATGAAATCATGTGTCCTCCTATCATCAGGTAATAATTTAAACGCATCATCACCAATTTAACTTGCATATGTAAAAGACTATGTAGCTAAGAAGTAGGAGTAGCTGTATGATTTTGATACTATGAGTTACCTTGAGGTTATTGATTGCTATCTTCAAAAGTGTTGGCAAATATTAAAATCCATCTCCATGTTGTGCACTTGATGGTCATTATCTTCTTCAATCTCCTCAATAAAGTGTGAAGAAGGTGTTGACTTTCTTTTAGGACACTTGTAAGTTGTATGTCCCATCTTGTGACAAGTGTAGCAAACAATAGTCTTCACATTGACTTTTCCATTATTCTTATTTTCATTATTGTTGTTGTTGTGACTATGTGGAGCCTTCTTCTATGACTTTGAGAAAGGAAAAGATGAAGGTTGAAAGCATTACTTGAACCATTGTTATTTACCTTACTTTTTCCAAAACCATTTGGATTGGAATTGCTTGATTGTGGTTGATTTTGATTGTAATGTTGTGTCCATCATTGTCCATTGGTATCATTGGTTGAGGAGTAGTAGTTTTTGTACCTTATGGTGGTGGAAAAGAAGAATAACTCTTTTTGATTGGTTGCTCTTTTGGAGTTTGATCTTTGCTTTTCACAACTTTAGCATCATGAGCTAAAGAAATAGCTCTTTCCAAATAATGAGGACAAAATTTATTGACCTCAGCACATAAAGTACACTCCAACCCAGCAATATATTTGTGTTTGAAACTAGGGCGAGAAGGTTTTTCTATATTTTGAAGAGCAAGTAGAATTTACCAAAATCTATCTATATATTGTGTAACAATTTTCCATGTCTTAGATTGAAGAGTATCTCATGCATGTCTAGATTTATCTTTGTCTTGAGAAGGGAGAAAGTACTTCATTACCATTCTTTGAAATTCCAACTTTTTCATTTGTGTCGTTTGCTAGTCACGTTCCACCAAATAGACGCACGTTCCATCATTTGGCTTATTATGCACTTAATTTCGTCCCGTTCCCTAAACTTTTCTCCTTGAAAGTAGTCATCCAAGGATGATAATCAAGAGAGAATCATACATGCATCCTTTTTCCATCATAATTTATAAAAGTAAATGCCTTTTTAGAGATTTTGTTTTGTTTTGTCTTAGATTGAGTAGCCAAAGTATGCTTAATACTTTGATTAGCCGCTTGTTTTCATTGTCATCTTCATGATTGCACTTGTGGAAAATCTACTTTTGTAACTTCTCAAGCTTTTTGATAAAGGAGAGTACGTGCAGCGTGTTCCTTTTCAACCTCTTCAAATAGGATATCAATCTTTTGATCCATGACAGGAGAATCTTGAGTGGTCATAATTGGTTAACTCGAGCAAAAGAAAATTTAAAATATAGGTGTAAATCCAACATATATGCATAGTCAAATTGCAAAAAGAAAAAAAAATCATAAGAAAACAAATAAGATGATATTTATGTATGTTATACGATCCAAAGAAATTCTAAGAATACCTTTAGTGAATATCCAAAGCCTTTGAACAATCCAAAATGATGGATAGAAGAAGTTGAAAGAGCGTCTTCTTATTTCATTGATGGTTGTAGACACCTTGATTGACTTTGAGGTTGATTTTTAACTTTTTGTGAACGTTCTTTGAGATTGTATGCGATGCATGAATTATCTTTGTTGCTTTTCTTCAATGGCTTGCATCGTTATCTTCGAAATAGGTTGCTCGTAGTTGTGATTAAGACTATTGAGATGAGGAAGCTTGTTGTTCATGCATCCTTAGCAAAGAGAGGTCCTTCCAAAAGCAATCTTCTTGAGAGTCTCCATGCCAAAATTTATTTGATTTGCCCACAAGAAGCACTCTTCTTTGCTTCTATACATTGTTTGGAACATTTTCAAAGCTTTGATACCACTGTTGGCTTCTTGAAATCTTCCCAACACTTTCAACATAACTTTGATTATTCATTAAATCAAAGTGAATTCAGCAGAATGATTGATTGATTAATAACAACACATAAAGAGAGCAACATAAACAAGAATCAAATTATAAGACACCATACTGAGCATCAACCATCCCCCTCAATCAATATGATTAAGTATTTGCCTTTTGTCTCTTTATTCATCTTGTGCAATATGAATTACAGTAGTATAAATATTTAAAAGATAAAAGAGCATGAGCTACACAATTAAGAGAGTCTATTTCATCATTAAAAGAGAAAATTAGCATAAAAGAGGGCAAAATATCTTTTGTAGCTTTGCTCTGATGGAGATTTTGATGGCTCTGTTGGCTTTGAAAGGGGAGTAAAACAAGAGGTCACATGCCTAGATGCTCTCGGAGTGCTCGTCTTCCTCCTGAAGAGTCAAGTGATATTTTCAAGTTAAATGCTAATCTTTTGGTAGGAGGTTGTTCCTAAACCTTAGGAGGTGTTGCTAGACCACTTTTCTTCACTTTTTGGTGACTTGGTTGATGATGAATTGTGATTTGTGTACCTCCCATAGTCAAGTTTTTAGTGTCCAGTGTTCATCCACTTAATAAAACCCATTCCATTTCACTAAGAAACATAGTGGCAAAACAAGGTTTTGTTGCTAGATAGAGTTGAGGAGTTGAGGATTAGCTAGCTCTTTCATTTGGTAGCAAAGAGTGTTGTGATTGAAAGTAAAAACAAGTATTTCAATTTCCAATTTTCTCATTGCTTTCAAGGTGTTGTGTATTCCACCACCATTAGCTATTTTTTCAAGTTTTGTTCATTTCATAGCATTCAATTCATAGGCATAGGTTAAGTAGACAAAACCACCAATCTAGCTACAAGGTTAAGAGAAAACTTCGATAAAAACCATATTTTGTCTTTAAAAGCTGAAGAAGTGCTAGGAAATAGGGCAAATCAAATCCAAATCATAGTCAATTGATAAAGTTATATTTCACAACCCTGAGGAATGTGTCTGATAAATTTGGTCGAATTCTATGAAAACTATTGAATCATGATTCATGTACCTCATACTAGAAATATAATGTTTTTTTGCAGATCCTAAATCCTCATCACCTACAATCACCAATTGCCAAATTTTGGGTGCAAAAAGAATTTTGAAAACACACCAAAACCAAGAAATTAGTAAAATAAAGTGACTCATCAGACAAAACATAAGGAAATTTTGAGTTTTTGGTTTTCTGGTGTCCAAATGAATAAAATTTTGTTGCTATCAATTGCAAATGACCTCCTCTACAAGTGGTATAAACCTTGAAGCTAGATCACGCTAAACATGAATTGCAATTCATGTACCTTGTAGTGATTTTTGGACAAAAAGTAAACCATAGACAAATAGTAGGGAGAAACCTACTTAGGGAGGCTGGTCACCAAAAAGTTGAAAATAATCAAGGTGAATTATAAAAAATAGATAGATGAACAAAAATCATTGTGGAGACCAAAAAATTGAGATGCGACACATCAAAAGGAGTCCAAATTGACAGCAAGTTGTGGCTATAGCTTGTAGACATTGTGTGTGACAAGTTGCCTAAAGCTCAAGTCTAGATGTGAAGGAACATGAATTACGTTCATGTATCTCAAACTAGAAAGTTGGAAAATTGAGTGCACAAGGGTTTGCTTAAACTAGAATCAACCTTTTTAACTTTGAAAACCTCTTCAAATTCCCTAAATGGGGAAAACAACCTTAAAACTACAAAATACAAAGGAAAGTGGAGTTTTGGCATCCAAATCAAACACAAACTTGGGGAATAGCCTACAAAGAGCATCTGTTAGCTGGTACTAAAATTTGAAGTCCAAATCTTGTAGAAAATGGATTGCAATTCATGTACCTTAGCCAGCTAAAGACATTAAAACACAGGTAACTCCATTAGTGTGTATGCATAGTGGGTAATCACCGGGTAAAATCTCAAGTCAAAATAGTTGGATTGTGATCCAACAATTTTAGTTAAAGAGATAGCTTTGATATCACAGATATGCCTAGTCATAAGAAGTCCATTGGAGTTTTTAGATCTAAATTTGGACAAGTAAAAGTGTGTCATCCAAGCATTTTTGAAAATCAAAAGATACTTGGAATTAGGCAGTTTGATACAAGATTTTGGGCAATCAAAATATTTCCAAATTGAGCACAAACTGGCCAATGGGATATATATAACTCATCATTGTTGACCAAGTTTGTGTAGTCAAATTTCTCATGTTTAAAAAAACATGGATCGCAATCCATGTACCTCTTCATAGTGGGGGTATCTAACTTCATAGGCTTGTAGAAATACTTGAGTACACCCCATATTTCAAGTTTGGTAAAAAAATACCGTATGGAGACCAAGCAAAGTTCTTATTCTTGGTTGTAAAATTGTTTGAGTGCTATTTCAAGTCCGGTTCACCAAAATCACTCTAACTTTTGATACTCAACTCCAAATTGAGTCAAGTTTTGCTAGACTAAAAGCTTGTGATCAATAAAACACACCATCAAAAGTTTTGGTTTTGAAGCTATTTTAAAAGAGGTTTCCAAATTCCAGACCTTTAAGGTGTCCAAGATAAGTGTCCTAAGGCATGAGGGCCACCAACATACCTGATTGTTTAAAAACTTAAAACGTGGCAAAAAGGGATTGTTTGCACTTTACCAAGGTGAGATAGTCAAGGAAGAACTTGAAAGTGTTGACTAAGATTTAAAAATGCCACGACCAACCTTTTCATCTCAACATAGAGATACGATACATATGCAAACCACTAGAAATCTTGCAACACCTTTAATAGTGGGTTCCAAAGAAAGTGAAGAGGCATTTCAATCATACCACGACACACCTCAAGATTAAATTCATGGATGTTTTAAGGGCAATCATATGGCTCATTGGGAGACATATCATCCACTACATTCATCAAATCAAGTGCATGTGTCTAAGGGCACGAAACAAAATTGATATGGACCTGGAGGAGAAGCATCCTTTGATCAACAAACCCAATTTGAGATTCATCGCGACCAACAAAGCCATGCGAGTCTCAATACGTTTATATGGACCTACATAGGTTTGTAAATAGGGATCAAGATAACTTCTATAAGTGTGTAGAACCCAGTTCTAGAGCATTATAGACCAAGAAAACCTCTATGTGTTCACACATACAAATTCCCAAGGAATGTAAGTTCTGATGGTAGATACGTATGGAAGAGAGTATAAACTTGTTGAGCTAATGGAGCTGGAAAGATATACTTATTGGGGTACTCCAATCTCTATTTACTACATATAGCCAAATTTGAGCATAGTAGGGATATTTG
Organism: Adiantum capillus-veneris; assembly: GCF_014529385.1. NCBI lineage: Eukaryota > Viridiplantae > Streptophyta > Polypodiopsida > Polypodiales > Pteridaceae > Adiantum > Adiantum capillus-veneris. The sequence continues at coordinate 7,911,696 of NC_140957.1, forward strand.
AAACCAATCCACAAGGCTTTGAGACAAAAACTATGGAAAGAATGGGATTCAATGAGTTTCAAGAACATATCCATGTTTCAAAGGCTGAAGCTATATGATCAACATGATTACAAGCATTTAGAATTGGTGTCCATGGGAGTGTAGCTCCTAATCCCATAAGACAAACAAGAGGATGTTTTATCGCAATGGGGTCAAGAGGACCACAATTTAGAAATAGAATTTCAAAACCAATGCCAAGGCAGACATTAGAGCGAATTCCTTTGGGATTTCCTTTAAGATGATAAGAAGTAGAAAGATGTCTTCACAAGAAACCCAAAAATGATAATATTTGTGGTCGAACCACCACAAATGAGACCATCTAAAGTAGCAAAATGCATGAACAATAACTATGGTTGATCTGGGGATCCACATGCCTATGTATTTCTTTTTAAACAAGTCTTGAGAGTAAAGTAAGTGCATGATTTCCATACCGAATACAAAGGATTTGGCTTAACTTTGGAAGGGACAACTCTAGCTTAGTTCCAACCACTCAATTGAGATAATTTTCCATGATAGAAAATCTCTTAACATAGTTTGCATAGGAATTCTCATAAAGGGGAATTAAGCATAACATTGTCTCATGGATATATGCTTTTAAGAAGAGGGACAAAACAAAAGTTAAGGAAGCCTCACTAAGATTCAAACAATACCTTGAAAGATGCCCACCAAGAGAAGTACCACAACAAGACAAACTAGTAGTGTTGTTCATTGAAAGTCTAAAAAATGAAACACTAAAAAAGGATCTTCACTTAAAGGATCATGCATCTCTAGAGGGAGAAACAAAAGAATCCTAGTATGTTGTTGTTGACAAGTGCAAAGTTTATGGGCAAGGAGTGAAAGACACTGATGCCTCAACCACTAAAACAAGCTCCCCACAAGTGAGACTACAATGAAGAAAATGAACAATGTACACCAGGTAGCCAATGTAGAGAAAATCAATGACAAGGTAGTCCAAACTGTGAACTAAGCTTTCAAAAACAAGCACAAAATTTTAGGCAACCTCAAATGAGGAAGTGTGATATCTATGGAGGCGATCATTCTAACACTCAATGCTACACATAGCCAAGACTCATAGTGCCAAACATACCTCAACAATCTAAATGATGTGTAATTGAAAAAAAAAGGAAGAAAAATGATTGTTACTGTCATAATAACTAATATCTAATTCTCTTGAATGATTTTCTCATGTTAAACTGATCATTTAATATGGGGAAGTGCCAGGGGAGAAAAAGCTAGAATATTGGTTAAGCTGGCAGACCGGCCATAGTAGGGATCCAAAGGAGGGAAAATAGGGATCCAAAGGGGGGGCCATCTGCAAAAGAGCAAGGTGCAACAATGGGCTTTAAAGACCGTAAGGTTCAGCCCATTAAGACTTCCAAGATTCAAAGGTTGTGTCCAAAGGTCAAACACTAGGGAAATTGGATGCTTTGTGTGTGTACCAAAAATTCTTTATGGCTCCTACATAGGAGGGGCGAGCCTTGCAAGTAGGGGATGAGAGAGAAACACACACACACACACACACACACACACACACACACACACACACACACACACACACACACACACACACACACACACACACACACACACACACACACACACACACACACACACACACAAGCTCCCTTTACACAAAGGGAATGAGGGACACATGTCAGCTCCCTAGCCGAGATGCCCACAAGGTGTACGCAAATCCTATTGGATGGCCATGGAGGTGGACCAATGAGAATTAGGCTAGAATAAATCTAGTTTAATTAATTTAAAATCACTTAATAAAAGAACCAATAAGAATTAAGCTCTCTAGAAGACTATTGGACAGTCTCCCAAGGGGTCCAATGAGCATTCAACAGCCCAATGGCTTACCTGATTCCTATTGGCCAGGAGACAGAGAGTTTAGTTGCATTAATTAATTACCTAAAGCTCTCCCAAAAGGGGAAAGGGGTACACATGTCAGAAGGCTATCACTTATGCTACTTAACTTTCATTGGCTAAGCTGGGAGAGGTCCAATGAGGTGCTAGCAAGAGCAAATAGCAAGAGGGGTCGACCAAGAGAGAGAGGAAGCTCAATTTTCAAAGGCATTATTGCATACACACTCACACTAGTCCATGTGTGGAGTAAGAAGGCTCTCTCTCTCTCTCCTTCTCAAGCTTGAATGGAAATCTTATCACCTACTCCAAGCTTGTGAGAAGGGAGGCCTACACCAACAACTCTTGGATTTGTGATGCAAATCCAACCAAGAGCCAAGCTTCAATGCATGCGCATCTCCTCTACCATGCTAATTACTAAGCTAAGCTATGCTAATATGAGTGATTATGTGAGAAAATGTACATCTTTCTCGTAAGACTACTCCTTCTTCCTCTCAATCTACTCTCATACCCCGCTAGCTCTCACCATCTTCGAAGGTGTGTGAGGTCTTGGATCTGAGACCGTGAGGGAATTGATGTTGTGTTGATAAGTGTTTTGCTTAGTGCTTGAAGCTTCCATCTTCATTGCACTAGCTAGTATTGAAGGAACATAAAGAATTGTATTGTAAAATGTCCCTCTTGATGGGAGAAACCATAATACAAAGCCTTTTGGAGGGGGGACCGGCTCCATGTAAATCCAGTCCTCAAGTGTTGTCAATAGCTTAATTTCTCCCTCTTTTGCAGTATTGTTCATGCTATCTAACTAGGTGTTATACTTTTTGTTTCTCTCTCCACCCAAGTGCTCTTGTTATTCTCATTAGGAATCTATTCTAAAGAAATGCTCACTATGTTCATGCTATTTTCCACTACACACAAGTTACTAGGCCATTAAATGTTACATTAGTATCAGAGCACAAGGTTTCTCTTTTCTTGCTTAAGAAGGGACGTCCTCAAGCTAGCTATAAATGGTTGGTACTATTAATTGCATTTGAGTAAGTAGAATAGGTATTTTTCAGCATTACAGTGTGCCTGCCTTCGTGCAGATAACGGGGCATCACTATCAAGAGCTATGGTCTTAATAGTGGAGTCCTATGGGGCTTTGCCTACGGCTGAACCACTATTGAGCTATTAGAAGCTTGAGAGGATCCGGTGTTGTTTTGGTGTTAAACAACCCTCTCTTCTATTCCTTGTATTTATTGGTATTCGAGCCACGAGTACAGTAGCTTGAGTGCTTTTTCTAAAGGGGTAAAGAGGAGTAGTAACTAGGGCTTGAAGTGCCAAAGTACACCTAAAAAGTTTACACATAAAAGTTGTTAGAATGGCTCACGATAGTAAAGAGATTGAAATTAATGTTGATAACTTTGATTTTGCTAATGAGGAGGCTACTAATGATGCCCCTATGCTTGTTAACTATCTTGTTTCTAGGCTTCAACAAGCCATGGGCAATCCATCCCTCCAAACTCGCCACCATGATGAGAGAGTACCTAGGAAGCCTCCTTGTGAGACTCCCAAAAGAGGCCTCTCTCCGATTCGGGAAGAAGAAGAGGATCCATATGAAGGGCTCAAAAATTTGCTTCTTGATGACGCATCTCCTTCCCAAAGGAGAACTCAAGAGCCCCCATCAAAGGAACGAGAAAGAAGTGAGTCTCCTACCACCTCGGTGGAGATAGCTCCACGAAGACGACGGGCTAAACGTTCTCCATCAGCTCCAAAACGGAGAAGACCATCGCACACTTCTCCACACCATAATTCAAAGAGGGATGGCAAAAAGCAAGAGAAGAAAAAGGCGAGAAAGAGAACACCCTCTTCTCCATCTTCTTATCCTCTTCCTCTTATGAAAGTGATGGTGAAGACAAAAAAGATCAAGGCAAGAAAAAGGTGAGAAAGAGGTCACCCTCTTCTCCATCTTCCTCAAATTCTTCATCTTCTAAAGAAAGTGATGGTGCAACTTTTGAACCATAAAAAAGAAGAGGCCATAGGAAATCCTATGCCACGTGGAAGAGGTGCTCAATAAGTTCAAAGAGGGAGGAAAGAACATCTCTTTCCTTACCTACGATGGCACCTTTGGTGCTACCGACAAAGTCTTGGCCTTTATCCAACAATTTGATGCAGCGTTTGGAGATGAGGGCTTCACGGAGGCCTCTAAGCTACACCATGTAGTTATGCACTTTCAAAAGTCTGCCAGGCAATGGCGGTCTAGCCTACGGGCCAACAATGAAGCTCTACAAACATGGAAAGCTTTAAGAGCTTCCATTATTAAGCAATTTTCGGTCACCGATGCCAAAGACAAAGTACTCACCGAATGGTGAAGCCTGAAGCTCTCTCCCTACGAATCCATTTATAAATATGTAGACTAGTTTTGGGACCTACAACTCAAAGCCATTGTCTTCAAAAAGTTGAATTTTGGAGAGCAAAAGCAACAATTTTGTGCGGGGCTTAACTGAAGAAATGGCGGAGTATGTCAACTCCCAAAGGCCACGCACCATATCCGCGGTTATACACCATACTATGGTGGCTTCTCGAATCAATTTCCAAATAGGGGCTAAAAGAAATTCTTAGCCCACAGAAAACAAGGGTTCCAATGAGCCTAAGGGGAAGGACAATGTCCAAAAGTCTCCTAAGGGAAATTCCAACAAAGCTAAGGAGAAGGGAGTTTACAAAGGCAAAAACAAACTCTCCCCTGAAGAGCTTGAGCATTATTGCAAGGATAACCGCTGTTTCAAGTGCGGCAAGCAAGGGCATGCGTACCACGCTTGTCCCCAAAAGAAAACCCACCATGAACCTCATAGAGCTACCTTGGTTGAAATCCAAGAGGAGGAAACTCACCACAAAGAATCTCTTCTATGCCATGCTTGGGGAAAGGTAAGAGAACATGATGCTTTTATTCTCTTTGACTTTGGTTCTACTCATAATTTCATATCCAGAGAGTTGGCCACCAAGCTAGGCATACAAGCTTATGAGATGGGAGATGTCCTACCCGTAGACGGTGCTTTCAAGGGGCAAGAAGCTTCTGTCACTCCCTTAATCAAGAAATTGAGGCTCCATGTCCAAAGCTATGTGGACAAAGAGGACTTCTTTATCTCTCCTCTCGAGCATGAGGATGTAATCCTAGGGGCACCATGGTTTGATCGCATGGTTGCCAATGTTAAATTCCATGAAAGGAAAATCTACTTTAAGTTAAGGGAAAAAGATATGTACATAGATGCTAAGCAAATGGGTAACACCATACCCATTGTACATATGCAAGCTTTCAATAAGTCAATAAAGAGCTCTATTTCCATGGATATGATTTTTGTTAAAGATTCTCAAAATGAACCTAATATTTTAGCAAAAGAAAATATACACACTCACAAGGATTTAGAGTTATCCAATTTTCTCAAGGGGTTTCAAGATGTCTTTATTGGCGACATCCCTTGTGAGCTACCTCCTAAACGAGGCAATGATGACCATGCAATTGAACTTCTTCCAAGAAGGTCACTGCCTAATAAACCTCCTGATAGAGTTTCTCAAGCTCAACAAGAGGAGATTATGCGGCAAGTGCATGAGTTTGTTGAGAAGGGTATGGTTAGGCCTAGGTCATCTCCATTTTGTTCTCCTATGCTATTAGTGCAAAAGAAAGACGACACATATCGTATGTGTCGACTATAGAGCACTAAATAGGATCACTGAATAGGTTTCCTGTTCCACGGATAGAAGACCTACTTCAGTAGAATTGACCTTAAAAGTGGCTATCATCAAATAAGGATAGTTGATCAAGACATTGTAAAGACCGCATTTCGCACTACGTTTGGTCTTTACAAATATATTGTCATGCCTTTTCGCTTGACCAATGCACCAGCCACATTTAACCGCTCGATGGAGAAGCTATTTAGGCCTCACTGAACCTTTACTGGAGTGTTCTTTGATGATATCATCATCTACTCGAATTCATTAGATGAACACAAGGAACACCTCCAAGTAATATTTCAAGTTCTAAGAGAGAATAAACTTTTTGCTAATCGAAAGAAAAGTGAATTCTTCTTACAAGAGATTCAGTATTTGGGTCACATTATCTCTCAAGATGGCATCCAAATGGATCCATCAAAATTAGAGGTAATAAAAGGATGGCCTAAACCAAGGAATCTTTATGAATCAAGAAGCTTTATAGGTATGTGTGCATACTATAGACGCTTGATAGAAAAGTTCTCACAAATTGCAGGACCATTACATGACCTATCAAAGAAAAATGTTAGGTATACATGGTCTGCCAAGGAGAACAATGCTTTCAAAAAGCTTAAAGAAAAGCTTACCTCTCAACCTGTGCTTACACTACCGGATCTCTCAAAGCCATTTGAGGTCCAATGTGATGCTTGTGGTGATTGCGTTGGAGCTGTTTTGCTCCAAGGAGGGCATGCCATAGCCTATGAAAGTCGAAGGCTTGACCTTGTTGAGGAAGCTCTAGGCATATATGAAAAGGAACTCCTCGCAGTTCTACATGCCTTAGACTCATGGAAGCACTATTTATTGGGGACTCCTTTCATTCTGCGAACGGATCACCAAAGTCTTAAGTACTTTATGATGCAAACCAAGCTCTTTGATAATCAAATGAGGTGGGCAAATTTTCTTTCGCAATTTCATATTCATATTTTTCACATTGCTGGCAAGCATAATCAAGTAGCCGATGCACTCTCAAGACGATCGAGAGTGAATGCGGTTTCCATAGCAAGTCACAATGATCTATCTTTTATGATAGATGAGTATGCTATTGATCCTGATTTTAGAGCTGTGATTTCAGCCCTTGCATTAGGGAAGAAAGAGGAACCATTTGTTTACAAGATGGTTATCTTCTCTATGGAAATAGACTATGCATTACTAGCTCACTACGTGAGAAAGTAATGTATGAATCTCATGCTCCTCCTTATGTAGGACATAAAGGGATTTAGTCTACCCAAAAAGGGATTGAAACATATTTCTATTGGGCTACCATGAAAGCAAACATACAAGAGTATGTTTCTAAATGTGTGGTATGCCAAAAGACGAAGTTTGATAGAGGGAAGCAACCTGGATTGCTTCAACCTTTGTCAATCCCTAATTCACCATGGGAGGGCATATCCATGGATTTTATCTTTGGATTGCCTAAGTCTATCCATGGGAATACGGGAATATGGACGATGGTAGACAGGTTCAGTAAACAAGCTCATTTTACACATGTCAAAAAGACTATCAAAGCCCATCAAATGGCAACCCTCTTCATTTCACAAATCTTCAAGTACCATGGCTTACCAATGTCCATAGTGTCGGATAGAGATCCTAGAATGACCAATAATTTCTGGAAGGGTCTCTTTTAGAATTTAGGAACAAGGCTAAATTTCTCTTTGGCCTATCACCCGCAAACGGATGGCCAAACTGAAATAGCTAACCTAACAATTCTTGATCTACTCAAAGCCTATGTAACGGAAGTAGATAAAAAATCCCATTGGGAGAAGTACTTACCCTTAGTGGAGTATGCCTACAATGAAACTGTACATACTTCCACGGGAAAAGCACCTTTTGAGGTAATTGAGGCAAGATAAAAAGGCCCCTGTTACTTAAGGTACACGGGAAGATCTTCGCTGTCGATGAGTAGAGCCGAGACCTACAAGAATTTTTCCAAAAGATTAAGGATGCTATCTCTATCTCACACTAAAGGCAAAAGGCTGTTGCTGACAAGTTGAGAAGAGCCCAAGCCTTTAAAGAAAATGATTGGGTCTTACTCAAATTTCCCAAGGCTCGATTAAGGCACACGACACACAAGAATCCTACAGGATACCAAAAGTACTATGCTAAGTTAGCAAAAAGGTACTATGGTCCCTTCCAGATTCTTAGGCCAATCAATGAGATGGCCTATCAACTCATGTTGCGCAGCCATTGGTTTATACACAATGCTTTCCATGTGAGCCTATTAAAGCCTTACAAAGGAGAGCCATCTCAAGAACCAACTATTGAAAACCGACCGGAGATCGAAGACCAAGAAGAGGTGCTGCAGCCCGAGTCCATTCCCCGACATGAAGACAAGGTACTAAGAGGCGGTAAGACTATCCGACGATATCTTATTAAGTTTAAGAATTATCCTTTTGAAGAAGCTAGATGGATGCAAGGCATGCAATTAAAGGATCACCTAAACCTTATCAATGCTTACAATGCTTCCCTAGAGTAAGCAAATGTACAAATGTTTAAAATGAGGAAAGTTTTTGTCTTATAAGACTCTCTTTTTCTTTATTGTGAACAAATGTGAAGTACTATGCATGCTTAGATCAAGTTTGCGGAGACAACGTCTCCCAAACACCAAGTAGAGCTTGTCACTCTACTACAAAATATTGATAGGACTAATGTGCAGACATGCTTGTGGCAACTTAGGCTCTCAAGCGCCAAATGGACTAGTCATCCATTCTAGAACGATGTCATAGGGTAACATAGGGATCCTCTACCCGCTAAAAAAAGGACTAATAAATAGGCTTTATCTTCTCTACCCCATAGTAAAGGGCAACTATGATTTCAAGAGAGAGGTAATGACGTAATAACTAATATCTAATTCTCCTAAATGATTTTCTCATGTTAAACTGATCATTTAATATGGGAAAGTGCCAGGGGAGAAAAAGCTAGAATCTTGGTTAAGCTGGCAGACCGCCGGCCACAATAGGGATCCAAAGGGGGGAAAATAGGGATCCAAAGGGGGGGCCATCTGCAAAAGAGAAGGGTGCAACAATGGGCTTTAAAGACCCTAAGATTCAGCCCATGTCAACCACTAGGGAAATTGGATGCTTTGTGTGTGTACCAAAAAGTCTTCTTCATGGCTCCTACATAGGAGGGGGCGAGCCTTGCAAGTAGGGCATGAGAGAGAAACACACACACACACACACACACACACACACACACACACACACACACACACACACACACACACACACACACACACACACACACACACACACACACACACAAACTCCGTTTACACAAAGGGAATGAGGGACACATGTCAGCTCCCTAGCACAGATGCCCACAAGGTGTACTCAAATCCTATTGGATGGGCATGGAGGTGGACCAATGAGAATTAGGCTAGAGTAAATCTAGTTTAATTAATTCAAAAACACTTAATAAAAGAGCCAATAAGAATTAAGCTCTCTAGAAGACTATTGGACAGTCTCCCAAGGGATCCAATGAGCATTCAACAGCACAATGGCTTGCCTGATTCTTATTGTCCAAGAGACAAAGGGGTCCAATGACAGTTTAATTGCATTAATTAATTACCTAAAGCTCTCACAAAAGGGGAAAGGGGGACACATGTCTGAAGGCTATCACTTATGCTACTTAACTCTCATTGGCTAAGTTGGTAGAGGTCCAATGAGGTGCTAGCAAGAGCAAATAGCAAGAGGGGTCGACCAAGAGAGAGAGGGGTCTGAATTTTCAAAGGCATTATTGCATACACATTCACACTAGTCCAAGCATGGAGTAAGAATACTCTCTCTCTCTCTCTCTCCTTCTCAAGCTTGAATGGAAAGCTTATCACCTACTCCAAGCTTGTGACAAGGGAGGCCTACACCAACAACTCTTGGCTTTGTGATGCAAATCCAACCAAGAGCCAAGCTTCAATGCATGCTCATTTCCTCTACCATGCTAATTACTAAGCTAAGCTATGCTGATACAAGTGATTATGTGAGGAGATGTACATCTTTCTTGTAAAACTACTCCTTCTTGCTCTCAATCTACTCTCATACCCCACTAGCTCTCACCATCTTCAAAGGTGTGTGAGGTCTTGGGTCCGAGACCGTGAGGGAATTGATGTTGTGTTTGATAAGCGTTTTGCTTAGTGCTTGAAGCTTCCATATTCATTGCACTAGCTAGTATTGAAGGAACACAAAGAATTGTATTGTAAAATGTCTCTCTTGATGGGAGAAACCATAATACAAAGCCTTTTGGAGGGGGGACCGGCTCCATGTAAATCCGGTCCTCAAGTATTGTTAATAGCTTAATTTCTCTCTCTTTTGAAGTATTGTTCATGCTATCTAACTAGGTGTTATACTTTTTGTTGCTCTCTCCACTTAACCACTCTTGTTATTCTCATTAGGAATCTATTCTAATGAAATGCTCACTATATTCATGATATTTTCCGCTACACACAAGTTACTGGGCCGTAAAATGTTACAATTACGATCCACCTCTCATGAATCAATCACCACGACAACGTCAACAAAATGGAACATGCTATGAGTGTGGAGGTAATCAATTGGCCTTTCAATTGTTTGTACAAAGGGAACAATGACAATATTTGGATTTTGTCCAAAGTGTGGTCTGACACATCTCATTTAGGATTGCCCTAAAATCCTGAAGAAGCAGGGAAAACACCAATCAACATAATAGAAACTCTACCTAGTTCAAGTGGATTAGATACCAAAAGCCACTTGGATTTGTTGGTTGCTTTATGCTATAGTGCCTTTTTAGTTCATTCCCAAATAACATTGGCGGACTTTGAAATAAGTGAACGTGTATTGGCCAACCCCACCTTCTACATCATGAAAATGTACCACGTAGGGATATTTGGTATGTGCATGAAGGTGACTCGGTGCATGGAAAAAATCCTTTAATGATTGAAAATCTACATGCATACTTCAATAAATATCACTTGAATATATACAAATACTTACTTGTTCATAGTGTGCTACACCATCATGAACTTTGCCTCTTTCTTTTCTTAAAATTTGATGCATGTGCACTCAAATTAAGGTGCTTAGCCACTTTTTCCTTATCCCAGACACAGAGATGATGGTTGCCATCCCAAACCATGAACATAAAGGTTGGAAGATTCCAACAGAGATTCTATGACTAATCCTATCTCCCATGTAACTACAAGTGTAATCTCAAGTGTTGTCAATTTTGTCCACAATCTACATCTATACTCAAATATAATGTGAAGTCGAGAATGTAAATTTTGACGAGATTATAAAAAACTTTCCTTTGTACCATAAAACCCCTAGCCAAGGTATAAAAGGAAATCTTGTAATGTATTTGGTATGATCATTATTAATACAAAGGAGGAGATAAGGTTTTGCATTGCACATCGTGTGTTCTCTCTTCTACTATGTTGTTGAATTGCTCACACCACACCACATGATTGTTGCATTGGATTTTAGAGGGCACCATTGTGTTTGTCTTGTCAAGCTCTTTGTGTGGATATCTACATTGCGAGTGTCGCGCTAAAATCGAGCAACTTTGTCTACCACCTCTTCTATGTGACTTTTCTCTCTATTTGAGTGTCATATTGAGAATCCGTTGATTGCATGTGATTCCCGATACTTAGGAGAACCTTGTAGGCATACCTAAACTTTGAAATGACGATTTGCATCAAGATGACATAAGAAAATTGTGATTTTTGTATGACGCTTATTGCGAGTTTGATGACCTAGTCTTGTTCCAACAAGACTGACAAGTAATCTCTACATCTCAATGGATTTGCATATCACTGAAGAGATCCTGCTGCCAAGGGTAGGGAAAGCTGGAAGAATGATAGTGCATCCAAGGAGATGAAAGTTTTTGGACTTGAAGTGTGTGAAAAATAGTGTGTGACGGCACAACCATCACCAACATTCTCAAAAAACTCTAAACCGACATTTGTGATAAAAATTCACGATTTTGTCCTATAGGTGAAGATAGAGGCCATGAATGTTCTTGATAACTCATCAGTATCTTTGACTAGTGTGTTTAAGCTATTGAGTGAAGTCTGGTACAAATTGAACATCAAAAGGTGAGTGTGGAGCCAAAACTTAGTCTTTTTCCTTGAAAAGTGTTGAAATAGGGCTTGGGACCAATTCAATTCCCCAATTGTGGTGCAAATTGGCCAAATACTCTCGAAGAAGGGTATAACACTTGGGACTTGTCACTCTGGAGAAAGTAGGAGTTAGTGCAAAAATCACGATTTTCGCATCTTCTCCTAGGGAAGATTTTTTTGGACAATTTTAAGGACTTCTCTCAAGTAGTGCAAGACACCCATAAGGTTAGAATTTGGAAAATTTCATTATTCCACTTGGGATTGCAAAAATCATGATTTTTGCACCTGACCCTAACCATACTTAGAATGGAGAGGCCATATTTGCATTAAAGAAAGCCCTCAGGGTATGTAGCACACTTGCATAGCCAAATCTAGAGTTACTATCTTGAGCATGAGAATAAGCTACACTTCATTCTTAAACCAAGCCAAGAGAAGATCAAGTGACTCCTGGAACCATCAAAAGAGTCAGAACCCTAAATTTCTTGCCAATACCAATTGTTTTGACTGAGTATAAGGTCTCTGAGATAGCTGGAGGGGAAAAGCACCTCAAAAGACTTTAGGCAGGAAAAAATTGTTGTGATTTTTTCCCATAGAGTTTAGGATCAAAAAATTTCCACCTTATGGAGTAAGACCTGTAGGGCATTACTAGGTCTAAGGATCATTGAACTTGTGCATGAGACTCTGTAATTGACCAATTTTGTGTGCATTGATAGCTTTTCTAACTTAACTACTTCCATGTTCAAGTTTTTACTGAGCCTTGTATAGGAAGAGACATTGTTACAAAATAGGAGTTCGAATACTGAGGAAGCTCAAAAATCCAAACAAGCCAGGGTTGAGATTTATTAAATTGTTCATGTTTTTGAGATCAAGAGTTTGGTGCCAGTCAGGTGTCAGATTACCCAGAGACCAAGTGAGTAGGGGATCCATGGGAGAGAGTGTTAATCAAGTGAACATAGAACCCTTAATGACTATGTAGGAGGAAGTCATCTCAGACACTTCTTCTGAGTCAACCTTCACTGTGCTTATGGCAGAGAAAGCACTTGAAATGAGTTACCATATTGGGAAACATTGAGAGGGAACATCATGAACTTCCCCTCACTAAATAGTTGAACTACTATTACACTAATAGTAAGGGACCTAGAATCTACATAGATCACCATCATACGTGTTGTGTTTGAGAAGACTTGGGAAACCCTGAGTTCCATGAACAAGCTGGGGATGTTGACTATAAAAATCTATGTATCGATGAGAGAGGGGTTTCCTACCTTAGGATGGACAATCCTTACCATGTTGATGCTATGGGGATGACCAGGACAAAAAATAAAGTTTATAAGGGAATTGAGAGCTCGACCTCCTTTGGAGAATGACCCAAGAGCAAGATTTGTGTATATGAAAGAGCTGGAGAGAATTTGAGTAGATGATCTTCAACTGGGGTCATACAAGTTAGTGACCAGATAAGTGGATAACTATTACATTAGGGAGAGCGTTAGCTTGATGGAACTCACTGTGGACGTACATGTGTGTCTACTAGCTTGACACATGGGAATGACTTATTTTGGTAGGCAACAAGGGACATGAGTATAGGTATGCTTATATGGAAGACATGGAAAGGCTTTCTTGTTGGGGAGAACCATTTTTGTCATCAATTTGAATCAAAAAGCCCTTAAAAGCCCGATTGAGAAAGAGGTGAGTTTCATGGATCGAGTCACATAAATTCCACCCCATGTAGAGAGTGTTCATAGGATGGGGACAAAGATTCCAAATCCATGGATGAGAAGAGGTAGCTTGTGAGAAATAGAGCATATTAGAGGTGACTATATGATCATTATGGGTCATCCAAACCACATCATGCAAAGAGGCCAAGGCCAAAATTTCATATGAGGGAGGAACATAAAGCCACACCTAGAATGACGACCTCCCTAGAGGAAGCTTTTGTATGAGCTCTTGGAATGATGAGGTATGTCACTGAGCCAAGAACCATGCACCCGTCCCAAGTTGCAAAATGCATGGCTTCAAAATACAATGGATCAAGGGAACCCCATGCGCACTCAACTTCTTTCAAACAAGTATTGAGAGCTGAATACATCACAAATTTCCACATCCAATTTTATATCCTTAAATACTTTTATGTTCACTTGATTGAGCAACTTCATAAAATTATTGTAAGAGCTCCATTGACCTTGGAAGGCATCACCCTCACTTGGTTCCAACCCTCGAAAAAGGAAGACTATGGGAATATAGACACGTTGCTTCATGACTTTGTGGAAGATTTTTCCATGAGGGGAATCAAGCACAAAACTGTGTTGCAGATTCATTCCTTCAAACAAAAAGAGGGAGAGAAAGTTTGAGAAGCTGCTTTGTGCTTCAGAAAATACATCGCCGGATAAGTGTACCCTTGCAGTACAAAAAGTACACTATTGAATGGGGAAAAAAAAAGAACCAGGGAAATCTTACAATGGATTTGAAGATGCAAAAAGAATGAATTTTGCAGGACTAGGAGAGGAGCCTAAACGGGCCTACATTGCTATGGATCTAGCACCAAAAGAAGAGAAGTTGTTGATATAGCACTCAAAGAGTATGAGGATATATTTGCCTAGTCTGATAAGGACTTGAAAGTGGTTGCTCAATGATACGCAAAGACCATATAGAGCATCTGAAGAAAGTCTTTGGGAAGTGTCGTACTTATCAAATTTGCATGTATCCAAAAAAATGTGTTTTCATGGTTAAACAAGGCAAAATCTTGGAGCATATCATGTCAACAAATGGAATATCCAATGACATGGACAAGATCAAGGTGATTGCCGATTCCAAAAACAATGAAAGAGGTTCAATCATTCATGGGACATTGTGGATACCATTGAAAGTTCATCTATGTGTACGATATTATTGTTAAGCCTCTCCATGGTTTGATTGTAACATTCAACTAGACGGAAGACCGGGAGAAATAATTTTAGAAGTTGAATTAGGATTTAGTATCAACAGAGATCCTCAAGACTTCAGATTGGAGTAAAATATTTCATGTTCATATAGATGGATCTATGTTCGCCATTGGATGTGTCCTAGCACAACCTGGTGAAGGAACTAGGGATATTTTATCTTCTATGCTAGCCGTCAGCTTACCAAAGCTGAACAAAAATATACAACTACGTAAAGGGAAGGATTACGTATGGTGTAGACTGTAAAGAAATTCTGACATTACCTATTAGTCAACAAATTCATTTTCTTTGTTGATCATCAAGCATTGTTGTCTTTGGTCAACAAAGCATGCAACATGGGCTAGATAGTGAGATGGTTTATCATCTTGCTTGAATTTGACTTTACAGTTGTGGTTAAAAAAGGGACAACTCATCAAGAAACTGATCACCTATCAAGATTACTAAACGGAGAGAACCCATACAGAGTTGAGGATGATTTACCAGATGCATATCTCTTTAACCTAGAAATGATACCTAGACGGAGTGAGAACATAATTCTCCTTTTGCCAATCGAGCAATTATTGATAGAAAAAGAAAAATAGACATACTCTCAATTGAGCAAAGCAGCTCTTTTCAACTGCTTAGCGATCAACTATATCATAGGAGTTCAGATAGCGTATTGCGATTGTGCATTGAAGCCTCTGACATTGCCTTGATCTAAAAGAAGCGCATGTTTCCATGGACTTCATCCATCATGGGGACATCAAAACATATCAGAATTTGTTGATAGTGGGATTTTTTTGGCCTAATATGAACTTCAATGCACACATGTGTGTTAAGAATTGCAGCTCATGTATAACCAACAAAACAAAGGGGTACACTGCCTTATACCATGTAAACATAGCATCATGTTGGAGTAAATATATTGTGGACTATTTGAACAAGGTTCCTTTCCATGAGAAGATGTCTAAACAAAAATGAAGGCAATTAAAATTGAGGCACAATTGTATGAATTGATTGGAAACCATCTATATAAGTGTTGCAAAGATAATCAACTCAGATTTTGTGCGTCAAAAAGTGAGTACATATCGCTCTTATAGGAGGCACATGCTGGGCAAGTGGCAAGTTATTTATTCAGCAGATAAAATGGCTAAAGCAATAATGTTTACCAGAATATGGTGGCCTACTCTATTCATGGATGCTGAAGCATTTGTGAAACTGTGTGGTGAGTGTCAAAGAACAAAATTTCCAATCAAGAAGGATGAAATGCCGATGAGACCCATGATAGGAGCACACGTGTTTGCCAAATGTGATCTAGATTTTGTGGGCCCCATAGCACCGTCGGCTTATAGAACTCATACAAAATATATCATTGTAGCCATAGACTACTTGACTAAGTGGGTTGAAGGACCGAGCATGAATGGTCTGATTGTCTGGATGAACTGGAAAAGCTGGATGAGATTTGATTAAAAGCTATAGTCGCAATTTATTCCCAAAAGTGATGCGTGAAGGAGTTTCATGACAAACATGTGAAATCCAAGGAATTTGCACCAGGGGATCATGTGCTTGTCTATACTCTTAAGCAAAAAAAAAAAAAAAAGACGAATGGGAGTGTTCGTGATTCATTCAATATCACCAAGTGGGGCCATTAAGCTTGCTACATTGGATGGACAAGAAATGTCAAACTCGATAAAAGTGGATGCCGATTGAATAAATATCACCTGCCGACAGCTCACGCAAGAAATGCTTGAAAGGGCACATGCAGCTAAAAACAGGAAAGAGATACAAAAACTTGAAATTAAATAGGCACAACAAGAAGGAAAAAAATGATCAGCCAAGAGGAAACACAAGGTCTATCAAATAACCAGTAGGAAGGAAGATAACAACAACGTGGTGGACCCATACATCGCTATAAAGCTAGGAGCGGGAATGTTATCTACTCATGTGCTGGCCGACTCCGATGCACAAATGAATACAATCAATTGGAATCACTACTAAGAAATGATAGAACTGATCTTACAACCCTTGCAAAGATCATTTGGTCCTAGGATTCAATGGAACTATCATTACTGCTCCAGGCTTTGTGGAACTTACAATACACATCAATGGATATGAATGCCCCCATACCTTTTTTGTGATACCACCAGATGCCTCGTCTAACCAACTAATACTGGGCACACCATGGAA
The DNA here is from genome assembly GCF_014529385.1 of Adiantum capillus-veneris. Taxonomy (NCBI): domain Eukaryota; kingdom Viridiplantae; phylum Streptophyta; class Polypodiopsida; order Polypodiales; family Pteridaceae; genus Adiantum; species Adiantum capillus-veneris. The sequence goes on from NC_140957.1 coordinate 7,928,523, forward strand.
ACATAGATACAACACTCATATCCAATAAGCCAACAACCAAGTGCATGTCGCAACAAGGAGTCAAATCTTGTATGTTGATTTTGCAACAAAGGAAAATAATAACAAAGACGAGAATGAAGCCAATGGGGTGAACAAAAACAAGAATAAAAACCGACACAAATCACTGCAACTGTGGAAACCATGTATAAATTTGAGGCTACTGTTGACAATCATCAGCTTCCTTCAAAGCAAGTCACAAAGACGCAATTGCCTATTTCAGTGAACACCTCGAAAACTACCCACTCATGGCCACACCGAAAGATAAAGTAGATATGGGTACCTAAAGGGACAACTGGACAAGAATGTTCTATGCCAAACACAATAGACATTAGATGCAAAGTCTGAATACCTAAAGGAACTCCATGAGTTCATGGGAAGTTCATTTAGCTTCCAAAAGTTCAACTACAATTATCCAAATTTCCAAAAAAATCTACCCTAGTAACCCCAATGAATCAAATTGTCAAGTGGGATAAGTAGTTGCCATTGCCACATATACGACAAAGCAAAACAAAGTGGATACCAAAGCGCAAAGAGTGGCAACAACTCCCACCATAGAAATGGATTCCAAAAAAATAGGGCCCAACACTACAACCACGTAAACCAAGGGAGTCCAAAGTCATAACCCAAGAATGGCGGCCGCTACTTCAATCAAAATCTCCAACAGCCTTCAAAAATTCGCCAATGAGCTCTTGAATTACAACTCTTACTACATGAGACATGCTCATTGACAACCACACAGGTCAACCTTGCAATCGAATTCCCTTAAGCAGTTCGCTTAAGATCCACCTCTTGCACATCATCAATTTTTCCATGCATTGACTGCGTATGCATACGTAGGGCCCTTTACATGGCCTTGCATTAGGCACCGCTTTATGACCATGCATAACACACCGTTGATGACACACTATCATCCAGGAGGACTCAAACTAGGAGGAGGGAGGTATTCTCGAAGCATCTCGAATGGACAATGTGAAACTAGAAAGAAAAAAGGCATTGTTTTCTTTCTTATTGACTTTAGCATTTGAATTCTTTGCTTTTGCACCACAAGTGTCAATTTTATGCCCTAAAAGTGAAAAGACTCAAGAGCAAGGGACAATCGTTGAAAATGAGCCCTTAGGTGTGTCTTATACGCAAATAATAAGGTTTTTACTAAAACATAATAATACGAAGTGGAATAATCTACTAAAAAATTGCAAATAAGGATTTTTTTGTTGGAGTCGGCTTCTTTTATTTATCTAGCTAGTTTTTAGAATTTTTTGTGTCACGTTTGCTATTTTCATTTATTTTTTAGGGTTTTTTTTAAATTAGCAAACAAATTATTAAAAAAAACCAAACACAGGTACATGGATTCAAGGAACATACAAAAAGTGTAAGAAGGAAATTCCAAGCAATAATGAGCAAGTTTTCATCAAAATTGGAGATGTTGCAGAAAATGTTTTAAGCTGCAAACCCTTGATTGGACAAATATGATGCTTGGGGGTCACATGGTGTCCAAATTCAAAAAAAATTGACAAGATGATCATCAAACACATGAGAAACTATGAGATGGGAAAAAAGTTGACCTAGGAGCCTGGGGTACGTATAGGTGAGGCCCACTTATTTCCTCATTTCCAATTGCAAGTGTGTGTGTGTGTGTGTGTGTGAGAGAGAGAGAGAGAGAGAGAGAGAGAGAGAGAGAGAGAGAGAGAGAGAGAGAGAGAGAGAGAGAGAGAGAGAGAGAGAGAGAGAGAGAGAGCTACCTTGGAGTGATTGCTTTGGCGATTCCCACACCCTGCACGCTTCGAGCCTCAACACCAAACATGAGAGACATGTTCCCTACCTAGTACACTACAGCTTGATGCCAATGCATGTCAAAATCGGCAAGGGAAAAGAGTAGTTTGACCTAGGCTGATCCAAACCCAAAAGCGACTACTACGCCATGTTGGACAACCATTTACCATGAAAATAAAAAAGGAGGTCTCTTTTAGGTAGATTAACAATGCCCCAACTCAGAAAGTCAGTTTTGGGCTGCTAGAAAAACCCTGCATAAAAAAATCAGACTTGTCCGATAGCTTTGGGGCATCAAATCAACTAAATTTTGGTGAAGGAACTTGCATGGAAGAACTAATTTTCAGAGTTTTCCAATGGAAAATCTCATTTGACTTGAGAAACCGCCAAAATTAGTACAAGGCAAGCAGTGATGGAAGGGTAAAATGGGGTGAGAAATCACCAAGGGCTTTGAGAGGCTGTTCATAAGCAATGGGGAATTGTGCATTGCACTACACAAAGCCGAGGAATATGATGTCAAAGTCAAAGGATCTTTTCGAAGGATGTAGTGACCCATGGTCTACCTGGCAAAGAGTTCAGTGATATGTCATCATAAGCATTGTTTAAAATAAGTGTATAGTGTGTATGAATCACTCTTTAATTTAAAAAGTCAATCTTTGTGATAGGTAGTGAAAAAATCATGTTTCTCCCTCACTACCTTGTACCCGATGATGTTGTGAGTTGCACACTTGACCCCATGACCAGCTAAGGGTAACATCCACTTTTGAAAGAGATCAACTAAATCGGGGAGACTTGGGATGCTTTATGAAAAAATTTCCCATGCACAAGCCCCTAACCCTAAGCTTGACCAGTGGACATAACTCCAAATACAAAACAATATCATTAGCTAGCTTGCAAACACTAAGAATAAGGTGGGGTATAAAGAATTTCACTTGGTTCAGAAGCAGAATGCAAGAAGTAGTGCAAAAATCATGATTTTTGCATGACAAAGTCAATCTGCAACCAAACAGTAGAATTAGAGTTGTACCAGTCACATCCTAGCTGATCAAGATCCATTTCAAGACTATCACACCTAGTGGGAAAGTGCAAAGCCCTACATGCAAGCTAAAGGCCGAGCCAAATTCTTGAAACTTACCTAACTCCTGGCCAAAGGGTCAAAATCAGCATGCAAAAGAAGGAATAATCTCTACGAAATGTAAGAAGCACACCCACCAAGTCTAGTGGCAAACATGGACCTAAAGTGGAAAAAGGTGCAAAAATTGAAGTTTTTGCAGGTAGAGTGTTGTCAGCAACTACAAAAGCAAGGCAATCTTGGGTACAAAATTGAAGGAGCATATGGAATATCCCTATGAAGCCAAAATGAAAGAAAAATCACATCCACATCAACCATGAGTTAGACACTGGAAGCAAATTATTGAAACCTTGCCTGCGATTAAAACTCTCATCCAAAATCACACCAAATCATGTGGGCCTAATAAAAGTTGTAAACATAAAGTTCATGTAGTTTGCACTTCAAAAAACTCACCGAGACATAGGTCTTAGCAAAAAACACGATTTTTTGTCATTGAAAATTGAGAATTTTCAATTGTTGAGATTCTGCATCATTTATACATAAGTTTTGAACAATTGGAACATTAATCAGCTAGTCAACAACATGACAAAGAAGGATGCATCATTTCACTCTCTAATTAAGCTTTGAACTATGACAATTGTCCACAGGAGTGAAAAAGCCCGAAGCTAAAAGAGAAGCGAAGAGAATGAGTTGCAAGAAGAAGCTCGAGCAAATTCCACCATTCACCTTGCTCAAGGAATCTCTCAAGGAGGCCTCTACTTACATAGAAAGAGAAAGGTTTGAGCTCTTCGTAGGAGTAGCGATCTATGAAGCAACATAGAGAGACACTGAAAACAATGTAGTGACCATCCCCATGATCCCTCGAGAGGCCTGCAACTTGGCAATCAAGAGGTCCATCGAAGAAGACTTGGAAAAGACGGATTTGCTCAACTATTTCCATTTGCCCCCTGCGGAGTCGACATTCAGAGAGCCCATGAGCTCTACACTAGCATCACAGAGGAGGGGACAACAAAAATTTCCACTCTCGACAATGACAAAGTCCAGTTCAAGATCACATATGAACATATTTATGAAGCCCTGAAGCTATCAGACTAAGGAGCCATTATGAAAGGGAAGAAGGAAATGGGAACGAAATTGTTTGCGAAAAAGGGAGTTTCTACCACCTTTGCATACATGACATGCCGGGAAGCAAAACTGCCCACGTGCATGTTCATGCAATTCTTCCATATCGACAACAAACAACCAGGAAGGTATACAACACCTACCATACAGTAGAAGCAACATACACCAGGGACTATCGACAAACAACTAGGATGGTATACCACACCCAAACATACAATAGCAACAACCTACACATGGGCCTACTAGAAAACAACTCCAATGACCATTGACCATTCCCAATTTCGAGGCTTGAGTTGTTGACAAAGAAAAAGAAACATGCTAATCTCACCTACCTATAAGCCCCCAAAGTTCTAACAAGGATCGCATATCAAGCTATTGGAGCAGCTCTAGCCCTCCCAAAAGGTCCCACACCGAACAAATGGATTTGGCTTCAAGAAGAAGACAATGAGGAGGAAATAACTAAATTCAGGTCAACTGAGACCACTGCTAGAACATGCTCCAAATGGAAAGAACAAGAGTGGGATCCTCCAAAGAAGAGCAAGTAGACCGGAAGGGTAAAAAACCAATACCAATGCCAAAACCAAGCAAGGAGGAGAAAGCTCAGAAGCAAGCCCGCAAGGAAAGGCTAACAGAGGAGTTCAAAAAGAGACAAGTAGATGAGGGGGACTTTGCAAAAAAGTGGGTGCCACACAAAATTTGCACCAAAAACTCGTCGGCACCCCCTGTCACTCAAGAGCAACTAGAAGCAATGTGGGCACAAATGGAGCAAGAGAAGCTAGTAGAAGAAGAAGTGCAAAAAGCCATAGAGGATGCAAAGAGAATAGAGGACATGCCAGAGTTGGATAGCTCCACAAGAAGTTCTCACTCCGGCTCTGACGACAAACCTCAAGGAGATTTTGGGTTTGATAACACACACACTCAAGATTCCCAACCCAAAACCTTGCAAGGGCAGGGCACACAAAGAAAAAAAAAAGATCATAATAGCTACCTCAAGTCACAAGATCTGTATGTAGTCACAGAAGAAATACGACGACTAGTGCCAATTCCCTCCATATCAACACATCAATGGAGCATGGTCGACCCTTACTACCAGGACATCACCAGCTACTCTTGACAATTTTTTTAAAATTATGTCCCCCCTATCCAAAATTACTATTCTTGGACAAGCCTTTGGGTGCACTAATTTCATGCAGGGGTGACACCATTTACTATTGACATTTCTTTTAAAGAGTGTTCTCGACGCAAAACTAGTATGTTTGGATAAACCTTTGCTTCCACTATTTTTGCACAAGGTAAACACCAATTTTACTTGAAAATTATTGTGAGGGTGACCCTATGAGAAATTAGTATGCTAAGATAGGCCTTGTACTATTTTTGAGACCATCAACTCTTGAACATTTTTTTGTGAGGGTGTCCTCCAATGCAAAATTAGTATGTTAGAATAAGCCTCCAAATGCATTATTTTTGTGTAGGAGCGACACCCATTGACTCTTATTATTTTTTTCCTTATACTTTGGTTGATAATATAGGACTGACATTAATTAATGGCAAGGGAAAAACAAACCGCTAGGAAAAACCCTAGAGAAGAAGTTAAGTGGGAGGAACTACCCAATGAGCCAAATAAATAAGACAAATCAAAGCAAGAAAAAAGGGTTGTAGGTTAAAAGAAACCACCCAAAAAAGGAGCTAATATCAAGCTCCCACTTCCAAAGAAGAGAATATTTTCTCAAAAAGTGAAATGCTTGAGGGAGAGTAGGAGAACACAAAAGGCTCTCGTTGTGTCAATTCCTAGGCTACCTTTTTAGAGGCTTTGTAGGTAGGTTGCAAAGCAATTCAAGATAGATATGAGGTGGAAAAAGAGTGCCTTTGATTGTATGTAAGAGGCTACTGAAGACTTTTGATTAAGGTCCTCTAAGATTGGAATGAGTTGGATCGCTTTGATAGCTATTCCAAAGTTACACGCAAAGTAATTGATTAGGTTCAAACTTTAGATTACCAGATGATGGATTTAGATTGCAAATGACCAGATGACAAATGAGCAATTGAAATAAAATTAAATAGACCACTAGAATTGTATTCGAATTTAGATAATGATTTGAAATACAAGAGTTCAAAGAATAGATCACTAGAAGATTAATTAATTTGGAAAGTAAAACTGGTAAAGGTCTCAACATTGAATGCTCCTAAGCTTCACAAGATACAAGAGGCTATACTAAAGAGTTTCAAGAGTGAAGAGCCTCAAGTCAAGAGTCCCCAAAATGAGACTAGTATGTCCTATTTATAGTTGTCCACACTAAAGTCTGAGTCTAGACTTGTCGCATAGTCACACAAAATTGAGTCACTGATGTTGACTTTGTCAAGTAACTTGTCCAAGTAAACCCCCATGCAAGGCATCTCTAAGAGCCGGTTCCCACCTTCTACATCTCCCCTTTTTTGAATTTTTTCATATACAGAATTTGAGATTCTGATTTGGCTTCACCACTTTTGCTTATGCATAGGCATTGACGGCTTCTTAGAGATAGTTCTCAGATACAATTTTATGCACATAGGGGTAGTTCATAGGTTCTTTTGACACAACAAATCTACAAGTACCTTTGATAGGTGTTTACAGGCATTTTAGTGATTTTTGTGCCGATGCATGACCCATGAGAGTGTTTGTGCTCTATTGAGAGCATTTTACGCTGACTTTTGTCATTTTTTGCTTGCACATTTGTTGGCACCTATTTGAGTGCATGCCTTGTGCTTAATAGTACTTGTTTATGACTCATGTATGGCATTGTTTTACTGCAAATACTATCACTATACATTGTTGTGGAGCCTGTTTTGGCTTGATTTGGTAGTCTTGGCCATTTCTAAGACTCTATCTAGAAGAGTTATTTTTGAGACTATGGCTGGTCATGTCTGCATAGCCTTTTGTGAGGGTTGTGCATGAGGTCTTTTGAAGCCGAGCACTACCAGCCGGGTTACCTAGTGTGAGGTGGATTAGGTTGCTAGAGATCCTTATTCGTGGCCTTGCCATAGGATATGTATACAAGGGTATAGGTGCTTTTGATGCCAAGTTAGCAACCTTTTGATAGTGTTTTTTTAGTAGTATATGCCACTTGATGCCTATCAATACTCTTTTACAATTTATGCATTAATATGCTGAGTTTTTGGCTGAGATTTTGATCTTTGAATAGAAGGTACTCTGCCAAAAAAATTGCAATTTTTTTGCCATAAATCCTTAGTCTCAATTTCTTGCATTTGCACTTATCAATTATGACTGAACTTTTTGAGAAAGAAGAGTATTATATCAAGAAGTTTGATGGCACAACCTTCATGATATGAAAGCAACATATGCTTTATGTATTAGTCAATAAGAGCCTTGCAGCGCCATCAAAAGAGCATAAAAAGGGTGTTTACACTGATGATCAATGGGAGGAGCTTGATACTTGTGCCATGGTGACGATTCACATGCACCTTGGTGAGTCTATTTTCTTTATTATTATGGACAAGACTAGTGGAAAGGAATTATGGGAGTCATTATTCTCAGCTTGGGATGGCAACAGTGCATCAACTAAAGTTTTTCTTATGAAGAAACTCATGCGTTTGAACATGAAAGAGGGTAGCATTGTGAGTTCATACTTGAATAAGTTCAATGGCTTGTATTTGCACTTTATATCTAAGGGACTCAGCTTTGATGATGAAATGAAAGCTATTTCTTGCTATGTTCTTTGCCTGCATTGTGGGACACGTTTAACACTATCGTTGGTAACTCCATCCTAAGGGAAAGCTTGTTTTTGTAACGTTACTAGTGCTTTTCTCATGGAAGAGAATAGATATCAGTTTCTTGATACTAGTGGGCATCACAGAAAGCTTGTTTTTGTAACGTTACTAGTGCTTTTCTCACCGAAGAGAATAGATATCAGTCTCTTGATACTAGTGGGCATTGTGATGCATATACAGACCAAAGGTAGAGAGGTCGTAGTCATAGTTGCGGTTGGTCATAGGATCGCAAGAATTCTCATAGCAAGAGTCATAGATGTGACCTATGAATGTTGAATTCTATCATTTCCACAAGAACATCCATTTGAAGTAATATTCCACAGTTTGCAATGTGAAAAGGGTAAAGACATTGTCAAGTCTGACCCTCCTAAGAGAAGCGTGGAGATCAAGGAGCTCAATGTGGTTGAGTCTCCACCACCTGAGGTTTTTCCTCACGTGTTGCAGCCATTAGATGTCTTGATATTCATTGCTGATTTGAGTCCATATGCATTATTGGCTCTTGATGAGTATTATGTGAAAAACTAGATCATTGACTCAGGTTCAATTTCCATCTTACTCCTCATAGGGAATGGTTCTCTAGCTATGCTCCTATGCATGGTTCGGTCAAGCTAGGTGACTCATATCAGCTTGCCAGTTGTGGCATTGCAGATGTGAAGTTATGTATGTGTAATGGCACTAAGTTTATGCTTCAAGGTGTGAGACATATGCCAAAGTTGACTAAGAGCTTAGTGTCAACCTGTCAACTTGATGATTTGGGCTATACTATAATTTTTGGCAATGGTTCTTGGATGGTCTACAAGGGAAATTTGGTCATCTTGAAGGGCCAAAATCCTGGCCCATTGTACTCTTTTTATGTCTCTTTATTGGGAGATGGAGAGATGGGCTATTATTTCTGGTACCCGGATTCTAGAACAGTCATCCATAACTCACAAGTAATCTTTAATGATTCAAAGATGCACAAACAACTTGTCAAAGAGGTTGAGTATCGCAAGGATAGATTTGAGTATGTAGCCTCAAGTGAGATCAAACAAATACTTCAGTCTACTAGTGATGTTCCTACCACCAGTAGTGCTTCAGAGAGAGTAGAGTCAACCAATCAAGTGGTGAGGTTATTTACAAGTCTCTCATCCCCTTGAGAATATTCAACCAGGGTTAGACTATTTGTTGGTCAGTGATTGCAAGGAGCCTAGTTGATACCAAGAGGCTATTCAAATGAAAGATATTGTGAAGTGGGAGTAGGCAATACAATCAGAGTGTTACTCAATTACGGCAAATGATACTTGGGGAACACGCAGAGTTGCCAAAGGCCAAACAAGCCTTGCCTTGCAAATGGGTATACAGCAAAAGATCCCAAACCTAAGTGTAAGGCTTGATTGGTAACTAAAGGATTCAAGCAGAAGAAAGGTGTGGACATTGATGAGATTTTTTCTCCAGTAGTCAAGATAACTACATTGCATCTTGCACTTTGATTAGATTTTCTCTCTAGTAGTCAAGATGACTACATTGCATCTTGCACTTCAATGAGATTTTCTCTCTAGTAGTTAAGATGGCTACATTGCATCTTGCACTTGGACTAGTAGACACTGAGGACATGGAACTTGTCTAGATGGATGTGAAGACAGTTTTCCTTCATGGGGATCTAAAAGAAGACTTCTACAGGAAACAACCAAAAGGTTTTGAAGTTGAACCTATAAAGCCTATGAGGGCAGAAGTGGCATGTAGATTGCATAAGGCATTATATGTCCTAAAGCAATGCTTGAGACAGTGGTACCAAAATTTTGACAGGTACCGACCCTAGAAGACCAATGCTTGTATACCCAAAAGTTGAATGATGGTTCACTTATCATCTTGATACTTTATGTCAATGACATGGTTATTTCCAGGAAGTCTAAAGAGGAGATGCTATCTTGAAGAAGTCACTTAGCCATGTAGTTTTCTATGAATGATTCGGGAAATTCAAGTCACTTGCTTGGTATGCGTATGAAGAGGGATAGTAACGTGGAATACTGGAGCTATCTAAAGAGACATAAATCCACAAGGCTTGGAATGTTTTAACATGCAGGGGGGGAAAGCTACATTGAGTACCCCAATGCAAACATATGCAAAACTTAACAAGAATGATACTCCCAAATTCGATGATGAGAAAAAGCAAACAAAAAAGGTGCCATATTTTTAGCAATATGTAGTTTTATGTAGGACATGGTAGCCACCAGATTAGACATTGCATTTGCAGTGGAAGTGGTTAGCAAATTTATGGAAAATCTCTGCAGGAATTAGTGAAGCACATTCTCTCATACCTTGAGGGTACATCAAGCAAGTGCTTATGCCTTGTTAACAATGATGCATCCATAGTGGGTTATACAGATGCGTACGATGCAAGTTGTGTGGATAATTGAAGATCTATGTTTGGCTATGTATTCTTATTTACTGGAGCAACAATGTCATGGAGATCATGTCTCCAAGATTGCACTTCATCTTCCACCATAGAGGCAAAGTATTTTGTAGCTTTTGGTGCTAGCAAGGAAGTTGTATGGTTAGCTCTTCTAGTGGGAGAGCTTTGGCATTTATCAGATTCCACTGTTGCATTGTGATAGTTAGAGTGCTAATGTGTTACACAGATAATGTGGACAATGCAGGTTGTGTGGATAGTGTGGAGGATCTATGTTTGGCTATGTATTCCTGTTTCTTGGAGCAACCATGTCATGGAGATCATGTCTCTAGGATTGCACTTCATCTTCCAGCATAGAGGTAGAGTATGTTGCAGCTTTTGGTGTTAGCAAGGAAGTTGTACGGTTAGCTCATTTAGTGAGAGACCTTGTCATTTATCAGACTCTAGTGTTGCATTATGATAGTTAGAGTGCTATTGTGTTAGCAAAGAGCCTTTCACTCCAAGTCAAAACACATAGAGGTCAGGTATCATGTGATACGGGACATATTGGATAACCGCCCATTGAGATAGTCAAGATTCATATAGATGACAACCCTACATATGCAATCACAAAGAGCTTAGCCTCAAAGTGGTTTGCACATTGGATTGAGATGATGGTTGTAAGGTGAAGCCACTAGAAGTCTTCATGGTTGTATATATTGTATACAACATACATAGGCCACTTGGGCCACGTTGCCTTCAAGTGGGAGATTGTTGGGGTTCAGACCAACTGGCTAGACACCTACTACATTACTAACCCATTGCTAAATTACTTTTTATTTATACAAAAAGATAAGGATCATGAGGTAATATTATCCTCACCGTGCTTCACCCACTCTGCACTCTTGCTCTCTATCTCACAACCCTACACGCTCGCACGCATCTGAATACCAGGGTAGTAGTTCATGGACAAGGCATACATCAAAAAAAGGGAGCATGAAACATCCTCAATATAGTCAGGGTGGCATACATTAAAAAAAGGGAGTCTAACACATCCTCAATAAAGTTTAGCACAATTTGGTTTTCTTGCCACATTATCTTCTTGAGGACTCCGACTGGATGGGAGAAACTCTTTAGGGCTTGTTTTTGCTCTTTGATCATCATTTTGGCAAGCTTGCTTCTCCTGTTGGATGCACTATTTCCAACCAAAGTAGCTACTATGTGGTCCAAGACCCTTCTGGTGATCCATAATTTCAGCAATGTTCCTTTGAACTCAATCCTAATGTTTTGCATACACCTGTCAGTTGGACTAGCAATACTTCTAGCTAAATGCCCAAACTTTGCACGTTCATCATTGTGAGCTTTTGTGTCTGAGAATTCCTTGAGTGTCAACCTATGTAAGCATAGATTCAGGTATTTGGTCTACATTTGGATGAGGATGCAATTGGAAGATATCCTATCATGAATAAATTCATGACCTCAATTTTTGAATCTAATGTATTTGATAATTGAGCTGGATCTGTTGGGATTCTGGTGCTAAATAATAAATTTTTTTGGCCTCATTTATACACACCAAGTAGCATTAGTCTAGATAACTCCTTAAGTCTCTCTGTTGCATAGGAAAACACCCAATCCACTTCATAGGGTCTTGACCATGCTATTTTCACGTTGGGTTTCTTGGATCCTAGGTTAGACTGATATAGCAAGACCAAATCTCCTTTCTAGAACTCTTTCACCTTCAACTTGTTGTCATGCCATGATTTTCTCCTTTGTTGGACTACCTCCTATTCCAACATTCCTCTTTGCTTGATTTCATTTAGCTATAACAATTTATCTATTCTATTCTTTAGACTCGAGTTATAATGTTCTATTGCAAGTCTGAGAGTAGGAATAACTCGTACAATAGCCTTTGTTCCATACAACATTCTGAATAGTGCCATACCATTAATAATCTTGTATGTTGTTTGAGATGCCCATAGATTTGTTTAAAGTTTCTTGTCCTAGTTGTGGGGTTCCTTCTGTATAATCTTAGTCAAGATAGCCTTGATGGTCTCGTTGCTACTCCTAGCCTATCCATTGTATCTGGGATAATAAGGTGTTGACTCTGATGGAAAAAAAAAAGTCAAGATCTCAATAACATCATTTATGAAATGAGTTCCCTGGTCTGCAATATCTCCAAAAAATAGCCATACCAACATATGATATGCTCGTATTTGAACCAAGCTATGGACTTGGCTGTATTGTTAGGCAGTGCCTTAGCTTCCACCTATTTACTAACATAAGATGTTGCCATGACTATATACTTATTCTTTTTAGGTGTAACTTTCTTGAAAGGCCCAATGAAATCCAAACCCCACTTCATAAATATTCCCAAGGGTTGAATAGTGGTTAAAGGTGACATGTTCGTTGCTGGTGGCATGCCCATCCTCTGGAAAATGTCACAAGTAAGATCTCACATCTGATATCAGACTCTGCCACCATAAACCAGCTTGAAGAATTTTTTTGTAGGTGATGTCAGTAGAAAAGTGCCCTCATGAGCTACTAGTGTGAGCTTTAGTAATTACTTGCATCCTACCTTGCATTGGTATACACACCTTCTCAGAACTCCATCAATGCCAAATCTATGTAAAGATTGTGCTATGAAAGTAACTTGAAATTTGAGAATGAGGGCCTTCTTACTGGGGACCATGGCCAATCATCTGGTATTCAACCATATTGCAAAAAATAATACACATCCCACCACTCTGAATCTAGCTCCTCCATAGTCATTGTCTGAAACAATTCAACATCCATTGGTTCATGTTGGGATTGACCTAGCCATGGAGTGCTTTGGGAATACCCTCTCTCTCTCTCTCTCTCTCTCTCTCTCTCTCTCTCTCTCTCTATGACATGATGACCATGCATATCCAAAGAAGGTGCCTTGAGCACACATCCATCACCCATGTGGCTCCATTATTAAGAACCCCACAATTCTCTCCCTCTCTCAACTAAGCACATGAGCTTCAAATGAAGGTCAATATGGTCACACCTCATGCACTACAGTGGCAGATGCCTCACTCTTGTGTTATATAATATACAAAAATAACTCTTGCATTCCAGTAATTGAGTCTACACCTTGCATTAAATAATTTATGACGTGTTATTAGCATTACGATTAGACTAAACATGAATGCTACTAACCTTAGGCCACCATAACTTTACATTTGGTATCAGATCATAGATAGGCTAATCTAGTGCTTAGCCTAGGTCCTCATACAACATTCATTACATTAGCATCTTTCATTGATATCTTTTGGTCTCCATAATAATCATAGGTAGGAGTTTAGTTGGGAGAAAGCCCATTTCAAGAAGCCACAATTAAAGGCTAACTTAAAAAAGGCTTCATCTTTAGTAAAGGCTAAATGAAGGAGGTAGCCACTTTCACCTTACACCCCAATTGGCATCCATTTTTTTGTCACCGTACACCTCTTGAGTTACTCCATCTTATCTCCTCATTGTTGAAGCTCGTCATAGCCACTCGAAGTTCACAAGAGCCACTCACTCTGCTTCAGATCCCTGATCATCTTTTGCATCTTCACACACCCATGAAACTTGAGCACTTGACGAGTCCATTGTCTAGCCAGCACAATGTTGCTACTTGAGCTCAAATCTCTACTTCAACTGCATGAGTCCATTGTCTTAGCCAACACAGTGCTGCTACCTAAGCTCAGGCCTCTACTTTAGCTCCATACTCATAGCTCCACCCTTTGATGGCCATCATAGACCATCAATTGGTGTTGCAGCCATTTGCTTTAACTATGTGTGCGGCCGACCAAGCTTCTACATCATCTGCTGGCTTGTTCATGAGTAGGAGGCTGCTTGCTATTACAATCTGTTTGCTCGTAGCTACATCCACTTGTGATGATTTTCTCGACACCTCGTGTTGCTGCCCCATCCTGAATTGTTGCTCCCAGCTATAGATTGCCTTATCTATTGTTGTACAACACAAGGCACATCTTCAATAACAACTGATTAGCCCACACCGCTTGTGCATCATCTCATATCATCTGCAATCTTGACTTTGCACTAGTTTTAGCTTGTAGATTCATGAAAGCCTCAATCAACGAGTCTGAATTGACAAACTCAATCATTGGCAACATCAAGAGGCAATCCTATTTGAATGGGAATCATCAATCAAATGCAGAGGGAGGTAAATCAATTTGCAAATTTGAATTTCCTGTCAAAGTTTACAAAGCTTTCAAAGCTCATGGTTTTTTTCTTCTCTACTCTCTAAGCCATGTTCTTGCCAAGCTTCATCAATAATATCAAGCCTTGCTAACCCCTACATCAAGAGGGAGAACTAGCCTTTGCAACTTTCGTTCACTAGGTAACTTTTGCAGATTCAAAGTGTATGCCATTGAGGTTTTCTAATCAAAACAATCAGCTCCCATACTACTCTAAAACTTTGCTCTAAGCTCAATTTAAGGGAGAGCATAGGCACCACAAGTCTTGATTTGTTTTGCATTTCTTGCATTTGCACTTTTTGTTTAATAACTGAGGATAGACACTGCCACTTTGGAAGATTCTCTCAAGTGGTAAGAACCCCACATTTTCATCAAGCATCTCCTTTAGATTTGCATACTCTGCATCAAATAATCATGAACATGAATCTCTTTGTAATCCAATATCAAGGTGACATCATTATCATTCACACATTCGAACATGACCATGAAGGAAATAAGCCTGACAAACACGAAGACATGGAAAAAGAAGAAGAGAAGGGAGACACAACAAAGACACGAACAAAAGATATGGAGTTGAGCATGAAGAAGACAATTCAATACATGAAGCAGCTTAACTTTTACCCCACTTATATGATTATGATGTACTCTAGAATTGAACCTAGACATGACTAAGTGGCCACCTTGTGAACCATAAAGAGATGTATCATGTTGAACCTCCTATGATGTATCATTGTGCCATCAAAAAAACCTAGATGAATCACCTTAGAGTATTCATGACTAGCTCAAGGGGAATTTTGTTGGAATTTCCCTAGCCATGGAGTGCTATGGGAATACCCTCTCTCTCTATGACATGATGATTGTGCATATCCAAAGAAGGTGCCATGAGCACACATCCATCACCCATGTGCCTCTATTATTAAGAACCCCACAATTCTATCCCTCTCTCAACTAAGCACATGAGTTTCAAATGAAGGTCAATATGGTTATACCTCATGCACTGCATCAGCAGATGCCTCACTCTTGTGCTATATAAGCACACTCTCATTGTATACAAAAATAACTCTTGCATTCCAATAATCAAGTCTACACCTTGCTAATAATTTGTGACTTTTGTCATTAGCATCAAGATTAGACTAAACATAAATGCTACTAATCATATGCACATGCATAGAAAACAATTAGGATCACACACAAAAATGGGTCAAGGGAATGAGCCTGACATAGTTGCAGAGACTAATGATAATCATAATGAGAGATGGGAAGAAGACATGGACCATCATAGCAAGCACATACATCAGGAGATGAAATCAAATCATAAAGGATAAATCTAGATGCCAAGAAAAAGGATTCAAATCACCATAAATCCAAATACAGTGACGACGAGGTGATATGAGAATTGTGTTTTCCACTTTCAAAGGCAACAAAAGGGATGATTTGTATGTCCATATACAAGCCTTTGAGTAGTATGCTGATTTGAAGGACATTAATGAACATGATTGGGCAAAGAAACTTCCACAAACTCTAAAGGATGCAACAAGGAAATGGTACTATCATTACCCCACATGTAAGCTAAGAACTTACAATCAGTTGATGAAAACTTTCTATTTGGAGTGTAGTGAAAATCTTGGGGATAAGTACATCATTTTCACATTGGATAAAATCAAATAGGATAGGCTATTTGATTAGAGCTATGTGAAGAAAATCAAGAGCTGACTAGGTATATGCATGCATGATTTTTGAGTAATTTCAGACGCAAAAAATAAAGAAAATAGGAGGTAGTAGCACCAACTCCTAAATTTGACGATTTGATGCAAAGATCTCTAGTGGATCATCTACTGGCAAATCATCAACCAACTCTACCTCTTCAGATAGTCATTTAGAAGATACATCCAAGAGTACAACAAAGGGTTCTAGGGCTAAAGGTATCGAGGCTCTATTTGAGAAGAAGAATTCTTGGCATTGTTGCGTAGCTCTTGTTGAGCCTATTGTGATGGTGCAATCATATCTCCAATGTGATAGATGAGTGCAGAGTAGTGCTAGGATGAAGCTCATGCTCTCTCTCTCTCTCTTTCTCTCTCACACATAGTTGACGGCAGCTTAAAACTTGATTATGATAAAAGTTCTCTTTAAAAAATGACCTAGGTACCTTATATACCGGGCTACTGTAGGTTTATTCTAAAATAGAGTTCAAGGGGTAAAATGGATTTGTATGTACAATTTGGAAGTGCTACTACACCTCGGCTTTTGCAACTAGACTAACTACTCATTACAAATGATGTTTTTAACCATGATCCATAGCATTGCATAACTCTCAAAAAATAATTGCTTTGTTGAGTTACTCGTGTTGTTGACCCACGGGTCAACGCATACTTACCCTACCTCTACCTACACAGACTCTGACAACACCTATTGTGTCTCACTAGAGCCCTGCCGCTCTATCTCTGTCTCTACAAAGTCTATTGGCACATCTTGCACATCTAAATGATTTGATACCACTTGCGAGAGCGCTAGGTACGGAAGCAATGCGCATTGCATGCGGAGTGCAAGGGAGGAGAAGAGTAGAAGACACACTGTTTGGGTGGAACAACCTCCAAGAACGTGGTGAGGAGATCCTTATTCTTTGTGTATATGAAGGATAAGGAATGTTCATGTACATATAGTGGGCGGTTGGACACTGAACATTTGGCCTCGGGTAAAGACGCAATGCCTTTCCTCCAACATTGTTGGACTACAACCACTCTTTCTGCAGCTGCTATTTCCTCATGAGCTTCAACTAGCTTTTGTTTTTGTAGGAGTAGCTAACTTTGGGATTCCTGCACTTCTTGCCGGGCTACTTGAGCTTCTATTGCCAAGTCTTCTTGTTCGTGTGTGAAGCTTAGCATAGACTTCTGTTAGCTCAGTTTTTAGTGTTGTGACAACATTCTAATCTTGTGATTGTTCTTGGATAGCCACGTTGTAGAGATCAACAACCACCCGTTGCTGAGAAATAGTGCAAGCTAATGCTCATACATGCAAGCCATTTTTGTGTAGAGATGACACCATTCTTGAGAATTGTGCTAATGTGCTTGAGGAGTTTTGTAAGGGTGAAATAGTACTAAAGAAAGTCTATTGAAATGATAGTTGACTCATAATAGTCACCAAAGCAAAAAATCCACTTCAATTCCAATGGATAATAGAGGTTGGGTGGCTGAGGAGGGAGAAGAGGCAAGTGAAATGAGTGGGAAGGGAAGAGAAGGCTCCTCTAAGAAAAATGAGAAAAATTGACTGAAAAAACTTGTTTAGGTTGCTCTCCTCTTTTTATAGGTGTACACAAATACTTAAGGATGATTTGATTTTGCACAAATTTTGAAGCCAAAAATAGCAATTATTCATGAATTTGACCGTTTGCCCCAATTTTTCATGCTCATGATTAGGAGGCTATATAAACTCATCTAAACATCATTTTCAACTTATCCACCTAAGTTCCTCCCAAATTTTGAGCTAGGCTATCTACCCAAAATGATGCTTAGACGACATCGAGGTACTTTATTTTTTTGTAATCTTTAAGATCACAATCCAAATATGGGACTATGATAACAAACTAATTCAAAAAGTTAAAATTGAATATTGTAATTACAATAAACTTCCCCTTGGTAAACGGGATTATAGAACATCAAAATAAGACTAGATTGAAAATGTGGAAACATGTTCCAGTAGCAGGTGTCCATGGAGACATATATTCATGATATTAAACCTTTGATTTAATTATCTATTTATGCTATTGACCCAGAGTCTAAAATGTAAAGAATGAATCCATTAGGTACATATTATGATATTAAACCTTTGGTTTAACAAGCTATTCATGCTATTGACACATAGTCTAAAATCTAAGGAATGAATCCATTAGATAAATGTTATGATATTAAACCTTTGGTTTAACCATCTATTCATGCTATTGACTCATAATCTAAAATGTAAGGAATGAAGCCATTAAATAAATGTTATGGTACTGATTGAAAATGGAAAATTGAAATGTACCAACACTTTGATTTTCAAGGGTGAAAACGTCAAATGGTGTTGATGTTTGAAGGTTTCCTTCATGAATACGGTTAAAAGAGTCTAACAAGTTATGAGCATATTCATGAGGCTTCTTTTGAACTGGTAGCTTCATAAACATTGTTGGTCGTGCTAGCATAACCTCTTCATTGGCCATGCATACTTCTATGTTTGCATGTCTCCTCAACATGTTTGTTGTACATGGGATTGGTGAGCCTATGCTCCATATATCTTGATGTGTATTGTGATTTTAGCTTCTACTACAACCTTAATGATTGTACTATATCCTTTAGTTCTTCTAAAAAAACCTAGTTGACTTACTTTTAATAACAATGTGTTTGAACAATTTGTCTAATCGAAATCCATGTTTTAAAAGATATAAGAGTTCATTATTTAAAAATTACACATGACGAAGAATTTATAGGAACACTACATTTTCATGTTTTTCAACTCTTTGGGGTAGAATTTTCTTTTTTGACTCAAGAAAGTAGTTGAAGGTATGCAATTCTAAGTGTGACATGAGTGGTGGTACTATGATGGTACTACCAAAGTTTGTACATGTATGCCCATTTTTATATTTTAAACCGTTGACGACTATCAACATAGATTAGGGCTTACTACCTCATTTCCTCCTCCTAAACAAGGCTTTAGTTACTAGGTTACCGATAATATTTTCACGAATGAAGTTAGAAGCATGCATGTATTTTAAAGCATCATAGCTAGCAAATTCGTGCTTTTTAGCTTGTAGCGAGTAACCCATTTAGGATAGCATACCAATTATTCTTGTCTATTAGAAGAAATAGTATTCTTATCATAGTTTTGCCCCCTCAGGGTTATCAACATAGATTATGCTTACAACGTTATTTCCTCCTGCTTAACAAGGATTGAATTACAATTTTAACTTGAATCTTTGTGCTAAGTTTTTTCTAATCTTTTTTTTATGGATGTAGAGCATTACATATGTGTTTCAATTATGAACTCTTATGGTTCTTCAGAAAGTCCAAGTCCAGTAATGTATCTTAAAAATCTCTATCACCAATGTACAAAAATACCTTTAAGCCAATTGTTACTAGGACATTTATTATCTTCATATTACTTTCTTTACAAATTCCAAACATAGTTCTACCTTCTCACTCTCCTCTCAATCACTTGTTCTGATTCTTTTAACCACTCAAGTTCAATCTCCAAGCCATGTTTTTTAAGACACCTCTCGATAGCACATTAGAAAACAAAAAGAACATGAGAACCCTCTCATTGCTGCATGTATGCCTGAATTTACATGTTCTACACACCCGAATTTACCTATTTTTCCAAATTTACAAAAAATGGATTTGGAAGGCCAAAATCGCACCCAATCCCTGAAATAGACATGGGCCATTGATCCCCTCCTGCCCATACCTGTGTGAGATAGTTAGGAGGCTAGGCCACCTACAAGATATGCGAATTAAACACATGAAAAACAAAGACTGTGTTATAGATTCCTTGAGTAGGTGCTCTCAATTTTGAGGGAAAGACAAAAATTTCTTTTGCAAAGGGAGAGAGAGGAAGATTTTTTGGCCAAGCATTTGTGCCAAAGTAGAGCAACATACTCTAAGTATGATGAGGTAAAGCTAGTCTTGAACATAGAAATTGTCAAAGGAGATTTTTGGGAAGGAAAAAGGAGGTTTGGAGCTCCCTCATCATCTGCGTGCGATGGGAGAGCTCAAACCCCCCCTTTTCCCCCAAAATTCTTTGCTTTGCAATGGCTATGTAGAAAGAGACTCTCAGCAATGCTCGTAAGAGTATAATGAGGCAAAGCTAATTGTGCACATAATTGTTGACATATTTATGCAATTTGAAAAAAAAATTGGAGCTCCCCCATCGTCTGCATGTGGGCAGATGATTAGAGAGCTCCAAGCATCCTATTTGTCCAAAATCCTGCGAGTTCCAACCCATCCCTTTTTCCCAAAATTCTCTTGCTCTGTCATGGTTGTGAAAAAATATCCTCTTACCAGTGCTCGTGAAAGTATGATGAGGCAAAGCCAGTTGTACGCATAGCCGTACATATTTATGTAATTTATAACGATTGACAAAATATTTTGGATCTCCCTCATCGTCCACATGCATGCAGAGGATCAAGGAGCTCCAAGCACCCTTTTTTTCCAAAATCCTCCACATGGACAATGGGGGAGATATGGAATTGAATCAAACATATTGGCAATGTTGTTAAAATTTGGTGGATGAGAAGCTTTGCATGATGAGCATCATGTCTATGTTGTAGCTATCTCGAGTAAGGAAAGATTGTAGGATATGCACACCCAGAGCAAGGAGAGGAAGCTCTTGACTATTGAGTTCCTTGTAGACAGTTGAGGAAGCAAGGGTAGTTGGCCCTTGTGTCTATGTAATATGCTATCTACTGGGTATAATGCATGTTTGCAAGGTCTAAAAGTGGGCATTGAGGCCTTGGCACTGGCCAACCAAAATCCGATGTGATGTTCTCTATGATCTCTCTCTCTCTCTCTCTCTCTCTCTCTCTCTCTCTCTCACACACACACACACACACACACACACACACACACACACACACACACACACACATGCAATATCTTTACCAAGTGTCAAGGGGAAGATCCCAAAGGGCAAGGTTGACTCCACATGATGGGGAAAGGTAGGGTGATTAGGAATAGCTTTGGACTCTTGTGCAACTCACCATGCCATGTGTGTTAGTCCATGTGCCCTCACATGCTCATATGATGACTAGACTGCTGACTATAGAAGAGATGATTCTCACATTAGTTGTCAATATAAGCCAAGGGCCACAATCCCAAAAAACCTCCTCTTGGACTTTGGACTAGAGTAGTGACCCACTATAAAGAGCTCACACTTCCATAAAGGCCATACCACAAAGGTAATGCCACGAAGGCTAGACCAAAAAGGTGATCAATGGACTATGGTGCCACAAAGTCCAAAGAATTGTCCCCTTGAACCACAAGTCTCTTAGAACCAAGCAGTCCGCACATACCGAGCTGTCCTCAAAGATGACTCCAAAAAATGAGGCTAAGGTTCACCCATATATTGTGTGCAAGCTATCACTATCACTACCAAGTTATGGCACTATGGCTTCGCGCTCATCTCTTTATTGTGTTTCTCTCTAGATGTTGCTACTGCTTTGACACTTGGAAGAGGGATGCCCCATCTTTCCACAATGTGTACATGCTTTAAACCTCCAATCGTCATCTGTTATGTGTTTGGGCCTTTTACATTTGTAGAATTCCTTGACACCTTTATTATATGAAAAACTAGATGCAATTCTTGGAAATGGAAAACTAAATGCACAACATGGTGATGGTGCTCCTTCCCTTGAAGATTTATTTTTCTTTTCTCTCATGGTGACAAACGAAGCGGTCTTACAACTTGAAGACTCTTCAAGGGTAGTGTCAATCTCCTCATAGTAGCACAATATCATATCATCCCCATAGATAAGAAATATTGCATATATTGGAAAAAAAGTGCCCTGCAGTGCAAAATTTAGCTAATTTTATATTCCTTAGGGAGAGAGAGAGAGAGAGAGAGAGAGAGAGAGAGAGAGAGAGAGAGAGAGAGAGAGAGAGAGAGAGAGAGAGAGAGAACTCCTTCTTGAATGTTAGTTCACAAAAACTCTAAAACTTGGCTTGAAGATTGAAGCTTTTGTTGCTTGAGGCTTGAAGCTCTTGTCCCTTGAAACTTGAGCTGAAACTTCTTTGATGGCCCAAAGTTTGAAGCCTTTGGTGCCTTTTTGACTTTCTTTGAATCTCTTCTTTGGAAGCTTGGAAGGTCCTCTTGGTGGTGGGAGATTGAGAGAGAGATGTGGGAATACCTTGAGGGACTTATTAGCTTATGGGAATGCAAATTTTATGGAGCCTTTTAGAGGCTTGAGGGGCTGGCCTACAGGAAATGCCTTCAAAGGGGTTGAAGGTATGGGATCTCAAAGTGAGATGCATGGGACGAGCTACTTGCAAATGTGAAAGGCTCACAAACTACTTTGAATGACTTTTGAGGTTTGGCAGCAAAAGACAATTGCTCGTGTGAGTCATACCTTGTAGACCCAAACCAAATCTTAAGTAGAGTTTGGCACCATGTTGAACCACCTTGAGTAAAGTTTGGTGCCATGTTGAACCAAATCTTAAGTAGAGTGTGGTGTCCAAGCTTACCACCTTAAAATGGAGTGCCTGTTTGAACCCACAACCTCCACATGGCCCCCCAAGAATAGGCAATCCACCTAACCACTTGGGCCACTTGCTTTCCTTGTGTGAAGCTCCTAAAAAAGGACTCTTAATCCCAACTATGCTCTGACTCACACACATAAACTCTCTCTCTCTCTCTCTCTCTCTCTCTCTCTCTCTCTCTCTCTCTCTCTCTCTCTCTCTCTCTCTCTCTCTCTCTCTCTCTCTCTCTCTCTCTCTCTCTCTCTCTCTCTCACACACACACACACACACACACACAGTGATACTGTAATAGTCTTGATTTTTCAAAATTCTAAAAACTACCCCCCCCCCCCCCCCCCCCCCCCCCCCCCCCTCCAACTTACTGATCTCACCCAGGACCAGTTGGGTAGCATAAAATCAATCGGGATGCTACTTAAATGCCACTGCTACTTTACACCATAGGGCTTCTTCGCTCTTATAATTAACCTAGGTTCTAATTGATTATCACTAGCTCTGGTGTAGCCGAGCGTGACTGCATTTTGGGAGTCCCTCTTCATTACACCACGAAGGCGGCCTCTCCAGTGGATTTCCCTACTCTTGGATATCTGCACGCCGAATAGAGCAAACACACACACACACACACACACACACACACACAGATTCTCCAAGAAGGTGGCCCAGATCACTTATGGCTCCCGCTCATAGGACTGGCAATCCCTCCTCCTTCCACTATATGAACAGATGAGGGCGCATCTCCGCCCCTCGCTTAGCAAGGGTTTGTCTGTTTTGTTTCTTCTGAAAAATCTATTGCTTGCTTCAAAAAAGGAGCTATGGAGCTCACCACTCAGGTTTCTCAAGTTTTTCTCTACCCTTGCTTACGTCTCTACTGGTTCTGTTTGTAGTTTGCTATTGTTGTACATAGAGCATACATCTGTTATTTGTTGGCATAATAAGGTAAGTATAAATTGGATGACAGACAATGGCATGGTAGCTGTGTATACTTTGCTCAAATTACTTTGCCACCGACATCCAACTCCTTGCTATCATATTGGGTATAAAGGTCTGGCTTTTCGACCTCTCAAAAAAAGAGGGTTGTCGTTAATTGGTTTTTTCTACTGTCACACTTTTTTAGCGTTGCGCAACATAATTCAAAGTTACTCTTATAAATGGTATGTGGTCCTGAGATTACCAAGGTACTTTGGGATTTTCTTGGCCTCTACAGGCTTATACCGTTTGCAGACTGCGTTGGCACATCCCATCTGACTGTTTTAAAAAAAAAATGGTGGTCCATCCCGTCAGACTATGTTGTTTCTTTTGGGGGTTGCTCTTGGATTTTTTAAACACCGGAAGCACTAGGAACTATGTGATACTAGGCATCTGAATGGGAGCTATCTGTTTTACTTGGCATTGCGGTTACTGTAGCTGTATACTTGGAAAACCCACCATTCTAGGTTACTAATGGTTTTAAAAAAAAAGAGGGGGGGTTTTGTGCACTAAATTGAAAGGTAAGTATAAAGCCGCTTTGCTTGACATTTGTATGGTAAGTACCCAATTTAGGCTTGGATAGGGGTTACACCTTGGATAAGTAGTTATTCCTATTACTGGTATTGTCGATTGGTATGATTGGGTATCATGTGGTTTGATGCTTCTACATTCTGTTATTCTTACTACCTAATGGACTAGGTTAAGCTATACACTGCGTTGGCTATATAGATGTTGGCTAGCCATGTTGTTCTCTGTCCAGCTATGTTGTAGTTTGTTTTTATTTAAAAATAAAAATAAAAAATGTTGGGCCGTTTTTACCATGGCAACACTAAGGACTATATTGTATTCAGTTTGAATATATTTTCTTGGGCTAATGGTGCTCCTCTCATAACTTTGAGTATAAAGGTAAGTATAGACATGGTAAATAACATGACAAATGGGGTATATTTTTTTCAATTAAAGAGAAAAGATGGTTAAGTGGTAATGGTTTTTTCAAAGATTATTCTACCGTAATGGACTTCTGACCGATTTTTTTACTAAAGTTTGAGAACTTGGAATTTTTTACACTCGATTGGGTTTTTAGAAACTAAATGACTTCAAAATGATGGTGGATTCAGACACTTGGATTAAAAGTGGTGATTGCCTTTGTTTAAGGGCAAATCCAATGGGCGCCCACCTGGCCGGACACGTAGTCGGGCCCCACATTTGTACTCTATTAATTGTCCGAGCTAGTGTAGTGATACTCTATGTAAATCCTAATTCTAAAGTAACAGGTCAATTTCCTGAGTTGTAATGATGTCATGATAATTGTAAAGGTCCATGTGAGTTGGCTACTGGCCATTTAGAATGCCCTAGGTATAAAGGTCAATAACCTTAATGTGAAAGGAGGCTTATGCTTGGAGGAAGAAAGGAGCTCAAAAAACGTACGCTCAAGCTACGAGCTGCTCCAACCTTGTAATCATCGCAGTTAATGATTGGGTAATCCGTTTTCAAATTCGAAACTTGCATTGTGTTCCTCTATCTTTGGATTAAGTGTAAGCATTGTCAGTTTTGCTGTGGTTTGTGACTACACGTTTGTGAGCTATAATTGTAGATTTGAGTGCTTAAATCGCTGTTTTTAGTCGTTTTGAGCATAGGAGAGTGTTCCTAGACCATAGGGCGACCTTTTTGGACTGATCTGTTGCAGTTTTCAAGACCTTTTTTATGATGGATCGTGATTTTGGTACCTTGTGGGATTGCAACCTGACTTGCTAGGATAGTACCCCTAGGTGTCCTAGACCTCCTCCTAAAGTTTCATTGCATTTCAAGTCCGTTGGAGTGCCGAAATGGCGTGATGACCTAGAGCTGTGAGAAAGGACATAGGCAAATTTTCCTGATCGTTGAGTGTTGGTTTGCTTATAAAGTTGCTATGTTTGTTTGTTAAGGTTCACTCCTTGAGATTGACGATCTCATAGAGTCTCCGTGTCCTATCCAAGTCACTTTCCCTAAGTATTGACATTATGTTAGTGCTTGAAAGCTATGCTGCAGACGTCCGTCGCGACGACCCGCTAACATTGGCGCCGCTGCCGGGGATATGATCCTTGATGGTGAGTGACCTAGTGCGTATTTAGAGCTTTCTTTTTTGAAGATTTGTCTTCCATTCCATTTACACCTTAGCAGTGAAGCAGTTAGTCATGGGGTTTAGTGCTTGATAGAGTCTAGAAACGAGGACTTGCTAGATTTATTCTTGAGAAGTAAAGAGGATTGTGAGTGAGATAGCCAAAAGCATTTCATTCTCCGATTTTCTCTATGCTTTCAGAGTGCTGTACCATTTTCCATTACGACTTTATTTTGTACTGTTTTGTTTGTTTTTGTTTTATGTTTCATTTCAGTACTTAAGAGTAGGGTAAGTAGAAACTACGACCATCAAACTTGGGCTAAAAGATTGAGAGAAAAAAGGGTGAAAACCATATTTTGGCAAAAATGACCATAACTCTGAAATTTTGAAAATTTGATGGTAGAGACCTAAAAAGTGGTCCAAATTCAAAAATTTGTGGATTAAGGACATCAACAAACACTCTAGAAGCAATCTGGAAAGTTTGGCCAAATTCTGTGGTGGAACATGGATCGCGATCCATGTACCCCAGAGACCATATTTGGTGAAAAGTGACTAATTACAGTGAGCATCATTGCAAAACTGCTCTGATCAAGTTTGCTTGAAAGAAAAACTCAAAAATCACATCAGAATTGGCTGTTAGGGCAAAAACAACAAAACACGCATTTCAGACACAAAATTAGGCAAATCTTGAGATCTTGGGATCCAAATTCAAAAAGGGGTGAGTTTGAGCTTCTATAGGACATAAAGAACCAACAAAACAAAATTCATGAAAAAATGCTGCCAAACATGGATCGCGATCCATGTACTTTTTTGACATTTGGGGCTAATATTTGACAAGTACATTCCTGATATCATTTGGAACAACTTTGTCAAAAGGGACTATAGCAAAAAATTGAAAAAAGTTGATCAAAATAGCCAAATATAGAAACTAGTCAAACACCGCACGGCAGACATAAAAACTCACTTTTGACTAGGAAAAAGTTGTCCAAATTCAAAAAGATTTGGGGAAGAGTATCACCATAACATGGATTACAAGCTGACCAAGTTTCATGTCAAAATGTGGTCAAACATGGATCGCGATCCATGTACCTCATGAAAAGTTTTTGAATTTTTTTTGGCTAATATTTGAGCAGCAGGTAGTTGAGACATAGACAAACACTTTTCCCAAAAGAACCAAATGCAAAGCAGTAGTAACAAGTGGTCAAAAGAGCAAAAAATAGAACATTCTCTAAATTGTCACAGCAGACTATAAAAGTCAGTTTTGGTAGGGCAAAACTGATATAAATCCATAAAAAAATTGTGAGCAGTCTACAAACATCATAAGCTATCAGTACACCAAAAATTCAGATCCAAAAGTGGTGGAACATGGATCGTGATCCATGTATCCCTGAGAAATTTTTGGACAAAAACTTTTCCAGTCTATAGCAGAGACCATTGTGAATAGAAGTCTCCAAAGAAATTTTGTCAAAAAAGTTCAAAAAGTGGGTGAAAAGAGCCAAAAATTGTTCAAGGTGAAAACCCTAAAACCGACCTATGAATTGACTTTTGCCTAACCTAAACAAGTCCAAATCACACAAAAACCATATAGCAGGGATCATGAGACCAAGGACAAGCTGTGTGCCAGGTTTTAGGACCTTCTGACACATAGGTACATGGATCGCAATCCATGTTCCTTTGTCACAAACTAATACCAAACTTGCACCATAACTAGAAGACATCACAAGGAATCTAGTGGTCTTTTCAAAAGTGAACTTGGATATCAAAAACCATACCAAAAGCCCAGAACTGCCAAGTACTTTGACAAAGTGCGAGAACTGACCTAATTTTCAATCCAAAGGTCCATTTTCAAACATTTTGATACCATAGGACCTTCTAATCATGCTGATTCTGATTGTACAAAAAAAACCCAATTTGGGCTCCAAACATGGATCGCGATCCATGTATCTCCACCTCAAAATTTGATAAAAATTGGTATATAGCCTGCTTATGACCTTGCTACACACAGTAAAAATTTGGAGAAAAAAATTTGACAAGGAACATGGATCGCGATCCATGTACCTCTCAACATAGTGGGGGTATCTGACTTGGTGATCTTGTAGATATACTTGAGTACATCCCAAATCTCAACTTCGTACTAAAAATACCTTCTAGAGACCAAGATACAAGCCAAAATTCCCGTGTTCTGGTCCTGGAACTGTTTTGAATGCTGTTTCAAGTACAGTTCACTAAAAGTGCTCTAACTTTTGATAGACAACTCCAAATTGAGTCAGGTATAGCTAGGAAGAAAGCTTGCGAGTAATACCACACACATAGAGCTGAATTTTACTAGGTTTCATAAATCCAAACTTTTAGGGCACCCCAAGAGTAATTTCTAGAGACCAAAGAGTCACAAATTCTTGACTTTTGAGAGACCTTACGAGGGGCAAAAAAGGTAAGTTGCAATAAGCCAAGTTGGGCTTGTCAAGGACTATCTTGAGAGTTTTGAGTGAGCCTTAACCATGACAAATCATCCACCACCAGGGTTCTCTACTCCACTCGGAGACATGAAAAACGCAAGAAACGCTGCAATGCCTTCAACAGAGGGATTGGGAGAATACCTAGCGGAGAAGCATCCTCCAATCAACAAACCAAATGTGAGATTCATCAAAGCCAATGAATCCATGAAGGTGCTTATGGATTTTTCTCATGATGGCTTATACAGATTCACAAACGGGGATCCATACATCTTCTACAGATGTGTAGAACCCTATACTAGAGAGTTGACCACCCATAAGAACCTCTATGTCTTCACATATAGAGATGCCCACGGAGTGCAAGTTTTGATGGTAGATAAATATGGACGTGAGTACAAACTTATTGATCCCATTGACCTCAAGAGATATACATATAAGGGTACTCTGATTTCCACTTACTTTCAGCCAAAAACGATGCTAGAGTACACATCAAAGAGGATTCCACCGGGATTCTATCCAAGACGAGAGGAGCAAACGAGAGATGTCTTTCCAAGAGACCATGAATTGGTTAGATTAGTGACTGAACCCCAACGATTAAGACCATATCAAGTGGCTCAATGTGTCAAGACAAAATACGATGGGTCCAAGGATCCATATACTCATGTCTCTCTCTTCAAACAAGTTTTGAGAGCTGAACAGATTGCTGATTTCCATACTCGTTATGAGGGACTTGGATTGACATTAGAAGCAATAGCCTTGTCTTGGTTCCAGCCACTAAACAGAGATGATTTCCCAAACATAGCACAACTCTTACAAAAGTTTGTAGAGGAGTTTTCAAAAAGGGGAATCAAACATAACACAATGTCCCAAATCTAGGCTTTCAAACAAAAAGCAAACGAAAACATGAAGGAAGCTCTGCTTCGCTTCAAACAATACATAGAGAGATGTCCTGTGAGAGAGTTACCGCAAGATGAGAGATTATCAGTTCTCTTCATAGAGGGCTTGAGGAATGAAACTCTCAAAAAGGACCTACATTTGAAGGGATGCACGACATTTGAGCAAGTCACTAGAGAAGCTCTGCTTCGCTTCAAACAATACATAGAGAGATGTCCTGTGAGAGAGTTACCGCAAGATGAGAGATTATCAGTTCTCTTCATAGAGGGCTTGAGGAATGAAACTCTCAAAAAGGACCTACATTTGAAGGGATGCACGACATTTGAGCAAGTCACTAGAGAAGCTCTGCTTCGCTTCAAACAATACATAGAGAGATGTCCTGTGAGAGAGTTACCGCAAGATGAGAGATTATCAGTTCTCTTCATAGAGGGCTTGAGGAATGAAACTCTAAAAAAGGACCTACATTTGAAGGGATGCACAACATTTTAGCAAGTCACTAGAGAAGCTCTATATCTAGTTGACAATTGCAAGGCCTATGGAGAGGTGATTGAAGATACAGACAATACAACTAGTAGTGCCTCTTCTTTGAAGAGCGAATCAACCACAAAGCAAGATGCTCAAACCATTTGGGAACCAATCATTGAACAAGTGGTTGAGGGGGCGATTAGAAGAATAAACCAAGGCTACATACATAACCTGAATGTACGACAACCTCTATTGAGGATATGCAATACTTGTGGAGGGGATCATCCCACTCCATGGTGTAGCACTCAACCAAAGCCACAACGTGTGCTAGGGTAACAACCGCATATTTTGAACGATGGGGGAGTGATAGTCAACTATGCTCAACCAAAGTATGTGATGCAACCCGTGAAAAACCAGTATTCCATGGATACGAATACGCTCATGTTCATAGCCAATCATGACTATGGTTCAAAGAACATCCTCACAAGGCAAGAACAATCATTGGCTAGATCTCCAGCTATGAAACAAGAAGGTCCATGCTATGTGTTTGGAGGTGATCATTGGGCACGAAGTTGTCCAAACAAGGGTCCACAAATCAAATTATTTGTATTTTGTGAACGTTGTGGGACAGACCATCTACGCCAAAACTGTGCTAAAAATCCAGACTACAAAGGGAAAGCAACAATGAATGTTGTAGGCATCACTTCTTCAAGTGGATCCGAGGTAGAACCTGCCATTCCTTTAAAGGTGATGACTCGAGCTCAAGCTCAAGAAGCTGCCAAAAACAAACCAGTTGAAAAATCCACATTGCCTGTTCAAACAGAATTTGAGAACAAATTGGTGAGAACCTTCGGAAGAAGATCATGGAAAGACAGACGAGACAGAATGAAATTGAAGAGGCTGAAGGAGAAAGCAGCTTTGGAAACTAAACTGAATCAAACAAGAGAGCAGCTTAGACAAGAGCAAGAAAGGAACAAAAACCCAAAGGGGCCTAAAGAGTCAAAGACTAACTCAGGAGGTTTAGTCTTAGTGGAAAAAGTCTTTGAACCTTTAGATGCAATTTTGAAGGCCTATGAAGCTAGATTAAACCCAACCAAACCCAGGAGGATAGATGGTTGACATTTTATGGTCATCCATAACAAATCAACTCCCTATCACCCACAAGCAAACGAACAAGATGAGCATACAAACAAAATTCTTAGCTGGGTGCTGACTAAAGTGGTAGTTCAGGAAGGACAGACTGAGAAATTAATCTCCATGCTACTCTTTGGGCTTATCGAGTTTCATTCAAAACAACTTTAAATGCTATACCCTTTAACCTTGTTTATGGTCTTGATGCCATACTGCCAATAGAATTTCTATTGTCGACATTAAGGGCTGTCAGAAAGACTTGAAGATTTAAAAAATCTAGATGAGCAAAGGCTAACTGCTATAGCTCACATCTATACGCAAAAGAGGAAACAAAAACAGTTTTTTGATTCCCATTTAATCACAAAAATCCTCAAGAAAGGGGACTTAGTTTTAGTCTATTCCCTTACGCAACACGTTCCCAAGTTTAAGAAAAACAGAAATGGATCTCCAAGTGGAGAAGTAAAATTGTCCACCCTAGATGGTGAACCAATGGCTAATTAGATTAGTGGATGTCGTTTAAAGAAATACAATTGCCGCTAACCAATGAATTGCTAGAAAGAATGCATGCAGCCATGCAAAGGAGGATTAAACGACAACAGGTTATTGATGAAGTCCAAGAGGAAGCTCGGGTTCGGGTTCTCAAACGGAAAGTTGCTCAACACAGAGACGGGCATCTCCGAGCGAGGAACCTAACTTGAAATGGATTTGAAAGAAAAAGGAGCACTTATCTTCTCCACAAACCGTAAAACCAATCAAGAAATGGCGAGTTAAGTCTCAAAAGACTCCACCACACCATACAGCACTAGGTAAACCAAGCTATCAATGGCGAGAAAAAGCTCGACAACAGTCAAAAGTGCTACCAACAGCTCAAGCAATCAGCGTGCTGAAGCATCCTGATGGTACAATCAAACAGAGAGTACACAAGCTACAAGATTTGCTCTTTGGAAGACGGCATCAAAAAGCCTCGACATCAGAAACCCTTGAGTTAATTACTCAAGACCCAGCTCTGCACAACATAGTGGTTTGAATTGCATTGATCTTCAAAGCATGGTAGAGCCAACCACAGCTATGCATAGACACGATTGTTCAACCCATGTACGCAGTCGTCCCGGAGTACGCCATCTAGGAGGGGTGGAAGAACACTAAGTAATTAAGGGCAATGTTTGAAGAGGGAGGAAAAAGTTCGATGTTAACGTGTGATTTTTTGCAAAATTACTTAATAATGCCCTTATAATTCATCATCAAGGGAAAATTCATTGAGAATATCTTCCCGATGATTGTAAACTCGATGACTGTAAATGATGTATATACTATCAAAAAATAATCAAAAAATAGTCTTTTTTGGTTACTTTTCATTATTTTTTTTGATAATGAGACTTTAAAATAGAGAAATCCAGCAAAAAAAAAAGCTGTGTTTTTCAATGGATTTTCTTAATTATTGGATTTTTACTTTACTTTTTTAGAGCATTTTGTTATTTTCTTTGATTTTTTCAATAACAGGTCAAAAATTAAAATAAATAGCAAAGAAGCTCAGATGGAAAAATGGAAGACACGATGGTGATCAGAAAGACAAGGCGGACAAGCACAAAAATTTTCAATGAAATCAGAAGATGGAAGCGGGAAGCTTAAATTAGGCGACCATACCTACTTTTACAAAATTTTTGCAGAATGAGCTACAGGAATCCGATCGAGGAAATTTTTGAGTCTAACATAGATTTCACGGCCTAGTAGGACTAACGAGGGAATTTGAGGAAAATTGGTTCGGGAAGTCCGGGTATAGATATCCAAGGTAAGCTAAAACCACCTCATTTCCACTTGTGGCCTTTGTAGAGAGAGCTTTTCGACCTCTTTCACGCGTCTTTTTCGGAGTCTACAGTTGTCTTTTTTCAGCGCCATTTCACATGTGAAATGAGGGGTAAGTTCTTTACTCATCAATGATCCATTTTGTACGGCCAGTAGCTAATCTAAACCCCTAGAAAAAACCTAGAAACCGAGTAGTACATGAAGACCTACGACCAAAAACTGACCATAGCGGCCTGTCAGCTCGACCAAATCGGATGAGATTTGAACTGTAGGATGCCCTAACATAACAGAACCTTTCTATATCATCAGTTGACCATTCGGTAGGGGTCAAGGATGTCCCCAATAGAAAAGCTAGGTTTTTGGCAAATGCCAGAATTCCAATCTAACTCCACAGACAGCTTGCCTACGAGGTTCATATACAATGTATATGATTGGTTTCGTGAACTCAATCAAACAAAGCCCTCGAAAAGCAGAAAACGGCTCGAAGGCTACAAAGCGTCAAATTCGACATGCGGGGTCAAACTGACTCCAAATGAGACATAATTGGATGAGTTGCTTCATGACTATGTTGCGGACAAGTCCAAAGCTCCCAAAATTGACTGACCAACTCAATAGGCAGTATAGTCACGAAATCAGAGATTTCAAATTCGACAAAGCACAAAGTGATGCCGGAAAGACCAAACTTGACCAAATTCAGTTTAGGACTTGTTTTAGGTGTATAGAATGTGTTTAGGTAAAAAAATTTAAGTTTAGCAAGAAGATTGTGACTGCTGTAAATAATCGTGATTATTTACCTTTGCACTATTTTTTCTTGGAAATTGTATCATTATCTCACCTATCATGTGTACACACCTATTACATACCAAAAATCAAGTATGAGCCAAAATGAGCACCTATAACTTGGAAAATTACCAGAAAATGCAAAGAAGTCTTTGCAAGCCAATTTTTGGGTTGTGGACCACATTTCTTGATTCAAATCACCTCATATATCATACACAGAGTCTATATAATGCCTAGAACCAATTTGTACCAAAAAATATTGATTTTGGTAGAAATGTTAATAATCGTGATTATTTACTTTCTAGCCAAAATGGGAAAATTTTGATATTTTGCCATCATACATCCAAAGTACATGATGTGTTAAACCCACTAGCCAAGTTTGAACCAATTTGGAGCTCAATATCTCAAATTTTCATTATATCTACTGTTTCAGAGACCTAAAGTCAAAATCTGGTACCATTTTCACCCTATGCATCCAAATGAGCCCATATTTCACTCAGAGCATGTATTTGGTATATACTTCAAGCATGTGATGCTAAGTTTGCAAAAAGTTAGAGAAATTACTCAGTTGTAAATAATCGCGATTATTTACTTTGGTTGCAAATTTTTGTTTGAACTTGACATTTTTGTTCCTTGCATGTTTTTATGCATCTATGCTTGTTCAAAAATTGATCTGAAGCAAATTGGACTAAAATTGTCAGCACTTCAGACTAAAGGACACTTCAAAGAAAAATTCGACAAAGTTGCTAATTTTGACACTCTATTCACTGAACAGGAGCCATGCAAGCAACAGAGAGGGCCAAGAAGAAGCTCAACCAAAAAGAAAAGTTGCAGGAGCTACCCACATACCAACTGGATCCAGATTCAGTCAAAGCCGCCAAGGTAGCCTATCTTTCAAAAGAACAGCTCGAAGAGCATCACACCACAGTGTTCACCGACAGATTCAAGAGTGAGGAGGGACATCAGGTAGAGTTGCAACTCCTACCAAAAGAAGCGTATGATGTCACCGCGAAGCCTAAGACCAAAGAAGCCAACTATAGGCTAGGACTCAGAGATTTCTATGAACAGGAGCCATGTGGTGTGGATTTCCAAAAAGCTTACAAGCTTTTATCCACGATCAAAGAAGATGGATCTGCACAGATTTCTGACCCTCAGGGGAATAAAGTTGAAGTGGTGATAACCAAGGAAATAGTGGCAGAAGCACTCAGACTATCCACAGAAGGAATGACAATGAGGGCAAGGGACAGGAATGACAATGAGGGCAAGGGACAGGAAAACAACAGGTACTTTCACCAAAGAAACCACCGCAACCACCTTTGTTGACCTTATTCACAAACAGGTTGAAGAGCTGGCCAGCCAGGTTATACCACCAACACTTTCATTTCCTTGCTAAAAGGTCACCAAGGTATACCACGCCCAATCATGCGGTTGCCACCACCTTCACGCAAGTCCTTAAGTCAACAATCAGGCAACCGATGGACCATGCACAATATGTCTTGACCACTTTGAAAGGCACAAAGAAAGAAGGAAAGATTACTTACCTGGGTGCAACAGAGGTATTGACAAGAATTGCATACCATGCCATCAGCATGGCCGAAAACCTACCACCTGTCCCAGACCAAAACACTTGGATAGTGTCAGCTCAACTATCTCCTCAAGCTACAAGATCGGCCAAGAGATCCTATAAATCTGATGAAGAATTGGCTAAAAGCTCGCCGGAAAGGCATAGCAGTGAAAGCTCGGATAATGAAGAAAAGAGAGCACGAAGGGAGGAAATGAAGAGAAAAGCCGTGGCAGCACACCAAGAAGAGCCTGTGCAAAAGCAAGCCCGGTTTGAAAGAGAGAAACACGCATACAAATGCAACCGACAAGCACAAGAAAAGGACCCGAAAAAATGGGTGCCTAGTGGACTTAAGGGACCAAGGACCAAGCATCACACCAGGAAGCAAGCTGAAGAACCCACTGAAGTACTGGAATGGATGTACCAAGAAGCAGAAGCTTTAAAGCTAAAGGAAGCTGAGGAAGCGGCAAAGAAGGCAAAAGAGGCGGAAGAACATCAAGAGCATGCAGAGGAGACCACTGCACAAGGAGAAGCACAACATACCCAAGGTGATGTGTCTCCCCGCATCTTGTCTCCTGTCTCTGAACACCAAGATCAACCGATGCCGAGCCCACCACCATCACCGATAGTTAAAGACACAACAAATGAGCCAACGAAAGAAGCAGAAGATGAACATGAAAAGGCAAATGAATCTGCACATGTACCAAAACACAAAGAGGCAGCTAAATCTTCACAAGAAGCTGAATCTACACAACAAGCAGCTGGACCTACTCAAGAGCAGCCAATAGAGAAAGAGCTAGAGACAGAAAAGGCAGCAAGTCCTGAAACAAAAGAGGACACCACACAGTTTGAGCAACCAAAGGAGCAAAAGGCAGAGGAACCACCCTCTACCGCAGCACAGCAAGAGAAGGCCGAGGCACCACCCTCTACCTCCACGAAAAAAGGACATCCACAGCTACAAGAACAACAACAACCAGCCATCCTGACACAACCAACATACATCCACGAGGCTGCAAAAATATCAAGACAGCTAGCACGCAATGAAGACTGGCAATCCAATGACGAAGTCATCCTACAGGTTAACGAATATGCTAAGCAAATGCAGGAGATGACAGAAAGGCTTCGCTCGGCAGCACTTGGCCGTAGCACACAGGCCAAAGAGTTAGAGATGGTGATCGACGCACTCCAAGGGGAGTTAGACGTCAGACTTAATATCATCACCAATCTGCAAAGGCAAGTGTAGAAGCTGAGACCAGAAGCTTAACAATATCAGCTCACTAGAGATAAGCAACAAAAAGAAATGGAGGAGCTGCTTACCAAACTGTCAGACGCATGCAAAGCCAAGGATGATCAACTGTCGGAAATTACAAATGAACTTCTCACTACCACCCTATCAGCTCAAAAAATCGAGGTACAGTTAGATGTAGCCAATGCTTCTCTACAGTACTTAGAATAAAGAATCAATGATCAGGCAATATTCTTGCGACAAATACGAGAAAATCCAGTCGTCGCCTCGATCAAAGGTACAAACGAGGTCTACAAAGAACTAGAAAAGAAAATTAAAGACCTCGAGTTTGAGCTGAAGCTAGAGCAATCTCAGCACAGAGACCTGGCCTTGATGCGGGTCCAAAGAGAAGATGAACTGTTGAAGGAGATAGCTTAACTCAAAAGAGTCAACCAGCTACTAGTGAGAGAGGGAAGGCCGGAAATGCAAGAAGAGGCAGGCACTTCGGAGTAGCCTCAGATAGAAATACCCTCAGTATCATTTGCTAAAATGGAGACACATTCCACAATAGAGCTGAGTGGCGAGGAAGATTTTCAGGTACCCATTACAGAAGAAGACACAGTGCCCATGGTCAAACTCTCAAAGGCTGAAGAAGATGCACTAAAAGAAAAAGTTACACAAGAGGTAGATGAGCAGTGGAAGGCAGCAATGGATTGGGAGCTGAGAGTAGTTCATTCTGTCAATGTCACACAACTCATTCCCAATCAAATAAATGCGCAATGGCACCAACAGTCCCTGCCCTACCCTCTGATTAAAGTTGAGTTGCTACAGGTAAAAGAAAGGCTTTACACAGACATGCAAGTCGAGGGCGCAGATAAAGACCATCCGAAGTGGAGGTTGAGCTGGTTGAACAAAAACCCAAGATATTTGATTCTATTCATGAGAGCACGTGTGGCCCTGCAAAAAGATCCGACTTTCTATCCTGTACCAAGAGTAAAGACCTGGATAGCACACGAGGCACTACTAAAGAAGCAGCCAACTTGGCTGAATTACCCCAGATTGCCTGCTCCAAAAAAGGGACCAGCAACTGAAGAATACATGGTGAAAACCCTAAAGGGCGCCATGTCAAAATTCTACCAAATTTATCATATGCTATGCTATATAAGATCTGCCGAATGCTGCTCACATGCATCAAAGTGTTCAATGAGCCAGAGCAAGGAGGTGCCCCTTGGATGTCATTCCTCGAGGGTAACAAAGTTTTGTGCTATGATCTCAGTGGCCAACCTTCTGAAGAAGTCCTCTATGGCTTCTACGCCAGATGCATGTTTCTACCTTCACACAATATGTTGGCGTTCAAGGAAGCATTCTACACGGGATTCTTCACCTGGCGAACGAAAATATTTGCGCCAGTGATCAATAACCTCACATCAAGGTTTGTACGCTACTCAACAGTGGAGCTCAAAGACAGAGTAACTATGCAGTTTTTGCAAGCGCCAGATAAAGAAAGGAAGATGAAATACCAAAAGGCACTAAGTGTGCTTAAAGACCGCCTCGCCAGTCGCCAGCCCGAAGACTACTTCAGCCCATAAAGCTGTGTCAAGGGACAACACATGAGAGGAGGGGGGGAATGTTAGTAGCAAGCTAACACGGATACCATGTTTCGGAGTTCTCATTGTAAAACACTTATTATTTTGATAAATCGAGAATATTGTAACTCCTATTTTCTCCGATAAAGTCTGTAATTAATGAGCCGGGGCTACAAGCCTTCAGATTGTATCAACTTGTCATTACCCATCTTTGGTAGAACTCCTAGATTATTAGTTTTGACCACCAAAAACCTTGGCTAAGGTATAAAATCCAATTTTTGTAAGTTATTAAAAAGTTTTTAGATAATGAAATACACAGCGTGAGCTAACGGCGCTCACTTCTCTCCTTCTCCCGCTTCCTACTCCCTCCCCGGTTGTCACATTGCAGTCGCGTTTGTTGCATTGCAACCGTAGGTAAGAGCTCTACGCATTGACGTAAACACATCACGGTATTTTGTAGCTTTTAGCGTCGCCGACCCGTGGCCTAATTTCATCATAACTAAGAGTTTACACTTTCAAATAAAAAACTAAGCATAAGCGGTGTATTGGGGCATCCTTGCTAAGCATATAGATGCATTCTGGGTCGAAAACGACTAGGTCAAAAATCCACTGCTGTTAGTAATCGCGATTTGGCACTTGACCTAAAGTGGGGTTTGAGACCATAAGCATGTGTGCTTAGGTCTTATAAACATGTCCTAGAAGTTTCATTATGTTTGGATGTCATCTGATGCTGTAACGGATGTGATTTGTTTGCTGATGAGCGATTGGCTTTTGGTGATTTTAGTCACTTGAGTGTAGCTTGAGTTAGATGTGAGTTGTTAGTTGTTTTCCGAGAGATTGACAAACTCTTGTAGCCTCTATGCACTTGTCGAGTCAGCTTCATCCCATGGATTGACAATTTAATTATGGTTCTCGCTAATACTGCAATAAGATAGGATGGTGAGGTTAGACATGCGTCCCACACTGACTGATAGCACATCGTATCCCGTGGGATAGATGAGTGTCCATGTATCCTAGTCTGATCACAAAACCATCCTCTGTGAATTGAAGAAGATGCTCTCTATAGAAATTCATCTTCGTACCTAGCTCATGTGTAGGTTGTATCCATGTCCTCTTCGTATCTAGCTAAATCAAGTCCTGTTTGATGAACCTGGTAATCTCTGCACTAGTGAGGAAGATGGAGGGTGCATCCAAAGAGTACTGAAATGGGGGTAGCCGTTCCATACTAAAGCCATGTAACTGAAACCAAGATTCCATCTCTTCATACCAACATTATCTATCTCCCTGCAATGTCAGTTGTTGCAAAGACTCTAGTGCTAATCGAGCATATCTGTCTCTAGGGAGAGCCCAAGTGCTATGCATAAATGAAACTGATCAAGTGAGTGCCTCCACTACCAATGGAGGAGTAGCGAGCTCCGCCCTAATAATGTCATTTGGTACTGAGGCCTTGGCCCTAATCATTCGATAAATCATAGACACCAAGGGCTTCTCCATACATCTCCATCCATCAGTACTGCCAACTCTACTATGATGATCAACTGAGGGGTCCCATATCTCCACTCTATACAACATGGCCAAAGTGACCAAAGTGTCAAAGAGCCAAATCTTTGTCCGAGGTTCCGGGAACTGAACCTGCGAACATATCCTCTCAAGTCTCTTCAATGCTGCATAGGCTCTGGTCAATCGTGTATTTGATGCACGCCTCAGGGAAAATACTTGATCATTGAAATCGCCCCAAGATAAGTGTTTGTATCTGCATATTCCACAGTCTCTCGACCATATGTAAAAGTGGGGGCAGACCTCCTTACCCACTATGCCATGGTGTTAAACACCATTACCTTGGTCTTACCAAGGT
This sequence comes from Adiantum capillus-veneris, assembly GCF_014529385.1. Classification (NCBI taxonomy): domain Eukaryota; kingdom Viridiplantae; phylum Streptophyta; class Polypodiopsida; order Polypodiales; family Pteridaceae; genus Adiantum; species Adiantum capillus-veneris. Next base: position 7,967,912 of record NC_140957.1, read on the forward strand.
TCACAGACAATCCATTGTCCCGTGCAAATACATGCAATGCATCCAAATGACGTTACATCCCCTCGGGGAAATCTGAGATCAGCACAATATTATCAGCATATAATAGCAACAGAATCCATGTCCTTGCAAGCTGAGCACCTCTATCACCCTCTGCCTATACATAATCTGAAAACTCATCTACATATACCCCAAAGAGAGTCGGAGATAGGGGACAACCCTGCTTCACGTCAATGGTGGAGTGAACCATGTCGAACATGCCCTGAGTAGTGCGTACATGTCCTACCATTGTCCTGTATAAAGCTAAGATCCCCCAGATCAGCTTTGTGGGCACCCCCATGTCTTGCAATTTGCATATGAGTCTGGCTCGTGGCACTGTACCAAAGGCTTTGCGAAAATCCACAAAGCTACAATATATCCTCCTGCCATGGTGTCTACCCTCCTCAATAATGGCTATGAGTGTCAAAATCTGGTCAAGAGTGGAGAAACCTCTTTTGAAACCTGCATGTCCTGCTACCCGTATGCCCTCTCTCTCTGCCCATCCACTCAGCTCATACTCCAGAATTGATGCATATAGCCTAGCCAGAGTGTGACCAACCATGATGGTTCGATAATTCCCAGGAAGCATAGGATCTCTCGACTTGAAGATAGGCACAATAGTGGACATAGCATAGGATCTCCCGACTTGAAGATAGGCACAATCGTGGACATACTCCAAGTCTCAGGGAAACCCTCGTACATGGCTCTATTAAACATCATAGCAAGAGGCTCTGAAAGCATATCTCGAGCATGGATAAAGTGCTCTGCTACCAAAACATCATGATCCTGTGCTCTTCCTATCTTCATCTTGTCAATGGCCTTCCTTACCCTCTCAACTATAAAGAAAGTACATGTTTCTGGGCATGCCTCTGGAGGGTTAGGTAAGGGTGGATGCCCCGATGCTGTATAGAGAGATGTAGCATATTCCCCCCATATTTATGTGGAAGTGATGGCTGGCGGTGGAGAGTGATCATCGAAAAGCCTCCATGCCTCACTAGAGTCCTGATATAGATCACACTCTAATTGAGATAGGTAAGCCCTCTTCTTTCGTCGCACTAGGCGGCAAAAGATAATTCATAACTGTCTATGCGTACTGGTACCCATGAGCACCTCCCTCTGTAATATGATCCTTGTCTCTCTACACTCCTCATCATACCAACTGTTCTGAGGCATGCTCCCAGATCGTCTGCGTGTAGGCTCGCTGCGGGGATATGCCTTTGATGCTGCATCATGGAGCGTCTCTGTCAGAATCTAGGTGAGCTCATCTAGTGGTCGTCCTAGCTCCTAAGTGCATAGCTGTCTTTATATCTCATCAGTGTACACAAGATCCATCTCCCTCTTGAAGGTATACCGAGTATGTGTGGAGGCCTCTCCAAATGGAGCTGTGTTGAACTGGAACGATAGAGTGAAAGACAAGATAGTATGATCGACTGCTACCCCAACTGGCCTAGTTCCCACCATGAAATCCTGAAAGGAAGGAATGAGTCCTGGCGGAGCCATAACATAATCCATTGTACTAGCGCCATGCCAATGTGGAAAGCATGTAAAACCACTTGCTACAGGGAATCTCTGTAGGCCATTCAAAATGGTCAATCCATGTGCAATCCCCATATCAATCAAGTATCTGCCATACTCATTGTGCTCCTCATCCTATGATAATCTAGACATGCCCATTTCTATAATATCGCATCAACTCCTCTGAGGTATCATAGAATACTATCTGGTGATGGACAGTCCTAGCATTGAAATCCCCCAAGATAATAATGTCGCCATCTCTGGAAAACTCCCATATATCATCATCCAAAATAGAGAAGGGGGATTGTCTTCTAGGTGATGCATATACTGACGTACTAGGAGGGAAATAGAAAATAGCGATGTAGAGATATCTGCTTGTCTCTGCCTTCAGTATCACCCACATGTACCTAGCATGCTTATCCCTCCAAACTATATGTATCAGAGACTGTAGCTCCTCCCCGAATGAGACTTCCACTCCTCCTGAACCTTGTCCTTTGTGCTTTGATCAAGTCTCATGTCTGCAAGTTGTCTGCCATCTGTATCCGCTCACATGGGGCATGGACTGCCTTGGGGCCTGATGCATCTCAGAGTAGAAAATGATGTCTCTCCTTGTGAAACTATCCTCAAAGGACCCTACATCAAGGCACAGAGGTCCATTACAATTCCATGTAGCCACGCTGAGTGTGGTTCCACAGGTCTCGCACCGTCATGCGAGACGCTTCTCCAGAATAACCACTCGTCCATCCCTGTAGAAGGCCACTTTCCCCATCTCTCGAGTTGTCATTATCTCGGGCATAAATTCTTTCATATGAGCAAGCTATATGAGTGTGAGGTCATCTCCAAGAAATATGCATGTTTTCTTTAGTGTAGGACGCTTCTTCAAGAAGTCCTTCTTTGCCTCCATGGATGGGAGCGCATGATTAGAGCTCTTTCTTGAGAGAGAGAGAGAGAGAGAGAGAGAGAGAGAGAGAGAGAGAGAGAGAGATTTCCAATTCACTGCAAGCAGTTTGTTCATTCTGAAGTTCTCATTCAGTAAGACTTTGGAGAAAGCTAGAGAGAAGGAGAGAAAGTAGCACCATTTGAGAGATCCTACTATGTGTTATATATATATATATATATATATATATATATATATATATATATATATATATATATATATATATATATATAGAGAGAGAGAGAGAGAGAGAGGATCATGACTATAAGAAAAGTGCCATAGATTATGTCTGCACTATTGATCCTCCACGTGATAACCATAATGCATGTCAGATACCATCCACCTCGTCACTGCTTCAACATAATGTGGCAAAATACTTTCATGAAACCTAAAAAGGTCGAAAGAAAACCACGAGCTAAAGAAGCTAGTTATATCACAACCTTAATAAAAGCCAACCGATCAAAATGAAATATTAGGTCCAACGACAGGTAGCATCGAACAAGCCAAAGTCTCTTTAGAAAGCAAAAAAACAATGCTATAACAAGAGTCGAGGCCTCGGTAATCATCATATGGGTTGAGACTTGTAGACACCACCTCTTCCAAACTAGTGGTAGCTTCCCACAGGTAACATTGAACAAGCCAAAATAATTCTAGAAAGCAAAAACAATGCTATAACAAGAGTCGAGGCCTCACTAATCATCATATGGGTTGAGGTTTGTAGTCACATTCACCTCTTCCAAATTAGTGGTAGCTTTTGATGCCAACCTTTCGTATAGATTGGCATTCTCTCTACACTCTATTTAAGAGAGCATTGTATGAAGCTTATGGATGAAACAAGTTGTCAGTTTGTGATCATCTTGGTAAACTTGTCATTGGTGTCTTAAGTCTTTAACTAAGTGGTTAATCATGCCCCTGACAATATGACTGAAACTTTACTATGGTACTATCCTTATCGAGCTTGCTAAGAACATACAACAAGCTGAAAAAAGCCTTCTTGCTAGAATACGGTGAGAACCGAGGGGATAAGGATATCTTCTATGAGCTAGATAAAATCAGAAAAGATTAGCTTTCAATTAAGAGTTATGTGGAGAAGATTAAAGAGCTGACTAGGCAATGGAATGAGCCGCCATCAGAGAAACGTATGCACGCTTGCTTTCTTAGTGGATTCAAAAGCAAGAAGCTCAAAGATCAAGAAGTGCTAGCACCTACCAAAAAAATTAATGAACTGGTCCAAAGAGATCTTAAACTAAATTAGCAAGCCAAGAAGGAGATGGACATGAGAGAAAAGCAGGTTCCAGTTCTAGCGAGTCAATGATCGAAGAGCTCTAGTTCATTGGATGATAAAGAGTCAAAAGATACATCCAAGAGCAAGAAGAAGGGAGCGTGGAGTAGAAAGATTTTAGGAATTGTCCAAGTAAATCTTTCAGGTCTCTAGGACCAGACCTCCAATGGGAAAAGTAGAGACCTGGTGTACAAAATGTAAATCCTAAGAATATCAATATGATGACTGTTGCCAGGTACCTATTGCAAAGCTTTTGGGCACTTGTGGGATAACTGCGAGATTTGAATTTATCACTTTAAGGAGGGGAAGGATGTCTCCATGATAGCATTGACCAATTTGAGCACAAGAAGACATTTGAAAATGCAAAAAACGGAGCTAGTACCATTGGTATAGCTAGCACGCTCATCAAGGCACTGGACATACGAGGAAGTGTTGAGAGCCTATGAGGCGTCCGTTGAGGAAGGAGACAGACAAGCAGAGTTCGCAATGTTAAGTTCTATCGGGCATGCTCAAGATATTTTTAATTAATATATGGCTTTCCACTTCCAACATCCTCAGGCAATGGTGGGTTGGCTACTTCAGCGGATTCAAGATGTAGCGTACCAAGAGTGCGAGTTCGAATCTACTCCTCTCCCTTTTAGAGAAATCAATTGAGTGCATAGGCTGACGACGGCTGGCATACGCATGGTAGGAAGGAATCTCCCGAAACTCTGAATAAAATATCAGAGTTACCAGTACGGGGTACCAGCTGTCGCTTTGGAGGGTGGTCAATCCGGTGTTGCTGGACTGCCGGGCTGGCACTCTTATAACTCTACCCTCGTCACTATATGGCACGACTCTGGCCAGGGGGGATCTAGGGCCCAAATTTGGGGACGCGAGGCGGCTTTAATCTCGACCGTCGGATCACGCAGTGAACTCGGGGGTGAACTAGGGGCAAAAATGGCGCCCCGAGTTCACTCCTAGTTCACTCGCCTCGCGGGGTGTGGGTTGAACCTGGGACGTTTCGGTTGCCACACGAATGCCCTACCACCACGCTAACGCGCACTGATGTCCATGTTGGCACGGCACATGATCATACCCTAGTTTAGGTGCACCCCTAGCTTTCCCACCCCTAGTTCACCCTCAGTTCACCCACCCCTAGTTCACTTTGTGATATGACTCAGAGCCGTGCCATATAGTGAAGAGGTAACTCTACGGTTTTCTCTGAGCACTTACGCCAGCAAGCATGGCACAAGGTTGCCGATGCGCTGTTAGGCAAGAGTGGGCGAGACAAGGCGTATACCAGGCACATCTCAGCGAGCCTCATCCTCGAATACCCACAGTTAGAGAGGTTAAAAATTGTTCCGCAGTGACAGAGATTTGATGAGTGCAGTTGACGCGAGGTACGAGCAGAATGCCAGAGCTGTTCACGAAGTGGGCAAGGCCACAACTTTCAAGTGCAAAAGCCTACGGAGCTATTATTGTTCTCCTATTTGAAATGGTTTGAGACGTGTTTAAGCTTGGGAGATGACCCGTCGTCCCCCAAGTGCCTTGGTCTGTGTAGAAAATTGGCAAGCTATGAGTTCATTCGGTCCCAAAAAGTCTAAGCGACTTGGCAGCTATGGGGGGTCAGATCCTACAGAGTGCATCATGGAAGCAGGCGACATTTGTGAAAGCAGTTATAAATTTTCTGAGACAGGAAAAGCATTCCACAACCATCGACAACCCCTTAAACCAGTGGCTCTTGACTTTAAGATATGCAAAAATGGCATGTCACCACCCTTAGAGACATTTGTGAGCCTCTTGCGGGGTTGTATCAAGCATAAAGCATTTTGGGAAGGAAGCCAGATTCACGCCTATTTGATCAATCATGGACTTGAGGACAATGTTCTGCTGGGCAATTTGCTCATTAGCATGTACACACTGTGTGAATGCTCTGGGGATGCAAATCGGTTGTTTGTCAAAATGTTTGCTAGAGACGTCTTCACTTGGACATTGATTATCACAGCCTATACCAAGTCTGGGTACAATGAGCAAGCTATGAGGCTGTTCTGGAGGATGGAGGATGAAGGAGTTAGACCAAATAAAGTCACCTTTCTCAGCATCATCCGGGCATGCACATCCTTATCAGAGGTTGAAACTCTTTTTGCCTACATTGTCGAAGAGGAATCTGATTTTGATGAGTTTGTTGTCAGCACTTTACTAGATTTCTATGCCAAGCATGCAGCCTTGGATGATGCGTATTTTTTATTTCAAAAAGTTCAAAAAAGTGATGCTGCTCCATGGAATGCAATGATTGCTGGTTTCTCTCAGCAAGCTCTTCACAATGGAGCCTTTTCCCTGCTTGCTCGCATGCTCCATGCAGTCGTCAAGCCTGATGAAGTCACGTGTCTGACTCTGTTAAAGTCATGCATCGATCAACTTTGCCTGGCAGATGGGCAGAAAGTACATGGATTGTCTATTGAAAATGGAATGGAATCAAGCAGTTCTGTTGTCAATAGTATTATAAATATGTATGCCAAGTGCAGGAGTATGGAAGATGCAGAGCACATGTTTAACCAAGTGAAAAACCGAGATGTTGTGACTTGGTCAGTGATGATTGCAGGACATACTCAGCATGGTCATGCAGAGAAGGCTTTGCTTCTCTTCAAGCAGATGCTACTAAGTGGTATAGAGCCAAACAAGGTTGTGCTCATGTGTGCTCTTAAGGCTTGCACAGCCCTGCAATGTATGAGAAGAGGTCAGACTATTCATTCATGCATTGCGCTCCTCCACATAGAGCATGATCCCTTTCTAGGAAGCTCACTGGTTGACATGTATTCAAAGTGTGGTAGCATCAAAGATGCCCACTTTGTCTTTAAGAGTATGCCCCTACAAGATACTGTGATGTGGAATTCTATGATAGATGGCTACACTGAAGTCGGAGAAGGTAGGGAAGCTTTGAGGGTGTTCCAATACATGATTTGTGAGGGATTTAGACCTGACGAAGCTACATTTGTGAGTTCATTAAAGGCTTGCGTGGATCTTGCTGATTTGGAGCAAGGCAGGCAGGTCCATGGTTATGCTATTGAGAATAGCATGCATTCCCATTCTCAAGTTGGGAATGCTCTCATTGACTTATACGCTAAATGCGGTTGCATGACCGAAGCATGCCAGGCGTTTGACAAAATATTTGATCGATCATGGGTTACAGCTTTATCAGGAAACATACAGAATGATCTCAGTAAGGAAGGCCTGCAACTTTTTGACCAAATGAAACTTGAAGGTGCGACATCCAGTGCGTTCACATTTTCAGCTGTTTGTAAAGCATATGGAAGTCCCTTGAATTCAAATGAGGGTAAGCAAATTCATGTATCTAACCTACAACTTAAACTAGAACTAAACTCAGCCTCTCATGACGGAAGCAGTGTGGTTGATTTGTGCGGTGAAACAGCCTGTGGTCGCCAAGTTTCTAACAGACTGCCTCAAAGGGATGTTGTTTCTTATAACACTATTATTTCTGCCTGTGTTGAAAATGAGCTTTGCTTTGAAGCCATGAATGTTTTTTGCCAAATGCTTGCCGAGAACATAGAGGCTGACAGCATTACCTTTGTTTGCATGATGAAGGTATCTGCTAGCTTATCAAGTCTAGAGCAGGGAATGCAGCTTCATGCTATGTCAGTCGAAGGTGGACATGATAAGGAGGATATTGTAAGAGGAATTCTTGTTGACATGTATGCCAAGTGTGGATGCATGACACATGCCAAAAACATCTTTGATTGCATTTCTGAACAAGATAAAATGTCTTGTACATCAATGGTGTTAGGATATGCTCAGCATGGTCTTGGTCATGATGCCATTTGCCTTCTTGAACAAATGCAAAATGGGGATGTAGAGCTGGATGCAATCACTTTCATTGGTGCTCTATCTGCTTGCAATTATGGAGGTCTAGTGGGTGAGGGACTTTACTGCTTTCATCGTATGCAGCATCAGCTCTGTATGATAATGCCAAGCTCTCAACATTATGCATGTCTAGTTGATCTTCTTGGACGTGCAGGACATCTCAAAGACACAGTAGACTTGCTTCAAAGGATACCTTGCCATCCTACTGCTGCCATGTGGACAACCCTTCTTGCTGCATGTAAGCTTCATGGTGCGTTTGAATTAGAAAACTTTTTATTTAAGTGTATTGTCGGATTGGAGCCAGGAAACATTAGAACTCCTGTGTTGTCAAACCTAAAGGCTGTCGGTTGCTCTGAAGAGCAATCATGCTCCCAAAACATCAAATCCCAAGTGTGTTTAGAATAGAATTGAGAAGGTGGAGTATAGCACATGACGCTGCTGAGCGAACTCTTCGTGCTGTTTACTTTGTAAGCCCATCACCATTTTTGGTTATGCAGAAAGGAGAGGGGTCCAAGTGGACGACTCACGAGCCGTGAAAAAAAAATCATCAAAGAATCATGGCCTCTTTGAATGTAAAAGCAAGCACCGCAACGCTTGAGGCTTCGCAATGCCTGTCAGAAGCTTGCATCAACAAATCAACAAAGTTTTATCTCCCAGCAAGCAAGAGCTCAATACAGTTGAAACTCGAGGCAGCCTTGGAGAGAACCTGCGTTTTTCAACATAGTTGAAACTCAAGGAAGTTTGTGCGAGAAATCCATTGCAAGCCAAGGAATTGTTATTGAAGAGGCTAAGGTAGGAAAGGATAGCTGCACTACGAGAGAGAATAGCACCATTTACACTAGCGCAACACTGATATTGACCTCAATTGTTACTTGCGAGATTCTAGAGTGGATGCATGGTGTGGTAGCACACGTAGTCCTCTCTCTCTCTCTCTCTCTCTGTGGGCGTGACAATGTTTACAATCAAATTGAGGTCCAGCTGGGAGAGGCAGAGAGAGAGAGCGGATCAGCCCTGCATACCCCAAAGAGTTACCTGCAATCCTGAGTCAGAGACCTACCTACAAACCATGATGCAGGCAGGTATCCTGGTGGTCGTAGTCAGGCGCTGATCTCTTCACAATTAGCCTTCCCTCCCTTTCTGAGGCCAAACTCCTCGGACTCAATGCAAGGCTGTGTGGCCGCAGGCCCACAGAGACAAACTGCCTGCACAGTTGGGCTCCTCTTGAAAGATGTCACCCCCCACATCGCTTGGATTGCCATGGCCCACAAATGCTGCTGCAGCACCGCAGAGCTTCATCTTTGCTGTGAGTGTTTCCTGTAGGCCAGAGCTGGCCAGCAATCTGGTCACTTCAGCAAACTTGAGTCTCTCTTCTTCTTTCGCACTCTTAAAGAGAACAGCTGACAGACATTGGTTATTCGAAGTGTTCAAGGAATGGTGTGAATGACCGACCACAGAACTAGTCTTGCTTGGTGGGCATTGCTATAAAACATAACAAGACATAAGCAGATTGTCATCAAGCATCTAGCACTAAAGTAAACAAATACAAAGTGCATCGGCGAATCGTTAAAAAAGAAGTGCATGTGTATTTATTAAGCACATGATAATTGATTACCTCTATAGATGTCTATTAAATGGCCCAATTTCACCGCTTTCTCTACGATTGTTTGAGCAATGAAACCAAGGTATTGCTCTTTGCCGAACGTGTTCTGATAAATTTTGGAGTACAGTTGGTTACTTGCTTAGTTGGTTGTGATTGCTATCGCATCGGCTTTTGTAGTGATATACAAGCGGATGAGTAGAAGAACAATAGCTATCACAACAATTGATAGGCAACAACAATAGCTCTGCTTCAGTTGATGAGCATTGGAAAGAAGCAAGTTGTGTTCCATAGAGTTGACTATACAACAGAGGGCTACTAACGGAAGTAATTGAATCGAGCAAAGGGTTACAACTTAATCATTGTGCTTAAATCCTACTCCTTAACTTACTTTGGTAGTTGTTTGCAAATTGCCATTCAACCTGGTAATATGGGCCATTTGAGGACCCATCTTACTCTAAATCAAGCGTAGTCAATTTTTCCTTATTTCTCAGAGAGAGAAAGAGAGAGAGTTATGTGCAAAACATATCTGTGGAGGAACACATTGGGATAAAGGATTGTCCTCGTGCTAAAAAATAATTATGTAGAGAAGAATGTTGGGCTGCAATATATAAAATGCATTGCCAAACAAGAACACACATAAATTGACATCAACCACCTAGGAATAAAGTAAGCATGTACACAATGAATTAAGTATTATAATACATAAATTAAATTGTTCAACTATGAGAAAATAAGTGTGTATCTATTTGATATAAAAATACGATGATCGAGATTGAACATGTATTAGTGAGAAAAACTAAACTTAAACATTGAAAAACTCAAAAAATATAGAAAGCATCAATAAACTATAAAAATTAAACTGTCAAACTAATAATTGTGTATGGGTGTCGTCCAATTGTCCAAGTCGGAGGACACTTTTTGTGTCAAGCTACATAAAACCAATGTCAATAGTTAAAACATATCTATGGAGGGTAGGATAAAGGGTTGTCTTCGTGTTAAAGAATGGTTATGTAGAGGAGAATGTTGGGCTGCAATATATAAAATGCATTGCCAAACAAAGATAAATGTAGATTAACATCCACCACTTAAAAATAAAGTAAACATGTACATAGTGCATCAGGTATTATAAAAGTTAAATTGCCGAACTATGAAAAAAGAAGTATCTATTTGATATGAAATACGATAATCGAGATTGAGCATGTACTAGTGAGGAAAATCAAACTTAAGGATTAACTTAAGGAAGCATTGACAAACTCAGAAAATATAAAAGAACATCAATAGACTATAAAAATTAAATTGCACTACCAACCTGATAATCATGTCCGGGTGTCGTTCAATTGTCCAAGCAAGAGGACAATGTTCGTGTCAAGCTACATAAAACCAATGTAAATAGTTAAAACATTTCGTCTTACAATAAAGCATCACAGAGTGAAAATGCTAATCATATAAAAGAATGGCGGAGAGTTGACACACTAGTCTCTCCAAAAATTATATGAAACGAAAGCCATGCCTTGCCCTGTAGGCTTTATATGTTGGACCAAGCAAACACATAGGCATGGAGAATTGGATGCAGATAATGAATCTTGTAGAATTGTCGAGGTGCAACCGATCAAAACGTTCACTGCTACGAATATATGTGATTTCTGTGACACAAAGGAGAAGTTAACACCAAAAATAAATAAAATGCAGAACATTTCTTAACTTAAAGAGGTTACTCTAGTGATGAATTTTTAGTTCATAAGCTCCGTCACAATCAGGCTATGAATATTGAGTTGGTGGACGCCTCATTTTGTGTTTGGACTCTACGCTAAACTATTTAAATTAAAAAACTCAAATTGTTTCAAGTAATATTAACTTTGCATTCTACAAAAACCTATGAAACTAAGACGGATGTGACAGTAAGACAAGCATGCGATAGTTGGCCAAGCTGGCGTGTGAGCAACCGCCACTCTACTCAACTATCCTGCAATCGTCTAGCACTATGTGCGAGGTTGATGATGAACTCTGCTAGCACTTCAGAAGTACCGATGTTGGCTTTCAGTTTTGTGTAGGCCTTCAGAATGAGAGACAAGCAACAACCTGAATTCAAACAGGCAAACTTAATGCAAGAGCAGGCAAACTTAATGCAAGAGCATTGCCAAGGAACAAAAGATCTCTCCTGTTGACTCTAGCTTAGATTTGGAATTTTGACTCTTACGCTCGTTTCACCCAACCTGAGCGACAACTTATGCCCCCACTGAATGATCCAAAGTCAAAATCTCGATTCCCCAGATTCACCTCTTTTCTTGAGGACGTCAGTAATTTCACTAGCCACTCACTCAAAAATCTGGCTCTCCGCTGGCCCGCGCAACTAGGTGCATGTGAAGAATCCCTCGGCAACAGTCCAACCACCGGTACTTTGCAATCTGGCCCGCGTTGTACCATCATACACTCGCTCCAAGCAATCAGCCAAAAGAACCCACTCCTGGCCCTCGCAACTAGGTGCATGTGAAGAATCCCTCGGCAACAACCCCAGTACTTTGCAATCTGGCCCGCATTGTACCACCATACACTCACTCCAAGCAATCAGCCAAAAGAACCCGCTCATAGGGAATGTGGGCTGGTGTTCACTGCAGCCTATTTTCATGCCGTACAGGCAATACGTCAACCCCAACATCATATCCTGGGACCTCTCCAAGCTAGGAGAGCCCAAGTCAAACACAACCATTAGTGGACTCATTTCGCATAGCTTTTTATCCCCCAACACTCTTTGTCACGGGGGTATCCATTGACCATCCACAGCCAACATCAACACAAACCTCAATGGTTTTGCATCCCAATATGACTTACATCGACCAGTAACATGCTCCCAAAACCACGAAAACTAATTCGATATCCTCCGCTTAATCTTGTATTGTCTGAGCATAACCGGCTGCCTTGTTGTCTCTACCAACTGTCTCATTCTGCTCAATTTGCGTTCCAAGAGATGTGCATCCTTCTTCCAAACCTGAATCACCTTTCCCAGGTCCCATACAAGGCTCTTCTGACCATCAGCCTTTCTAACTAACTGTGCCTGGGGAATCCCCGTCTCGACTTTGAGACCCCCGCTGTCAGTATCAGAATAACCTCACATAATGTCACAATCAGGAGGCCCTTCTCAGCCGTAACACATGCCCAGCCGGTGGGCTTATCCTCCCCAAGAGGAGCCAGCCCAGGCTGCCACTTGCAATCCTAACAACCTTCAACATCAATACATGTCACAAACCCCCTACTCGGGGCTCAAAAAAAGGCATCTTGGCCCATCATTGTTTCCAACTTAACAAGTCCGAAGCACCCGCTTCTCTGCTCCAGAAGTCTCTGACTCACCTTGCCAATTTCTCGAGCTCTCAAGCCCCGTGGCATCCGAAAACCAAATCCGCCCATTCACCGCCACATAGTGGTATATATCAGATTCCAATCCCTAGCCTTCAGTTTTCCTCACAACATCCTTGCCAGTTCACGCGGGTCCAAGCTCAAACTCTGACTTACATTCTCCCCAATAGCACCGAAAACAGGGTCAACTACTGCCGAACGTTCGAGGAAATCATGCATCTCAGGGGGCATTAATCCGTTCCATTCGCCAGCCATATATCGGTCCAGAGCATACCCGGGGCTCCGGGGTTCACCACCCAAAACCCGAAAAACAGTACAATTCTGAAAAAAAAAAATCCACTGCCAGCTTACCAGTAAAAAGCATTCTCCGAGCCACGCATGTGCATCCCCACGAAGTACCAAAAAATGCTGGTCATTTCAGCGTGCCACAACACCAGCTGAGCCTATAGTATTCTCGCGAAAAGGATCCTCGTTAGGCCCAAATTCTGGTGAGATCTGCAAACATTTTGCAGTGTAACTGGCAAGCCATACCAGGCGTGCGAACCCAGGCGAAACTCAGCCGTTTTTTGCGCATCCGTAACCATCAGGTGCAACGTTCCCAATACCATATTCGATAACCAAAAACATATTCCATCTGGTCATAACTGATCTTGCCACACATTCCAGTCAACCACCAAGCCGAGCACCCTGCTGAGCTTTTCATAGAGCAGCCATCCTCAGTCTTGTACATGTGTGCACACACGATCTTCTACTCTACTTTGCCATAAATTACTTCTCTTGCGAAGGACCTCGATGCATCAGCACCAAAAACCTTCCTCTTGTCATACATTTCCTGAATCAACTCCAAAGACTCTTGCCGCTTTGCTTCCATACCCACAATCTGATCTTCTACCAAACTCTCATCCCAGCCGCAAGCAATCATACTATCAGCCAAAAGATACTTTCTTGTTTCCATTACTACACCTGGAGTTAACATCACATTCGTCTCTCGTCCGAGAGGCATCTTGCCTGGCACCCGTCGTATAGCTCCAGCTGAGCATAGGAGGCCTCTACTACCTCAACCTTGTCACACGTTGACTAGAGATTTTCAACCCCGCATGAAGGAAGTCCATCACTTACACTAGCGTCCTGCTGTTCATTGATGTCATAGGGAGTTCTCCCCCCAACTCCTCTCGAGCATAGCATATGGTCGACACCCCATTGGGCACCTCCAAAGTCTCTTCAAGGCTTTGACTAGGATCAAATGGCTCAATCCGAACCTCCACTTCTTCATTCATTTCATGGGCCTCTTCTGGCAGTACACCTGGCTCATATAATGGTTCTAAAATCTCAAGTACTTCGTCTATTCCCCGAGTCATCTCCTCCTCCGAGGCATCTGTCACAAGAGTGTGACACCATTATATATATTTGCTGGTTTCTTTCCCTTGATTTTTATTTAATTTTTGGGACCCTCTTATTAAAATCACAAATATCCGAACATTGCATGGCCAATGTGAAACGGCCGTCGGCCAAGAGTTTCACCTGCAGGAGTCACGGTGGGGCCCCACGAGATGGTTGGGTCAATCGGCACTGGAATCCGAACAGTAAAGAAGTGGCTAGGCTCAGTTAAAGTCATTTAGGCCCCTCGGCAAGACTTTATAAGTTGGTGGGTACTAGGAATTAAACCAAATGGAGCAAATTGAACACATGGCAGTAGGAGAGCAACCTAGTGTGTGTGTGTGTGTGTGTGTGTGTGTGTGAGTAGTGGGTGTAGGTGATCACAGCTTTAATGGAAAGCTTGCCTTCTCCCTTGTTTCATGAAGCACGATGACTTGCTCTTGCACATCTCTCTCTCCCCTTTGCACATATAGTAATGCCCCTCTAGTTGGGCTTCTCAGATGACCATGTACAGTTCTCGGACTTTTATGCACGTTTGCAAGGCAAGAGACTTCTGTACAGGAACCGGGTTAGCTAATTGCTGATCCCCTTCATGTACGCACAGTTCCATCGCGAAGGAATGTGAAAACAAAAAATTTTCTCGCGTGAAAACTCGTCCAATTTACAAGGGAACTGTCCCATTGCGTGCGGGAGCACCTGAAACACGCGTGGACGTGTTTACTCCGCTCAAAATGATTGTGGACGGGAGCACCTCAGACACGCGTAGACGTGTTTGCTCCGCTCAAAATGATGCAAAACAAGGAATTACAGCCTCTGTGTTTTTTTGTAGGTTTAGGGTTTTGCACCTAAATTGTAAGGTAATGCCAAGAGAGCCTCGGAAAGCCTTGGGTGCTTGTACATGACAATTTAGAGAGATTTCCCGCAAGGAATCGCGTCTGATTCAAAAGGCAAGCGACCCTACACGTGCGGTAGCTCCAGGGCTACCCACAGAAGTAATCGGAGCGCAAAACAGAGAATTACAGCTTGCTTTAATTTATTGCAAGTTTAGGGTTTTGGCTAGTTTTGATGCGTAAAGGTCCCAAGAGCTTCGGGGAAGCTAGGGAATCATCAAACAGGTGTTTTGGTGCAAATTGGAGGCCAAAAACAAAGATTTGAGTGTGCTATAATTTCTCTCTCAGGTTTTGAAAAGTGCTCCAAAGTGCATCGAAAGTCACTGCTTACTTCGGATATTGTCCGTGTAGACTTCTACTGTGGTTATGCTACCAAAATTGGGTTAGAGTAGGGGACTTTCAGCCCAATAAAAGTGAGAGCTTGTGGAGGTTTATAGGTTTTTCTGAAGTGCAATAAGAATAAAGAAACACCGAAAGGGACGCCGGTCTTTCAGGCCAACAGGGTGTCGTCTGATGGGGAGCGCTCTAGCTACCAAGCCGTGGTTTGTTTGAAGTGTTGAATCTCTATCACAGGTTTCTTTGTGTTTGTGTTGTAAAGTTAAACCAAGTAAATATTGGGTGAAAGCTAAAGTCTACCGCCCTACGGACCGGTTTCAACATCTATTCTTGTATGATGCATAAGCAAACTATCGGCCTTGAAGCCGGGCACTCCCGCATACATTTGCACTTCCCAATCACACGAGGAATAGGAGACAACAGGGCCCACCTAATGCTCCTCATCAATATTTCCACTCAAGAAATCCTCTAGAATCACACATGGCTCACAAGCCTCCAACCTCTCATCACAAGGGGCATAATTATCACCACATGTAGTAATATTCGTAAGACGGCCATTATCAAAAGCATCACAATCACTTGGAAACATAGCCTCAAGCTTTTTAATTAACTCACTTTCATCCATTTCAGTCACGCAAGACGGACTACCATCCTCACTACGATATATCTGGGCTAAAAGCCTTTCTAGCTCATCGCATATCCGGTCTAACTCCCAATCGTGTCGGTATAACTCATCCTGCATGATCACTTTCTTCCTCTCCAGCTCTTTTCTCTTCCATCTGCTTTCCCGCCTCATTACATCTATGTCTTTGTCAGGCACTTCCCTAATCCTTGGCACGTCTGTCTCAACTTAAACATGGCATCCCCAGCTGCATTCTCAATCCTCTTCTTTTGATCAATCACCTGCTCCATTTGTCAACATTTACACAAAAAACGATGCATCGCTTTTTCAAAGCAAAACCCTGCAACCTCAATATTAAAGCATGGCTTTGAAGAGCTGATCTCATCCATAGCTCTGATAGCAAATGTTAGGGTCCTTGTGCATCCACAACCAGATTAACTCAAAACAACACACAAGGGGCTCCTCCCAAGCCATGGTGTAACTCTATGGCGGAGTCTATAGTGGCCGGCAACACCTGAAAATCTGATGCAAAATACTAGAAGGCGAGAGAAGGTCTCGTAGTCTCAACTCGTCGAGCTAAGTGAGGCTCTACAACCAAAACAAAGTGCAATCAAGAGCTCTCTAGCTCGTACCAAGTACTCCGGCATACATGACAGGGGTTTGACGCCTGGCGCAAAAGTCCAGCAAGCTGCCTCAAAATTCCCAAAAGCAATAGCACCCTCTGGCTCTACGGAGTTCAAGCAGCTTCACCATCAATAGCCATTTGAGAGTACCTGCTCAAGATACTGCTTGCAAAACCCTGTAATAACCAGCCCTGCAATGCACACACTTCTCGGCTCAAGAATCTGAAAAACCATATTAGGCTTACCAAGTAAAGAAGAGGAACAACACAAAATATGCAGTGGTGATGGTCGACATAATAGCAGAAGATAACGCCACAGTCGATACGTCGATCGCAGCTAAATCTGAATGCTTACTTTTGTGTATGCTAGGCCTTTGAAAACGTTTCCTGCTTCTCACTCTTCTTGGCAAGGTCGATGATGAACTTCTGCTAACACTTTTTGAGAACGGCGGATGATGGCTTCCAAATTTGTGCAAAAATGAGAAATGAGGGACAACTACTCTAAAGCTTTTGTCACTCACCCATCTGTATGCTTGCATGCTTGAGGGAGACCCCTCTCTATCGGAGGGCTTTCGACCAGAGCTTGGCGCAGGGTTTCGGTTATCACCAGAGCGTGGCGTTTGGTACAGAGGTAAGGGCTGGAAAGCTGGCACTCATCGCGATGCAGGGTCCGGATTCCGGTTGTTTGCGCCAAGTGGGTTGTATTTTGGGAAAATTATCAAAATACCCCTCTAATTTGTGGAAATTCCCAAAATACCCCTCACCTCAAATTTCAAAAATTCCCAAAATACCCTTGTATCTATTTTAGCTGGATTGTTCACGATTTCCTAATCTTTATTCTTTTTTGACAATGTATATCCGTATTTTAGTGCTTAGCATGTAATATGTCACAAATTACCTCCCAAAAGAAGACAATTATGTCTAAAAATAATGAAGCAATTCATCTTCAAAGCCTATATAACCAGCTCAAATTCTAGTTTTAGTATCTTGTATTCATAGACAATCAGTCTTCTTATGAAAAGCTACAATTTTTTTAATTTTTTGATAAATTTACTCTCACAACCAAGGGTACTTTGGGAATTTTGGAAAATTTGAAGGGCATTTTGGGAAATTTTGACAAAATATGAGGGGTATATTGGGAATTTTTGAAATTTGAAGGGTATTTTGGGAATTTCCACAAATTAGAGGGGTATTTTGGTAATTTTCCCTTGTATTTTTAACATCATTTGCACAAACTTTCACTTTTGATTTCTCGTCCTAAGAGACATGCATTAGGCTGGGTTCAGACTGAACCCGCGGAAGAAACAAGCCTTCCTAAATGTGCCACCGCCTAGTGTGAATAGTGTGGAGGAGGAAAAGTGAAAAAGTAAAGGGGCTGAGAGAGGCCATCAACTCTTCCGGGGGGGGGGGGGGGGGGTCGGAAGAAAAATGGAGGGCTGAGCGGAAGAGTGCCTCAACTCCAGCCAATCAAACTTTGCCATGGAGGATCGACGCCCCTTTGCATTTTTCTTCCGCCGCCTAGTCTGAACCCACCCTTAGTTGATATGCCATTAAAAGATTCCCTCATCACCTCTCCATGACCTCTTCGTGCTTGTCACCTCGGCCTCGTAGTATTACCTGCCTCTGTCGCCCCCAAAACCCCTCCAATCCCCCCCCCCCCTCTCAAAGACACATACAGACACGGGTGCCACCAAGCATGCCGCTTTCTCCAACAAACCCTGATTGGTTGTGCCACGACCAAAAAAATGAGAGGGACAAAGCGAGTCAATTGCATAAGCGCCAACAATTAGCATGCAAACTGAGTAAACAACAATGGCAGAACGTCATTCAGATGGGGAGAGAGAGAGAGAGAGAGAGAGAGAGATAATGGCTAAAGGTTCTTTGTGATGTTGCCTTTTTCAAAGTCGTAGAGACATACTTCAACATATTTTTTACGCATTGTCTTTGTGGGTTACGCTTGGAGTGTTACACTTTTGCAAGGAATTTTTTAGGGGTGGTATTGGACACCCACTCCCTTTGCTCCCATTATCATCCCCTTCACCATCTTCATTACGGGACCTCAACTACACCACTCTTAGTGTTATGGGCAGTATCCCATAATTGGTCCTATGTAGGCATTAACCCCCTACTTACAAATTTTTTGTCCATGGGGTAAGCTTTCTTACGTACAGAGTCATTGTTAATGGAATGTGTAGGCCACAACATGAGGGGAGATAAGTGGTTGTAATGTTAAGGAGGATAGATTAGTGTGTCATTCATGGCAATGTCATGCTTGTAAAGGTTAGTGTAGAGCTTGAGAGAGACAATTGCACAATAGATAGAGTAAATGCAAAACAAGTTGATTATTGCATACCAAAAGAGAGTACAAAGAGCTGCATATATACAAGCTTGTCACATGGACCTTACCTTCTACACATGCTTCTCACACACATAAGCTTCTTGTTGACACACACCTCTTACCTTCATAAGGGCACACACATGCTTCACATGATTTCTTGACTAGTTGGTTTTTCATATGGGTGTGAGGTGCGACAAAATCCACAACCACAACAACCCTCCCCTGTGGGTTTCGTAGTGTAGCACTCACATAGAATATCCTTCCCTCAAAACACATTAGGGGGTAGGTGCACAATTTTGTCTCCCCTTGACACAGGAGGGTGTAGGCACACAAGCCTCCCTTGGAACAAAGTAGGGTATGGAACACAAAATCCCACAAACACAGTGGGATACACAAATCCTCCCCTACAACACAAATGAACAAAGTGTTGAACAAATGGTGTGAATGACCAACCTAGAGACAACAATGATACAACAACAATGCATTTTTTACAACATTTGCCTAAAATCCTAGTTTTGATTTCTTTTGTGATTCTCATACTTCAATAGATTGTTTACGCATTGTCTTTGTGGGTTACGCTCAGAGTGTAATACTTTTGCAAGGGTTTGTGTTGGGGTGGGTATTGGACAAGTGATTTACACCATGTGTGAATGATAAAGAAGATGAGGAAATGAAACTCACTCTCTTTGCTCCCACTATCATAACCTCCACCATCTTCATTACGTGACCTCAACTACACCACTCTCAATATCATGGGCAAAATCCCATAATTCGTCCTACTTCACCATCTTCATTACGGGACCTCAACTACACCACTCTCAATATTATGGGCAAAATCCCATAATTGGTCCTACACAAGCATGAACTCCCTCCTTACAAAAGGCCGCATACATCAAGGAAGATAAGTAGTTGTGATGTTAAGACGGGTAGATTAGTGTGCCATTCAGGGAAATGGCATGCTTGTAGAGGTTAGTGTAGAGATTGAGAGAGACAATTGCACAATAGAGTAGATGCAAGACAAGGATATTATTGCACACCAAAAGAGAGGACAAAGAGCTACATATATACAAGTTTGTCACATGGACCTTGCCTTCTACACATGCTTCTCACACACACAAGCTTTTGTTGGGGTAAAGCCCCATGTGGCCGTTTAGGCCAGGCGCCCGCCTACTATACTTATTCATTATGTACATAGTAGAATAAGGGGGCTCACATATTGAGAGTAAGTTTTTGCCCTTGCAAAACACAAGGTCTCCTCTTCTTCTCTCTTCTCCATCGCTTCACACACTCGCACACGCTCCCACTTGTGCACTTCAACTGGTATCAGAGCTCATGGCGAATGCAGGGAGCACGGTGACATTGTGGCGGAGATTGCAGTGAAACTGTGAAATTTTCAGCACTGTTTTGCAGCAGAATTTTGCCTAAGTAAAAGGTCGATTTTTAGCCTAATACCTGCGGTACTTATCAGAAATGTCGTGGTCTACAACTTTCCAATTGGAAGTTTTTCCAGATTCAGCATTGATTTTGTTATACGTTTGGCAGATTGCTTGCACGTCTAGGGTACACAACTGCAAATTTTTACAAGTCTGTTTTGACCTGTAAAAATAGTCCATTTCAGGTTCATTCTCACAACTCCCAACCATTTTTTTGAGATCTACAATTCTATAGAAGGAAGTTTCTTCAAATTCTGAACGGTTTGAGAGATATGGGTTGGTTGACTGCAGGGTGTTCAGAAAGTTGAGATTATGTATGCCTATTGTAGTGATTTGCTACATTCGAAGAACTCGGATTGAACTTTTTCATTCTCTTGTTTTGCGCGTTGATGTTTTGCTCTTAGTGAAGAGAGTGTGGATTGAGATTTTTCAACAAATTTATGCGCAAACGTTGAGAACACTTGGTGGATGTATGCATTCTTGTGGATTCTCAAGATTTGAGAATGGATTCATCACAGGTTATGTGCATTGATTATGCGATTAAGAAGATTTCGAGAGTATGGTGCACGAATTTGCAGAGAGCTTTGCAAATATTTTTGGCATGATTGTGAGTTGAATTTTTAACTGATTCGGATGCTCATTTGATACACATTTAGTGCATGCTTGATGCTCGTTTATATTGCCATGCGGCTGCACATGTGCGCTTTTCGACGGATGATATTCTTCGCCTTGCAATGGTATATGTGGGCTAGATTTCAGTTGTTTTGAGCATCAATTTGTGTCATATTTTGGTTGGTTTGCATCTAGGTTTATGCTAGTATAAGCCTCGCTTGTAGAGTGTGGTTGATGCACTTTGTGTCTTGGATTACATGATTGTTTTCCAAGTTTAAAGAGTTGAGAATTTGGGGCATCTCATGTATGCTTGAGTGCAGATTTTGCGCATGGTCTTGAGCATGTTTATGGCATGTATGGTTATTATGGTTAGATAGCCAAATACTACCAAAACTCTGCCAGATTTTCCTTGCGAGTTTATTTGTTTATGCGCATGCTTTGCAGTCGTGTTTTGATTGCATTTGGCACTCAGTGGTTGCTTTGCCATAGTGTTTTGGCATTGCAATGTGAGAGTGTTTTCTCATCGGATTATGTCATTTGACATATATATGTGGTAATCTCTTCAAGAGGGAGATTGTTTGATGATAGTTTCATCCGTTACCTCATAGTGCTCTTGGATTAGAGCAGGTTTTTGGCATCATTGAGCGGTTTTTCTCACTTGTTTCGTTACATTGATCGCCATACTTGTTGACACTTCTCTTAGAAAGCTTATGTCAGCTTATGTTGTTTTTTTTTTACAGTGTTTGGTGTATGAGTTAGCTAGGCTTTGGCTATTGTCAGTTGATCGGTTTGTGCTTGATCTTGTCACAAGTTATCGCCATGGATTTGGCATGTACATCATTGTCAGGGTTTATGCTTTTCCATACAAAGTTTGATGGTTCAAACCTTGAGCATTGGAAAGCAGGTATGCATAATGCATTGACTCGGTTGGGCCAGGTGTTGCCACTACAAGGGCATGGATGCTAGGCCAGAGTCTATGACTGACGATGAGTGGGGGACTTGGATGAGCTCACACGTTCGACGATCATGTTTCACCTTGGTGAGTCTGTCTGTCGCATTGCTTTGAATGCATATGCAGCTAGAGAGTTATGGCAACGATTGTGTAATGCTTTTGGCACAAATGAGTCTAGAGAGATGCCTACAGTCAAAGGACGATCTTGTAAACACAGAGATGTTGTGTGTTGGCATTGTGGTCATATAGGGCATGTACGTAGGTATTGTTTTTGGCGGATGAGACAACATAAGAGACAACACAAGAAGGACGCTATCACTTTGGATGATGTGACACAATGGATGCCAGGTAGTGCTAGATGAGTATAGTTTTAGATTGCATCGTGGACAACTAGTCATAGCGAGAGGTGCTAGTGTTGGCACGATTTATGCGCTGCGAGTACGCCACATGCGAGACAGCACAGTCTTCATGAGTACACAGCCATGCAGAGAGACGAGGCACGTCTCCTTTGCGGATAGGTTGCATGATGATCCATATTGTGAGCATGTTGAGCCAGTTGTGCAGCGAGGCATGTCATTTGTGGATACGATGACGAATATGGATGGCTTGAGTGTTGAGGATCCATCCGTGATTCACTCATTCATGGATATTCTTAGGCCAGAGGCTAATGCATGTGATGTGGAGCTAGGCATTGCTCTTGCCACACAGGGTTCAGGACAGATAGATGCTCTTGGTGCGCATGTGACATGCGATGGACACGAGGATGGATTCCAAGGATCGGGGTTTGGGTGTCAGGGTGATTTCCATGAGTGGATTTCTGAGCCAAATATGACTGAGATGGTCAGATTGGCAGAGATCTCCACGATTGCATCAACATTTGGGAGTCTCATGTACGAGATACTAATCTTGAGACCCGAGATTCATTTGCAATAGGTGTATTTGTAGTGGGAGCAGTCATTCATTGAGTAACTAACGTTTGCCTTGAGCATAGGGGTACTTTGCAATGTATGGTGAGATACCTGCGGGATGTGTGCGGCTTTGGTGAGGAATATGTGGTTGATCACTCTATACTTCCTATACAATTAGAGCTGGATACACACAGATTTAGTGAGCCAGTGGATGTTGGATGAGGTCATTCTTGTGATGGCCTTGTAAAAGTTTTGTACGGTTTTCTTTTCTCTCTCACAGCCACATTGGCCTTTACGTGGGAGGTTGTTCCATGTGGCCGATTAGGCCAGGTGCCCGCCTACTATACTTATTCATTATGTACATAATAGAAATCTAAATACGTCTATACAATTAGGACACCTTGGTTACTTCTTAGTGGGGCATGAAATGATTTTTCATTCTTGATGTTCCAACTATTTGTGAATCATTTGATTTTGTTTAGTATGCTACTCAAAGTAGTTGTACACATTATATTATTGAATCCACCAAAAAACCTTTAAAGCATAAGCTTCTCTTCTTAGTGTATAAACCAACAATGGAATTGCAATGATTTTAAGGAAGAGAAGCCAAATGATTTTTCATTTTTGGTGTTCTATATGTTTGTGAATCATTCTATTTTGTTGAGTATGCTACTCGTAGTACTTGTACACACCATATTGTTGAGTCCACCAGAAAACCTTTAAAGAACAAGCTTCTCCCCTCAATCTATAAATCAACTTACACAATTGCAATGACAATAAGGAAGAGAAGGCAAACTCATGATAATTTGCAAGTGCAAGGCTTTTATCCTTTTGTTCTAATGGCTAAATTCACAATGGTGAGTAGGTTATATTCATAAAGCCAAAAAATTACAAATTCTTGCCATGCTCGTGATGAGGCATGACTGCTTAAAAGGATCAAAGATACATCAGATGAAGGTGTTGCTACCCCACACAATGGAAAATCCCACCTTTTCACCCATGCAAGTGTGTCATTGTAGCATCCATGGTTTTAGGCCACCCTTTAGAGTTTCTTTGTTTTCCAATGGAGAAGTATCCTGTTATCTTGGACTATCTAGGAGAACTTAGCTTTTTCCATGGAGCTCTCAAAGATTCCACAATTCCTTGCCTTCCAAATGTGTTTGAAGTAGTAATATCTCATGACTTGCATAGCGATGAGCAGTGCATGGCTCTTGAACACCTTCCCTCCCATGAAGAGATTGTTCTTGAAGAATCCTATTTTCTAGGTTCTTTGGACCCATTTGCAGATCTTTCCTACAAGGCCACATATCGTCAGGCACTCCTTGAAAAGGTGAGGGAGGTCTTCACAAGACATTTTGTATTGCAAGCATCTATCTATACCAATTTTCATGGCAAGAACTTCACTCCAGTCGACATGGCTCCCCAAAGTACCTTCCATAAGAAAACTTTTGTCCCATGCGGCTTCAATATTGAGGGTTCCATATTCTTCATGACTGTCTCCCATCTTGAGCCTCGTCAGTTTAAGCCCAATTGCTTGTTAAGTGGGAAGAACCAATCCTTTGAGGCCATATGGGTGAGGTATACATCCTTAAGTTTGCAGTTTTAGGAAATGTCTATTCATTGGCCACCACCAAGCTATCCACTTGAACTTGGATTTGTAGTTTGGTAGATACCATATGTTAGGCTACTCACAGGCTTTGTTGATCTGTAAACTTTTTCCCACTGAGGTTGAACTGGAGAGTTAGTTGCTTTGTTCCTCTCCAACATCTCCTGCTATAGTCCCAAAGTTGGGTTGTATGCCAATGCCCTTGTTATTAAGCTTTTTAGCAACTTCCGTCCAAAAATGGGTAAGAAGGATGTCTATAAATTTATGTCTCTAGCCTTGGAGGGCCAAGGTGACCAATGAGATATAGAATTGTGGAAGTACCTTCACATCACTCCCCATTCCAACATTTTATTGCTTTGCTGCATTTTCAAGTGAGCTATTCTATGGTGTCCCCAAGGTTTGAACGGCCCAATGAGGGGTTCTAAGGATTTTATCCTCAATGTAAAAACTAGATTCTCTCCTTTTTTTCTCTCTTATAAAATTGTGATGATTAGAAGGAAGAAAATAGAAAGCCATGATATTTGATTTGTAAATGGCAATGGTCATGAGACAAACCTGAGAATAAACTATTCACCTCATCATTATAGTGTCAATATTTTGCATCTTTGAGAAGGCATGTGTGTGTGTGTGTGTGTGTGTGTGTGTGTGTGTGTGTGTGTGTGTGTGTGTGTGTGTGAGAGAGAGAGAGAGAGAGAGAGAGAGAGAGAAAGATTACCTAGTGCATTTTGTTTTTGGGAAGGGGGGGCTATCAAAAAGTTGGGGTCATGAAGTAAGATGCCATGCATGTTAATTGAGATCTAAACACATGTATACAATTAGACACTTGAAATACTTCTTAGTGGGGTATCAAATGATTTTTCATTCTTGGTGTTCCAACTATTTGTGAATCATTTGATTTTGTTTAGTATGCTATACAAAGTAGTTGTACACATCATATTATTGAGTCCACCAGAAAACCTTTAAAGCACAAGCGTCTCTCCTTAATGTATAAACCAACGGACACAATTGCAATGATTTTAAGGAAGCGAAGGCAAATGATTTTTCATTTTTGGTGTTCTATATGTTTATGAATCATTCTATTTTGTTCAGTACGCTACTCGTAGTACTTGTACACATCATATTGTTGAGTCGACCAGAAAACCTGTAAAGAACAAGCTTCTCCCCTTATTGTATAAATCAACTCACACAATCGCAATGACAATAAGGAAGAGAATGCAAAGTCATGATAATTTGCAAGTGCAAGGCTTTTATCCTTTTTTTAAAAATAGAAAATTTCACAATGGTAAGTAGGTTATAATGATAAAGCCAAAAAATTACAAATTCTCGCGATTCTCGTGATGAGCCATGACTCCTAAAAGGATCAAAGACACGTCAGTTGAAGGTGTTGCTACCCCACAAAATGAAAAAGCCCATCCTTTCACCCATGCAAGTATGTCATTGCAGCACCCATGGTTCGAGGCCACCCTTTAGAGTTCCTTTGTTTTCCAATGGACAAGTACCCTATTATCTTGGACTATCTACATGAACTTAGCTATTTCTATGGAGCTCTCAAAGATTCCACAATTCCTTGCCTTCCAAATGTGTTTGAAGTAGTAATATCTCATGACTTGCATAGCGATAAGCAGTGCATGGCTCTTGAAAACTTCCCTCCCAAGAAGATATCGTTTATGGATAATCCTATGTTTCGGGTTCTTTGGATCCATTTGCTACAGGGCCACATATTGTCAGGCACTGAGGTATTCACAAGCCGTTCTGTATTGCGAGCATCTATCTATACCAATTTCCATGGCAAGAACTTCACTCCAGTCGACATGGCTCCCAAAAGTCCCTTCCATAAGAAAACTTCCATCCCATGCAACCTCAAGATTGAGGGTTCCATATATTCCTCATGATTGTCTCCCATCTTGAGCCTGGTCAGTTTAAGCCCAACTGCTTGTTAAGCGGGAAGAACCAGTCCTTTGAGGCCATAAGGGTGAGGTATACATCCTTAGTTTACAGTTTTAGGAAATGTCTATTCATTGGCCACCACCAAGCTATCCACTTGAACTTGGTTTCATAGCTTGGTAGATACCATCTGTTACGCTACTCAAGGGCTCTATAGATCATTCAACTTTTTGTCCCACCAAGGTTGAACTGGAGAGCTAGTTGATTTATTCCTCTCCAGCAGCTCCTGCTATAGTCCCAAAGTTGGCCTATATGCCAATGCCCTTTTTATTCATCTTTTTTAGTAACTTCCCTCCAAAAATGGGTAAGAAGGATGTCTCTAGCCTTGGAGGGCCAAGGTGACCAATGAGATATAGAATTGTGGAAGTACCTTGATAGCTCTTCCCATTCCATGCATTGTGTTGCTTTGTTGCATTTTCAAGTGAGCTCCTCTACCATATCCCCAAGTTTTGAACAGCCCAATGAGGGGTTCTAAGGCTTTTATCATGAATGTATAAACTAGATTCTCTCTTTTAAAATTGTGATGATTAGAAGAAAGAAAATAGAAAGCCATGATATTTGCTTTGTAAATGGCAATGATCATGAGACAAACCTAGGAATAAACTATTCACTTCCTCATTATAGTGTCAACATTTTGCATCTTTGAGAAGGCCTACTACTACTACTTTACTACTTGGTCTACTCTCTTCCCATTATGTGGAATCTTTAGAGATTCCACCAGACGCTGCACTCAAGGCATCATATATAAAATAAGCTCATTGAATTTAACTACAAAATCAAACGAGTGAATTTTGTGCATCATGGATAGCTTTTTGTGTTGACTACTCCTCCCAAGGTGTGTTGGTAATCCTCTCACAAACCCCTGCATATTAAAAAACACAATGTCTTGCTCTGTTCACCCTTGCATAAGTTCTTCTATTCCTCACAACCTTCATCTCTTGCCATTTTTCCCCATACTGCTATTTGACACTTTACTTTCTTTTTCTATTTGATCCAAAGGGGGGATCCCTTCCACAAAATTTGAAGAACCTACTAGCAAAGAGTACATGGATTTCAAATCATCCTTACCATAGATTACTTCCACCAAGCATGACAAAGAAAAACCTAAAAGCAATAAGGATAAGGCTATTGTTGCAGACACTTGTATTGTTGTTGCTCTTATTTGTCTGTGTGTGTCTGAGAGAGAGAGAGAGAGAGAGAGAGAGAGAGAGAGAGAGAGAGAGAGAGAGAGAGATTACCTAGTGTATTTTGTTTTTGGCAAGAGGGGGCTATCAAAATTTTGGGGTGATGAAGCAAGGTGCTTGATTGAGATCTAAACACATGTATACAGTTAGCACACCTTGAATACTTCTTAATGGAGCATCAAATGATTTTTCATTCTTTGTGTTCCAACTGTTTGTGAATAATGCATTCAGTTTTGTTTAGTATGCTACTCAAAGAAGTTGTACACATCATATTATTGAGTCCACCAGAAAACCTTTAAAGCACAAGCTTCTCTCCTTAATGTATGAACCAAGGGACACAATTGCAATGATTTTAAGTAAGAGAAGGCAAATGATGTTTTATTTTTGGTGTTCTATATGTTTGTGAATCATTCTATTTTGTTGAGTATGCTACTAGTATTACTTGTACACATCATATTGTTGAGTCCACCAGAAAACCTTTAAAGAACAAGCTTCTCCCCTCGATGTATAATTCAACTTACACAATCGCAATGAAAATAAGGAAGAGAAGGCAAAGTCATGATAATTTGCAAGCTGACCACTCCACCCTAGGGGTGTTGGTAATCCTCTCACAACCCCCTACATATTAAAAAACACAAAGTCCTGCTATGTTCACCCTTGCACAACTTCTTTTACTCCTCACAACCCTCTTCTCTACCAGCTGTGCACAGTCTCTTGCCAGTTTTTCGCAGACTGCTATTTGACACTTTACTTTCTTTCTCCATTTGATCTAGAGGAGGGATCTTATGAGATCACCACAAATAACCACCTTCCACAAAATTTGAAGAACCTACTAGCAAAAGAGTACATGGATTTTAAATCATCCTTACCATAGAGTACTTCCACCAAGGATGACAAAGAAAGACCTAAAGGCAATAAGCATAAGGCTATTGTTGCAGATATTGGTACTGTTGTTGCTCTTACTTTTGTGTGTGTGTGTGTGTGTGTGTGTGTGTGTGTGTGTGTGTGTGTGTGTGTGAGAGAGAGAGAGAGAGAGAGAGGATACTATATGATGTCACACCCATGCACATATACAACCAAAAGTACAACTTCATTCCTTGCCATTTGACATTGCTCCTATGGACCTCTTCTTTATATGTTTTTCCTTGTTGGCTCGTATGAAATGTATATAAAAATGACATATATATCAAGATAGTCCAAATCCATTGCATATAATGTGCTGTCTCTCTAACACACCCAACAAAGCCTAATTTATTGATCTCGACATTTTTAGAACATTCCCTATAAGATACATACTGCAGGATGCATTTATAATCTCACTTCTTTTGTGTAACGTAGTACATATACCCCCCCCCCCAAGGGAAGCGTTATGTAGATAGAAAAAAATTTAGAATACATACACTACCTAGAGCTACACTTTCTCAAAGAGAACCTTTGCGTCATGTATTCTTCACGGAGTTACTCTTCTATGTATAATGTCACCGAGTGAGACTTCCATTGCCTCCGATGATGGTGCTGTCGGGCAACAATAAAGTAATAATAAAATGATATTTGCAACTCGCAAACACAAAATGGTCTTACTTAGTGAATCTTTATGCCAACTTGTTGCATAATGCCACTTTCCTTCAAGATGCAAGCATGGGTGATTGCATAATATTAAGAAAAGATCTCAAATCACATTTACTGCTTTCCTTGCTCTTGTTTGACATATCAAA
Source organism: Adiantum capillus-veneris (assembly GCF_014529385.1). Taxonomy (NCBI): domain Eukaryota; kingdom Viridiplantae; phylum Streptophyta; class Polypodiopsida; order Polypodiales; family Pteridaceae; genus Adiantum; species Adiantum capillus-veneris. The sequence goes on from NC_140957.1 coordinate 7,997,033, forward strand.
CATTCAATGAGGTCATATTAACCACACATCAGATAGAAAGTGAAACAAAGTAGTGCAAGGTACTGGTGGTTGTTTGGAAGAGTTACAAACTATTGATCATACCATTTAAGATTAGATGTATCCTTATGGAAATCCTCCCTTCTCCTTTCCCATATAGATTTAGTGTCAGCTACTCAATCACATAGTTGAGGATAGAGCCATTTCTTTATAGATTTAGTGTCAATTACTCAATCACATAATGCAGAATACAACCTTAATTTGGATCAATGGTTTTGCTAATGTTAGGTAGTGAATGGGCTAGACCAAGAGTGCAGGTAATGGTGGATAACTTATACATTATATTTGAATGTGAACACCCTTGCTAGGGGCACCAACAAAGAATAGATGCTGAATTTTGTACATACCTCACCCTATGCATGTTCAACTTCTTCAAGGTTTTTTAGGTTTAAATTTTTCATTGTGTTATATCGATGTGGTTTGTTGTATATCATTTTCTCACAGTGTGGCTCATGTAGTTTTTTTCATATAAATAGTAGCACCCCAATTGGCATATCAATTTGAGCAGCTCATAGCGAGTACCTTTGGATTTGTCCACATGTGCCTGGTATGACACGCAATTTGTACCTTGTTATGCCTCGTGGTTGTTTGCATAGGCTTTGTCTCTTGGGATCTAGTTTTGTAGCTATTGTAATTTCTAGGCCCTCACCGTACTTGGGGGGGAAGAAGAGGATTTTATATTCATGTTAACAAATGGCTATCGATGGGGCACATTAAATATGATTTTGAGTCTCATCTCCATTGACTGATTTTTCACTATCTAATTGTAGTTAAATTGTGGATGATTTGGAAGGCTCTATAGATGCTTGCATATTATTGGTAGTTAGCCTTACCCTTATGGTGATACACTTAATGGTATTTGTAATTAGCTAGTTCACACTCTTTGTAGTTGGTGGGATACTTTAATCAGGTTCTCCAAGAAGGCCAAAACCATATGTCAAGGAAACCCACTTTAGTGAGCCTGTAGGTTAAGGCAACAATGGTGAGTCCGATAAACGCATCAACGGTAACGAGTAGCACACACCACATAGTATCTGGAGTTGATGACATAAGTGGGGATGCCAGAGGGTGGAGGGACTACCATGTGGCACACCTTTATCACACTATTACATATAGAAGAGAAAACTAAAATTACCTTCCTATTACCCACGTGTGATAGACTAGTTAGCCCAATTCCTTCTCAAGTATCTCTTCTCATGCATGTTTGAGTCTCTCTCTCTCTCTCTCTCTCTCTCTCTCTCTCTCTCTCTCTCTCTCTCTCTCTCTCTCTCTCTCTCTCGCGTGTAGATGAGAGAAGAAGAGGAAACTTTCTAGAATAACCTATCACCTTTCTCGTAGGTCTTACAAAGATAAGCACCCCTTTGTGATTCCATCTATCATAACCAAAGCTTTGAACACATGAATGCTCTTTACATGTGTGTGTGTGTGTGTGTGTGAATTTCTAGAATAACCTATCACCTTTCTCATAGGTCTTACAAAGAGAAGCACAACCTTTGTGAATCCATCTATCATAACCAAAGCTTTGAACACATGCTCTTTACATGTGTGTGTGTGTGTGTGTGTGTGTGTGTGTGTGTGTGTGTGTGTGTGTGTGTGTGTGTGTGTGTGTGTGTGTGTGTGTGTGTGTGTGAGAGAGAGAGAGAGAGAGCATCATTTTGTTATTGCAAAAAAGAAATTTTTAAAACAATTTTGAAAATGCTACTAGAACATACAGGGGTGGTAATTTTGTCAATAAAAGCATCATTTAAGGGCATGGTTGAAAGTAGCATATTCTTTCTAGGTTAACTCAGTATGTTTTGTGAAAATTTTCTACTCCATGTTTTGACTAATAAAGGGATTGAAAAATTAGGTCAAGTGCAAAGGGGACCATCAAAGGTGAAAAATTGTACCAGCCTCAATGGATGTAAATGTCACCAATGTGAATTATAGCCTACCAATATCTTCTAAAGAGTTTCTATACGCTACCTATTGCAAGGACCATGTTCCAATATACAATGCTTTTGGATCTTGATGAAGGCAAGTGTCTATGGTTTTCCATTGATTAAGGAGATATCCTTTATACTCTTTTCTTGATTTGTACTTGCTATTAGCCGTGTGCTACCGCACAATGGTTTTAAGACATTAACAACAAAGTTATTGTGAACGGAGTGCCTCTAATCTTACTCTAGCCTTCAAGAACCTATATAGGTAACCCCTAAATTCAAGTCCTATAGCTTTGTTTCTCCATTCTAGTTTGCTACTATAAACACGTGTACACAATTAGCACACCTTAAATACTTCTTAGTGGGGCATCAAATGATTTTTCATTCTTGGTGTTCCAACTTTTTGTGAATCGTTCGATTTTGTTTAGTATGCTACTCAAAGTAGTTGTTCACATCATATTATTGAGTCCACCAAAAAACATTTAAAAAGCACGAGCTTCTCTCCTAAATGTATAAACCAACTCACACAATTGCAATGATTTTAAGGAAGAGGAGGCAAATTATTTTTCATTTTTAGTGTTCCAACCGTTTGTGTATCATTCTATTTTGTTTAGTATGCTACTTGTAGTACTTTTACACATCATATTGTTGAGTCCACAAGAAAACATTTAAAGCACAAGCTTCTTCCCTCAATGTATAAATCAACTTACACAATTGCAACTACAATAAGGAAGAGAAGGCAAAGTCACGGTAATTTGCAAGTGTAAGGCTTTTATCCTTTTTATTTAATAGAAAAATTTAGAATGGTGAGTAGGTTTATTGATAAAGCCAAAAAATTACAAATTTCTACATGCTTGTGTAAGCCATGACTTCTTAAAAGGATCAAAGATACATCAGTTGAGATGTTGTTACCCCACACAATGAAAAAGCCCACCCTTTTACCCATGCAAGTCTCTCATTGCGGCACCCATGGTTCTAGTCTACTCCTCGGAGTTGCTTTATTTTCCAATGGGGATGATCGTTTATCATGTTTTCTTGGACTATCTCCGAGAACTTAGCTATTTTTATGGAGCTCTCAAAGATTTGATAGTTCCTTGCCTTCCAAAAGTGTTTGAAGTAGTAATATATCATTACTTGCGTAGCAATGAGCAATGCCTGGCTCTTGAACACCTTCCTTTCCATGAAGAGATTGTTCTTGAAGAATCCTTTTTTCCAGGTTCTTTGGACCCATTTGCAGATCTTCCCTACAAGGCCACATATCGTGAGCCACTCCTTGAAAAGGTGAGAGAGGTCTTCACCATCCGTTCTGTATTGTGAGCATCTATCTAGACCAATTACCATGGCAAGAACTTCACTCCAATCAACATGGCTCCCCAAAGTACCTTCCATAAGAAAACTTTCATCCCATGTGGCCATTGAGGACTCCATATATTCTTCATGACTATCTCCCATCTTGACCCTAGCCAGTTTAAGCCCCACTGCTTGTTTAGCGGGAAGAACCAATCCTTTGAGGCCATAAGGGTGAGGTATAGGCCACCACCGAGATTTCCACTTGAACTTGAATTCATAGTTCGGTAGATACCATTTCTTAAGCTGCTCAAGGGCTCTGCTGATCAGTAAACTTTTTGTCCCACTGAGGTTAAACTAGAGAGCTAGTTGCTTTGTTCCTCTCCATCAGCTCGTGCTATAGTCACAAAGTTGGCCTATATGTCAATGCCCTTGTTATTAAGCCTTCTAGCAACTTCCCTCCAAAAATGGATAAGAAGGATTGCATGTAGCCTTGGAGGGCCAAGGTGACCAATGAGATGTAGAATTGTGGAATTACCTTGACAGCTCTCCCCATTCCATGGATTCTGTTGCTCTGTTGCATTTTTGAGTGATCTCGTCTATCGTATCCCCAAGTTTTAGGATTGCCCAATGAGGGGTTGCAAGGCTTTTATCCTCAATGTATAAACTAGCTTCTCTCTTATTTATCTCTCTTATAAAATCTTCATGATTAAAAGGAAGAAAAGGGAAATCCATGATATTTGCTTTGTAAATGGCAATGATCATGAGACAAACCTAGGAATAAACTATTCACCTCCTCATTATAGTGTCGGCATTTTGCATCTTTGAGAAGGCCTACTACTACTATTCTACTACTTGGTCTACTCTCTTCCCATTATGTGGAATCTTTAGAGATTCCACCATACGCTCCACTCGAGGCATTACATATACAATAACCTCATTAAATTTAACTACAAAATCAAACTGGTGAATCTGTGCATCAAGGATAGGTTTTTGTGCTGGCCACTCCACCCAAGGTGTGTCGGTAATCCTCTCACAATCCCTTCCATATAAAAAAAACACAATTTCCTACTATGTTCCCCTTGCACAACTTCTTTTACTCCTCACATCCCTTGTCTCTGCCACCTATGCACAACCTCTTAACACTTTTCCCCAGATTGCTATTTGACACTTTAATTTCTTTTTCCATTTGATCCAAAGGGGGGATCTTATGAGTCCCCCCAAATAACCCCCTTCCACAAAATTTGAAGAACCTACTAGCAAAGGAGTACATGGATTTTAAATCATCCTTACCATAGATTACTTCCACCACGGATGACAAAGAAAGACCTAAAAGCAATAAGCAAAGGATTTTGTTGCAGATATTGGTATTGTTTTTGCTCTTATTTTGTGTGTGTGTGTGTGTGTGTGTGTGTGTGTGTGTGTGTGTGTGTGTGTGTGTGTGTGAGAGAGAGAGAGAGAGAGAGAGAGAGAGAGAGAGAGGGTAGTGCATTTTGGTTTTGGTAGGGGGGGGGGGGGGGGTGTTGTACATTAGGCAGCTATAAAAATTTGGGGTCATGAAGTAAGGTGTCATGCATGTTGATTGAGATCTACACTAAATTTACCATTCTCAATGCATATTTACAACGTTCTACTTTATAGGTTAGTATCCCTTGGAAATCCTAGCAAGTATATTGTCATAGATAGCGACCTCAATCTTGAAGTTGTCCACATGCCAAGTTTAGAATGGCATGCAAGTGTTTTTGGTCACTAATCTTGGTCAACGCTATCTTCCATTCAATTTATTTTGGTCCATGTCATACCGCAAATATTAGCAAGAGGAAAAGCTACCCTATCTTGGGCACTCTAATGACTTGTAGCCCAACTTGAAATTGATGGAGCACCTTGGGTCTCTTTAATGACATAAGTGAGACTTCCACCACATACACCAACAAAGTAGAAGAAGAAGAGGGGGGGGCGAGAGAGAGAGAGAGAGGATACTATATGATGTCACACCCATGCGCATATACAACCAAAAGTACCACTTCATTCCTTGCCATTTGACATTGCTCCTATTGACATGTGCTTCATATTTTTTTCCTTGCTGGCTCATATGAAATGTATATAAAAATGACATATATATCAAGATAGTCCAAATCCCTTGCATATAATGCGTCATCTCTCTAACACACGCAACAAAGCCTAATTTATTCATCTCAATATTTTGGGAACATTGCCTATAATATACATACTTCAAGATGCATTTATCATCTCACTTGTTTTGTGTATCTTGCTACGAATACCCCCCCCCGCCCCCGCGCGCGCCCAAGGGAAGTGCCTTATGTAGATAGAAACATATTTAGAATACATACACTACCTAGAGCTACACTATTCTCAAAAAGAATCTTTGCGTTATGTATTCTTCATGGAGTTACTCTTCTATGTATAATGTCACCGGGTGAGACTTCCATCACCTCTGACGACAATGTTGTCGGGCAACAATAAAGTAATAATAAAATGATATTTGAACCTCGCAAACACAAAATGGTTTTACATATGCACATTCTTTCATAGTGAATCTTTATGCCAGCTTGTTGCATAATGCCACTTGCCTTCAAGATGCAAGCATGGGTGATTGCATAATAAGGAAAAAAGATCTCAATTCACATTTGCTGCTTTCCTTGCCCTTGTTTGACATATCAAACAATCAATGAGGTCATATTAACCACACATTAGATAGAAAGTCAAACAGAGTAGTGCAAGGTATGATGGTTGTTTGAAAGAGTTACAAACTATTGATCATACCATTTAAGATTAGACGTATCCTTATGGAAATCCTCCTTTCTCCTTTCCCATATAGATTTAGTGTCAGCTACTCAATCACATAGTTGAGGATAGAGCCTTTTCTATATAGATTTAGTGTCAGTTACTCAATCAAAAAATGGAGAATACAGCCTTCATTTGGATCAATGATTTTGCTAATGTTAGGTAGTGAATGGGCTAGATCAAGAGTACAGGTAATGGATAACTTATACATTATATTTGAATGTGAACACCCTTGCTAGGGGCACCAACAAAGAATAGATGTTGAATTTCGTACATACCTCACCCTATGCATGTTCAACTTCTTCAAGATTTTTTAGGTTTAAATTTTCCATTGTGTTATTTCAATGTGGTTTGCTGTATATCATCTTCTCACAGTGTGGCTAATGTAGTTTTTTTCATATAAATAGTAGCACCCCAACTGTCATATCAATTTGAAGCATGTCAGTTTGAACAGCTCATAGCGAGTACCTTTGGATTTGTCCACATGCGCCTGGTATGGCATGCAATTTGTACCTTGTTATGCCTAGTGGGTGTTTGCATAGGGTTTGTCTCTTGGGGTCTGGTTTTCTATCTATTGTAATTTCTTGGCCCTCACCGTACTTGAGGGGGAAGAAGAGGATTTTATATTCATGTTAACAAATGGCTATCGATGGGGCACATTTAACATGCTTTTGAGTCTCACCTCCATTGGCTGATTTTTCACTATCATAATTGTAGCCAAATTGTGGATGATTTGGAAGGATAGATGCTTGCATATTATTGGTAGTTAGCCTTGCCCTTATGGTGATAAACTTGATGGTATTTGTACTCATCTAGTTCACGCTCTTTGTAGTTGGTGGGATACTTTAATAAGGTCCTCCAAGTACGCCAAACCATAGGTCAAGGAAACCTACTTTAGTGAGCCTATAGGTGAAGGCAACAATAGTGGGTCCGTTGGACGCATTAAGGGTAGCGAGTAGCACATGCCACATAGTATCCGGAGTGGATGCCATAAGTGGGGATGTCAGAGGGTGGAGGGACTACAATGTGGCACACCTTCATCACACCATTACCTATAGAAGAGAAAACTAGAATTACCTTCCTATTACACATGTGTGTTAGACTAGTTAGCCCAATGCATTCTCAAGTATCTCTTCTCACGGATGTGTGAGTCTCTCTTCTCTCTCTCTCTCTCTCATGCATAGATGAGAGAAGAAGAGGAAACTAGAATAACCTATCACCTTTCTTGTAGGTCTTACAAAGAGAAGCACAACCTTTGTGAGTCCATCTATCATTACCAAATCTTTGAACACATGAATGATCTTTACATGTGTGTGTGTGTGTGTGTGTGTGTGTGTGTGTGTGTGTGTGTGTGTGTGTGTGTGTGTGTGAGAGAGAGAGAGAGAGAGAGAGAGAGCATAATTTTTTATTGCAAATTTTTTTTAAAAAAAACAATTTTGAAATGCTACTGGAACATACAAGGATGGTAATTTTGTCAATAAAAGCATCATTTTAAGGGCATGCTTGAAAGTAAATTGGATGCACGTTTGTTTAGCCGCACTCGTTCAGGCTCTCACCATGCATCTTATGCATTAGATTGTTATGATTTGGCTGTGTCTAGCCTACATGATGTTGAGGAACCTCTATCATTTGACGAAGCATAGAATTCAAAATATTGGATGGCTACCATGCAATCAGAATATGATACACTTATAGAAAATGACACATGGACTTTATGTGATTTGCCTCCTTGCAAAAAGGCCATTGGTACAAAGTGGGTTTACAAGTTGAAACGCAAGCCAGATGGTGAGATTGATCGCTATAAGGCTCGACTTGTTGCAAAGGGTTATGCACAGCAAAAAGGCATAGATTATGAAGAGACTTTTGCTCCCACTTGTCATATGACTACTGTGCATTTTCTATGTGCATTGGCAGCTCATTTTGGTTGGCATGTATATCAATCAGACATATGGTTACCATTTTCTTGAATGGTGACATATTTGAGAAAGTTTATGTAATGCAGCCTCGCGGTTTTTTCAAGAAAGGACAAGAGGATAAGGTGTGCAAATGTAACAAATCTTTGTATAGGTTGAAGCAATCTTCTTGTGCTTCGTATGAGAAGGCCGACACTCATTTGGTCAAACGAGGCTTTCATAACAGTCTAGGAGAAAGCACATTGTATGTAGAGCGTGAGGGTGATGTACTTCTCATTGTGGTTCTTTATGTAGATGATTTGCTGATCACTGGACCAAATGAGAGACATATTGCTGAATTTAAGGCTGATTTAAATGCTACTTTCAAGATGAAAGATTTGGGGTTGTTGCATCATTACTTGGGTATAGAATTTAAGCAGTCTGATGGTGGTATTGCCTTGTGTCAAAAAAGTTAAATAGAAACATAACTATGTAAGTTTGGACTTAAGGATTGCAAACCTATTGCCACTCCCATGGAAATAGGTTTGAAGTTAAGTCTACATGATGTTGGTGATCCTGCTGATGTCACTCTTTACCAAACTATTGTTGGCTACCTCATTTATGTATGCAGCAAAAGGCCGGATATTCAGTTTGCAGTCTCACGGGTCGGCAGGTTTATGCATAGCCCAGGGTCTAAGCATTGACAGGCAGTCAAGCGGATTTTTCACTACTTGAGTGACACTTTACATCTTAACGTGTTTTATCCCAAGAAAGGATCATTGCCACCAGACTTACATGCTTTTTCGGACTCAAATTGGGCTGGTTGCTTTGACACGCGAGTGCCCACAAGTGGTTTTTTTTTCATGCTTGACAATTCATGTATATCATGGTTAAGCAAGAAGAAACCTACTGTGGCCACTTCTAGTTGTGAGACTGAGTATAAGGTAGTCTTCACAGCTACGGTTGAGTGTGTATGACTCACACACCTTATGGCTGAATTGGATGTTGGCCAGGACACTGCCAACACTATCTACACTAATAGTTAGAGCGCATTGGCAGTTGCGAGGAACCCAATTTTTCATGCTCGCCCAAAGCACATTGAGGTGCATTACCACTATGTCAGGGAGATGCTCTCAACAGGAGAAATAAGCTTGGCATGTGCCAACACAGGACAACCTTGCAGACATTTTCACAAAGGCATTGTCTCATGAGAATTTCGAAGCTTTCCGCAAAGCTTTGGGCTTACTCCCCTTTGTGGACTGATCATGTCCTCAGGGCATGGCACTTCCCTTTACTCATGTGCCAGCTCTCGTTCACCGCATCACTCTAGGGGGGGATTTGTTACCATGTACATGTGGTAGTGATGTGTGTGAACACACTTAGGACCACCAGAGCATTTTTTCCCTCTTTAAGAGGTTTTCCCCCCCGTGCATTGTATATATGCCCATTCATTCTAGGGCTAACTATCTTTCGATTGCACACAAAGTAATACACTCTCTATTGTGTGCCTTGAGCTTCCTTTGTCTTCTCCAAGCTGTGTGTTTTCCTGCAAGCCTAATTCCAACAAATGCTACGATCTTCTTTGATTTCTCTTCATCGTGTAAAGCCCCCATTAAAAGGCACACTTCTCATACTTTTAATTGAAATTCATTTATGTTTTGGACATCTCCCCATATTCCCCTTAAATCTGCAACTAGCGCTCCTTTTTTTTTTAAATCCATTGATTAATTTTAAGATTTCCTCACCCCGGGTGCTAGTCTTCCTGTATTGTCTCTTGCAAGCTGCACAACACCCCTTACCCTCTTCTTAATTTGATTCCAACACTACTCGCTCGCTCAGGTCTTTAGTCCTATTTCATTTCCCAACCCACCCACCCTCAATCACTATCATAAATGCATTTTAATATCCTCCTCATCCACCCACAGTGAATAGCAGCCTTTGTCGGCGGATAACCTGTCAGGCTTCAGCCTCGCCTTCGCCCCTATTTTTGTTTCCATGGTCTCAATGCGTCACTAGCCACCAATCCAATCATAGTATGCTTGCACTCAGGCCAGTCGAAGTCGCCCTGCCACAATGCAAACAAACTCCAGCTCGTCACGTCCCAGATTTGCCCGCAACATGGCCTATCTCCTCATTCTCTGCACTGCCTTGATCTTGCTCAAATGAGAGAGAGAGAGAGAGAGAGAGAGAGAGAGAGAGAAGCTACAAAGAAGTTTTAATTTGCTTCATACATAGGAAGAAAGCTTAATGTTTTAGGCAAGAAGGTTTCCTGCATCTCCACCTGCAGCCCCATATTATCTCTCTCATGGGTGCTAATAAAAAGTAACTAGTTTGCCTTTATTGCCTCACTATGTATATGGTAAAAAGTAAAAAAATGTTAGTATTGTGGATTTTACCACATAGCATAGTTCGTGATGATGGCTCCATAGCATCTCTTCTAGAAGCTTTCGTCAAAAACTCTATGACCTCACATCACAAATGAGATTTTTCATTAAAAGATGTATGGATGTGAAAATTTGCACATTATAGTAAAGATGGAGAGAGATGCATTTCGTGCATTGCGATTCTTGTGCCCATAAAAAGAAGAAAAAACCTTACATATGTATAGTGTGGAGTTGGGACCATTCTCCACATTTATAATTATATCGTAGGGAACGTGCCCTTCCCCCACCTCTTTTATCCCCTCCAGTGTTGAAGGGGAACTTATGCCTCTCCTCCAGTGTTTAGGGTAGTTGTACAAAGAAGAATTTATTACCGATGTTTTCTAGAAACCTGTATCATTCCACGTTGCCATGTCGTGGTGTATTTTCCATGTGCCCCTCTGTTGGGCATAACAAAAATTCTTCAGTCACCTTCACGTACAATCTTAATGATATAAATTCATTGCTTTAATATGTACATGATGTAATCTAGGTACTTTTGAGATCACAAAAATACCTTTGGTATTGGTCGTCTACATCAAAGCACAATCTTGGATGGATCGGCTCCTAGACCTGCCTTACATTGTTCCACCACCTTTCCACTAGTATGTGTTCTACCATCGTTATCCCTTCTGCAAATTCTGCAACACGTCGATTGTCACATTCACTTTTGCTATCATGCCTATCAATACCTACACCACTTCTGTTGTTCGTGGTCCTAAATCTGTTGTAATGTCCGTCTGTAGGCTCACACACACACATTCACAAACTAGCACTCTTTGGGTCACCCTATCTTGCATACATATTGATCAAAACACGGCCAAGCACGACATCTTTCTCCAAGAGCCCCTAAGGCCACAGGCTTTCGCGGTGCAGGCATAGGTTGGAGAAAGCCACATTGGGCATATATTGCAATCAGCACATCCAAGTGATGACATTTTAGAGAAGAAGCCCATGAAGAACTTCTTGACGACATTCTGGATAGGAAGCTCCTCAAGCACTTTCTATGCCTTTTGAAGTGCACCGCATTTGGCATACATATCATCTAAGGCATTGCCAAGCAAGACATTTTTTTGCTAGAACCTAGACTAACAATATCAAAGTGAATTTTTAAGCCCATATCAACAATCTGCGTAGAGCCACATGTCTTCAAGGTGCATGTGTAGGTGGATTGCATATGGAGAGAGGCCCTTCGCATCTGTTGAAAACAGACTAGAGCTTTTTGGCCCTACTCTTGTGGTGAAAATCCTACAATCAGGAGAGAGGCCCTCACTTCGCAGGTTTTTGTTAAACTTCGGCTTGCTAGCCCTCATGGCAAAGCAAGCCAAGCAAGTAGTTTTGGGTTGAATGCAACTTGCTGGCAAGCTTTGACCAAAAAGTCAACACGGAGTGGTCACAGCCAGGTCGAATACGTGACTTCCCTCCGACAAGGCGTTGCCCTTACCGCTACGCTTGCTGCGTGCACCTACGATAGCATTGACGCCTGCGCTTTATATTTTTAAAGCTTGTGGTGCCCCCCCCCCCCCCCCCAAAAAAAAGGTCCATTACCGGTTGTGCGGTCAGCTCCACCTACACGCATACAAGCAAGCCAAAATTTAACCACTCCCCACTTCGCATCTAACTAGAGCATTATGGCCCTGCCTTGTGGAGAAAATCTTGCAATCAATGCATTCCAAGAGTCCACACTCCAGACAAGAAGCTCCTCAAGAAGTTTTGGAGAGAGGTCCTTGCTTTGCATCTACTGAATACAGCCTAGAGCTTTCTGGCCCTGCCCCTGTGGAGCAAATCCTGCAATCAAGAGGGAGGCCATTGCTTTGCATCTGCTGAAAACCGACTAGAGCTTTCTAGCCTTGCCCTTGTGGGGAAAATCCTGCAATCCCTGCATACCAAGAGTCCACACCACGGACAAGAAGCTTTTCAAGAAGTTCTGGTGCTCTCTGAAGTGCACCACATTTAGCAAACATGTCAACCAAGGCATGGCCAAGCACAACATCTTTTTCAACAACCCCTGCCTTCTCAATATCAGCGTGAAGGTTTATTCCCTTGCATAGAGCCACATGCCTTCAAGAGGCACGCGTATTGGATTGCATCAAGAGAGAGGCCCTTGCTTTGCATCCGTTCAAAACAGCCTAGAGATTTCTCGCCTTGCTCCTATTTTCATCCTGTGCAGTGACAAATTTTACACACCAAGATAAATGACAGCACTAAATAATTGAAATAGAAACTTTTGTTGCCCTCACTTTAGTGTTATTTCTAAACACTCTAGAATATGTATAGGTCAAATATTCATGGATGGCTTGCACTTCTTGCAAAAAAATCTAACTTCCATGCAATCTACATTGTCCCCCATGCCCCTAATTACATACAACGAGTTCTTTGTACAAGACAACCACATGTATAGTTGCTCAGTGTTGTCGATATCTTAGTGAATGTGTCAAAAAAACTACACATGCTATATAGCATGTGGATTATTATAATTTTATTTTTTTGGTCTATTATAGATTCAAATAATGTTCCTAACAAACTTCTCCACCACGCCAACCAATCAAGACTAGTTTCACACGTTTTGTGATCGTGATGCTCGTTTGATGCTCTCAAAACAAGTGGATATTGAGATTGATATATTTTTAGGGCTTTTTGAAGCAAAAATGAAACTATAGGTTGGACATTGAGAAAAGAGAGATTACTTCAAATTTGGAGTGTCTCCAGACTACCCTCAAGCTTCCAAAGACAAGTACTTTGATATCTCACAAGTGCGGTCCAATCGTTCACAATTTTTGAGTTATGGACTCTCCAAAGGAACTATTTTCTGACAATATTATTAGAAAAACAGGTCTTTTCCAACTTTGCCTGATCGAGTTTTTCTCACATGCTCACTTTCGATTGCCTTATACGGTCTCAACACAATCACTGTCCTAGAAAGCGAGCTCGGAGACTAAGAACTGAGTTGTGCACGCTCTAGCGGGGGGGGGGGAAGGAGCATGGCAGGTCACACCTCCTCTCTAGTTCTGTTAAAGAGATTTTAAAGGGTTGAATGGATGAAAGCTGGCAGTTTTTGATTCGAAGACTACAGCCTGCAAACATTGAGAGGAAAGCTCTTCCAGAAATATAGCCTATCACCTACGTTTTTTGTAGCACTAGCAAGGGCAAAATTTCCATTGGAAAATGCTACCATGTTTTCTCATTTTTTAAGAAAAGACGGTGACCCCTTGAAAAGCCCCCCCCCCCCCCCCCCCCCCCCCCAAAACTCACCTTGGGTGCGACTTGGCCCTAAGCCCTATGCAAGCCCTGATTTGGTCTGGACTGTTGGTCGAGCTCCTTCAAGAAAACTATTCCCTACTATTGCAATCATCAACATTAATACAAGATAGCTCCTCCTGCTCCCGACTATTCTCTCTCTCTCTCTCTCTCTCTCTCTCTCTCTCTCTCTCTAATCATCAGATTGTGGTCGGTCAATCTGTCCAAATGGCTGCAACGACACTTTCCTCCGTCAGTCTTGTTCTTCAACTTGGTTGAGCATTTCCTTCTTTGACAAGTATCCTCGCTGTCCATTTGTAGTCGAGCATCTTTTCTAACTGTTATTTCAACCACCACTTTGAGCAAGTGCAAAAAGTCCTTAGATGGCAGTTATGGAGACCTAAAATTTTCTCCTTTTATGAGCCTTCAAGAATGTATTTGACCCTCAAATACTTCTCCCTTTTTCCATCTTTTTACTAATGTCATTCCACTCCTTTCCCTTTGGCCCGTTCTCTCTTGGCCGGATACTCTATTAAAAATTGTGGTGCACTTTTTTTTTTTGGAAAGTAATCAATTAATTAAAAGAAAGGTAAAAGATTTGTGAGGCTACCTTCAGACTAGGAGGCAACTCAGGAGAATTGATAAGAAAATGCAATAGAGCAACAGGAGTCTTAAAGTGGGGGGAAGAAGTCAGATACTTCAAGAACTCATTTTGCATTGGTCCCCTGGCTATCCAAAGTTCTAGATCCACCACAAACTCCCTATTGGATTGAGACAGCTAGGAAACTAAATAATAAGGGTCTGAAGCGACTTGGGCACTTCTGGGATAGTGGCAACAAGAGTTGGAAAACCATTGACCTTCTGGTTACCCAATACCAACTCAATAGCTTGGAGGTCTTGCTTGTCCACAAGGTGATGAAGGAGCTTGACAATTTAGTGATGCCAATCTGTGATTCAGAGTTTGACTGGAATACTTGGAAATGGCCCGAAAGCAGTCTATTATGGAAACCCCGTCCTAAAAGCATTTATCAGACAATGATGCATAGAAGAATTGGTCTAGCCCCTTTAACAAGCTATGGAAAAAGCAATGGCCGGAGGAAAGGTGGGAGCAAGTAATGGAGAACATATGGAAGCCAAAGGTTCCGCAGCACACGAAAGTCTTTCTATGGAAGGTAATTTGGGGGGCTTTGCCGACGGGGGTGAAGATTCAGGAGAGAGGGATTGGGTCAGATCGATGCTTGGGGTGCAAGATGGCTAGTGAAGATCTGGCCCACCTATTCATGGACTGCCCAACTATTAAAGGCCTAGCAGGGAAAATATGCAAGTGGATCCAAAGAACATGGAAAAATAGTTTTTTCAAGACTGACCTATTCCTTAGAGGCAAGTATTCAAGAAGTCTTGCCCTCCTCGTTAGCACTCAAATCGTCAGATACTTCTTCTTACATAATGTATGGCAGACAAGGAACCGCCTTGTGTTTGAAGGAGGTTTTGAGGTGGCAAGCTTCGCAAAAATTACTCAAGAAAGCAAATTGCTAATATGGATGCTTGGGCACAAGCAACACTCGGAGGATTGGTCTAGGACTACTTGTGCCCTGTTGTCAACAGATGGAATGCCTAGGACGGGGGAAAATCTTGGCCATCGGTAAATAAAAGCTCTCATAAGGACAAGTTTACGGACCTTCTATATCGAGGAGGAGGCGGTGGGTGCCTTGATAGCCAATGTAATTATAGTCCTTGGATGGTGTCATGGCTGCTCAACAAGAGCATGACAAGACCTTGTAATTTTTTGGACTGTTCAATATAATTCACTCACAATTGTGAGTTTTGCAAAAAAAAAAAAAAAAAGATTTGTGAGGCAAGGCTTCCTCTACCTAGAGGCTTCTTCACACTCATCCTCATCTTCAGAAGTTCAATCATTCTCCTTGGTTCGACACTAAACCCAATGGTATCACTTGCTACTCTGTTTCGACATGCCAATTCATTGCAAGTCCCACTCTTCCTCTTCCAAAGGATGCTAAAGGCACTTGTTTTTTGCTTTCTAGACTTATATGTTTCTGATCTTGGTTATGCCCCAATCTCGATTGTGACATGTTTTTTGAGTTGTTCACCTTACCAGCTCTTCCAGTGC
The DNA here is from genome assembly GCF_014529385.1 of Adiantum capillus-veneris. Taxonomy (NCBI): domain Eukaryota; kingdom Viridiplantae; phylum Streptophyta; class Polypodiopsida; order Polypodiales; family Pteridaceae; genus Adiantum; species Adiantum capillus-veneris. The sequence continues at coordinate 8,012,781 of NC_140957.1, forward strand.
TCATGCCCTTTGGGCCTTCTTGTATCAATGAGCTCACCTTTAAGCATCTCCAGCTGTTTTTCCATTACAGAAATCAGCTACGTCCTTTTGGGCAGAGAGAGAGAGAGAGAGAGAGAGAGAGAGAGAGAGAGGTGGAAACAAATGCTAGTGCACAAGAAAGCTGAACTCCAGAACTTCAAGATATCAAGTAGTACCCAACTTCACGAAATCAAACAATCGAATATGATATTGTGAACATCAATCTGCAAACAAATGTCTCAATCGTTACAATGTACAAAGTATGGCATACACAAGAAAATTAAAGGCTGGAGATTACTGCTTTCAAGACATGCTTGTTAAAGCTGATTAACGGATCTTTACTGCATTTCGCGGCCCACCACAACTTGCTCGACCAGGCATTTAAATATTGAGCAAAAAGGCTCTGATAGATCCGTTGCTTCAGTTCACCATGATTTGCACTGCATGCAGCAGCCTGATTCTCAACAGTCACTAGATTTACAAAGGTACCTATGGACCAGCAGGCTGCATCTGTTAAACCATAGGTGACCCTATGCTTTAGCCCCTTCGGTTGAGACACTGCAATTGGACTTTGCAAGTCGGGACTACCGTGTTGCCAAGAGCCAGAATGTGAACAAAAAGGACGTTGAGATTAAAAGCCAGCTTAGAAATGCCATTCCCGCAGCTGCTGCATACCTGCCACAATAATTTGTATCACAACCTTGATGAACATCCCTGCCAACGAGCACTGCTATCCCAGCCGATGCACAGGCACCAGCAAATGTTATTACTGCTGTGACCTGCATAACTTTCTCGTGAATATTAGCAAAAACAAGATCAAAGTATAATCACAATGTTATAACACCTCACCCAGTCTCCCACTGCAAACAAGCTTAATAAAGGAGAATCTCGGAGACTTCTGCCCAGAAGCAAGGCGTAACCTTCGATTGTTGCCACAGACAAGCTCCACATGCATTGCAAAACCATAGCTGCTACCAAGAAACTGCAAAAGGCATTTCATTCAGTTAGATTGTTGCATTCAAAAAATCAGAACAAAAGTAGAGGTCACCCTTCCGGACAAACATGAAAATCTAAATACTTGTATTGTCGTTCCCCTTATGTGTCCTCCGCACAAAAAAGCTTGCCATCTCCCTCATGTATCCTTCGCACAAAAAGCTTGACTAGGAAATTTACTTACCACTTCCAGTGTGCCTATTCAAGACATTAGATCGAACCAGTATACTTCAAGAGGCTTTCAGGGGCGCGCGTGGCTTTACACATTGTATAGGGAAGTTAAGGGGCAGTCATCCTTGTCTTCCCTTTTGCAGATTTTCATTTGTCAAAAATGCTGCTAAAAAAAAATGGACTTGGAAGTTTTAAAATGGCATCAATGGCTTGGATTTGCATGATATTTCCGAGGTTTTGAGAACCCAAGTATTTAGTCTTACACAGCCCAGAGTCCAGTCAACACATCAGACCCTGGCTCATCAAAGACAGGTCTCGTCTTACATTCGTTCGCTTCAAAATTCAACGCTGCTTCTCCTTTATTTCCTTGCCCTAGCTGGCAGGTAAGCAATTCGTTCAGAAAGGTATTTTAAGATGGATGTGGAACTTTATATTCTTTCAAATACTAACGACAATCTAGAGATTTAACAGTTCAAGCTGCATCCTGCATCCCCCTTTGTATACTGACTCTTGCAAGAGAGAGTAACACGCACTTTTCTCTCAACAAGTCTTATTTTTAGGCATACACACAAAGCTTTAGAGGATGTATTTTGCAGAGAGAGAGATCTTTTTACATAGAGGTTGATGTCGGCCTATGTGAGAAATTAAGAAAATTAAGAAATGTTATATTAATGTCTTCAAAAGGCCAAAGTGACCTATGAGACCAGAAAGTTACAATGTGGTGGATCTGATAAAGTCAGAGTTACAAGATGACAAATGACAAAATAAAAATACTATGGAATCCTAAACTGCTAGGTGTGAACTAAGCAGCTAGCTGGGATAGCTAAATCACAAGAGATCCAGCATCGGTCGCTGGCGGATCTCATCAATCTCCTCCATGGTCAATAGTCTGACAGGGCTTCTGCATGTCAGGCCAAAGTGATCCGAATCCTCTGATGCAGCCTCCGTCGATGTTGTGTAGTCCTCCGCAATCGTGGGCGTCTAGATCTCCCCAGCTCGGTCGCTCGGTCGATCGGTGTGCCTCTAGTGTGAGGCAACGAGCTCTGCTGTGGTAGTAGCTCCTCCGGGTGTTCAGTGGCAGCTCTAAAGAAGTCTGTGATCTATCTCTGAGACTGCCCTAGCCTCTCCTCTCATCAAGCTCTCTCTGTGTCTGCGCAGCTCGAGCAAAAACAAACCCAGGCATCTCTGATCCTCGTACCGCCAACTCTGGAGAGTGGTCCAAAAGCCCTCTCTGAACAAGCAATGGAAGCGGCCTCGTATCTTGTAGTAGACGGGGCAGTGACATGTGTAGTGCAACTCTGTCTCAGGCTCGATGTCACACACGGGGCATGTCCTAGCCTCTGCTGGTACTCCGCTGTATCTCCCAGTCTCGACCCGCAGCAAGTATGTGCGTATCTGGCCAACAACACATCATATCCCATGAGACAAGTGGGTGTCCATGTATCTGGGCCTCGTCACAAAACCATCCTCCGTAAGCTGGAGAAGATGCTCTCTGTAGAAAGCCATCTTCGTGCCCAGCTCCTGTGCTAGCTGTATCCATGTCCTCCTGGTGTCTAGCTGAGTCAGGTCCAGGCAGATGAGCCTGGTGATCTCGGACTGTGTAAGAGTCAGAGAGGGTGCATCCAGTCAGAGAGGGTAATTTGTCTATGCTGAACCCATGCGCCTGAAACCATGATGTCATCTCCCCATACCAGCATGCTGTATCTCCCTGCATGGCTAACTCTCGAGAGGACTCAAGTGCAAGGCGGGCATATCTGTCTCTAGGAAGTTCCCACATGCGGTGTATGGAGACAGATCTGGTGAGCGCCTCAACCACTAGTGGGGGGCAGCTAGCTCTGCTCGGACAATAGCACGTGGTACTGAAGCCTTAGCTCTAATGCGCCGCGAGATCATAGAGACCAAAGGCTTCTCCATGTCCTCCCATCCATCACTCCCGTGATGATCCAATGAAGGTCCCCAAATCTCAGCTCCATAAAGCAATGCAGAAGTCACCAAAGTGTCAAAGAGCCAGAGCTTCGTCCGAGGCTCCTGAAATTGAACCTGTGAACATATCCTTTCCAATCTACCCAATGCTGCATGGGCTCTGGTCAATCTAGTCTCTGTTGCCCTCCTCAATGAAAATGCTGGCCAACTAAAAACCACCCCAAGGTAAGTGTAAGCATCTGTATACTCCATTGTCTCCTGGCCGTATGTGAATGCGGGCGCTGACCTCCTGATCCACTGTGGGGTGGTATTAAATACCATGACCTTGGTTTTACCAAGGTTGACGGACAAACCACTTTCCTGGGCAAACCTATGCAAAGCATCCAAGTGACGTTGCATCCCCTCCGGAGAGTCGGAGATCGATACAATATCATCAACATATAACAATAATCCATGTCCCTGCCAGCTGTGCACCTCTATCACCATCTCTCTCAATGTAGTCAGAAACCTCATTCACATACATACCAAATAGAGTAGGAGAGAGCGGACAACCCTGCTTCACCCCAATAGTTGAGTGAACCGGTGTGGATAGACCCTCTGAGGTGCGTACATGCCCCACCACTGACCTGTATAATGCTATGACCCCCCAAATGAGCTATGTGGGTACTCCCATCTGTTGTAATCTGCGCATCAATCTAGCTTTGGGTACTCTATCAAATGCTTTGCGGAAATCCACAAAGCTACAATAGAACTGTCTCCCATTTGATCTGCCCTCCTCAATGATGGCTCTGAGTGTCAAGATATGGTCAAGAGTAGAAAAACCCCTCATGAACCTTGCCTGCCCGGCTGCGCGTGTAACCGGCCCGTAGGGCGGTAGGCGTTGGCTTTCACCCGAAATTCTTTACTTTAGACACACACAGAGTACTTTGCAAAGGTAACCTGTAACGGAGATTGGAGATCAACACCTAAGTACACACACGGCTCGGAAGCTAGAATGCTCCGAGCAGACGCCGACAACCTGTAGGCCCCAAAATTGGCACCCCTTTCGGTATTTCTTTATTCTTTAACAGAGGGAATAAAACCTGTGATCTCCTACAAGCTGCCCCGCACAATCTAGGCTAAGAAACACCTCTTCTGGGCCGATTTCGGCAACATAACTGTACTAGGACGCTTAACAGTCAATATCCCCACGCAATAGGTGACTTTCCCGACGCATACGGACACTTTGCAAAAACTGGCGAGAATCTGCAGCACGCTGAATTCTCTGTGTTCTGCCCCGAAAATGCGCCAGGTCACCTGTACAGCGGTCCCCTCGCGTCCCCGAACCTCCTGGGGGTATTAGGGTCCGTTTAGGGCCGAAACCCTAAACCTGCAAAAATACACAGCAGGCTGTAATTCCCTGTTTTGGGCTCCGTTTCGCGTGCCGGTCGCATCTGTAGCAAGACCTCGAGCTCTCGCACCTGTAGGGCTACTCGCCCTTTGAATCCGACGAGATTTTTGGCGTGAAACCTCTCTGAATTCACCTGTACCTGCGGGGGATTAGCCACTAGCTAATCCAGTACCTGTGCAAGAGGCTCTTGCCTCGGCAATCGCGCATGAACCCACATAACTGTACATTGGTCAAATGAAAAGCCCACTAGTGGGGCATAACATACTGCTCGTGGGGGAGAGAGAGAGAGAGAGAGAGAGAGCAGTGCGTAGTGTGTGTCACCAGTGTGTGACTACTATCTATCCTTTTTGTTGATTTCTTTCTTATTATCTATTTACTTTCACTTTTTGGAAACACCCCTCGGGAAATCTAACTGCCCTGCATTGCATAGCTAGTGTGGAACTGTCCAGAGGGAGTCCGGGCCTGAGGGCAAGAGAGCACTAAGGTTGGACAAGGACTATGGTTAGCCAAGTGGGGTCATTGACTAGCCAAAGTGGAATCCTTTGCTACAGAGGCTACATTTCAGTTTTGGATGTGGCCACAGTGTACAAAGAGGGTCGGATGACCTAGAAAGATACAATGGCAGCATCTCCTAAAATTTAGGGAACTGCTATTTTGGGACCTGAAAATGTCTTCGCGTCATTACGTGCAGTTTGACATGGGGATCATTTTGTTACTCTGTGGCCAAGTCAACAGAGGCTGCAGGTGAGATATTTTTAGACCCGAGGGTCTAAAGCGGGAAAATGCACAAATGAGTGACACTTGGCACTTTGAGGCCAGTTTACTACTTATAGAGAAGGCAAAAACGTGATTTATAGTTGGGAGGCTCATTTTGCAAGTCTCTGTCACAGGTTAAGAGCTATGGAGTGCTTGCTTTCCCTCTTATGCACAGTGCGGTGCCAGGAGTGATGCCCTGCACGCTACGCACTGCCCTCTCTCTCCCCTTTGGCAGTATGTTATGCCCCTCTAGTGGGCTTTTCATTTGACCAATGTACAGTTGTGTGGGTTCATGCGCGATTGCCGAGGCAAGAGCCTCTTGCACAGGTACTGGATTAGCTAGCGGCTAATCCCCCCGCAGGTACAGGTGAATTCGGAGAGGTTTCACGCCAGAAATCTCGTCCGATTCAAAGGGCAAGTAGCCCTACAGGTGCGGGAGCTCGAGGACTTGCTAGGGATGCGACCGGCACGCGAAACGGAGCCCGAAACAGTGAATTACAGCCTGCTGTGTATTTTTGCAGGTTTAGGGTTTTGGCCCTAAACGGACCCTAATACCCCCAGGAGGTTCGGGGATGCAAGGGGACCGTTGTACAGGTGATCTGGCGCATTTTCAGGGCTGAAAACAGAGAATTCAGCGTGCTGCAGATTCTCGCCAGGTTTTGCAAAGTGCCCGTATGCGTCGGGAAAGTCGGTCAATGCGTGGGAATACTGACCGTGAAGGGTTCTAGTACAGTTATGCTGCCGAAATCAGGCTGGAACAGTGGAAATTCAGCCGAGTTTGTGCGGGGCAGCTTGTAGGGAACCACAGCGTTTATTCCCTCTTTTGAACAATAAAGAAATACCGAAAGGGGCGCCTAAGTTAGGGGCCAATCTGGTGTCCGTCTACTCATACAGGTGCAATCTAGCAGCCTGTATCCCTCTCCCCTTTGTTGTGTCTTGAAAGTACAGGTAAAATAGACGACTAATAATGGGTGAAAGCTAAATCAAGGTTTAAAGTAAAGTCTACCGCCCTTTTTGGATTGAACAGGCCGGTTTCATGGTTCCATCGACGGGATTAAATCACTTTTTCCCATAGAAGTGAGCCTTGGTCAGTTTTGGGCTTGAAGACACAGGGGATCATAGACCAGACACAGGGAATTGTAATTATGGCTGACAGACCAGATGATGTGACTGAAGAGGTTTCCTCTTCACAGGGTCAACAGACACATGAAGTGGGTGAGTCCTCAAGACCACCACAGACTGATGATGATATATTCAGGACCCAGTTGGCTACTGCTGTGGCTATGTTCACACAAGTAATGCAGAATCCGAGGTTTTTAGCCTTTCTGCAACCTCCTGTTCCGTCTCAGCAAGTTGGGTCACTGGATCATATTCAAAAGCCTGTTAAGGCTCGAGCACAGGTGATTCATACCGCACAGTCAATGGAAACACCTGTACACTTGACGGAGAACATGCAGTCTCCACAACGTATGCCTAAGGTGCAAGAACAGGTGGCTGAGATGCCAGTTTTTCAAGCTGTACCAATTCAGCCCGCCACCTTTCAGCAGCCTATAGCTGGTTCTAATGGGCAGGGAAGCAACCTACAGGCTATGCAACAAGTCTTCCCACCACCTTCAGTACACCCTGGCTATTTTGGAGGTGGATCCGTATTCCAAAGCATGGCTGGTCATGCACCTGGAAATCAGTTTTATACGCCAGGAACAGTGTTTGCGGGTGCTCAAACGATGATGCCTAACCCCATGTACAGTGTCATGGGTATGCAACCAGGGTTTCAAAGCACTCAGGGACAATTTGGGATGCCACAAGCAAATTTTGGTATGGCTGGAATTACAAATCAGCAGCCAAATATGGCATTTCCAGGTCAAGTTAATAGCGGCCAAGGAACACAGATGAACCCTAATAGTGTTCCTATGTTTCAGTCACTTCCATATGACAATTTAACGCCGTTGGAGAGGCCAACTCCGTACAAAGAAGGTGGCAAAGGTGTGTCATTCACGACCTTTACAGGGTTTGATGACAGGAAGAAGGCTCTTTCATTCCTCCAGCAGTTTGACAAGGCCTATGCAGGGGGAAACTTTACAGAGGCTTCAAAGGTCCGCAAGGCAGCCACTTTCTTGACAGGGAATGCGGGACAATGGTGGACAACTTTATTGCTTCAAGGGCAAGCTCCGTCCACATGGATTTACTTCAAGCAGATTTTTGCAGCAGCATGGTTATCTGATGATTTCGAAGCAGATGTCATGACAGAATGGCACCAGCTAAATGCTGCCACTTGCAGAAATCTGGATGATTACAATCGGAAGTTTTGGAAAGCTCTACTTCCAGTAACTTCCTATAGGTTTGTGCCATTGACAGAACAGATAGAAAAATACTGTTGTGGCCTACCCAAAGGATTGAGAAAATACTGCACGAAGACAAAAGTCACTACTTTGACGCAGCTCATCGAGGTAGCAAACACTGGCAATGGTTTGCTCAAGGGAGAAGATTGTGAATTTAACACTGGCGTCAAGGCAGGATCAGGCAAGAAAAATTCAGCCAAGAAGCACGTTCCCAATGAGGCTCCTAAAGGGACTCAGGAGTCGGCCAACACAGGGAAAGACAAAGCTACGGCTGAATCAGAAAAAGGACCAGCAAAGAAATGGAAAAGACGTTTTCCTCGCAAGTCAGAAGAGCAAAAGAAGGTCCTGAGGACAGAGAACAAATGCTTTATATGTGAGCAGCCTGGCCACATCGCTTACAACTGTCCTACAAAGAAAAGGCCAGCTGATTCTGAAGACAAGGAAGACAAGAAAGGAAAGAAGCCCATGGCTGGTCTAGTGCCAGATATGGTGGGCGACAAGCCAAATTCAGATGCAAGTGAGCTTTGCAGAGCATGGGGAAAGGTTAGGGATCAAACAGTGCTTATCTTCTTTGATCCAGGTGCCAAAGCCAACTTTATTTCCCCAGAATTGGCTTCAAAGTTGGGAATCAGACCTGAAGAGATGGGGTATACAGCAGAGGCAGGTTTGGCATGTCCTGGCCATACAGAGGCTGTGACACCCATCATTGGAAAGTTGCGTCTACATATCCAGTCCTATGTAGATGCTGAAGAATTTTACATCATGCCACCGGACGGATGTGATGTGTTGTTAGGTATTCCTTGGTTGTTTCGTGTACAGGGAATCATGGATGCCTACAACAAAAAGATCACTGTACAGAGCAGGGGAAAGACTCACATTCTGGATGTAAAGCTTAAAGGGGAGTCTATTCCTACTGTATCAGCTTCTGCTATTACTTCTGTAATGAAAAAGCATCTTTCTGCGTACTTAGTTTTTGCACGTGAAGTGTCAGATTGTGATGAATCAAATTTATCTGTGCTAGATAAAGAAAGGTCAATGTTTTTACAACAGTATAGTGACTGTTTTTCCGATTCATTACCGTCTCAATTACCGCCAGAGAGACCCGAGGACCATGCGATAGATTTGGTGCCAGGCTGTAGCCCACCAAATAAGCCTCCGTACAGGGTTAGTGCGGCTCAGCAGAAAGAGATAATGGGCCAAGTACAGGAGCTGTTAGAAAAAGGGCTGATTCAGCCCAGTTCATCTCCATTCTGTTCTCCAGTGTTGTTGGTGCAGAAAAAGGATGGCTCATGGCGTATGTGCATCGACTACCGTGCACTGAACAAGAATACCATCAAGAATAGGTTTCCTATACCTAGAATTGATGATATTATGGACAAATTAGAAGGAGCAGCTATGTTTAGCAGGATAGATCTAAAGAGTGGGTATCATCAGATCCGCATTAGATCAGAGGATGTGCACAAGACTGCTTTTAGAACAACGTTTGGCCTTTACGAATTTTTAGTGATGCCCTTTGGTCTCACAAATGCTCCTGCTACGTTTAATAGGATGATGGACAGAATTTTCCGTCCACACCAGCAGTTTGTTGGTACGTTATTTGATGACATGATAGTCTACTCAAAGAATGAAGAGGAGCATAGGCATCACTTGGCCATTGTGTTCAAAGAGCTACGCAGTCATAGGTTGCTCATCAATGCAAAGAAAAGTGAGTTTTTTCTGGAAGAGATTCACTTTCTGGGACACATTGTCTCAAAGGATGGTGTCAGAATGGATCCTGCAAAAGTCGAAGCGATCAAGTCATGGCCAAATTTGAAGACGGTGCATGATGTCCGAAGCTTTTTGGGACTATGCTCCTATTACAGAAGGTTTATTCGAAATTTCGCTGAGATTGCTTCACCTTTATATGCTCTTCAAAAGAAGGCAGTCACCTTCAGATGGACACAGAAAGAGATTTCAGCTTTTAATCTCTTAAAGGAAAAGATGACTTCGGATCCAGTCATTGTGTTGCCAGATCTTAGGAAGTCATTTGTGGTCCAGTGTGATGCCTGCGGTAGTAGCATTGGTGCTGTGCTAATGCAAGATGGCAGGGTAGTAGCCTATGAGAGTAGAATTTTGCAAGGGCCAGAGATGACCATGCAGGTCTATGAGAAAGAGTTACTGGCTGTGATTCATGCGCTCTTAAGTTGGAAACACTACCTGCTAGGTGCAGACTTTGTTGTCCAAACGGACCATCAGACCTTGCGATACTTCTTGACACAGACAAAGTTATCTGAGAAGCATATGCGATGGGCAAATATCTTGTCCATGTTCCATTTTCAGATTGTGCATGTGGAAGGCAAGAAGAACGTTGTGGCTGATGCCTTGTCAAGGAAGCCACAAATTTCAGCTGTGTCGATTCCTTATCATCATGAACTTGATGATATGAGAGAACAGTATGCAAATGATGAAGATTTTGCAAGGGTCTTCGAGCAACTAATGGATGGACAACGTCATGAACATTATCTTCTTAAAGACGGGTTCATGATGATGCATGGCAGATTGTGTGTCACAAAGCCATTGCGACGCAAAGTTATGGAAGAGAGTCATGTCCCACCGTATGCAGGGCATCGTGGTATCGATGCTACAGTTAAAGCGGTTGAGACATTCTTCTATTGGCCTACATTGAGAAGGGATGTGGATGCCTTTGTGCGAGAATGCCTAATATGCCAAAAGGTCAAGTTTGACAGGCAAAAGGCACCAGGGTTATTGCAACCGCTACCTATTCCAGATAAACCATGGGAAAGTATTGCTATGGATTTTATCTTTGATCTTCCAAGAACGCAGACAGGAAATGATGGTATTTGGACCATTATTTGCAGATTCAGCAAACAGGCTCATTTTATTCCTGTCAGGAAGAAGATAAAGCCAGATCAGATGGCACGCTTGTTTATGAGCAATATTTTCAAGTATCATGGCATGCCACAGTCGATTATTAGCGACCGTGATCCACGCATGACTAGTTTGTTCTGGAGAGGCTTGTTTGAGAATATGGGCACCACGCTCAAATTCTCTTCGTCATTTCATCCTCAAACAGATGGGCAGTCAGAAGAGGCAAATTCTACTGTCCTAGATCTGCTGAAGTGCTATGTGTCAGAGCATAAAGGAAGGTGGGAGCAGTATTTGCCATTGGTGGAGTATGCATACAATAATACAGTGCATTCATCAACTGGCAAGGCACCCTTTGAGATAGTTGAAGGTGGCAAGAAAGTTCCTCCCATACTGCATACAAAGGACAAGATATTTGAAGCAGATAAGTATGTTCAAGACATGGATGAAATGTACAAGAAGGTCAAAGTGGCCTTAGAAAGGACTCAGGCAAAGCAAAAGAAAGCAGCTGATCGTCACCGTCGTGAAGTGGTATATTCACTTGGTGATTGGGTGCTTTTACGCTTTGAAAAGGCAAGGTTAAAGAAGATGAAGGGCAAGGAAAGAGTGTTTCCAAAGCTCAGCATGCGTTACTATGGGCCTTTTCAAGTGTGCGACATAATCAGTGATGTTGCATATAGGCTGAAATTGCCTGACAGTTGGAAGATTCACAATGCGTTTCATGTGAGTCTTCTCAGACCCTATGTGGGTGATGTGCCAGAAGATATACCAGCTGAAGATCAGCCGGAAGTCGAGGAACTTGACGAAATCTTGGTCCCTGAACAGATTTTGGCACACAAAGAAAGGAAAGTGAAAGGCAAGGTTGCTAGGCGTTACTTGGTAAAGTTCAGAAACTATCCACCAATGGATGCTAAGTGGATGGAAGAAGGTGAACTTGCAGAGTCACCAACTGTGTTATCACTTTACCTGGAAGCCTTCGATTTGCAACCTACCTTGACCCCTTGAGTTTCAAAGCTAAATGGATTGTCAGTGTGACAATGGCTTTTGAAACAAATGATGTACATGGTATTTAAAGTGAGCTCAAATCAAATACCTGTTACATGAATGTTAGAGCTGTACAGATTGTCAGTTTGACAATTGCTCTTATGGAATGTCCAAAAGTTTGGTTAGTGCTATAGAAGTGAGTATTTCTTGTCAGTCTGTCAAGGATACAGTGATTGCTTCTATTAAAGAGTACATGTGTAACTGCATTCTTAAACTGTTGGTTTGGGTATGCTCGAAAGTGTTACGGGATCCAACGTGTACTATAAGACAGTGGCAAAATGTGCAGCTACCATTTTGTCATTGGAAAGTTAGTGACTCAAAGCAATGGCAGAGTGCGAAGCTACCACTATGTCATTGGGACAGGGTTCACACGCAGGCAATACATGAGTCGACGAGGTGTTGAATACACTAGGGTTGACAATGAGCATGTATGTGTCGTATATGTGTCGACAGGTGTTGAATACATCAGTGTTGACAGTAAGCATGGACGACATAGATGCAAACGAGGACGTTTGAGATTTCAAGAGGGGGGTATGTCACCAGTGTGTGACTACTATCTATCCTTTTTGTTGATTTCTTTCTTATTATCTATTTACTTTCACTTTTTGGAAACACCCCTCGGGAAATCTAACTGCCCTGCATTGCATAGCTAGTGTGGAACTGTCCAGAGGGAGTCCGGGCCTGAGGGCAAGAGAGCACTAAGGTTGGACAAGGACTATGGTTAGCCAAGTGGGGTCATTGACTAGCCAAAGTGGAATCCTTTGCTACAGAGGCTACATTTCAGTTTTGGATGTGGCCACAGTGTACAAAGAGGGTCGGATGACCTAGAAAGATACAATGGCAGCATCTCCTAAAATTTAGGGAACTGCTATTTTGGGACCTGAAAATGTCTTCGCGTCATTACGTGCAGTTTGACATGGGGATCATTTTGTTACTCTGTGGCCAAGTCAACAGAGGCTGCAGGTGAGATATTTTTAGACCCGAGGGTCTAAAGCGGGAAAATGCACAAATGAGTGACACTTGGCACTTTGAGGCCAGTTTACTACTTATAGAGAAGGCAAAAACGTGATTTATAGTTGGGAGGCTCATTTTGCAAGTCTCTGTCACAGGTTAAGAGCTATGGAGTGCTTGCTTTCCCTCTTATGCACAGTGCGGTGCCAGGAGTGATGCCCTGCACGCTACGCACTGCCCTCTCTCTCCCCTTTGGCAGTATGTTATGCCCCTCTAGTGGGCTTTTCATTTGACCAATGTACAGTTGTGTGGGTTCATGCGCGATTGCCGAGGCAAGAGCCTCTTGCACAGGTACTGGATTAGCTAGCGGCTAATCCCCCCGCAGGTACAGGTGAATTCGGAGAGGTTTCACGCCAGAAATCTCGTCCGATTCAAAGGGCAAGTAGCCCTACAGGTGCGGGAGCTCGAGGACTTGCTAGGGATGCGACCGGCACGCGAAACGGAGCCCGAAACAGTGAATTACAGCCTGCTGTGTATTTTTGCAGGTTTAGGGTTTTGGCCCTAAACGGACCCTAATACCCCCAGGAGGTTCGGGGATGCAAGGGGACCGTTGTACAGGTGATCTGGCGCATTTTCAGGGCTGAAAACAGAGAATTCAGCGTGCTGCAGATTCTCGCCAGGTTTTGCAAAGTGCCCGTATGCGTCGGGAAAGTCGGTCAATGCGTGGGAATACTGACCGTGAAGGGTTCTAGTACAGTTATGCTGCCGAAATCAGGCTGGAACAGTGGAAATTCAGCCGAGTTTGTGCGGGGCAGCTTGTAGGGAACCACAGCGTTTATTCCCTCTTTTGAACAATAAAGAAATACCGAAAGGGGCGCCTAAGTTAGGGGCCAATCTGGTGTCCGTCTACTCATACAGGTGCAATCTAGCAGCCTGTATCCCTCTCCCCTTTGTTGTGTCTTGAAAGTACAGGTAAAATAGACGACTAATAATGGGTGAAAGCTAAATCAAGGTTTAAAGTAAAGTCTACCGCCCTTTTTGGATTGAACAGGCCGGTTTCAGTGTGCAGGGCATCATTCTCGGCACCGCACTGTACATAAGGGGGAAAGGAAGCACTCCATAGCTCTTAACCTGTGACAAAATGCAAAAGGAGGCTCTTCCCAGCTTAAAAATTCAGCGCCCATTTTTCTGGAAGAGGCAAGTTCATGAAATTTTGCCACTTGGCGCAAGCATTTTCCCGTTTTGGGTTCGCTGCTTAAAAATCTTGGTCGCCCAGTTGACTTCGCGACAAAGTTGTAATGATTCTGTTGGGCTCCCTGTGGTCATTTGACCATCTATCCTCATTGGGACCACATCCAAAGGTGCAATGTGGCCCAACTGTCGGATACTTTCTGTTGGTAGTCACACCTTGACTTTAGGCCTTTATCGAGTTCACTTCCTAGTATCCACCAACTTGCTAAGTGCGACGGGGGGACCTATATGATCTTGCTCTGAGCCTAGACATCCTCTTACCATACGAATTCCAGTACCGACCACTACCCATCTACGAGTAAAACTACCTTTCAGATTGGCCATACAATGTCCGACCGTTTGCTACTTCAAGAAGAGGGTCTCAAAAATAAAACAAAACCCCTTGGAAAGAAACCAACTAAAGTTAGCAGTTGCCACATCCCCATGACATACCCCCCTCTTGAAATCGCAAACGTCCTCGATTGCATACCATAAATACACGCCACTGATGATCTTGTGCTATCAACACTCTTTTATCATCACATGTATCTGCAAGAAAGGTCATAACACATAGATACAAATGACTTAATGAGGCCTTCATACTTTTGTCATTTCCATCTATTACCTGAATTCATATGTACATTTGGTGTACTAGCTCTATCATTACCCCTCCTTTGCACACGTTGGGTTGGGGCATAAGTAGGTTGTAACCCAAAGGCTTCAAGGTAAAGCTGCAATACATTTGGTGACTTTGACAGTTCATGCTCTTCCATCCACTTTGCATCCATAGGCGGATAGTTCTTTAACTTCACCAAATGGCGTCTTGCAACACTTTTCCGTCCTTATGTGCCAAAACTTGCCCAAGTACCAGGATCTCATCAAGTTCCTTAACTTTTGGTTGATCCTCATCTGGCATATCTTCTGGCACATCACCCACGAAGGGTCTTAGAAGACTCACGTGAAAGGCATTATGAATCTTCCACGCATCAGGCAATTTCAGCCTGTAAACCACATCGCTGATCTCGTCAAGCACTTGAAAAGGCCCATAGTAACGCATGCTGAGCTTAGGAAACAACTGTTCCTTGCCCTTCATCTTCTTTAACCTTGCCTTTTCGAACCTTAACAGAACCCAATCACCAGGTGATAACAGCAATTCACGACGGTGACGATCAACAGCCCTTTTTTGCTTTGCCCGAGTCTTCTCCAAGGCAACTTTAATTTTCTTATACATCTCATCCATGTTCTCAACATATCGATCTGCCTCAAAGATCTTGTCCTTTGTATACAAAATGGGAGGAACCTTTTTGCTACCTTCAACAATTTCAAAAGGTGCCTTGCCTGTGGACGAATGCACCGTATTATTGTACGCATACTCAAGCATAGGCAACTACTGTTCCCACTTGCCCTTATTATCTGACACATAGCATTTCAACAGATCTAAGACAGTAGAATTAGCCTCTTCTGACTGTCCATCAGTTTGTGGATGAAACGAAGACGAGAACTTGAGCGTAGTGCCCATGTTCTCAAACAATCCTCTCCAGAACAAACTGGTCATGCGAGGATCACGATCACCGATAATCGATTGTGGCATACCATGGTACTTAAACACATTGTACATGAACAAGCGTGCCATCTGATCAGATTTTATCTTCTTCCTGACAGGGATAAAATGGGCCTGCTTGCTGAACCTACAGATAATGGTCCATATACCATCATTCCCTGTTGGCGTTCTTGGAAGATCAAAGATAAAGTCCATAGCAATGCTTTCCCATGGCTTATCCGAAATCGGCAGTGGTTGTAACAACCCTGGTGCCTTTTGCCTGTCAAACTTGACCTTTTGGCAAACTATGCATGCTCACACAAAGGCATCCACATCTCTCCTCAAGGTAGGCCAATAGAAGAATGTCTCTACCGCTTTAACTGTTGCATCAATGCCACGATGCCCTGCATACAGTGGGACACGACTCTCTTCCATGACCTTATGTCGCAGTGGCCTAGTGACACAAAGTCTGCCATGCATCATCATAAAACCATCTCTGAGGAGGTAGTGCTCGTGATGTTGCCCCTCTTGTAACTGTTCAAAGATCCTTGCAAAATCTTCATCAGCAGGATATTGTTCCTTCATGTCATCTAACTCATGATGATAAGGAATTGACACGGCTGAAATTTGTGGCTTTCTTGATAACACATCAACCACAACATTCTTCTTGCCTTCCACATGCATAATCTGGAAGTGGAACATGGAAAGAATGTTTGCCCATCGCATATGCTTTTCGGATAACTTTGACTGTGTTAAGAAGTATCGCAAGGTCTGGTGATCTGTTTGGACAACAAAATCAGCACCTAACAGGTAGTGCTTGCAGCTAGAAAGCGCATGAATCACGGCCAAGAGCTCTTTCTCATAGACTTGCATGGTCCTCTCTGGCCCTTGCGAAATTCGGCTTTCATAAGCTACTACCCGTCCATCTTGCATTAGCATTGCTCCGATGCTACTGCCACATGCGTCACACTGGACCACAAATGACTTCCTGAGATCTGGCAAAACAATAACTGGATCTGATATCAACTTTTCCTTTAAGAGACTAAAAGCTGAAATCTCTTTTTGGGTCCATCTGAAAGTGACCTCCTTCTTTTGCAAAGCATGAAGAGGCGATGCTATCTCTGCAATATTTCTGATAAACCTTCTATAGTAGGAACACAATCCCAAGAAGCTTCTGACATCGTGAACAATCTTCAAGTCTAGCCATGTCTTGATAGCTTCGACCTTTGCGGGATCCATTCTAACACCATCCTTTGAAACTATGTGGCCAAGAAAATGGATCTCTTCGAAGAAGAATTCACTTTTCTTAGGATTGACAAGTAACCTGTGACTGCGCAGCTCTTCGAACACAATGGTCAAGTGACGCCTATACTCCTCTTCATTCTTTGAATACACTATCATGTCATCGAAGAACGTCCCAACAAACTGTTGATGCGAGCGGAAAATCCGGTCCATCATTTTGTTGAACGTGGCAAGAGCATTTGTTAGCCCAAACAGGATCACTAGAATCTCATAAAGACCAAATGTCGTTCTAAACGCAGTCTTGTGCATATCCTTTGGCCTTATACGAATCTGATGGTAGCCACTCTTAAGGTCTATCCTGCTGGAAATTGCAGCATCAATTCTAGGAATAGGAAACCTATTCTTGATGATATTCTTATTCAACGCACGGTAATCAATACACATGCGCCATGAGCCATCCTTCTTCTGCACTAGGAGCATTGGGGAGCAAAAGGGTGAAGAACTAGGCTGAATCAGCCCCTTCTCTAATAACTCCTCAACCTCGCCCATAATCTCTTTCTGCTGTGCCGCA
Source organism: Adiantum capillus-veneris (assembly GCF_014529385.1). NCBI lineage: Eukaryota > Viridiplantae > Streptophyta > Polypodiopsida > Polypodiales > Pteridaceae > Adiantum > Adiantum capillus-veneris. The sequence goes on from NC_140957.1 coordinate 8,029,814, forward strand.
CTAACCCTATAGGGAGGTCTATTTGGTGGGCTACACCCTGGCACCAAATCTATCCGATGGTCCTCAGGTCTCTCTTGCGGAAATTGCAACGGCAATGAATCAGAAAAACAGTCACTAAACTTTTGCAAAATGCTCACCTTTCTTTATCTAACACAGATAAATTTGATTGATCACTATCTGAGACATCACGTGCAAAAATCAAGTACACAGAAAGATGATTCTTTATTACAGAAGTGATAGCAAAAGCAGATACAATAGGGACTGACTCTCCTTTAAGCTTTACATCCAAGATGTGAGTTTTGCCCCTATGCTGTATAGTGATCTTTTTGTTGTAGGCAACCAAGACTCCATGCACTCGGAACATCCACGAGATCCCCAACAAGGCGTCGCAACCTTCCAGAGGCATGATGTAGAACTCTTCTGTGTCCAGATACGACAGAATATGCAGACGCAGTTTTCCAATGATGGGAGTAACACACTCTGAGCGGCCAGGACATGCCAACCCTGCCTCTGCTGTGTACCCCATCTCTTCAGCTCTGATGCCCAGCTTCATAGCTAACTCTGGTGAGATAAAGTTGGCTTTGGCACCTGGATCAAAGAAGATGAGTGCCGTCTGATCCCTAACTTTACCCCATGCCCTGCATAACTCACTGGCATCTGAATTGGGCCTGTCACCCACCATGTCTGGCACTAAACCTGTCACCACCATGTGACTACTATCTATCCTTTTTGTTGATTTCTTTCTTATTATTTATTTACTTTCAGTTTTTGGAAACACCCCTCAGGAAATCTAACTGCCCTGCATTGCATATCTAGTGTGGAACTGTTCAGAGGGAGTCCAGGCCTGAGGGCAAGAGAGCACTAAGGTTGGACAAGGACTATGGTTAGCCAAAGTGGGGTCATTGACTAGCCAAAGTGGAATCCTTTGCTACAAAGGCTACATTTCAGTTCTTGGTGTGGTTGCAGTGTACAAAGAGGGTCGGATGCCTAGAAAGATACAATGGCAGCATCTCCTAAAATTTAGGGAACTGCTATTTTGGAACCTGAAAATGTGTTCGCGTCATTACCTCCGGTATGACTAGGGGAATATTTTATTACTCTGCCGTGAAGTCAACTGGGCAACCGATCGGGAGATTTTTAGGCGGCAACCCCGAAACGGGAAATACCCTGCCAAGTGGCACATTTCTGTGCACTTTCCTCATGCATGAAGAGGGGGCGCTGATTTTAGAGAGGAGAGGGGCTCATTTTCAAGCTGTCACAGGTTGAGAGCTTCAATGGAGTGCTTGCTTACCTCTTATGTACAGTGCGGTGCCATGAGTGATGCCCTGCACGCTAAGCACTGCCCTCTCTCTCCCCTATGGCAGTATGTTATGGACCCACTAGTGGGCTTTTCATTTGACCAATGTACAGTTGTGTGGGTTCATGCACGATTGCCGAGGCAAGAGCCTATTGCACAGGTATTGGATTAGCTAGCGGCTAATCCCCCGCAAGTACAGGTGATTCGGAGAGGTTTCACGTGCGAGATCTCGTCGGATTCAAAGGGCAAGTAGCCCTACAGGTGCGGGAGCTCGAGGACTTGCTACGGATGCGACCGGCACGCAAAACGGAGCCCAAAACAGTGAATTACAGTCTGCTGTGTATTTTTGCAGGTTTAGGGTTTTGGCCCTAAACGGACCCTAATACCCCCATGAGGTTCGGGGACGCGAGGGGACCGCTGTACAGGTGATCTGGCGCATTTTCGGGGCAAAAAACAGAGAAATCAGCGTGCTACAGATTCTCGCCAGGTTTTGTAAAGTGTCTGAATGCGTCGAGAAAGTCATCCAATGCGTGGGGATACTGACTATGAAGGGTCCTAGTACAGTTATGCTGCCAGAATCGGGCCAGAACAGTTGAAATTCAGCCAAGACTGTGCGGGGCAGCTTGTAGGAAACCACAGCTTTTATTCCCTTTGTTAAAGAATAAAGAAATACCGAAAGGGGCGCCTAACTTAGGGGCCAGTCTGGTGTCGGTCTTCTCATACAGGTGCAATCTAGCAGCCTGTATCCCTTTCCCCTTTGTTGTGTCTTGAAAGTACAGGTAAAGTGGGCGACAAATTAAATGGGTGAAAGCATATAAGGTTTAAGTCTAAGGTCTACCGCCCTTTTCGAATTGAACAGGCCGGTTTCATGTCTGCCGTGGGTTTAGGCTTCTTGCCTTTCTAGTCTTCTTTATCCTCTGGGTCAGCTGGTCTTTTCCTTTGTGGACAATTGATAGAAAAGTGACTAGGCTGCTCGCATATAAATCATTTGTTCTCAGCCATTAGGACTGTCACCAGCGTGTGACTACTATCTATCCTTTTTGTTGATTTCTTTCTTATTATCTATTTACTTTCACTTTTTGGAAACACCCCTCGGGAAATCTAACTGCCCTGCATTGCATAGCTAGTGTGGAACTGTCCAGAGGGAGTCCAGGCCTGAGGGCAAGAGAGCACTAAGGTTGGACAAGGACTATGGTTAGCCAAGTGGGGTCATTGACTAGCCAAAGTGGAATCCTTTGCTACAGAGGCTACATTTCAGTTCTGGATGTGGCCGCAGTGTACAAAGAGGGTCGGATGACCTAGAAAGATACAATGGCAGCATCTCCTAAAATTTAGGGAACTGCTATTTTGGGACCTGAAAATGTCTTCGCGTCATTACGTGCAGTTTGACATGGGGATCATTTTGTTACTCTGTGGCCAAGTCAACAGAGGCTGCAGGTGAGATATTTTTAGACCCGAGGGTCTAAAGCGGGAAAATGCACAAATGAGTGACACTTGGCACTCTGAGGCCAGTTTACTACTTATAGAGAAGGCAAAAACGTGATTTATAGCTGGGAGGCTCATTTTGCAAGTCTCTGTCACAGGTTAAGAGCTATGGAGTGCTTGCTTTCCCTCTTATGCACAGTGCGGTGCCAGGAGTGATGCCCTGCACGCTACGCACTGCCCTCCCTCTCCCCTTTGTTGTGTCTTGATAATACAGGTAAAATAGACGACTAATAATGGGTGAAAGCTAAATCAAGGTTTAAAGTAAAGTCTACCGCCCTTTTTGGATTGAACAGGCCGGTTTCATGGTTCCATCGACGGGATTAAATCACTTTTTCCCATAGAAGTGAGCCTTGGTCAGTTTTGGGCTTGAAGACACAGGGGATCATAGACGAGACACAGGGAATTGTAATTATGGCTGACAGACCAGATGATGTGACTGAAGAGGTTTCCTCTTCACAGGGTCAACAGACACATGAAGTGGGTGAGTCCTCAAGACCACCACAGACTGATGATGATATATTCAGGACCCAGTTGGCTACTGCTGTGGCTATGTTCACACAAGTAATGCAGAACCCAAGGTTTTTAGCCTTTCTGCAACCTCCTGTTCCGTCTCAGCAAGTTGGGTCACTGGATCATATTCAAAAGCCTGTTAAGGCTCGAGCACAGGTGATTCATACCGCACAGTCAATGGAAACACCTGTACACTTGATGGAGAACATGCAGTCTCCACAACGTATGCCTAAGGTGCAAGAACAGGTGGCTCAGATGCCAGTTTTTCAAGCTGTACCAATTCAGCCCGCCACCTTTCAACAGCCTATAGCTGGTTCTAATGGGCAGGGAAGCAACTTACAGGCTATGCAACAGGTCTTCCCACCACCTTCAGTACACCCTGGCTATTTTGGAGGTGGATCGGTATTTCAGAGCATGGCTGGTCATGCACCTGGAAATCAGTTTTATACGCCAGGAACAGTGTTTGCGGGTGCTCAAACGATGATGCCTAACCCCATGTACAGTGTCATGGGTATGCAACCAGGGTTTCAAAGCACTCAGGGACAATTTGGGATGCCACAAGCAAATTTTGGTATGGCTGGAATTACAAATCAGCAGCCAAATATGGCATTTCCAGGTCAAGTTAATAGCGGCCAAGGAACACAGATGAACCTTAATAGTGTTCCCATGTTTCAGTCACTTCCATATGACAATCTAACGCCGCTGGAGAGGCCAACTCCGTACAAAGAAGGTGGCAAAGGTGTGACATTCACGACCTTTACAGGGTTTGATGACAGGAAGAAGGCTCTTTCATTCCTCCAGCAGTTTGACAAGGCCTATGCAGGGGGAAACTTTACAGAGGCTTCAAAGGTCCGCAAGGCAGCCACTTTCTTGACAGGGAATGCGGGACAATGGTGGACAACTTTATTGCTTCAAGGGCAAGCTCCGTCCACATGGATTTACTTCAAGCAGATTTTTGCAGCAGCATGGTTATCTGATGACTTTGAAGCAGATGTCATGACAGAATGGCACCAGCTAAATGCTGCCACTTGCAGAAATCTGGATGATTACAATCGGAAGTTTTGGAAAGCTCTACTTCCAGTAACTTCCTATAGGTTTGTGCCATTGACAGAACAGATAGAAAAATACTGTTGTGGCCTACCCAAAGGATTGAGAAAATACTGCACAAAGACCAAAGTCACTACTTTGACGCAGCTCATCGAGGTAGCAAACACTGGCAATGGTTTGCTCAAGGGAGAAGATTGTGAATTTAACACTGGCGTCAAGGCAGGATCAGGCAAGAAAAATTCAGCCAAGAAGCACGTTCCCAATGAGGCTCCTAAAGGGACTCAGGAGTCAGCCAACGCAGGGAAAGACAAAGCTACGGCTGAATCAGAAAAAGGACCAGCAAAGAAATGGAAAAGACGTTTTCCTCGCAAGTCAGAAGAGCAAAAGAAGGTCCTGAGGACAGAGAACAAATGCTTTATATGTGAGCAGCCTGGCCACATTGCTTACAACTGTCCTACAAAGAAAAGGCCAGCTGATTCTGAAGACAAGGAAGACAAGAAAGGAAAGAAGCCCATGGCTGGTCTAGTGCCAGATATGGTGGGCGACAAGCCAAATTCAGATGCAAGTGAGCTTTGCAGAGCATGGGGAAAGGTCAGGGATCAAACAGTGCTTATCTTCTTTGATCCAGGTGCTAAAGCCAACTTTATTTCCCCAGAATTGGCTTCAAAGTTGGGAATCAGACCTGAAGAGATGGGGTATACAGCAGAGGCAGGTTTGGCATGTCCTGGCCATACAGAGGCTGTGACACCCATCATTGGAAAGTTGCGTCTACATATCCAGTCCTATGTAGATGCTGAAGAATTTTACATCATGCCACTGGACGGATGTGATGTGTTGTTAGGTATTCCTTGGTTGTTTCGTGTACAGGGAATCATGGATGCCTACAACAAAAAGATCACTGTACAGAGCAGGGGAAAGACTCACATTCTGGATGTAAAGCTTAAAGGGGAGTCTATTCCTACTGTATCAGCTTCTGCTATTACTTCTGTAATGAAAAAGCATCTTTCTGCGTACTTGGTTTTTGCACGTGAAGTGTCAGATTGTGATGAATCAAATTTATCTGTGCTAGATAAAGAAAGGTCAATGTTTTTACAACAGTATAGTGACTGTTTTTCCGATTCATTACCGTCTCAACTACCGCCAGAGAGACCCGAGGACCATGCGATAGATTTGGTGCCAGGCAGTAGCCCACCAAATAAGCCTCCGTACAGGGTTAGTGCGGCTCAGCAGAAAGAGATAATGGGCCAAGTACAGGAGTTGTTAGAAAAGGGGCTGATTCAGCCCAGTTCATCTCCATTCTGTTCTCCAGTGTTGTTGGTGCAGAAAAAGGATGGCTCATGGCGTATGTGCATCGACTACCGTGCACTGAACAAGAATACCATCAAGAATAGGTTCCCTATACCTAGAATTGATGATATTATGGACAAATTAGAAGGAGCAGCTATGTTTAGCAGGATAGATCTAAAGAGTGGGTATCATCAGATCCGCATTAGATCAGAGGATGTGCACAAGACTGCTTTTAGAACAACGTTTGGCCTTTACGAATTTTTAGTGATGCCCTTTGGTCTCACAAATGCTCCTGCTACGTTTAATAGGATGATGGACAGAATTTTCCGTCCACACCAGCAGTTTGTTGGTACGTTCTTTGATGACATGATAGTCTACTCAAAGAATGAAGAGGAGCATAGGCATCACTTGGCCATTGTGTTCAAAGAGCTACGCAGTCATAGGTTGCTCATCAATGCAAAGAAAAGTGAGTTTTTTCTGGAAGAGATTCACTTTCTGGGACACATTGTCTCAAAGGATGGTGTCAGAATGGATCCTGCAAAAGTTGAAGCGATCAAGTCATGGCCAAATTTGAAGACGGTGCATGATGTCCGAAGCTTTTTGGGACTATGCTCCTATTACAGAAGGTTTATCCGAAATTTCGCTGAGATTGCTTCACCTTTACATGCTCTTCAAAAGAAGGCAGTCACCTTTAGATGGACACAAAAAGAGATTTCAGCTTTTAATCTCTTAAAGGAAAAGATGACTTCAGATCCAGTCATTGTGTTGCCAGATCTTAGGAAGTCATTTGTGGTCCAGTGTGATGCCTGCGGTAGTAGCATTGGTGCTGTGCTAATGCAAGATGGCAGGGTAGTAGCCTATGAGAGTAGAATTTTGCAAGGGCCAGAGATGACCATGCAGGTCTATGAGAAAGAGTTACTGGCTGTGATTCATGCGCTCTTAAGTTGGAAACACTACCTGCTAGGTGCAGATTTCGTTGTCCAAACGGACCATCAGACCTTGCGATACTTCTTGACACAGACAAAGTTATCTGAAAAGCATATGCGATGGGCAAATATCTTGTCCATGTTCCATTTTCAGATTGTGCATGTGGAAGGCAAGAAGAACGTTGTGGCTGATGCCTTGTCAAGAAAGCCACAAATTTCAGCTGTGTCGATTCCTTATCATCATGAACTTGATGATATGAGAGAACAGTATGCAAATGATGAAGATTTTGCAAGGGTCTTCGAGCAACTAATGGATGGACAACGTCATGAACACTATCTTCTTAAAGACGGGTTCATGATGATGCATGGCAGATTGTGTGTCACAAAGCCATTGCGACGCAAAGTTATGGAAGAGAGTCATGTCCCACCGTATGCAGGGCATCGTGGTATCGATGCTACAGTTAAAGCGGTAGAGACATTCTTCTATTGGCCTACATTGAGAAGGGATGTGGATGCCTTTGTGCGAGAATGCCTAATATGCCAAAAGGTCAAGTTTGACAGGCAAAAGGCACCAGGGTTATTGCAACCCCTACCTATTCCAGATAAACCATGGGAAAGTATTGCTATGGATTTTATCTTTGATCTTCCGAGAACGCAGACAGGAAACGATGGTATTTGGACCATTATTTGCAGATTCAGCAAACAGGCTCATTTTATTCCTGTCAGGAAGAAGATAAAGCCAGATCAGATGGCACGCTTGTTTATGAGCAATATTTTCAAGTATCATGGCATGCCACAGTCGATTGTCAGCGACCGTGATCCACGCATGACAAGTTTGTTCTGGAGAGGCTTGTTTGAGAATATGGGCACCACGCTCAAATTCTCTTCGTCATTTCATCCTCAAACAGATGGGCAGTCAGAAGAGGCAAATTCTACTGTCCTAGATCTGCTGAAGTGCTATGTGTCAGAGCATAAAGGAAAGTGGGAGCAGTATTTGCCATTGGTGGAGTATGCATACAATAATACAGTGCATTCATCAACTGGCAAGGCACCTTTTGAAATAGTTGAAGGTGGCAAGAAAGTTCCTCCCATACTGCATACAAAGGACAAGATATTTGAAGCAGATAAGTATGTTCAAGACATGGATGAAATGTACAAGAAGGTCAAAGTGGCCTTAGAAAGGACTCAGGCAAAGCAAAAGAAAGCAGCTGATCGTCACCGTCGTGAAGTGGTATATTCACTTGGTGATTGGGTGCTTTTACGCTTTGAAAAGGCAAGGTTAAAGAAGATGAAGGGCAAGGAAAGAGTGTTTCCAAAGCTCAGCATGCGTTACTATGGGCCTTTTCAAGTGTGCGACATAATCAGTGATGTTGCATATAGGCTGAAATTGCCTGACAGTTGGAAGATTCACAATGCGTTTCATGTGAGTCTTCTCAGACCCTATGTGGGTGATGTGCCAGAAGCTATTCCAGCTGAAGATCAGCCGGAAGTCGAGGAACTTGACGAGATCTTGGTCCCTGAACAGATTTTGGCACACAAAGAAAGGAAAGTGAAAGGCAAGGTTACTAGGCGTTACTTGGTAAAGTTCAGAAACTATCCACCAATGGATGCTAAGTGGATGGAAGAAGGTGAACTTGCAGAGTCACCAACTGTGTTATCACTTTACCTGGAAGCCTTCCATTTGCAACCTACCTTGACCCCTTGAGTTTCAAAGCTAAATGGATTGTCAGTGTGACAATGGCTTCTGAAACAAATGATGTACATGGTATTTAAAGTGAGCTCAAATGAAATACCTGTTACATGAATGTTAGAGCTGTACAGATTGTCAGTTTGGCAATTGCTCTTATGGAATGTCCAAAAGTTTGGTTAGTGCTATAGAAGTGAGTATTTCTTGTCAGTTTGTCAAGGATACAATGGTTGCTTCTATTCAGGAGTACATGTGTAACTGCATTCTTAAACTGTCGGTTTGGGTATGCTCGAAAGTGTTACGGGATCCAACGTGTACTATAAGACAGTGGCAAAATGTGCAGCTACCATTTTGTCATTGGAAAGTTAGTGACTCAAAGCAATGGCAGAGTGCGAAGCTACCACTATGTCATTGGGACAGGGTTCACACGCAGGCAATACATGAGTCGACGAGGTGTTGAATACACCAGGGTTGACAATGAGCATGTATGTGTCGTATATGTGTCGACAGGTGTTGAATACATCAGTGTTGACAGTAAGCATGTACGACATAGATGCAAACGAGGACGTTTGAGATTTCAAGAGGGGGGTATGTCACCAGCGTGTGACTACTATCTATCCTTTTTGTTGATTTCTTTCTTATTATCTATTTACTTTCACTTTTTGGAAACACCCCTCGGGAAATCTAACTGCCCTGCATTGCATAGCTAGTGTGGAACTGTCCAGAGGGAGTCCAGGCCTGAGGGCAAGAGAGCACTAAGGTTGGACAAGGACTATGGTTAGCCAAGTGGGGTCATTGACTAGCCAAAGTGGAATCCTTTGCTACAGAGGCTACATTTCAGTTCTGGATGTGGCCGCAGTGTACAAAGAGGGTCGGATGACCTAGAAAGATACAATGGCAACATCTCCTAAAATTTAGGGAACTGCTATTTTGGGACCTGAAAATGTCTTCGCGTCATTACGTGCAGTTTGACATGGGGATCATTTTGTTACTCTGTGGCCAAGTCAACAGAGGCTGCAGGTGAGATATTTTTAGACCTGAGGGTCTAAAGCGGGAAAATGCACAAATGAGTGACACTTGGCACTCTGAGGCCAGTTTACTACTTATAGAGAAGGCAAAAACGTGATTTATAGCTGGGAGGCTCATTTTGCAAGTCTCTGTCACAGGTTAAGAGCTATGGAGTGCTTGCTTTCCCTCTTATGCACAGTGCGGTGCCAGGAGTGATGCCCTGCACGCTACGCACTGCCCTCCCTCTCCCCTTTGTTGTGTCTTGATAATACAGGTAAAATAGACGACTAATAATGGGTGAAAGCTAAATCAAGGTTTAAAGTAAAGTCTACCGCCCTTTTTGGATTGAACAGGCCGGTTTCAAGGACCTTCTTTTCCTCGAGTGACTTGCGCACAAAAGGCTTCCTTTTCTGTTTCTTTGCCTGTGCTCCAGAAGTCCCAACTGAATCCTTGTCTTTGGTGGCCTTTTCTGACCCCTGTGACACATCAGGAGCCATTTTCACAAAGGCTTCTTCACTGAATTTTTCTTTTGCTGCCCTCCTTTGTCGTTGCTCGGAAACCCACTCTCCTCTCCTTTCAACAAGGCAAGACCAGTGTTCGCAACTTCCATAAGCTGAGTGAGGGTAGCCACTCTGTTCTTTGTACAGTAATCGCGAAGCCCTTTAGGCAGCCCACAACAGTACTTCTCTATCTACTCTATCAATGGCACAAATTTGGAGGAGGTCACTGAGAGTAACGCTTTACAAAACCTCTTATTGTACTCCAGCAAGCTCTTGCACGAAGCTGAAGTAAGCAGGTGCCAATCTGTCATGACGTCGGCTTCAAATTCATTTGATAGCCAAGCAGATGCAAACATTTTCTTGAAGTAAACCCAAGTGGCGGGTGTCTGTCCTTGCATTAACAATGTCGTCCACCATGTAAGCGCATTGTCCTTTAAGAAAGTGGCAGCTTACCCGACCTTCGAGGCCTCTGTAAAATTCCATCCCGCATAAGCTGTATCAAACTGCTGGAGGAAGGTAAGAGCCTTCGTCTTATCCTCAAAACCACTGAAGGTACTGAACTTTACAGCTGCACCACCTTCTTTGTAAGCCTTCAGCTTCTCTAGTGCCCCCAAGTTGTCATAAGGATGGTCTGCAACATGGGCATTGTAGTAGGCATGATCGGCACATCTTGGCCATTCACATTTTGCGTCAAAGGTGCGATATCTGGCTGCTGTCCAGAAAAACCAGCCATGCCAAAATGACCCTGTGGCACCCCTGGCCCTAGTTGCAGTGAAAACCTTGCTGAATGCCGATACTACCATACATAGGGTTTGGCATGATGCCTTGCATACCCTCGAACACTGTTACTGGCATATACGGCTGACTTCCAGGCGCATAACCAGCCATACTTTGGAACACTGATCCACCCCCGAAATATCCACGATGTACCGTGGGTGGTGGAAAAACTGAGTGTATAGCCTAGTATCCAGTTCCCTGTCCATTCAAGACAGCATGTTGGCTCTGAAAGCTGGCGGGCTGAACTGGCATTACCTGTGGAAAGGCGATCTAGCCACCTGTTCAAGCACAGGAGGAACCTGTTTTGGAGCCCCTGACTCTGCAACATGCGAGTGTTCCCTTTCCTCCTAAGCCGCATGAAGTACCTGGGCTTGAGCATCAACAAGCTCCGTACACGACGTAGGTTGCCTATTTTGCTGTTGCACTGGTGGCGCTTGCAAGAACTCCATAAACCTTGGATTTTGCACCAGCTGCGAAAAGACATTCACCGCGGCAACTAACTGAGTCCTGAACGCATCATCCTCACGTTGCCCAATCATAAAGCCCTGTACTACTGGAGGGACATTCACATTGACAGGAGGTACACACTGACGTGGCCGTGAGCTCTCGCCAATCTCGAAAACCATAGGAATCTCCTGCCTGTCCTTTGAAGAGGAACCCTCTTCCATAATGCCTTTCCCCTTGTCGGCCATAGTGTAATCCCGCGTTCCTGCACTCTGTGTCTTTACCCAAAACAATCCAAGCTCACTCTTTAAGAAAAAAGGGATTGATGTCCCGGCAATGGAACCATGTAACCGGCCCGTAGGGCGGTAGGCGTTGGCTTTCACCCGAAATTCTTTACGTTAGACACACAGAGTACTTTGCAAAGGTAACCTGTACCGGAGATTAACACCTAAGTACACACACGACTCGGAAGCTAGAATGCTCCGAGCAGACGCCGACAACCTGTAGGCCCCAAAATTGGCGCCCCTTTCGGTATTTCTTTATTCCTTAACAGAGGGAACCTGTGATCTCCTACAAGCTGCCCCTCACAATCTAGGCTAAGAAACACCTGTTCTGGGCCGATTTCGGCAACATAACTGTACTAGGACGCTTCACAGTCAATATCCCCACTCAATAGGTGACTTTCCCGACGCATACGAACACTTTGCAAAACCTGGCGAGAATCTGCAGCACGCTGAATTCTCTGTTTTCTGCCCCGAAAATGCGCCAGTTCACCTGTACAGCGGTCCCCTCGCGTCCCCGAACCTCTTGGGGGTATTAGGGTCCGTTTAGGGCCGAAACCCTAAACCTGCAAAAATACACAGCAGGCTGTAATTCCCTGTTTTGGGCTCCGTTTCGCGTGCCGGTCGCATCTGTAGCAAGACCTCGAGCTCCCGCACCTGTAGGGCTACTTGCCCTTTGAATCCGACGAGATTTTTGACGTGAAACCTCTCCGAATTCACCTGTACCTGCGGGGGATTAGCCGCTAGCTAATCCAGTACCTATGCAAGAGGCTCTTGCCTCGGCAATCGCGCATGAACCCACATAACTGTACATTGGTCAAATGAAAATCCCACTAGTGGGGCATAACATACTGCTCGTAGGGGAGAGAGAGAGCAGTGCGTAGCGTGCAGGGCATCACTCTTGGCACCGTACTGTACATAAGGGGGAAAGGAAGCACTCCATAGCTCTTAACCTGTGACAAAATGCAAAAGGAGGCTCTTCCCAGCTTAAAAATTCAGCGCCCATTTTTCTGGAAGAGGCAAGTTCATGAAATTTTGCCACTTGGCGCATTTACAAGCATTTTTCCGTTTCGGGTTCGCCACTTACAAATATCCCGATTGGTCGCCCAGTTGACTTCGCGACAGAGTTGTAAAGTGGTCCCCTAGTCATACCGGAGGTAATGACGCGAACACATTTCGTGGCCCAAAATAGCAGTTCCCTAAATTTTAGGAAATGATTTCGTTGGGCTCCCTGTGGTCATCTGACCATCTATCCTCATTGGGACCACATCCAAAAGTGCAATGTGGCCCAACTGTCGGATACTTTTTGTTGGTAGTCACACCTTGACTTTAGGCCTTTATCGAGTTCACTTCCTAGTATCCACCAACTTGCTAAGTGCGACGGGGGGACCTATATGATCTTGCTCTGAGCCTAGACATCCTCTTACCATACGAATTCCAGTGCCGACCACTACCCATCTACGGGTGAAACTACCGTTCACATTGGCCATACAATGTCCGACCGTTTGCTACTTCGAGAAGAGAGTCTCAAAAATAAAACAAAACCCCTTGAAAAGAAACCAACAACTAAAGTTAGCAGATGCCACGTCCTCGTGACATAGTTAACAGTTGCCATGTCCCTGTGACAGCGCGTATCCCCTCCCTCTCTGCCCATCTACTCAGTTGCTGCTCAAGAATAGATGTGTACAACCATGCTAATGTGTGTCCAATCATGGTAGTGCGATAATTCCCAAGCTCCATAGACTTGAAGATAGGTACAATAGTAGATAGGCTCCAAGTATCATGCAAGCCCTCGCACATGGCACAGTTAAACATAACTGCTAGAAGCTCTGCTAGTAGATCTCTGGCATGCGTGAAATGCTCAGCCACTAAGCCATTATGATCATATGCTCTCCTAGTTCTCATCCTATCAATGGCCTTCCTCACCATCTCAGCGGTGAAAAAAGCACATGTGTGTGGGCATGGATCGGGGGGGTCGGGAAAGGGGGTCTTGAAACCGGCCCGTGGGGTGGTAGGCATTGGCTTTCACCCGAAATTCTTTACTTTAGACACACACAGAGAGAACGTGCAAAGGAAACCTACAATCGGAATTAACACTTAAGTACACACACAGCTCGGAAGCTAGAATGCCCCGAGCAAACGCCGACAACCTGTAGGCTCCAAAATTGGCGCCCCTACTGGTATTTCTTTATACTTTGAATTACAAAGTAGAGTCCTGGGAATCCTTTACATACATCCAGCTAGATACGACCTGTTTGGCCAAATTTTGGTAGCATAACAGCCCCAAAACTTGCACGAAACCAATTCCCCTACTGGAACTCACTTCCACTGGCATAGTAAATTCAGCACGCTGTATTTACTGGTTTTTGCCCTGTTTTCAGCCCCAAAGAGTCCCCTAACTGTCCTTCGCCAGTGGGGCACATTCTGGCATCCGTATGGCTGAAAAACAGTCAATTTACAGCACACACACAGCGCTGAAAACGCACTTGTATGGTGAGGTTATGACCCTCACAGGTGCTCGCTTTGGAGTAGCAGTTAGCTACCCCTGTTCCTGCTCAAGGAGACTCTTGCCTCAGCACAAAAGCATGAAAACCACACAGCTGTACATCAGCCAGATGAAGAGCCCTCTTGTGGGGCATCACATAATTGCACGTAGGGAGAGAGAGAGCAGTGTGTAGTGTGCACGACATCACTCAAAGCACCACATTGTACATTGAGTGGAAAGAAAGCACTCCATAACTCTTAACCTGTGATAGTTTCTCAATGAAGCATCCCCCCAGCATAAATCGAGCGCCCCCTCTTCTGCGCTTGACCTGTAATGCATCTGTGAACATAGAGATGCAAAAGGGGAAGATTTCCATGGCTGCCAAAACCTGCGTATCGCTGAAAACGCAACAAAACAACCCTGTAAACACGCATCTGATGGCTTCCAATACTGAAAATGAGCTCCTTGGACCTAAGTAAAGTCATGGGAAGATAAAAAATAAAGGGAAATGGCTGAAAATCAGAGTTATCAGCCTCCAAAACTGCTCCAAAAAGTTAGTTACGAGTTCTATTCTCCCACGCTTGGTAAATTGGCCAAAAAGTGCCACTTGGCACTCATACATGCAGTTTCCCCGCATTGGGCTTCTGTGGGGGAGCACGAGAGAGAGCCCACTTGATGTCCTATGCAATGAGAGTGAAGGAGAAGGGGAGATTGGCGCAGAAAGAGCACACACAGAGAAAACGTGAGAGAGAGAGAGCTCGTTGGATTTTTGGGAAAAGCCACGCTATGTTTTATTTGGGCTTCACCTTTGAGTATATGAGTAAGTGACTAGGGGGCCATTCACACTTGGGCCCCCTCACTTATAAGTCTTTTAACTTATAAGTTAGTAAGTACAAGGCACTTAGGCCTTTATTCCCTAACAACCTCCCACCTAAAGGCAATGTACCTTGGGAGATCAAAGAATCAGCTAACTATGATACAACAGCTGATCATGCACTTACTTATCCAACACCCATCATGTGATGGCAATATGCAAACCGCTCTGCTGGAAGACTCTTGGTCAAAAGATCTGCAGGATTGTCATCTGTGTGCACCTTGACAAGTGTAATGCTCTTGTCATCAAGCACACTCCTGATAAAATGATACTTCACCTCTATGTGCTTTGTCTTGGCATGAAAAACAGGATTCCTTGCAAGCATAATAGCACTCTGACTATCACAGTGTAGCACAGGAACCGGTGACTTAATGCCAAGCTCTTCTACCAAACGGATGAGCCACAAAGCTTCTTTGCATGCCTCAGTGGCAGCCACATACTCAGCCTCAGTGGTAGAACAAAGCAACACATTTTTGCAGTCTAGAAATCCAAGAAACTGCACCTCCTGTGAATGTAAACACATATCCAGAGATAGACTTCCTGCAATCTGGATGTCCAGCAAAATCTGCATCTGTAAAGCCATGCACAGATGTCTCACTCTTCCCAAAACAAATGCACAAGTCTTTAGTGCCTTTCAAGTATCTCAAGATACACTTCACTGCTTCCCAATGCTTTTTGCCAGGATTGCTCATGTACTTGCTTACCACTCCCACCGCAAATGCAATGTCCGGACGTGTAGCAACCATAGCATACATCAAACTGCCAACGGCTGATGCATAAGGAATCTTGGCCATTTCAGCCCGCATATCATCTGTGTTTGGGCAGTCATGTGTTGTCAGTTTTACATATGGAGGCAGCGGAGTACCAAGTGCCTTTCCCCCATCCATATGAAAACGATGTAGCACCTTATTAACATAATCTCGTTGAGATAGATACAGACGCCTGTTAGGTCTATCTCGAGAGATACGCATGCCCAAAATATGATTAGCATCACCAAGATCCTTCATGTCAAAGCGATTCTTTAAGCTTTGCTGTAATGCATCCAACTCCGTGACATTTTTACCCGCAATAAGCATGTCATCAACATACAAAATCAGCAATAGAAGAGATCCATCACTTGCCGTTTTGATATACAAACAGTGATCAGAATTACTTCTTTTGTATCCTTGAGACCTCATGAATGTATCAAACTTGTGATACCATGCACGGGGAGACTGTTTCAAACCATACAAGCTCTTCAAGAGTCTACATACTTTCTTCTCTTGCCCCTTCGACACAAAACCTTCTGGCTGCATCATATAGATCATCTCAAGCAAATCGCCATGCAAAAACGCTGTTTTGACATCCATTTGCTTTAACTCCATATCTTCAGAAGCAACCAGGCCTAAAACAAGACGTAATGTGGCAAGCTTTACAACAGGAGAAAAAATCTCATCAAAATCAACACCATGCTTTTGCTTGTACCCTTCAGCAACCAAACGTGCCTTGTACTTAGAAGAAGCATCAGATGTGACCTTGGTCTTGTAAACCCATTTACATGGCAGAGCCTTATGCCCTTTAGGCAAATCAACCAAGTCCCATGTATGGTTTTTCTCCAAAGACTGCATTTCCGAAACCATTGCTTTGAACCATTTCTTACTGTCTTCCCGTTGCATAGCCTCTTTATAGCAAGACGGCTCACCACAATCAGTAAGCATGACATAGTCCAAAGACGGTTCATATCTATCGGGGGGCCTTGTCACCCGAGTAGACCTACGCACCCAATGATCCATAACAGGTGGATTTTCAGCCTGTAAACCATCAAAAACAGCAGGCTGTTCAGCCGGTTGCATCGCAATAACGGGCGGTCTAGGAGCATCAACCTATTCCCCTACCTGTGGTGCATCAATGGCAACTTGTTGGGGCTGATTTTCAGCAGCTAATGGCTGATTTTCAGCACCATTTTCAGCATGTAAAGGCTGCTGAACATTGGGCCTTCTTGGCTGTCCATATGTAACATCTTCACGAAAAACAACCCGACGCACTTCCTCGACCTTTGTGGGCTGTTTGTGCATGCAATTCTCATTGAAGATGACATCATTGCTGCGTATGATTTTCCGTAATGCGGGATCCCATAATCTATACCCCATTTCACCATCCTCACCATATCCTAGGAAAATGCATTTATGAGACTTTGGTTCTAGTTTGGTGCGCAGTTCACTCCGGATGTGAACATAGGCCTCACAACCAAACACTCTTAAATGTGCATATGAGGGTGGCTTGCCAGACCACACCTCCTCAGGCACCTTTCCACCCAAAGCCTTGCTAGGTGAGCGATTAATCAAGTGAATAGCTGTTTGCACAGCTTCTGCCCAAAAACCATGAGGTAATGCAGCATGTGACAGCATACTCCGAACTTTCTCTTGGATAGTCCGGTTCAACCTCTCTGCAACTCCATTCTGAGAGGGATTAAAAGGAGCCGTGAGCTCTCTTTTAATACCTTTAGTAGCACAAAAGTCAATAAATGCTTTTGATACATACTCCCCCCCATTGTCTGAGCGCAAAGACCTAAGCTTCTTGTCAGTTTGATTCTCAACAAACGCAAGAAACTTCTTGAAAGTATCCAAAACATCGCTTTTAGCACGTATTTGGATACACCCACACCTTACGTGTAGCATCATCGATAAACGAGACAAAATATTTCTTTCCCCCTAAGGACAACTGTGGCATTTCACATACATCGGAATGCACTAAGTCTAACCTGTCAGACTTCAAAGAAAGTGACCTTTTGTGCGGTGTTTGACTGTGCTTACCGTAAATACAGTGCTCACAATGAGAAAAATCAGCATACCTCAAACACGGCAAATAACCACAACGAGACAGAGTTTCCATTCCTCTTTTACTCATGTGTCCCAACCGGCCATGCCACAAAGAAACACTTGGCTGCTCGGTTACGGCGACAACATGGTCATGCACACTAGATACATGCAAAGGATACAAAGTGTCCGATTTACAACCCTTGGCTACAATCCGGGCCCCTTTACAAATTTTCCACTTGCTATCACCAAAAGTGGTGTGATAGCCTGCATCATCTAGCTGCCCTGTACTAATCAAACTCTTCTTGAGTTGTGGCACATGACACACTTTGTGCAAAACAAAAGTCATACCATCAGCAAAAGAAAACTGGACACTGCCAATACTTGCAATGTCACATGCATAGTTGTCTCCCAAATAAACAGTGCCCTGCACCTCACCTGAGTACTGTGTAAACCAATCC
This sequence comes from Adiantum capillus-veneris, assembly GCF_014529385.1. Lineage (NCBI taxonomy): Eukaryota > Viridiplantae > Streptophyta > Polypodiopsida > Polypodiales > Pteridaceae > Adiantum > Adiantum capillus-veneris. The sequence goes on from NC_140957.1 coordinate 8,047,678, forward strand.
CTATGAGGTGTTACATGAAAGGACGCACCTGAATCAAGAATCCAAGTATGCATGTCCACATCAGAACCCATAGCAAGGGTATGTGCATCCACAGAAGAGGCATTGAGTACATCAGTGCTGCTGTCACTGTCACAACTACTAGCAACATTGATTTCCTCAATCAACACAGTGCTCTTCTTGGCATTTCCCTTGTCCTTTGCATCAGTTTCAGCACCCTTGTTCTTCTCTTTCTTCCACTCATAGCATTCCCGTTTATAATGCCCTTTCTTTCCACAATGATGACACACAACATCTTTCCTACGAGATTTGCTGCGTGCCCTGTCCTTACTGTCAGATTTCTCCCTCTGTTGAGACCTGCCTCTCAAGTGCAATGCATTAGAAGACCCACCTGTGGTGTTCTTCCTGTTCATCTCTTCCATCAAGAGAGAACTCTCTACATCTGCATACTTAAGTGATGCACTTGAGTTACTAAGAGCTTTCCGGAATACATCCCAACTCTCGGGCAATGTGCATAGCAGAAAAGTAGCTTTGAACTCCTCATCAATCGTGAATTTCAGCTCTGTCAGTTGGCTGAAAATAGAATTGAATTCATTGAGGTGCACTGACATGTGCGTGCCCTCTTTCATGCGGAGATCCATAAGCTTCTTAAGCCAATACACTTTACTGGCAGCACTCTGCTGTGCATACAACTCGTCTAAACGCTTCCACATGCCCCATGCTGTCTGCTCATTCTCTACATTGAAGAGTAAATTGTCAGACACCGAAAGCATGATCGTGGAGCGAGCCAACTCGTCCACTTCTTCCCATTCTTCAACCTCCATATCAACCGGTTTCACACCCTGTAACTTAATAGGTTTCGCCTGTTTCTTCTGCAACATCACATTATAACATTGCTTCTTCCATATAGCAAAGTTATGGGCACCTTCAAGCTTGCGAATGTGCAACAAATTGCCACTTTCACTGCTAGAAGCCATTCTGAGTGATTGCAACCACTGAAACCCTGTTTTGCCGACCTAAACACGCCCAAATGTGCGTAATCGGGCAAAAAACAGCGAGCAAATTTCACGCGAAATCACCCCAAAACGGCGTACATTCACTGCCAAACCCTTACCAAAGGTTTCCACAAGGTGTATACATCATTTGCTTGCTGAAATTCCCTGTTTTAGGGCAAAAATCAGACCTGTAAACACCTGTTTTGCTGAATTTTCAGAACCTCGTTGGTGGAAACACCTGTAAGATTGACCTGTGAGACTTGCCCTAATGAAATTGCATCAAATTGACCTCGAAATTGGTCAATTTCAGCAGAAATAAGCTGCTGTTCATCAGTTTTTGAAACCCTAATTTTGGGGAAACTGTCACCGGAGGTCGATTCTACACATCCCTTCGCGACAGAGTTGATCGAAAACGGTTGAATATCCTTCCCGCAGCGAGCAAGAACAGAATTCTGATCTGTGTTGCGAAAATGGCTCTCTTGGAAACCCTAAAGCTCTGATACCATGTGTGGGGGAGCAGGAGAGAGAGCCCACTTGATGTCCTATGCAATGAGAGTGAAGGAGAAGGGGAGATTGGCACAGAAAGAGCACACGCAGAGAAAACGTGAGAGAGAGAGAGAGCTCGTTGGATTTTTGGGAAAAGCCACGCTATGTTTTATTTGGGCTTCACCTTTGAGTATATGAGTAAGTGACTAGGGGGCCATTCACACTTGGGCCCCCTCACTTATAAGTCTTTTAACTTATAAGTTAGTAAGTACAAGGCACTTAGGCCTTTATTCCCTAACAGCTTCTTGCTTAAAAATCTCACAACTGGTGCATAAGTTGACTTTGCTGCAGAGTAATAAAATGTTCCCCTTGTCATTCTGAAGCTAATGACGCGAACAGATTTCATGGGCCCAAATCACAGTTCTCTAAATTTTAGGCGATGCTACCGTTGGACTCCCATTGGTCATTTGACCATCAATGCTGACTAGGACCGCATCCAAAAATGCAATGTAGCCGAGCTGTCGAGTACTTTCCTTTGGTGACCCCACCTTGACATTGTACCTTTATTGAGTTCACTTCCTAGTATCCACCAACTTGCTAAGTGCGATGGGGAGACCTACATGATCTTGAACGGAGCCTAGACATCCTTTTACTTTACGAGTTCCAGTAGTGCCGAGCAACTTCCCATCTGCGGGTGAAACTAATGTTCACATTGGCCATACAATGTACGACCATTTGCAACCTCAAAAAGAGGGTCTCAAAAATTAAACAAAAATCATTGGAAAGAAACCAACAACTAAGGTTAGCAGTTGCCACGTCCTCGTGACATACCCCGCTCTTGAGATCGCAAACGTCCTCGATTGCATACCATAATACATGCCACCGATGAACTTGTGTTGTTAGCACTCTTTTATCATCGCATGTATCCACATGAACGGTCGTAACACATAGATACAAATGAATTAATGAGACCTTCATACATTTGTCATTTCCATCTATTACACTGAGTTCATATGTACATATGATGTGCTAGCTCTATCATTATTCCTCCTTTACACGTTTGGGTTGGGGCATAAGTAGGTTGTAACCCAAAGACCTCAAGGTAAAGCTGCAATACATTTGGTGACTCTGACAGTTCATGCTCTTCCATCCACTTTCCATCCATAGGTGGATAGTTCTTGAACTTCACGACATAGCATCTTGCAACCTGTCCCTTAACTTTTTACCTGTGCAAGAGGCTCTTTGCAAACGAGCGTACTACCCACAACATTGTAGCTCAAATTTCAAGATGATTTACCAATGCGTCAAAGAATGCAATCGTCTCAGAGAATCGGCGAGCAACGTGCCACTTGGCAGACCCACATCACTCCCGCAGAAGATCTAGTGGCCAATCTACCATCGTGAGACCTCTCCCTATCTCATCTTGGTTCATACTTGCAAAACCTAAAAACACAGCAGAAAATCAGTCCTAATTTGACCACTTTTTGGCAGGGCGAGCATGCGGAATTTCCTGTCTGTCTTGTGAAGAGGAACCCTCTTCCATAATGCCCTTCCCTTTATCGGCCATAGTATAATCCCGCGTTCCTGTACTCTGTGTCTTTACCCAAAACAACCGAGACTCGCTTCTTGAGGAAAAAGTGATTGATGTCCCGGCAACGGAACCTTCAAACCGGCCCGTGGGGCGGTAGGCGTTGGCTTTCACCCAAAATTCTTTACTTTAGACACACAGAGAGAACGTGCAAAGGAAACCTGCGACCGGAATTAACACTTAAGTACACACACGGCTCGGAAGCTAGAATGCCCCGAGCAGACACTGACAACCTGTAGGCCCCAAAATTGGCGCCCCTTACGATATTTCTTAATACTTTGAGAGGGTAAATTACAAAGTAGAGTCCTGGGAATCCTTTACGTGTATCCAGCTAGATACGACCTGTTTGGCCAAAATTTGGTAGCATAACAATCCCAAGACTTGCGCAAAACCAATTCCCTTGCTGGAACTCACTTCCACTAGCATAAACCCTCTGATTCCTACCCAAAAACAGTAAATTCAGCACACTGTATTTACTGGTTTTTGCCTTGTTTTCAGACCCAAACAATCCCCTAACTATCATTTGCCAGTGGGGCACTATTCCCAATGATTTTGACATCCATATGGCTGAAAAACAGACGCATACACAGTGCTGAAAACGCACCTGTACGGTGAGGCCCTCACCGGTGCCTGCTTTGGAGTAGCAGTTAGCTACCCGTGTTCCTGCTCAAGGAGGCTCTTGCCTCAGCACAAAAGCATGAAACCACACAACTGTACATCAGCCAAAAGAAGAGCCCTCTTGTGCTACGTGCAGTGTGTAGTGTGCACGGCATCACTCTTAGCACCACATTGTACATTGAGTGGAAAGAAAGCACTCAATAGCTCTTAACCTGTGATAGTTTCTCAACGAAGCATCCCCCCAGCATAAATCGAGCACCCCCTCTTCTGCGCTTGACCTGTAATGCATCTATGAACAAATAGATGCAAAAGGGGAAGATTTCCATGGCTGCCAAAACCTACGTATCGCTGAAAACGAAGCAAAACAGCCCTGTAAACACGCATCTGATGGCTTCCAATGCTGAAAATGAGCTCCTTGGACCTAGATAAAGTCATGGGAAGCTCAAAAAATGGAGAGGAATGGCTGAAAATCAGAGTTATTACTCTCCAAAACTGCTCCAAAAAGTCAGTTACGAGTTTTGTTCTCCTAGGCTTGGTAAATTGGCCAAAAAGTGCCACTTGGCACTCATACATGCAATTTCCCCGCATTGGGCTTCTTGCTTAAAAATCCCTCAACTGGTGCATTAGTTGACTTTGCAACAGACTAATAAAATGTTCCCCTTGTCATTCTAAAGCTAATGACGCGAACAGATTTCATGGCCCAAAATTACAGTTCTCTAAATTTTAGGGGATGCTTCCGTTGGACTCCCATTGGTCATTTGACCATCAATGCCCACTAGGACCGCATCCAAAAATGCAATGTAGCCGAGCTATCGGGTACTTTCCTTAGGTGACCCCACCTTGACATTGTACCTTTATTGAGTTCACTTCCTAGTATCCACCAACTTGCTAAGTGCGACGGGGGGACCTACATGATCTTGAACTGAGCCTAGACATCCTTTTACTTTACGAGTTCCAATAGTGCCGAGCAACTTCCCATCTACGGGTGAAACTACTGTTCACATTGGCCATACAATGTCCGACCATTTGCAACCTCAAAACGAGGGTCTCAAAAATTAAACAAAAATCATTGGAAAGAAACCAACAACTAAGGTTAGTAGTTGCCACGTCCTCGTGAAAGGGCTGCTCAGGAATTGTGTACAGAGATGATGCGTACTAGCCCCAGGCCTCTTCAGAAGTGATGGCAAGGGGGAGGGGAGTGCCAATGACAGAGCCGCCATGCCTCACGTGAGTCCTGACTCCGGAATAGCTGGTATAGATCCTGCTCTAGGCGAGTCAAAAATGCCCTCTTCTTCCACAGCACTAGGCGTCGGAAGTCAATCTGTGACTGTCTGTGAGTGATGTCTCCCAAAAGCACCTCCCTCTGAAGTCTAGCTCTAGTGTCCCGGCATTCCTCATCATACCAACTTTTCTGGGGCATGCTCCGCGAACGACGTCTCTGCTCAGGCTGGGTATGTGGGTATGCCTCTACTGTTGCATCATGTAGTGTCTGTATCAGTATAGTAGTAAGCTCCTTCAGAGGTCACCCTGGCTCCTCTGTGCACAGGCGTCTATAGATCCCATTTATGTGTACAGAGTCCGTCTCCCGCGTGAAGGTGTAGCAAGTAGGGGCTGTTGCCCGTGGCCTGTGTGCTACACTAAACTGAAAAGAGATGGTCAACGACATAAGAGCATGATCCACTGCCACACCAATAGGATTTGGGTCCAATCGTGAGATCCTGGATACTAGAGATGAGGCTCGGTTGTGCCATGACATGATCCACTGTGTTGGCTCCATGTCTGTGTGGAAAGCATGTAAAACCCCCCGCAGTGGGAAATCTCTGTAGGCCATTCAAGAAGGCCAATCCATGTGCAGTCCCCAAGTCTATCAAGTGTCGTCCATACTCAATGTGTTCCCCATCTTGTGATAGTCTGGATATGCCCGTCTCTGCAACATCTAGCTCTCTCAGCATCTCCTGTGAAGTATCATAAAATATTGTCTGGTGATGGGCAGTCCTAGCATTGAGATCCCCTAGAATGATGATGTCACCCTCTCTAGAGAACTCCCATATGTCATCATCCAAAATAGAAAAGGGGGATTGTCCTCTGGGTGGTGCATAAACTAACATACTCAAGGGAAAGTAGCAAATAGCAATGTAAAGATAAATGCATGTCTCTACTCTCAATCTCACCCATATGTACCTAGCTTGCTCATCCCTGCGGGCTATATGTATCAATGGCTGCAACTCCCTGAATAACATTGCCACTCCTCCTGAGCCCCGCCTTCTGCGCTCTGTGCTCTGAGAGAGAGAGAGAGAGAGAGAGAGAGAGAGAGAGAGAGAGAGAGAGATATGAAATGATATATTAACATCTTCAAAAGGCCAAAATGACCTATGAGACCAAGCTGTTACAACATAGTGAATATGATACCATGTCCGGAATCAAAAGAACTCAAACGAAAAATACAACTACTACAAAGCTGGGACTATATGGATGCGCCAACTAATACAAAGGTGCCCAATACAATGTGTAGTACAATGAGAGAAGGGGAGGGCGGGGGGGGGGGGGGAGATATGGTAGAGATCCATCCTCATCTGCACTTTGGACATCGAGAAAGTATGGCTCGAATCCTCTACTGTAGTCTCCGTCGATACTGTGTAGATCCTCTCCTCAATCGCGGTCGTCTAGATCTCCCTAGCTCCAATGCTCGGTCTATGAGAATGTTAGTAGTGGTAGTATGAGTGCGGGCAGAGCTCTGCAATGGTGGCTGCTCCTCTGGCTTTCCTCTGGGTGTCCAATATATAGTGTAAAGAAATCTGTAATCTGTCTCTGGGACTGTCTCTCTCCAACTCTCCTCAGTAAAGTGTCTCTATGCCTGTGTAACTCAAGTAGATACAGTCCAAGACATCTCTGATCCTCAGAACTCATGACCCTAGATAGAGGCCCAAAACCCTCTCTAAATAGACAATGAAAACGGCCTCGTATCTCATAGTACACTGTGCAATGACATATGTAATGTAACTCTGTCTCTGGCTCTAGATGACATAAGCGGCATATCGTGCTATCTGCTGGTATCACTCTGAATCTGCTGGTCTCAATCTCGAGCTATGTGAGGATGTGCGTATCTGACCAATGGCACAACACAAACCATGAGAAAGATGTGTGTCCATATAGCTAGGTCGAATCACAAACCCATCCCCTGTGAGGTGGAGAAGATGCTCTCTATAGAAATCCATCTTCGTGCCCAACTCCTGTACCGGCTCTATCCATGTCCTCTTTGTGTCCAGCTGGATCAGATCCTGACGAATGAGTCTAGTAATCTCCACCCGTGTCAGAGACATCAAGGGTGCATGTAGAGTACTGAAAAGGAGGTAGCCTGTCCATGATGAAGCCATGTGTCTGAAACCATGATGTCATCTGTGCATACCAGCATGATATATCCCCTTGTAGAGCTAACTCTCTGGAGGACTCTAGGGCCAACCTGGCATATCTATCTCTATTAGTATCCCATAGGCTGTGTACAAAGGAGACGGATCTGGTAAGCGCCTCAATCTCCATAGGGGGGAGAGCTAATTCCGCTTGAATGATATCATGTGAGGCCTTGGCTCTAATCAGCCGAGATCATAGATACCAAGGGTCTCTCCATACGTCTCCAACCATCCTGGCCTACAAAAGGTCCCCAAACCTGCACCCCATATAGCATAGTAGACGCAACCAAAGTATCAAAGAGCCATAACTTTGTCCTAGGTTTCTGGAACTGAACCTGCGAACACATCCTCTCCAATCCTTCCAAAGCCGCATAAGCTCTAGTCAGTCTAGTCTCTGCTGCTCTTCTCAAAGAAAATATCGGCCCAGTAAAGACTACCCCCAGGTAACTGTATGCATCTATATACTCCACAGTCTCCTGACCATATGTGAAAGTAGGCGTTGATCTCCTGATCCACTGCGGTGTGGTGTTAAACACCATAACCTTGGTTTTACCAAGGTTTACACACAATCCACTATCCTCTGCAAAATTGTGTAGTGCATCCAAATGTCGCTGCATACCCTCTGGTGAGTCAGATATCAACACAATATCTTCAGCATATAACAACAATGACATCCACGTCCCTGCCAGCTCGGCACCTCTGTCACCCTCTCTGTCAATGTAATCAGACACCTCATCAACATACATACCAAAATAGAGTAGGAGACAATGGGCAGCCATGTTTCACCCCAATAGTAGAGTGAACTAAATCACTTCCAGAGTGCATACATGTCCCATCACTGATCTGTACAAAGCCATAATCCCCCAAATCAACTCTATGAGCACCCCCTGTTGGGTCTAAAGGCCCTCCTTGGCCTCCTTGTATACATTATTTTTACTCACTTATAGTGGGGGTGGGAACCACCCCTTGGGCCATTTAAATGGCCCAACTTTATAATGTACCCTAACATAAATAACAAAGGATGGTAGATAGCGTGCTGGCTGAGTTTTTGCCGTACGCATAGACCTGTGTCGCTCTCTCTCTCCCTCTCTCTCGCTCGCTCACTCGTTCACAGCAGGAAGCCTCATCCTTGCCTTCAAACTGGTATCAGAGCTAGGCTACGTGCCCTGGGCGATTCCCTCTCGCGTAGGTAGCATTTTCTCTCTCCTGTGCAGATTTCCTCTCTCTAGAAACAGCAATGCAGGAGCTTTCTCTCTCTTCTCCAAGTACGGTACGGTGTCTACCATTGCTCACACGCTGAAAACAGAAAATTACAGGTCCAAAACAGGCGTTTTTGGGCTGTTTTTGGCTAAAAACAAGTCATTTTCTGCATATTCAGGTGTATAAACAGCAAAAACAGGCTTGCAGGTTAACACCGGGCACTTTGGGGAACTCAATTTCACGTTTGGAATTGGGGCTTTTTGCTTCTTTGCTGAAAATTGTCAAATTTCAGCAATTTTTCGCGACAAAACTTGAGGCTTTTGCTAATTTCAGCAAAAACAATCAAGTTCACTCCTTACAGGTGCAGGTGACGAAGTTACAATGGAGAATTGAGCAGTGAGAATTTGGGGCTTTTGCTAGTTTTTTTTTTAAATTCGGCAAAATTTCACTTATGTACTTACATTTGTGGTCAATTTGAGCAGAGAGATTGAGGCTTATGGAGCCTACACGTGTTTATTCAATCATTTGAGCAACTTTCATCTCTTATGTGTATTGCCAAATGTACTTTATGCAATGAAACTATGACATGTACAACATTGGGGTCATTGCAAATGCATTTGGTGATGTATAGTTGATGCGAGGTTGCTCTATGCGTTAAGTTTGACATGCTCAATATGTCTTCTTGCTGAAAATTTTACTTTTAAAGTAAATTACAGCATTAGAGTTGTTCTTGCAGACACTTTTACAGTGTTTACTTGCATTTGCTCTTGCGGTACAGTGCTTGTACTTCTTGGCTGAAAATTATCAGTTTTTGTTTTGTCTCATCATGGCTGACACTTCATCATCCTCGGACTCTAAGAGCCTCTTTGAGATCCGCAGGTTTGATGGTACAGGTTTTGAATTGTGGAAGGATCGCATACAGGGCATTCTTTTCTTGAAAGAGTGTGATGATGCATTGGCTGAAAATAAGCCAGAGGGTATGTCAGATGCAGATTGGACTAAGCTTAACAGGAAAGCCATTACTTACATTTTAAGATGGCTGTGACTGATGATATTCTTGTTGATATCAAGGGGCTTGACACAGCTCTGGCTGTGTGGGATAAGCTTAAAGCTACTTATGAGAATACGACTCCTGTAAATCAGGTTCATCTCATGAGGAAGCTTGTAAGCTTAGTGCTTGATGAGTCCAAATCTGTCCCTGATCATTTGAATGCCTTTGCTGGAATTTTGACTCAGTTGAGCAGGCTTTTGAGGATGATAAGCTCAAGGCTATCTTTCTACTTATGACACTGCCAGAGTCTTGGGAAGCATTGGTTGTTTCTTTGAGTAACAACTCCAACTTGATGTTGAAGATGATGAAACAGGAAACAGAAGGAAGACAGCAACTCAGAGTAGGAAGAAGATGGAGAAGGAGAAGACACAGAGCTTGTGTACGAGATCTCTGTAGTCTCTCTCTATGTATTGGAATAATAATAATGTACAAACTCAGAGCTACAAAGCTTATATGAAACCCTAAGAGATAAGGTGTCCTTTCACACCAGATGTCCAGGGGGAAAAACCCAGTGGGAGAAAAGTGCCCCTGGTGAAGCGCGTATACACACTAACACTACTACATGTCTACAAATCCCCCCTGTAGAGATAGTGTGAATCCGTACAAGGTAGCAGATCATCATGTGTATGAGAGTAAGCCCAAAGCTTTTCGGAAAGCTTCAAACTTTTCTCGTGATAACGCCTTCGTAAATAGATCTGCAATGTTATCCTGTGTAGGACAGTAAGTTAGTGTGATCTCCCCTGCATGTAGCCTTTCCCTGACATAGTGGTAGTGAACCTCTATGTGCTTTGTTCTTGCATGAAATACTGGATTCCTTGCAACTGCAATAGCACTCTGACTGTCAGTGAAAATGGTAGTGGGTGCCTGTTGACACTCACAAAGATCTGCCAATAACCTACGTATCCATACACAATCAACTGTTGCCATGAAAGCTGCCCTGTACTCAGCTTCACAAGTTGATGTAGCCACTGTGGGTTGCTTCTTGCTTAGCCAAGATATACATGCATTTCCCAAGAAAAAACAATTGCCACTTGTGGAATGTCGTGTGTCAAAATCACCAGCCCAATCTGAATCGCTGTAACCAAGAAGCTGCATAGAACTGTGCTTTCCATACATATCCCCCCTTGGAAAGAACATGGCAAGATTAGGGGTACCTGAAAGGTAACGAAGTATGCGCTTCACAGCCTGCCAATGATGCATACCTGGGCTGTGCATAAATCTGCTTGCTTGTGAAACCCCAAATTGAATGTCTGGACGAGTGTTGCCTGCCAAATATATCAAGCAACCAACCGCTGCTGCATAAGTATGTACATCAAAAGTTTCTCCAGCATCATGCATGCTCAACTTTGATCCAGTTTCTACGGGTGTAGAGATTGGCTTACAATTTTGCATACCAAACTTGTCCAAAATTTTATGCAAATATTTTGCCTGCAACATGTATATGCCATCCTCTGATTGCACAAACTGAATACCCAAGTAATAATGTAGCAAACCAAGATCAGACATCTCAAAGGTTTTTCTCAAAGCATCTTTAAACGCTTCAATTTCATCTGCAGTATTGCCTGTAAGAAGCATATCATCCACATAAAGTGTTAGCATAATGAGAACTCCATCTCTCTTTTTGACATACAAAGTACTTTCTGCTGGACTATTCTGAAATCCCTGGCCAATCAAATAAGTATGTATCTTCTCATACCATGCTCTTGGAGCCTGTTTGAGACCATACAAAGCTTTACGCAATCTACATACCTTTTGCTCTTGACCTTTTACAACAAAACCACTTGGTTGACTTACATAAACTTCTTCCTGCAAATCACCATTCAAAAAAGCAGTTTTGATATCCAACTGATGCACTTTCCAACCATGATGAGCAGCAATTGCAACTAGTGATCTAACTGTGGACGCACGAGAAGTAGGAGCAAAGGTTTCGTCATAATCTATGCCTTTCTGTTGCGCATAGCCTTTTGCCACAAGCCTTGCTTTGTACCTGTCAACAGTACCATCTTGTTTCCTTTTTACCTTAAAAACCCACTTTGTACCAATAGGCTTTTTACCTGTAGGCAAGTCCACTAGATCCCATGTATGATTCTTATGAATAGAATCAATTTCTTGCTGCATAGCATCTTTCCACTGAACACACTCTAAAGCTTGTGCAAATGAATCAGGCTGATCTGCATCACAAAGAGTGCTAAAGCAAGCCAAATCTACTTGCTCTCTGCCAAAAGTAGTACCAGCATGTGTTTTCCGTGGCAACGGTGCATCCAACTTGCTATCCTGCAAAGTTTTCTGAACCCATTTAGGCAAGGTTCTTTCTTCCCTGAGAACTTCTTGCTCTTCACGCACGATTTTCTCTACATCATGAGGTGTCACATGCTGATCAAAAGATTGATCAAGATTATCAACCTGTTGTGATTCTTGATTCTCCACAAAAGAAGGAAGCAAACCTTCAAATACATCATGTGTCTGCATATGAGGTACATCAAAAGCAACCATAGGTTGAGCAGTAGTTTCTGCAAAAATTACATCACGACTTTCAAAAATCTTGTTTGTAGCAGGATTGTAAAGTCTATAACCTTTACTTCCACTACTGTACCCCACAAATATACATTTGATTGCCTTATCATCAAGCTTCCCACGTAACTGCTGAGGGATGTGAGCATAAGCAAGACAACCAAAAACACGAAGATAACTGACTGAAGGTTTTTTGTCATACCAAGCTTCATATGCAGTAATGGTCTTCAAGGCACGAGTAGGACACCTGTTCAAAACATGTGCTGCACAAGCAACTGCCTCCATCCATAGTTTATGAGGCAAACTCTTAGCCTTGAGCATACATCTAGCTGTCTCCATTAAAGACCTGTTCTTCCTTTCTGCAACACCATTCTGTTGTGGTGTGTATGGCATAGTGCATTGGTGTTTAATGCCTTTCTTTCCCAAAAAATCCTTAAATGCACCTGACATGTATTCACCTCCTCGATCGGTACGAAGAGTCTGTACTTTGCAACCTGTTTCATTTTCAACCATGGCGACATAATGTTGAAAAACTGCAAACACATCTGACTTTGCTTTGAGTGGATACACCCAACAAAACCTGGAAAAGTCATCAATGAAGGTCACAAAATAAAGGCTGTTTCCTATAGATGGCGTCCTCATAGGACCACATACATCACTGTGTACAAGTTGCAATTTTCGTGTCGCTCTAACTGAACCATCCTGTGAAAATGCAAATCTGTGCATCTTTCCAAGAACGCAACCTTCACATACATGTCTTGGTGGCATCTCCAATAAAGACAAATCATGCACCATATTATGACGTTGTAAAGTCATCAAACTGCCATAACTAACATGCCCAAATCTAGCATGCCACAACTCAGCATCCTGCATGGCCTGAGTCTTTGTTTCTGCAATACATACCTGAATCTGCTTTTCATAACGATCTAGCACAAATAGTCCATTTTCCAGCGTACCTGTAGTGATAAGAGAATAACCATTCTCTCGATCTCGTACAGCACATCTGTCATCCTCAAAAATGACCCGAAGACCATTTTTTGCAAGAGAGGATACAGACAACAAATTCTTCTTGATCCCTGGAACATATAAGACATCTGGCAAGCATAAATCTGAACCATCTAAAATGGTAATCAGAATCTTACCAACGCCTTTGATTGGATAAGAAGCATTATTTGCACATGTCACCTTCTTTCCTGCTGGAGCTGCATCCAATGAACAAAACAAATCCTTCCTTGAAGTAATATGCCTGGATGCACCACTATCAAAGTACCAAATCATTTGTGTCTTGTCAACACTGTAAGCAGAAAAATTTGAACATACTACAAAAGCATAAGAATCCTGCACAAAGTTTGCAGACTCTTCTTTAGCTGTAGAAGAATCACCAGAAGCTGAAACAACCAAACTTGACGATTTCTTCTTTTCTTTAGCAATTCGCTTTTTACACTCACTAATGTAGTGACCAGGTTTCTTGCAGTAGTGACATTTACCTTTCTTCTTGGATTTGTCGGAATCACCTTTAGACTTCTCTAAAGATTGTCCTGCACTAGACTTGGAGTGATGAGCACTCTCTTTACCCCTGTTTTTGTTCTGTACAACAAGAGCATGATCCATACCATCCACCTGTAAAGACTTGTTCTTACGTGATTGATCCTCCTGCAATAGCAAAGCCACTAACTCTTCAAAATGAAGAGGGTCAGGATTAGCTCGCAAAGACAGAGTCAAAGAAGTCTGAAAAGTCAAATAAGATGGTGGTAGTGAATTGAGTGTTTTGGAAACCAAGTCCTTCTCTGGAATCACTTCATCAATGCTAAGCAATTGCTCTTTAAGATCCCTGATTTTTGTAAGATGCTCGACAATATCGTCACCTTCGTCCATCTGTATTTTGTCAAGTTGTTTCTTCAAAAACTCTATTCTGGCAGCGTTTCTTCCTCCAAACATAGCTTGCAGAGTGTTCCAAGCATCCTCAGAAGTTCTGCAAGATCTGATATGTGGTGTGATTGTCCTCTTTATGGTTAAGGCAATCACAGCCATAGCCTGTGCATCTTTAGTATCCCATCTCTTTTGCTCTGGAGTGACTTGTGAGGGTCCTGCACCAACAGCTGCACCACGACCAGGCGTGGAAGGTGCAATGCTACCTGGACGAACTTCATCTCCAGATACATAATCCCACAATCCTTTACCAACCAAAACATTTTTGGCCATAAAAGACCAAAGAGAATAGTTGGTACCATCCAATTTGTCTTCGGATGTAAACGCACCAAAAATCTCTTTCTCCGTAGATTGAGCCATATTGTAGATGCACACAAGAGAGCAAAAGAACCTCCAAGAGATTCACAAATCTCCTCTCCAATGCAAGCAAAACTCTACACAAAATCTCAGCACAAAGCTAAGACAAGCTGCTTCCCAAAAGAACTGTTTACCTGAAGAAAATCTGTCAAAAAGCACACCCTCTTGATCTAAACGCCTCGGAAAAGTAACTTCTGCTACGCTGCTCAGAACGAAATTCTGAGGGCTCGAACGGCTTCGAAAGGGGGGTAAAACCCCAGGTCGCCTGATCAGAATACTCCCGGAACGTCGAGGATGCTCCCACGAACAAATTTTCCGAAAACTGCCTGAAAACTGCGATTGCGCGCGCGGACGCGAAAACGCAAGTAGAGGCTCTGGAAATCACCTTGCTCTGATACCAATTGTTGAAGATGATGAAACAGGAAACAGAAGGAAGACAGCAACTCAGAGTAGGAAGAAGATGGAGAAGGAGAAGACACAGAGCTTGTGTACGAGATCTCTGTAGTCTCTCTCTATGTATTGGAATAATAATAATGTACAAACTCAGAGCTACAAAGCTTATATGAAACCCTAAGAGATAAGGTGTCCTTTCACACCAGATGTCCAGGGGGAAAAACCCAGTGGGAGAAAAGTGCCCCTGGTGAAGCGCGTATACACACTAACACTACTACATGTCTACACTTGACCTATGATGGTGTGCGTGGTTCTATTCTCAATGAGGAGATCAGACGCAAGTCAAGTGGGAGTGGCAATGGATCAGCCTATAATGTCTGTGGATGCAATGATAAAAGGCAAAATGTTGCAAATAAGCAAAGAAATCGCAGCAAAAGCAAGGAAAAACAGCAAGACATCACTTGCTATCAATGCGGAAGAAAGGGGCATAAAAAGCCCGATTGCAGGTTTTTTAAGAAAGAGCAGGAGCGCAAGAAGCAAATGAATGCAAAAGGCAAGAAAAATGATAAAGAGGGCAGCTCTACCCCTAAAGACAGTGAGCTTGAAAAGGCAAATGTGATCTCTAGTGTTGTCATTAAAGAGATTGATGAAAATGAAGACACTAGTGATTTGTGGGTTGCATCTTCAGATCCACATGTCATGACTGTTGAGGATATGCATATCACTAAGCATGATGTGATAGATGCTTTGCTTTCTACTCATGATGGCCTGTCACAATCCTGGATTGTTGACAGCGGTGCCTCTTTTCATGTAACCCCCTCTTTAAAGTGTTTTGCCTCATACACTGCAGGAAACCTTGGAAAAGTGTATTTGGGCAATAACTATGCTTGTGACATTGAGGGAGATGGCACCATACACCTGGCACTTGATAATGGCCAGGAACTCACTCTTCATTATGTTAGGTATGTGCCTGGTATCAAGAAGAGTTTGCTTTCAGTTGGGCAGTTGGATAGCAGAGGCTTCTTCACTACATTTGGTGGTGGCATGTGGAAGATCCAAAAGGGATCTATGCTTATTACTAGAGGCAGTAAGAAGGGTACTTTACACTATCTGCATTGCAAGGCATTACCTGGCCGTTTTGTCGCAATTGCAGAAGTGCAGTCACACATGGAGCTTTGGCATAAGCGTCTTGGACATATGAGCCATAAGGGATTGCAGACTCTTTCCTCCCTTGGTAGGATTGATGTAAAAGGCTCTAAACTTGATTTTTGTGATGATTGTGTACTTGGGAAGCATGTAAAAGCTTCTTACTCTCATGGAGCCTCTAAAAAGGCTAGTATTTTGAATCTCGTACATTCTGATATATGCACAATGCCAATAAAAACTCATGGTGGTTCTCGTTACTTTGTGTTTTTCATTGATGATTGTTCACGTAAACTATGGGTGTATTTGCTTAAGGATAAGAGTGAGGTTTTAAATGCATTTAAAAAGTTCTATGCCTTTGTTTGTACTCAAAAGGGTTTGAAACTTAAATGCATACGTACAGATAATGGGGGGGAGTATGTTTCTAAGGACTCTAAGGACAGAATGGGATTAAAAGGGAGCTCACTGCCCCTTATAATCCATCTTCAAATGGTGTGGCTGAGCGTATGAATCGCATGCTATGTGAGAAGATTCGGTGCATGCTATCTACAGCTAATCTCTCGCAATTGTTTTGGGGAGAGGCACTTAAAACCGCGGTGCATATATGCAACCGATCTCCACATCATGCACTTGATGGTGGCATCCCTGAAGAGGTTTGGTCTGGCAAACCGGCTTCATATGACCACTTGAAAGTCTTTGGTTGTGAATGCTATGTACATGTGCCTGTTGACTTGAGAATCAAACTCGATATGAAATCCTTAAAAGGCATCTTCTTGGGTTATGGAGATGAAGGTGAAATGGGATATAGAGTTTGGATTCCGGGGTCACATAAGGTAATTCGCAGCCGGGATGTCGTATTTAATGAACCTAAGCTGCTGAAAAATGCCACATCCAGTGACTTGGATAAGAAAAAGGTGAAATTTCAGCATGATCAGTCACTTCAACAACCATTTTCTACTGAAAATTCAGCTCCTTTTGATGCTGGTCATGAAGGCCAGCATATTATCATTGAGCCAGATGATAATGGACAGCAGGGGGATGCTGAAATTCAACCTGAGGGTCAAAATCAGCGTGTTGAAAATCAATTACAGCAGGGTATAAATGCTGAAAATCAGCCTCTAATTGATGGGGTTAATGTTCCGCATGATGTAGACCCATTACCGGTAAACATAGATCATTGGGTGAGGAGGTCTACGCGTCAGAGACGTCAACCAGAGAGGTTTCAGCCATCTTTGGATTGTATTTTGTTGACTGGTGAGGGAGAGCCTCTTACATACAAAGAGGCCCAGTCCTGTGAAGATAAGAGTAAGTGGGAGCTTGCTATGAAATCTGAGATGCAATCACTGTATGCAAATAATACATGGGAGCTTATGCCTTTGCCCAAAGGAAGGAAGGCTATTCCTAACAAGTGGGTTTATAGGGTCAAATGTGTTGATGACAAACCCAAGTACAAAGCACGTCTAGTTGCTAAGGGTTATGCACAGAAGGAAGGCATTGATTTCCAGGAGATTTTTTCACATGTGGTGAAGATGTCTACTCTGTGTGTGTTGTTTGCTTTATGTGCTATCTTGGATTTGGAGCTGGATCAAATGGATGTGATCACTGCTTTCTTACATGGTGACTTGGATGAGGAGCTGTATATGCAGCAGCCTGAGGGCTTTGTCATTCCAGGGAAAGAGCATTTGGTATGCAAATTGAAACGTAGCTTGTATGGGTTGAAACAATCCCCTAGACAGTGGTACAAGAAGTTTGATACTTTTATGCTCAACCATGGGTTCAAACGCAGCCATGCAGATCACTGCCTTTACACTAAAAAGGCTCCAGATGGTAGTCTTATTGTGCTAGTCCTATATGTGGATGACATGTTGATTGCTGGCAAGCATAAGGAGACTTGAATGCTTTGAAAAGGGAGCATCAATCGAGCTCTCGATACCATGCTTTGGAAATCCACAAAGCAACAATAAATCCATCTCCCATGTGACCTGCCCTCCTCAATGATGGCTCTGAGTGTCAGAATATGATCAAGAGTGGAGAAACCCCTCCTGAGACCGGCCTGGCCCTTTGCTCGTACACCCTCACCCTCTGCCCAATTACTCAAGTGTTGCTCAAGAATGGATGCATACAACCGTGCCAATGTGTGTCCAACCATAATAGTGTAGTAGTTACCAAGCTCTGTAGGATCACCTGCCTTCAAGATAGGCACAATAGTAGACAACCTCCAAGTCTCAGGTAACCCCTCACACATGGCACGATTTAACAACACTGCAAGAACCTCCATCAACATATCCCTAGCATGTATAAAGTGTTCCGCTACTAGACCGTCATGATCATATGCTCTCCCAGTCTTCATCCTGTCAATGGCCCTTTGTACCATCCCAGTGGTAAAGAAGGTGCTTGTAGCTGGGCATGGCTCTGTAGGGTTTGGATTCTGGAAGGTGTTCCAGTCCAGGAACCGTATATAATGATGTCGCATATTGGCCCCACACATCAGGTGAAGTAATCACTGGGGGAGGGGAGTGCTCTCATAAGAGTCGCCATGCCTCTCCTGAGTCCCTACTCAAGAACACCTGATATAAGTCTCGCTCCATCTGAGCTAGGTAAGCTCCCTTCTTCCGTCGCACAAGGCACCGGGAAGCAATCCAAGACTGTCTGTAAGGTACAGGATTAGCTGGCGGCTAATCCCCCGCAGGTACAGGTGATTCGGAGAGGTTTCGCGTGCGAAATCTCGTCCGATTCAAAGGGCAAGTAGCCCTACAGGTGCGGAAGCTCGAGGACTTGCTACGGATACGACCGGCACGCAAAACGGAGCCCGAAACAGTGAATTACAGCCTGCTGTGTATTTTTGCAGATTTAGGGTTTGGCCCTAAACGGACCCTAATACCCCCAGGAGGTTCAGGGACGCAAGGGGACCACTGTATAGGTGATCTAGCGCATTTTCGGGGCAGAAAATAGAGAATTCAGCGTGCTGCAGATTCTCGCCAGGTTTTGCAAAGTGTCCGTATGCGTCGGGAAAGTCATCCAATGCGTGGGAATACTGACTGTGAAGGGTCCTAGTACAGTTATGCTGCTGAAATCAAGACAAAACAGTTGAAATTCAGCCAAGATTGTGCGGGGCAGCTTGTAGGGAACCGCAGCTTTTATTCCCTCTGTTAAAGAATAAAGAAATACCGAAAGGGGCGTCTAATTTAGGGGCCAGTCTGGTGTCGGTCTTCTCATACAGGTGCAATCTAGCAGCCTGTATCCCTTTCCCCTTTGTTGCGTCTTGAAAGTACAGGTAAAGTGGGCGACAAATTAAACAGGTGAAAGCAAATAAGGTTTAAGTCTAAGGTCTACCGCCCTTTTCGGATTGTACAGGCCGGTTTCAGTACCTACGTACTAGGAACACACATCTAGCACATGTACCAATTGACAGTCACATCACACGGCATCACAGGACATCACTAGACATCACAGGACATCATATGACATTCAACATTCATTCGGATCTTAGACCATAATTTATCGGCAATGTAGTTAGCAATCGCATCTAGATCCAGTCGGGACCTCATAGATGCCCAATTGACTAACCCCTATTGCAACCATGTGTATTCGAGATCAATTAGACCAAAATGCTGCAGTCATTTCGTCTATCAGTTCCTGCACTTAAAAACAAGTCAAGAACAAATCAGTTTCATATTCCGGAATTCCATTTCATAAAGTCATCCAGTAGAATACTATAAGCTCTCAGTATCCCTGAAGCTCAAAGAGACATTAGTGACTCTAGTATTCAAAAATCGAGGCATCTGTTGACAAAGGAGCGGAGTAACTCCCCTGTTGTGCAAACCCACTGCACCAGATCTCTGGCCAAGCTAAATTATGGGTTCCATTTGGAATAGACTATGCTAAACCAAAAAGCTTCAAGGTAAAGATTCACATTCCGAGGAATATCTACTAGGTCTTCCTGCTCCTGTCGCTTCGCGTCCATTGCGAAGTAGGTCTTGAATTTAATCAAGAACCGTCAGTTCACTTTACCTTCTTTCTTTTTTTCCGTGCCAATTTCTGTTTTGGAACGAGTATCTGCTCGCTTTCGTCCAATTCGGGTTGTTCATCAACAGGCACATCGCCTTCAAAAGGCTTCAAGAGACTCACAAAAAAAAAAACATTGTGAATCCTCCAAGTATTCTGGCAGCTTCATTCCAAAGGAGATATCATTTATCTTTTCGGAAAACCTGGAAAGGTCCACACTATGTCATGCTAAGCTTACAAAGAAGCCGCTCCTTTCTCTTTTGTTTCTTTCTCGGTCGTGCCTTCCAATAATGTAAGAGCACCCAATCCTTCTCCTTCAAATTCAAATCGCGACAATGGCGATCTGCTGCCTTTTTCTGTCTTTCCTGAAATTTTTGCAAAGCCTTCCGACTCATTCGGTGCGATTCAGATCTGATGATATCCACTCTTCAAATCAATCCTACTAAAATACGAGGATCCTTGTAATCTGTCGAGTATATCATCGATCCTAGGAATCGGAAATCTGTTCTTGATGGTGATTTTGCTGAGAGCTCTATAATCGATGCACATTCTCCAAGATTCGTCTTTCTTCAAAACCAACAGCACTGGAGGGCAATTCGGTGAAGTACTAGGCTGGACAAGACCCTTTTCCAAGAGGTCTTTCACTTGGTTCATAATCTCTTCGTTCTGGGCTCGGCTCACACGATAAGGTGGCCGGTTCGTGGTGTGCTTCCAGGTATCAATAGTATGATCTTCAGGACGAGCGGGTGGCAACTCGCCTGGCAGGCCCTCTGAAAAGCAATCGGCATGAGTGTGGAGAAAATCTTGGCGTTCTTTTGTTCAGGTTAAAACATATTCGACCTTCTTCCATCGTTCAGTTCTCTCCCAAAAAAAAAGTGAGTAAAGAAACTGAAGTTCATCAAGTACAATCTGAGCCCTTCATCTGTCAAAGTCACTTTCTCAGCCCGGTAGTCAACCACGGCGTTGTTGTTGTGCTACCAACGGATTTCGAGTAGAACGTCACAACCTTCCAAGGCAAATACGTAAAACTCCTCATACCCTAAACACCCCTGTCCTTGCAAACGAAGTTTGCCAATGCTCGGTGTAATGGCAACATCCCGTCCGGGTGCCACTCGAACTACCTCCGCCTGTGGCCTCAGCCTATCGGACGTAATTCCAAATCGAGCCGCCAATTCCAAGTGAAAAGAAGTTGGCCTTGGCTCCTTCAAAAGAGCTTCCTTATCTTTCACTTTGTTCCAAAAGCGGCAAAGTTTGTAGTTTCATTCATTTGATTTGGTTCAGGCCCCACGCAATGTGGTACCAGTTCTGCTTTTTATCTGCCTTTTCTGCCACGTCTCTCAGCTTCTTTAGAACTTTCTAGTCTTTCTTCATCTTGTTCATTCGGTGCCTTGCTAGGGCACTTCGCGGAGATATGCCGAGTTTCCGCGCATTCAAAGCACTTCCCATCCTTTATGTAGAGAGCCCTCTCTTGAGGAGTAAGCTTGGGTCGTGCATTCTTATCTTTCTGTTCTAGGTTGCTCTTTCTCTTTCTACTTTCATTTTTCGAAGTCTGTTCGACTCTTTGTGTCATGATCTCACCTGTGAGGTAGGTCAGACTCCCAGAGTGAATGGCAAAACCCCGTTTCGCATGACTCATCAATTCCTGAATGGAAAATGACTTCTGTTCCAAGCAGTGATCTTGGATCTCTGTAGGAAGACCCAAGGTAAACCGCTCAATCTGTTCCTTGAACGAGATCTTCTTAAATGAAGAGGCGGCTAGAAAAGAGCTCCAAAATCTCTCGCAAATAAGCGTCCACTGTATCCTTCTTGGTCATCCGAAAATGGTTCCAAGCAGTTCATATATCACGTTCGTACTCTTGAGTCAGCCAAGAAGAAATAAAAAGCCTCTTGATTTGTAGCCATTTAACTTGCACAGTCTTGTTTAATAGAAGCGTGGACCACCAAGTTCGAGCATTGCCCTTAAAGTAAGAGGCAGCTCTCCGAATCTTAGAGTGCTCTGAGTGACGCTCTCCCGCGAAAGCGATGTCAAACTGCTGTACAAAAGACAAGGCCTTTGAAGCATCTCTATAACCAGAAAACGTGTCAAATTTAATTGACTGTCCACCTTTCTTAAACTCTCGGACTTTCTTGCTTTTGTCTTTCAAAAAGTCATACTGGTTGCCTTTGTAAAAAATTCTTCTTCTTTGCATAAAAGTTGTTGTCGTCAAAGTCTGAAATGTCTATAGACGAGTCCTCTGTAGAACTGTCACTCACTGGGCGCGATTAGACTTCTTTGCCTTTTTCTTGCCCTTTCCGAAGCCTTGTTTCTTGCTTTGCTTTTTGCCTTTTCGGTCTTCTTCGCTTGAGTCAGATGAGCTAGAAGAACTGTCAGAAGAAGAAGAAGAAGAAGAAGAACTGGGTACTCCTTCAAATCGAACACGCTTCTTCTGTTTCTTTGCCTTTTCCAATGTCGACTGACGACCCAAATAACCCGGGAAGTCAGTGCCTTTCTTCTGCTTTATGCCATGCTTTTTAGCTTTGTTCTGCGCATCAAAAAGCTGAGCAATTCGTACATCAACCACCTCTTCTATTCTTTCTCTGTATACTTCTTGTGAGTAGAAGGTTTCTTGAGTGCCGGTTTTGGGGGTGGTGTTGTGGTTTTCTGCCACTACGCGTGCACTTCCTCGAAAGAAGTCTCGCTCATATATTTTACAAATTTTGGGTCCTTCGCAAAATTGAGCATCATCTCTGTTGCATCGCCGATCAATTGACGATGCTCCATCTCTGGACGCTCCGCCTAAGTAGACCGAGGCGGGCCATACTCCTTGCCGGAATCTTCGTTGTGATCCCTTCCCGCATCTCCGGATGCAGAGGGAGTCGACTGATCTTTGCCTAAAGCCATAGGTGCCGCGGAAAAAAAAATTGGGATCGGATTTCCCTTAGAAGAGAAATCGGCCATGCTCTGATACCACTGTAACAGACTTGGACACTCCAAGTCAAGAATTTACTGCGACAGCACCAAATAACCACTTCAAAGCAGTTCACAGTTCACAATTTATTCGACACTGGCCTGGCGGAGTTTCGTGCCTAGTGATATAGGCGCTAAAGACTGGCGCCCCTTTCGGTATTCCTTTTTGTATTAATCTGAGTTCAAAGTACAAGAGTGCGGGCAGACGCTCACACTCAGACTCTGCGTCTAGATGCTCTGAGTTATTAGGCCCTGCCCACGTATTTAAAGAGTACAAAGGGAGCTCCCAAAAGCTTCAAAAGCTGTCCCAAAAGCTGAAAATTAAAAGCTTTGAAAATAAAGCAAAAGCTTTCTCTGCTTTTCACAATCTCTCTCTTGAGAGGGAATAAAGAAAACAAAAGAACTCTCTCTCTTGCTTAAATAGAAATAAAGCAAAGAGGCTTCTCTCTCTCTCTTTCTCAACTTGCGTAGAAAAAGCAAGTCCAAAAACTGAAATCAAAAACTGTCGCCCTGCTGCCCGAAAATCACGCCGCAATTCGCGGGGGTCCGTACAGCTGCCACGTGTCAGGCCACATCAACAGATTAGGGTTTTTAATTTTTAGAGTTAGGGTTTCAGAAAATTAAGGTTTCTGATTTTCTGCAGTTAGGGTTAGGGTTTCAGCAAATTGGGGTTTCTGATTTTCCTGCAAAGCGGGCAGCCACGTCATCACTTTGTGACACCTGTGATTTCCTACGAGCTGCCCCGCATAATCCGGGCTGAAAATGACCTGTTTTGGTCCGATTTCGGCAGCATAAGTGTACTAGGATGCTTCACAGACAATATCCCCACGCAAAAAGTGACTTTCCCGACGCATACGGACGCTTTGCAAAACCTGGCGAGAATCTGCAGCATGCTGAATTCTCTGTTTTCTGCCCTGAAAATGCGCCAGATCACCCGCACAACGGTCCACTCCAGTACTCGGACCTCCTCGGGGTATTAAAGACCGTTTAGGGTCGAAACCATAAACCTGCAAAAATATACAGCAGGCTGTATTTCCCTGTTTTGGGCTCCGTTTCGCAAGCCGGTCGCATCCGTAGCAATTCCTCGAGCTCCAGCACATGTAGGGCTACTTGCCCTTTGAAACGGACGAGATTTCTCGCATGAAATCTCTCCGAATTCACATGTACCTGCGAGGGATTAGCAACTAGCTAATCCAGTACCTGTGCAAGAGGCTCTTGCCTCAGCAGTCGCACATGAACCCACACAACATTACATAGGTCAAATGAAGACCCCTCTTGTGGGGCATCACATTACTACACGTAGGGGAGAGAGACAGCACTGTAGAGTGTGCAGGACATCACTTCTTGCACTACACTGTACATAAGAAGGAAAGCTTGCACACAATAGCTTTGGTACCTGTAACAATCCATCATACGGCTGAAAAATGCAGCCCACATTTTATTTTATTGTCTCTCTCTCTCTTAAGTTGGAAAATGCCCAAAGATGTGCCAAGTGGCACTCATGCATTAATTCCCCGCTTTGGACCTTCTAGTCTATAAATCTCTCAACCGGTTGCTCAATTGACTTAGCGGCAGAGTAATGAAATGTTCCTCGTCATTCCGGAGCTAATGACGCGTATAGATTTCATGGCCCAAAATAGCAGTTCCCTAAATTTTAGGAGATGCTTCCATTGGACTCTCACTGGTCATCTGGCCATCTTTCACCACTAGGACCACTTCCATTAATGCAATGTAGCCCAGTTCTCGAGTGATTCTCTCTTGGTGATCCCCCCATGGCACTGTGCCTCATTTGAGTTAGTTTCCTAGTATCCAGCAACTTATTAAGTGCGGCGAGGGGACCTAGATGACTTTGAACTAAGCCTAGACACTGGAATTCCAGTGCCGACCAACTTCTCGTCTGCGGGTGAAACTACTGTTTCACACTAGCCATACAATGTCGGACCATTTGCAACTTCATAAAGAGGGTCCCAAAAATTAAACAAAAATCATCGGAAAGAAACCAATAACTCGAGTTAGAAATTGCCACGTCCTCGTGACATACCGCCCTTTTAAAATCGCAAACATCCTCAATTGCGTGCCATATATACATGCCATAGATGATTTAGTGTGGTAAGCACCCTTTTATCATCGCATGTATCCGCAAGAAAGACTCTCAAAACATGTGTACAAATGACATAATGAGACCTTCATACTTTTGTCAAACAATGTATACTGCTATTGCACTGAATCCATGAGTATATTCGATGTGCTAGTTCTATCATTACCCCTCCTTTGCAGACATTGGGTTAGGGCATACGTAGGCTATAACCCAAAGGCCTCAAGGTAAAGCTGCAATACATTTGGTGACTCTGACAGTTCATGCTCTTCTATCCACTTTGCATCCATAGGTGGATAGTTCTTGAACTTCACCAAATAGCATCTTGCAACTTGTCCCTTAACTTTTTACCAGTGCAAGAGGCTCTTGCCTCTGCAAACGAGCATAATTCCACAACACTGTAGCATACTACCCACGACCAAGTAAGCTCAAATTCCAAGATGATTTACCAATGCGTCAAAGAATCTAAGCAATCGCCTCAGAGAATCGGTAAGTAGCATACCACCACGCGGACCCACATCACTTCCGCAGGAAATCTAGTGGCCAGTCTACCACAGTGAGACCTCTCCCTATCTCATCTTAGTTCAAACTTGCAAACCCTAAAAACACATCAAAAAATCAGCCCTAATTTGACAACTTTTTGGCACGGCGAACGCTGAAAAGGTTATGAAGGAACATGCGGAATTTCTTGTTTGTCCTGTGAAGAGGAACCCTCTTCCATAATGCCCTTCTCTTTGTTGGCCATAGTGTAATCCCACGTTCATGTACTCTATGTCTTCACTAAACCAACCGAGGCTGACTCCTTGAGGAAAAAGTGATTTTGTCCCGACGATGGAACCATGAAACCGCCCCGTAGGGCAGTAGGCTTTGGCTTTCACCCGAAACTTTATTCTAGACTTTAGGACACAAAGAAACTTGCAAATAAAACCTGTGACGGGAATTAACACTTCAACATACACGGCTTGGAAGCTAGAGTGCTACCAAGCAGACACCGACACCTGTTGGCCCCAAAGACTGGCGCCCCTTTCGGTATTTCTTTATAGTATTCGGAGAGGGAACAAAACCTGTGATTTCCTACGAGCTGCCCCGCATAATCCGGGCTGAAAATGACCTGTTCTGGCCCAATTTCGGTAGCATAACTATACTAGGACGCTTCACAGACAATATCCCCACGCAAAAAGCGACTTTCCCGACGCATATTGTCGGGCACTTTGCAAAACTTGGCGAGAATGAAACCGGCCTATTCAATCCAAAAATGGCGGTAGACTTTACTTCAAACCTTGATTTAGCTTTCACCCATTATTAGTCGTCTATTCTACCTGTGCTATAATGACACAAGAGAGGGGAATGGGATACACATGCTAGAATGCACCTGTATGAGAAGACCGACACCAGATTGGCCCCTAACTTAGGCGCCCCTTTCGGTATTTCTTTATTGTTTAAAAGAGGGAATAAACGCTGTGGTTCCCTACAAGCTGCCCCACACAAACTTGGCTGAATTTCAACGGTTTCGGCCCGATTTCGGCAACATAATTGTACTAGGACCCTTCACAGTCGGTATTCCCACGCATTGAGTGACTTTCCCGACGCATACGGGCACTTTGCAAAACCTGGCGAGAATCTGCAGCACGCTGAATTCTCTGTTTGCAGCCCTGAAAATGCGCCAGATCGCCTGTATAACGGTCCCGTTGCGTCCCCGAACCTCCTGGGGGTATTAGGGTCTGTTTAGGGCCAAAACCCTAAACCTGCAAAAATACACAGCAGGCTGTAATTTACTGTTTCGGGCTCCGTTTCGCGTGCCGGTCGCATCCGTAGCAAATCCTCGAGCTCCCGCACCTGTAGGGCTACTTGCCCTTTGAATCGGACGAGATTTCTGGCGTGAAACCTCTCCGAATTCACCTGTACCTGCGGGGGGATTAGTCGCTAGCTAATCCAGTACCTGTGCAAGAGGCTCTTGCCTCGGCAATCGCGCATGAACCCACACAACTGTACATTGGTCAATTGAAAAGCCCACTAGTGGGGCATAACATACTGCTAAAGGGGAGAGAGAGGGCAGTGCGTAGCGTGCAGGGCATCACTCCTGGCACCGCACTGTGCATAAGAGGGAAAGCAAGCACTCCATAGCTCTTGACCTGTGACAATTTCTGCAAAACAGCCCCTCCTCTCTTCAAATTCAGCGCCAACTCTCTCTTGCATTAGAAACTACACCAGAATGTGCCACTTGGCACATTTACAAGCATTTTCCCGTTTCGGGGTTGCCGCCTAAAAATCTCCCAACCGGTTGCCCAGTTGACTTCACGGCAGAGTAAGAAAATGTTCCCCTTGTCATTCCGGAGGTAATGACGCCAACACATTTTCAGGTCCCAAAATAGCAGTTCCCTAAATTTTAGGAGATGCTGCCATTGTATCTTTCTAGGTCATCCGACCCTCTTTGTACACTGCGGCCACATCCAGAACTGAAATGTAGCCTCTGTAGCAAAGGATTCCACTTTGGCTAGTCAATGACCCCACTTGGCTACCCATAGTCCTTGTCCAACCTTAGTGCTCTCTTGCCCTCATGCCTGGACTCCCTCTGGACAGTTCCACACTAGCTATGCAATGCAAGGCAGTTAGATTTCCCGAGGGGTGTTTCCAAAAAGTGAAAGTAAATAGATAATAAGAAAGAAATCAACAAAAAGGATAGATAGTAGTCACACGCTGGTGACAAAGAATCTGCAGCACGCTAAATTCTCTGTTTTCTGCCTTGAAAATGCGCTAGATCACCCGCACAACCGTCCCCTCGCGTCCTCGGACCTCTAGGGGTATTAGGAACCGTTTAGGGCCGAAACCCTAAACCTGCAAAAATACACAGCAGGCTGTATCCCCTTTTTTGGGCTCCGTTTCGGGAGCCAGTCACATCCGTAGCAAGTCCTCGAGCTCCCGCACTTGTAGGGCTACTTGCCCTTTGAATCAGACGAGATTTTTCGCATGAAAACTCTCTGAATTCACCTATACCTGCGGGGGATTAAAAACTAGCTAATCCAGTACATGCGCAAGAGGCTCTTGCCTCGGCAATCGCGCATGAACCCACACAATTGTACATAGGTCAAATGAAGAGCCCTCTTGTGGGTTGTGGGCCTCACGTTACTACACGTAGGGAAGAGAGAGCAGTGTAGAGTGTGCAGGACATCACTTCTTGCACTACACTGTACATGAGAGGGAAAGCTTGCACACAATAGCTTTGGTACCTGCAACAATCCACCATACGGCTGAAAAATGCAGCCCACGTTTTATTTTAATGGAAATATCTCAACCGGTTGCTCAGTTGACTTAGCCGCAGAGTAATGAAATGTTCATCTTGTCATTCCGGAGGTAAAGACAGGAACAGATTTCATGGCCCAAAATAGCACTTCCCTTTTTAGGGGATGCTTCTCTCTCTCTTAAGTTGGAAAGTGCCCAAAAATGTGCCAAGTGGCACTCGTGCATTAATTCCCCGCTTTGGACCTTCTGGTCTATAAATATCTCAATTGGTTGCTCAGTTGCCTTAGCGACAGAGTAATGAAATGTTCCTCTTGTCATTCTGGAGCTAATGACGCGAACAGA
Source organism: Adiantum capillus-veneris (assembly GCF_014529385.1). Taxonomy (NCBI): domain Eukaryota; kingdom Viridiplantae; phylum Streptophyta; class Polypodiopsida; order Polypodiales; family Pteridaceae; genus Adiantum; species Adiantum capillus-veneris. The sequence goes on from NC_140957.1 coordinate 8,075,982, forward strand.
TTTCATGGCCCAAAATAGCACTTCACTTTTTAGGAGATGCTTCCATTGGACTCTCATTGGTCATCTGGCCATCTTTCACCACTGGGACCACGTCCAAAAATGCAATGTACCCCAGTTCTCGAGTAATTTTCTCTTGGGGACCCCACCTTGGTACTGTGTGCTTCATTTGAGTTAGTTTCCTAGTATCCACCAACTTATTAAGTGCGGCGAGGGGACCTAGATGACTTTGAATTGAGCCTAGACACCCTTTTACTACTAAAATTCTGGTGCCGCCCAACTTCCTGTCTGCAGGTGAAACTATTGTTTCACACTGGCCATATAATGTCCAACCATTTGCAACTTCAAAAAGAGGGTCCCAAAAATTAAACAAAAATCATCGGAAAGAAACCAATAACTCGAGTTAGCAATTGCCACGTCCTCATGACAGCCGGAACGAGAACGGGGCCGGATCAATCGATCGTTGAATTACCTCCATTCAACTTAGTCCCAAATCGACTCCTAAACAACCCCAAAAACTGCCCCCAAACCTGACCTCAAATTGTCCCAAATATGTCCCCCAAACAACCCTAAACTGCCCCCAAAATGCCTACTTTTGCCCCCACACCCCCCCCCCCCCCCCCCCCCCGGGGCCTATCCGGAACACCTGTGTTTTGGAACGGCGTTTCGGAATGGACTCCGTTTCGCGAACAAGACACGTCCGGAACGCCCTTTCGGAACGTTTGGGCTGCGTTCCGCCCGTTCCCTGTTACACTGATTTAAAGGGCTCAAGCCTATCCAAAAGCAGTTCATGAAAAGCACTGAGATTAAAAGCAACAAGCCTCAAAAGCTATGGGTTGTCCAAACAATCTGCCACATCAACAGGTTGTTTTGTAAATCGCGGACAGGCCCGTACACAGCTGCCACGTCATCATCTTGCTACGCAAATTGGCTCTGGGTGTTTTTAAGGTTTAAGGCCCCTCAGCCACTGATCTTCAAGTTGGTCATGGTTAAGATTTTTAATCATGGTTAGGATTTTTAATCCTAACCCAATTTATCTTTGGGCCACTCGGCTTGTCTTCAGTAAGTTGGTAAACTTCTTCTTCGGCTTCTTCTATTAGGGTTTAGGCTCCTCGACCAAGGTCTCCATGTTTGCCAGGGTTACGATCATGGAGTCCTAACCCTATGGTCTTCAATGGTTGACACATCAGAAGTTTGTGACAAAATGCGATGTGAAACCGCTATATGTACGCATAGAGCCTTTACTCCCTTGTCGCACACTTTGTACCCCGCAAACCTTGTGCCAGTCTCTCTATATCTCTCTCCGACGTTTTCCTCTCTTCTCCTCTTCCTCTACCGCGTGTTCCCTTGTCACCACACCTTCCACTACACTTTGACAGACAAAACATCAAGTTTCATGACTTTCTCAAGGCCTCGAGTCCACTGCCTACAGCATAGACGAACCACAAATTACATAGGTTATACAAGGTAAGCATCTCATTCATACAATTGATTCACTAGCGCTATTTCTTGCTCTCTTGTTCAACAGGGCATTAGCGAAGGTTTTGACTGCTAAGTGGACGATGCATACCATTGTGTTGATCCTTGATTCAAGGAACCACAAGACTATCATGGCTAGCCACATCTTGGTGAAACTTTATAAAGTTGAATATGTATACAAAGCGGGATGGCCACCAAACCCCTCACCAGGCTAGCTTCAAGGATAAACCACGGATTTGTCAAAGCTGCAACTAAAAAGGTCAGATCTAGTCTACAACCACGAAAACTCCTCTCAATCAAGGGCAACCGCCACATCTCTGATCAACCTTGATAGACATGGAACTCCTCCAAATCAACCTCAAACATTGGACAGCCCTCCGTAGCAAAAAGTGCAGGGGGGCCTCATCATATGCAAACTTGCAATGGGAACGCACAGCACAAGAAGGAGAGGGAGGCTCATAAAAGAGCAGACAAAAAACATTACAAAACCGGGGGGGGGGGGGAGAGAGAGCAAATAGCCCCCGATGCTAGCTACACTGCAAAATGTTGAAAAAATACAAGGCAGGAGGCGAAGGATGTCCCTATAAAGAGATCACCCGCATCTATCCGACCTCTTGAGTCAAAACTCCACGATCTAAACATGGGGTGCCTTGGAGAAAAAGTATGTCACATTAACCATAAAGATAAGTATGGCTAGAAACTGCAATGAACGGAGATATTAACCCATAGTGACCCTAGGAACAGGTGTTTTGCCTCATGTCATTCTTCCGAATGAGCACATAAATGGCTCGTACCACCGAAGAAGTTACATCTATGTCACAAATTGATGACGTGGCAGTTCTGTCCGAATTTTGCACTGACATGCTGACATGGTAGACAGTACGGATTTTCGTGTTTTGCGCTAACAGCTGCTGACGTGGCAGGCTATACGGATTTCCGCAAATCACGCTGGCTAATTTTACTGGCAGATTTTGACCGATTGCTTTTGAGTTTAAAGCTTTTCATGTAAACTGCTTTTGGGCCTAGGGCCTTTAAATATGAGGCCATGGGCTCATTCTCTGGCATGCTTCTGGACGAAGGTGCAGAGGATGGAGTACCGGCTTATACTTAGTTATTGAAATATAAAGAAATACCGAAAAGGGCGCCAAGTTGGGGCCAATACTCTCTGGGGTTGAATTCCGCAACTCCATGTCGCGTGTCGTCTCTCTCTTTCAATTTCAATTTTTATTTGAAGTGCTAAAAGTCTATTCAGTCTGTTCTTTTCTATTGGCACGTGGTGCCCGTCTTGTGAGAATCTACCTCAAATACGACCAGGCTCCGCCACAAAACAACCCTCATTCCCTAGTCTCCTCCTAGGAGATATGGGACTCAGCACCAGACAAAAGATGAAACTCTAACACCCCCTTTCAGCTTCTGGACAGGGAACCAAAACAAAAGTAGCACTGCACACAACACGATACTCCGTCAATGTGAAAGACAAGGCAACAATTGGTTGCTTCTTACTACTCCATGAATCGCTCCTAATCCCAATGAAAAGGTGTGAATCCGGATTTTCATTCCAATCGAAATCATTCCATCGTTGAAGGATAAATCTTGCAGTCTATACCTCGAGTAGCATACCGTATGCCCAAAGACTCTAATTGCTTCAAATACTGCAAGATCCAAAGAGCCTGCAGAAGATATGATTAGGTGACTGAGGCTCTACATAATGAAGGAGAGATGTTCACACGATTACTCGTTGTCCACTCTTGATCTTCCTGATTGGTATTGACTGAAGGATGACATATTGAACGATGACATGCAAGGTGTTGAAGGCTTCGTTAGAGGTGGGAGATGTCCACATTGGAACTTCTTGCGTCCCAGCAGGTTTTGGTCTAATGGTTTGTGTCAATAAATCGAAAAGATTGCTATTTATTGATGAATTGTACCAAGACACAAGTGATGCCTTTCTCGTGCATATACTAAAAGCAATAGTATGGAAAACTAAACAAATCCGGGATGTCCCACTTCCATACAGATCTAATCTGACAGAAAGATGCAAATATACCTGTGTGTGTGTGTGTGTGTGTGTGTGTGTGTGTGCGCGCGCGTGTGTGGAGAAACAGAGGGGAGAATACCAGAAAGCTGTGACACTTGAGAAATTAGCGGCAGAGATCATGACGCTGAAGGAGGCAATGGCAGCAGAGAACTGGCAGAGGCGGAGGGCGAGGCTGCTCGAAGTGCCGGGCACGACGAGCATGTCCCCGAGGCTCCAGCGAACGATGACGAGAGGAGGTGCGGCGGGAGCGTTTCGGACGGGGACACTGCCGTCCATGGCTACCTCAAGCTTTCCGACAACAACGAGAGCGGACCAACCATCTGCAGCTCGACACACCTTGTCTGCGTTTCACACTTGTCCAAAGAGAAGTGTAAATTACGTCAAATTCTAAGAGACGAGTGTTTTACAACTTTAGCATACTCTCACTGCGTGTGAGAGGAGCACGACTATGGAAGATCACCCTTAATACACATGAGCTCACGCAACCCGCCTACGGCAGCTCGAGCTCGCTCTTACTAATGGTTTTGAAAAGCTCATTCATGAGCGCACATAGAAATATGCACACTACATCTCTCTCATTTTGCTATTCTCGCTTTCAAATGTCTCTGTGTATCTATGTATGCATGTAAGTATTATATATGTGTGTATGTATACATATATGTATATGTAGATTGAAGGGTATGGAGGTAGAGATATGGATATATATATATATTATTGCAAAATGTGGTGCCGTTGAAGGCACATGTTTTGTGAGGGCCCTATTGCCATATTTATTTATTTGCTCATCAACCATTTCTTGTGACCACTTCAATGCTCTGACAAACTCACATGTAGCTTGTGTCCATTCGTCTATTCTAGCTTCGGTCCTTGAAGGTGAAACTTACACACTTCATTGCCTCAATGAAGTGCTTGTGATCACTTCGATGCTCTGACAAGCTCACATGTAGCTCGTGTCCATTTGTTTATTCTAGCTTCGGTCTTTGAAGGTGAAACTTACACACTTCATTGCCAGCAATGGAAAGATATTCTCTCTCTCTCTCCCTCTCTCTCTCTCTCTCTCTCTCTCTCTCTCTCTCTCTCTCTCTCTCTCTCTCTCTCTCTCTCTCTCTCTCTCTCTCTCTCTCTCTATCTATCTATCTATCTATCTATATATATATATATACACACACCCACACACACACACTTAAATAAATCTTTGATGTCTCCCTGACATCAAGAGTTTCTACTCCCTTAGCATCCTCCTTTCTCTCGCTCGTAGATGGAAACCCATTCCTTGCTCAGCCCTACACCCGGATTTTGATAACCAGTTACAACTATATATCTGTCGAACCTTCTTCTAGTTTGCATACAATCACAAATCCTCATCTTGACTGCAATTGTATCTTATGTCAAGTGTATTGTAGAGAGAGAGAGAGACAGAGAGAAGCAAAGAGAGAGGGAGAGAGGGAGAGTATATGTTTAGCTATTTCCACTCTTGCTACATCAATATGATTGGCCATGGAAATAGGCCACAGCTCTTTGTGGTAGGTGAGGGCCATGTCGAAGCCTATTGATACTACCTCTACGTCTCATGAAATGGTTTACTCTGATCAAGCCGTTATGTGAAACTCTAGCGTGCCAGCAAAACCTTGACCCTTTCCCTTTGCTTTCTCGCTCGCGTTAGCAGGCTATCAGCATACGCATGCTAGCATCCTTTGCATCTAGTGTTTGAAAAAAGTGTGCCTCAGCTTAGCCTCAAGCTGGTTGAAAAACCAAATCAACTGGTTGAAAAGTGGGGCATCAGGGGAAAATCTACTTGAAAAATTTAAGAAATAAGAGTTAAATTGCAAAATATTAGATTATTCAACCAAATTTCCTCTTTCAAACTATCCTAAGGGGAATTTTGTATCCAAAAACTGCTTGCATTACTGCTCCTTGCATTTGCTCTACCTGCATCGCAGTACAACCTGCGCACCTAGTTAGTCTACACGTCCATTTTTTTGCTCAACATGCCAATGTTCTCGTCACTGGCCATTTGCCTCGGAACCCTAAGCTTACCACAGCCAACCCTTTGTATGCCTAGAAGTCATGACCTCCTCTTCCCTTTATCTGCATCACCTCCACCTCTTTGTTCGCCTCTACAAAAAGTTCTTTTCAATTTTCAAAGTATTATGCACCTCATCTCCCCCATCCCACCCTCACAATGATGCGCTCCTTCCCCTTCTCATGGCTTTTCCGCTCACAACTCAATATCCCTCAACACCTCACTCCACCATCTTCCCTCCCCCTCTCCCAATGCAGCCCTCTGTCCCAACAGCAAAGCAACACACACACACACACACACACATACACACACGTAGAGCCTCTTAAATCTTGATGGTGAAAACAAGGCACCATCGCCTTCTCTCCAGCAATCCACACACACACACACACACACACACACAAAAGAGAGAGAGAGAGAGAGAGAGAGAGAGAGAGAGAGAGAGAGAGAGAGAGAGAACCCCCTTGCAAGAGGTGCACACACTTCTTGCACAGGCATTGATTGAGAGAGAGGAGTGTAGAGGGAGAAGAGAGCCGTAAATGTTACAACCGACATAGGGAAAGGAGCCCAATTTGCAATTGCTAAGTTTCCACCCTTCACAATTTTTTTGATTGGTCCCTACAAGAATCTCTCTCTCTCTCTCTCTCTCTCTCTCTCTCTCTCTCTCTCTCTCTCTCTCTCTCTCTCTCTCTCTCTCTCTCCGCCTGCACGCACGTGTGTGGTGCATATTGTTCAGTACCATCAACCCCACGGCTCCCACGGACGGCTCTTAAGCTTCTCTTCTCCGGTGCATGCCTGAAAGATCTTGTGAAACCACGTGGAATCGCTGAATTTTGAGCTCCCTAATAGAGTAATATAGATAATCTTGATATTAATAGCGCTTCTAAAATTACAGAGTTGTGTTTCCTTCATTGCACTATAATCTGCATTTTGAGCATGACACTTGATCAACAAAATCTAGTTAATATTGCAAATATCACTATTATGCAACAAGATTCGGCTATAAGACTCTACAAGTAGCATGTAGATATGTAGTAGTATGCCCCCCACTCTTGCTTGGTGAAAAGTTTACTATGTATAAATTGCTTGACAAGTTTGGTAGAAACCAGGATAAGCATAGAATATAATGTGAAACACATTAGTGAAATCAAAACCTCATTTTGCAAAGCACGGATGCAATATGTCTACCAAAATAAAGCACTATCTTTATGAGTAATGTCTTTACTTGAACAAGTTTGTATAGCCAAAATTTCGCATTTGAGGAGCTATGAAGGAAAAAGCAAAATACTAATCAAACTTTTTGTACTAAGAATTTTTTTAAAATATAAAAAATGCATCCAAGGCACGACCTACGTGAGTGCCATACAAGATTATGGTGGAGAGTCGGCAGAGTGTCTATTAAAAAAAATATCAAAAATATCAAAAACGTATACAATGTACAACTTACGTGAGTGCCATACAAAAGTATGGTGGAGAGACGGCACATTGTCTCTCCAAAAATCATAAGAAACAAAAGCCATGCTCAATCCACTACATAGTGAACGCCCTCAATTCCCTTGCCCCTAGTTGTTTCCTCACCACCACCTACCTCCGATGACGTCCACTTCAGCTCTTAACTCATCACTACACCCATGCCCCTCTAATCACCATCTTGGATTATTGTCTTCCATGGATGTTTGATGCACCGATGTCAATAAAAGCCCCTCCCTATGTGTTTTGCTCAAGGCTACCCCCACCATCCACCTTAACTTGCACCAGTAGCAATATAATCAAATATAATAGCCTACTCCACCACTCATGCTCACCACTAGCAAAGCTCATCCTCAAACATCACAATCTGAAAAGTGGGTGATGCATGCTTGCATTTGAATGCATGAACACACTATATTTCAAAAGTTTTGAATAAAGGTTTTGAGGGAACGCATTTGATTTCCATGGCCATGAGCTCGTGTCTATGATTCACTATATTTTCATCAAGGCTTGCCTTGTTTATCTTGCATGAGCCATGCCTTGAGGATCCATATTGAGCAAACTCCTCAAGAGCCCTTGCAATTGCAACAGCCGACGGCACGGCACCGTCGTGGCCAAAACCACGTGAAAATGCATACTAAATACCAATTGCACATATATGGAGAGTTCAACATAACATCCTTGCTAAAAAATGATAGAGAATGGACATGTGTGCCTCCATAACCAAAAAGCTACGCATGCACACAAGAGAGGTAGAGAATAGAGGAGGAGAACAATGCGACCACTAGGCACAATCTCCCCCCATGCAAAAGTGAGCTTCTTCCTTCTGCATGTGTTTATTTATAGATGAAAAGTCCACCTCAACATAGATACAATCCACTTTGGGTGAAAATAGAAACTTTCCATATACTATATTTATAATACAAATATAGTTGCTCTGTTAATAAGTGTGCATATCATCTGTACAGATATTTGAAGCCATCCCTGCATGTCCTAAACTTAGCCACTCTTCTTAACAACGCCACCATACAATATGATCACAACAATTATATCGATTCTCATTGCATCATCAATAAAATAAATTCCAAATACATACAGAACAATTATTCAAACATCCATTTCGTTTGCATACCATGGGGATAAAAGACACCTGTATTCCATCATTACCAAAACCAAACTAATGTCAGTGGTGGCCAAGAACTCGCACAATGGTTTAGTGATTGCCTAAAGTAACAAATCTACACCAATTGGCATGCTACCTAAATTGGAGAATCTACATGTCCTACCAAAACTATGTGGTCAGGCTACCTAAACCATTAAATTTGCACTTGTGCTACCTTAGTCAGCAAATTTGCACTATGGTTGTGTTGCCTAAACCAACAAATCTACATTAGTGTTGTTGAAACCTAAAAATATACAATCCTAGGTTAGTGATAAGCAAGTATTGAGCAGTGGCTATGTGGACTTAGCAATCTTCTAATATTCCACTTGCATTCTTCCAAAAAGTGATTTTTGTATTTCACTAAAGACCTTTTGTACTAGCTTCACATACAAGTGGTGGTGATGGTCAAGGATTATTTTGAGAACATATTTAGTTATGTTTCTTAGCATCCTTAATAAGGGGGGTATCTATGAAAGGACTTTGAGTTGTGTTCATCTATAGTACGTGCTACTAAGAGAAGTTATGTGTCTTGTACTATGAGGAGATACTTAAATGGAAAGCATGGTTAGTTAACTACTTTCTTATTTAGAACATGCAAGATGTCTTGGTTATACATTTTGATTCTTACTTAGACATATATCTTTTCTAAATGGGGATTACATACAAGTGATACTATGTATAGATGCATAACAAAATCACAAATGAACGATGTCTCACATCTCAAAGATTTAGCACGTAATCTTGGAAGCAAAGTTAGTAAGGAAACCGTCATTATTGAGTCACTGCTAAATGATAATAAACAACAAGCTCATCAAATGAGTACCAAAGAGAAGTAATTATGTTAGCCATAAAAAAGAACCAAATAAAAGAACAGTTACATGTTTAGACAAGGATGTGACTTTTATCTAAGCACATAGCTTCAAAGTTATTGGAGTAGAAATATATTTAGCTACCACTTTCTTCATGTGGAAGTGTGATGCTAATCCTTGCAAAAATTTATCTTCATGCATAGTCGGGATTAAGATTTAGTTTTAGTGAACATAGTAGTCTTGTCTTGATACTCTTGAAAATTGTGATACTTATTTGGTTAGTTTTACCTAGGCTAAACATAACTCAACATTGCCACTAGATAATCAACATACCTTGATATTCTTAAAAGATCGAGAAAATGAGAAATGAGGTTACACTTGAGTATACCATAGTAGCAATATTCTTGAATACATAAAACAAAAAGAAATAGATTTCTCACATGCATACTTTCATACTCAATATTATGCGAGAGAAGCTCCAAGGTATTAGTGGGATTCAATCTCCAATATTTATGTAAGGGTTATCTACTTAGCTACGTACATAGTTATCTAACAAGCATAATCTTTTGATGAAGTATAGAGAAAAATATCGATCAATGTAAGATGCACTTATCCTCATTAGTCAAAATTTGATCTTAAATATTTGTAGAATATTAGATCAATAATCAAGCTCCAATTGACAATTACAATAATACCAAATTTATTATGTGTCTTGCCAAAGAATGTAGTCATAGGGTATGATTAATGATTCAACACACAAAAAAACTATCTCATGAACACATCTTATGAGTAGACTAGATGTCATTTGTAGGTGTTTTTTGGATTGTGCTAAGTATGGTGGGTCATGAGGGGAGGCTATCAAGGATCCACGCCTATAGAGCTTGAATGTCGTGGTTTTATAACTACGTTGTCAGCTGTAGAGCAGTGTTTGGGAAAGGCTCACCTCAGCTTGAACTAAAGATGGTTGAAAATTTATCTCGGCTAGTTTCAAACTGAGGCAAAAGGAAGAAAAATCAATAAGAAATATATGAAAATAGATTAAAAACTCTTGAAATTTTGTACCAGTATTTTTGGTTTGTATCATTGCAAGGAGGAAGTCCGATTGTTAAGAAAAAAGACTTTACATAAATGGATGTAGACTTATGTTACTATCTTGTTATTATCAATCCATTTAAGGATGTGGCTCTTTGAGGAGAAAGGAGCTTTAAAAGGGTTTTCCTTTACGAAATTTTATAAATAGTTTTTCAACGGTTGCCAGAGTGCAAGCAGAGTCGATGGCCTTTTGAGAGTATCCGCTGCTAAAGTCTGCAAATTCCAATGCTTCTCAATTGTGTGAGAGCCTTTTGGTTGCAACCTTAGAAACTGTTTTTGGCTTCAAATAGTCAATGTTGATTGTGTGTGTGTGTGTGTGTGTGTGTGTGTGTGTATGTGTGTGAATGTTATGCAGTGCAGTCATGCGAGGCAGATTCGTCCTTCAAAAGGGAACCTGCATGCAATAAAGTGGAGAAAATTTGAGATGAACACTACGAGATAAATGGACACACACACACACACACACACACACACACACACACACACACACACACACACAGGTGATTTTGTCACCCTTTGATTACTCAAGTCATCTGTTTGCTATTGCTTGTCATGTGCATCAGGATTATTACGATGCTACAACAACGGAACTAGGGGTGGAAATGGCAATGGAGTGAGTTCTCCAAAGAAAGTTTTTTTCTCCAAATCCACCATCACATAGTCACCAATTTCCCGCTCCTCCCACAACCACTGACTTCCAGCTCCTTCCTCCCCCTCCAATTGCCATTGGTCAAACTCCTTGGCCACTACCCAAACCAGCACCATGAGTCCAACCACCCCCACCCATGCCTCCTTTGCCATCACCCCAACTTATTCCGCCCCACCATTTGTCATCCACTTAGGTCAATGTCATCCACTTCAACCCCATCCTACCCCTATCATTGCCTGCACCCCCAGCTTCCAAACCACCTATGGTCTAGCTTAATACCAGCTAGCCTTCACCAACACATGGCATGTAATAAGCTTCAAACTTGATACCAACTAGCTTGATACCAGCTAGCCTTCATCAATACATGGCATGTTGTAAGCTTCAAACTTAGGTCCCTTTTCTCTAGGCTTTATCCACTTGGCCACCTCGCCCTTTAATTGCTTTGATGCTTCTCTACAAGCACCCCAATCTTCCAAAGTGCCCATGATACCTGCTAGTTTTCACCAACACATGGCATCTATTAGGCATCAAAACTAGTCTCTTCTTACTCTTGTAGAAGCATCACAAAAACACAGAAACTCATAGAAACGTCTGCATGCTTCTCTTTAGAAGAGCTTTAGCTACAAAGGTCCATGCACTGTTCATGCATGTCACGTAACTTCCTCATCATCTTCTCTAGGATTTGTGAGAATAACTGGTGGGCAAAAATGCTACTGCAGAAAATAACGAACATTATTGAAACATGAGACTAAGACCAAAGATGCATAGAGTTCAAAGAGGGCTTTCTTTTGAGTCTAGGGTTACAACTAGAGCGCAAGTTATGATCGTTTTTGTGAAGGGCTATCCTGCATGTGTAGCACCTGCTTCTTTGATCTAGAGAGTACTTTGCATGCAAAAACACCCTAGCCTCCCCTTTTTAGAGGCTTTTCCCTTCTTTTAATAGCATCCTTTTATCTTTTCTTAACCAAACTTATGTTGCATGCTATAATGTACTAAAAATAATGCAAAGTATTTAACTTTAGAAAGGAATCACTAACCTTCACAAATTTCACATCCGATAATAGATTCGCGATCACAAAATCGTCCCCTTCAAGAAATAAAAAAATAGCACAATTTCTTGAAAATCACCCTTTTGCTTTTTAGAAAGCCCTTTTTGCTTTTACAAAAAAAATTCTAAGACACATCCTAAAAAGCATCATAAATCATTAAAAACCTATTGTAAAAATCATAAATGGTGATGATACCTCTGTCCTCAAATCATAGTCATCCTTGATTATGAGTTACTTCAAGGGAAAGAATAAACTCAAATTAACTTTAAATCACATCGATATATCCTTAATAGCCTTTCAATATTCCAAAAAACATATGGCTCATCTAGAGTCTTGCATGGCTATTTCCATTACATTTGCATCTCCAATTTAAGCATTGCGGAGTATTTTCTCCCTCTAGCCTCAAATTAACTTTCAATCACATAGATCTACCCTTAATAGCTTTTGAATGTTTCAAAAAACACATAGCTCATCTAGAGTCTTGCATGATTGTTCCCATTACATTTGCATCTCCAATATAGGGATTACGGAGTATTTCTCCATGTAGCCTAAAAAGAGAAAATCGTGTTTTTAAGTCTTAAACTTTATTTCCTTAAAATATTGTCGAACGTTACAAAATGAATTTCAATAATTAAACTTTGATGGGGCTGTTACCAAAATAGAATTTTGGTGACATTACCTTGCTCTTACATGATAGTCTTCATTGACTATATTCATATTAAGGAAAAGGGAGACGTGGTGCTTATGGATCTTGATTTGAGCAGTAACACCATTCCGCAGTACGTGGCTACTCTACTCGGTGCCTGAGAGACATAGTCTATTGCTAACGTGTTTTCATACATTTAGCCTTTACATACCTTTCCACAGTAGATGGCTAATCTACATGGTGCATGAGGACATAGTCTGCTACAAGCGTGTCTTCTTGCATGATATCATAAATAATTAGAACTTTCATGAAGGTATAAAAGAAACAAAGAAAAAAAATTGCATCATTAAAACCATTTTTGCTATGTCTTGTTTGGTGTTCAACTCATATGAATATTTCAAATTCAATTACATTGTTCTTTGGATCATCTAGTTGTTGCGATTCATTACTTAGCAAAAGTCATCATTTTCTCTCTCTTTTGAACCGATGTATACACATACAAAGTTCCTTACCTTGGAATTGCAGCTTATCCGCATACTTGAGGAACCTTAGTAGTCTCGATAAGAGGAAGTTATATGCTTACTTGAAAGGCATAATATAGCAATTTGTGTCTATAAGCCAATCATTTACCCTTTTCATAAACTAAAATTCTTTTTTTGTGACCACTTGAGTAACTTTACAAGAGGGTTTGTGATGTATCCAGTTCTTACCCTTGTAGGTCTTACTCTTGTCTACTCATCGACAAGTCTTATTGGACATGGTACAACAACCATTTATTGAATGCGTCTTAAAAGAAATTTGATGCACTAGCCAAAGATTTTATCCTTAGTATCATGTAATATGGTGTTCTTTTATCTTAATAATAATATCTAGAAGATCACACACATACTTCTTTGGTATCAAAGTTTTTATACTTTATCCGCTTCAAGTATTGAGAAACATATTTATCTTGTTTTCAAGTATTGCAAGTTAAAACATCATCATAACATTAAATGGAGTTAAAATACCACATTTCCCATTAGCAAGGAATACATGGACTTTAAGCACAATCTTCTCTCTCATCGTGCATGTGACACAATTAAAGAAGTAGCACCTTCAATATTTGGTAGCCATTGTATCTTTGTGCTTTACGAGAAAGTATAAGTCACATAGATTTGCTTGAAAATTATAAACAACATGAAAAATAAATTTCATAATTTAAAAAAGAGTGTATCTTATTCAGTGGAAGCAGATTTCTTCCTCACAATCCTTCCTTGTAAAAAATAAGAGCAAGTATCATTGTTGGAATTGTCTCCTTTATGTTTAATCTTCATGCATAGAGACATCCACCAACTCCTTGTGAGCAACTCATTAATGAGATTCTCAAGTTGATGTTTATAGTTTTATCTTTCTTCGCTTCATAATACTCTTGGAAACTTCACCATGACTTCCTCTTTCCTCTCTTTGAGAGAAACCCAAAGGCATTCAAGATCTGAGCTACTTATGCGATCCGTATCACTACAAGAATTTACCTCAATTTATCGCTTTACTAAGAAAGAGATAAACCTTTGAATTTTTTGCATATCTCCTTGCGATGACGGAGTCTCTTAGATTGGGCTGCTTCATAGAAGAAGAAGCTAGCTCACGCTCTGATACCAACAAAACAAAATTTGGAAGTAATTCCCTGCCACCATCTCTTGAAAATGATCAAAATATAAGATTTGTATTATCATGTTTACGATATAATTGGATTTAAATACAGAGATGATCACATAAACACAAATGCAAACTTAGGGAGAGAGAAAGAGAGAGAGATATGACACAGTTTGAGGGTCAGAATGGCCGACCGGGGGGCTTTTTGTATTGCAGATGCTTTCAATGAAGCTAAACATAATTATGATACATCAACTTTTCTATAAGGTGACCTCTTCATTGTGCCAATGTAATGGCTTTCTCCGATTAAGCCAATAGTTTTTGCCTTCTCTGATAAAAAACATAGAGTCATAGAGTCCTCTTTTTGAAGAAGTATCATCTACTTCCTTGACACCTCTTCTTCCTCCTGTAGAAGATACACACAAAACTCTTAGAAACATGTGCATGCTTCTCTTTATAAGAGTTTTACTCATAAAGGTCCTTGCATGCTTCACGCATGGCATATAACTTCTTCATCGTCTTCTTCAAGACTAGTGAGAATAATTGGCAAGCAAAGATGATGTTGCATTAAACACATAAGCCAATGTATTTTCCTTCAATGTTTGCCATTAATATTGGAGATGGTGGCCTCATAAAGCAAAATTTTGGGGTGCCCCTTCCTCCACAAGCTAGGATGCATGTTTTCATTCATCAAGATTAGCTTGAAGCACCTTCTTTGGTACCCAAATTTTCCTACTTCATTGCATGTCTATCCTTGCATGTTGTGGATCCTTCCATGGTTTTAGTGGAGGCTCCTCAAATTATTTCTTGTATGGGAAATCACTTGAATAAAAAGGTACCATCTTGGATCCCTAAGGTCTTTTTCATCAAGGAGTTGTTGTCCCAATTTGGTATAGCATTGTAAGTTCTAATCCAAGGTGTCCACAATATTATCTTTTCCCCAAGCTTAGCATCTAGTAGTGCATAAAATAGGCCCCAAAAAGCAACTCCATATATTGTAACATCTATATGAACTCTATCTAGTGTATGGATTGCAGAATTGTTTGTAGGACACAAATTTATTTGAAATTTTTTGATCACTTCCATTGTCATTATGACATACATAGCATAGTTCATGGCATTTGCTCTAGCCCCCATATGCACTAGTGCTCTTTCTATATAAGTTATGGATGAGCCAACAAGAATTCTAACATCCATTCCATCTTGCAAGTTATTCATTAGGCTGGATCTGACACGTGTGTGGATTAGGTGCAATTTCCTGTTGTTGCAGTGCTTTCTACTTTAAGATTTGTATATTGGCTTCCTCTTTATCCTACTCTGCTCAACACTTTTTCTTCTCATTTTTTCTCTCTAGTTGTACGCAATTCTCTCAAAATCTCATTAATTAGTGGTAAATGGTATATTCTTAATCTACATCCACTAATTCAGTTGGCCATGACATCCCCATCCAAAGTGTCAAGCTTTATAGTCCCATGAGGCGAGACAACTTCAATGACAAATGGTCCATTCTTGTTATTTTTAAATTTTGGGATGTGTTGCTTTAAGAAGTACACTAAAACTAGGCCCCCCTTCTTGAACTCTTCTGCGATTAGATGAGAGTCAAAGAATTGTTTTTCCCTTTTTAGCATAAATATGTGCAATGGCTATCGAACCTTGCTCATCTAGCTTTTCTAATTCTTCTACACTCTCTGACAATTCATGCCCCATCCATTCTGGTTGCTTTTCCACTCTCATTGTATGAAATAAAAATTCCATAGGCAATATAGCATCTTGTTTGTCGACTAAATTGAATAGAGTCATGCTCAAAGTAGTCTCTTATGGGACTTTATAAGCCCATAATCTATAATGCAGAATGTGGTTGCATCTCTTAGTTTGTCCTTCTTGAACAAACTGTTGTTGATATAATCAATTTGACCATTATCTTGTGGGTGATAGGGTGCTGACTTGTTATAAAAGATCATGAACTCATTCAACAACAAGTTTTTAATCACTTCATGAGATCTAATAGATTTGTTTATGGCTTTAAAAATTTTAAAACTCTCAAAAATCATTTTCATATAAAATTTTAACAATTTTTGGCAATAGTTACTAAGCTTACCTAAGGAAGTTGCTAAAAGGTCCATATGATCATTGTTTAAATATTCATCACCTTCACCATGAAAAGCTTGGCTCTTTAAGATATTTTCTTGAGAAAATAATCTTTTGAATCCGATCATCTTTTACACATTCTTCTCTATTTCATGATTTTTTTCTTCTCTCTCTTGTACTTCTTATTGCGACCTTTAGAATGTTCTCTCTTCTTGCTCTCTCATGTGACCAACACCTAGTTGATATGATTGGTTGTTTCTTGAATTTTTTCTTGTCTGTGAGCCTACGTGTGATTGTTTCGCAGAACTCAGAGCTATGTGCTAGACTAATAAGCCAACTAATGTGCCACACTAATAGGCCGACTTATTATCATCTTTGGGCCTCGGCATGGACAAGCTTGCCCTATTTTAGAGCAGATGGTTTGTGCTTTGTATATCTTCTATAGGGCATAATTTTAGCTTGGATGAACACACATTTACCATGCATCCATTAACCAAGTAGTTGTCCTTGAACAATAGGGCTACATATCATTTTATACATAGTGTACTTTTTCGTAGGCAATTGGGGGTAAAGACTAGCACAGTGTCACATTGGAGGTGGAGATTGTCTCATTGGGGAGAAAAAGTGTCTCTCTATATTGAAGTCATCATGTTTATTGTCCTTGGTTGCTCAAATTTTTGCTCCCTCAGAAATAGTCGATAGGGAAAAGAGATTTCTTGTGTTCACAAATGTACCCATAAAGTTTGTAGATATTGCAAGGGGCAAAATGAGGTTCGAGTTTGGACAAGAAACCAAACTAGAAAGTGGTAAGTTGATCATAATTGCTCTTTGCCTAGTTTGGCATGTAGTTTGCACACTATAAAATTTTTCTTTTCTAGCTACACCCTTCATAGTGATTCATTGAGGACAATGATCTAGGTAAGGGGGTCAAAATGTTAGGCTTCTTATAAAATTCAATGTCATAAAAATTACCTTCTACCTTTCTAAATGTATTTTCCATCTTAATTTGGTTATTTAAGCTTGGAAAAAATAAAATAGAACACGTGAAGTTGATTAAAGTGCTTATAGACCACTCAGTCAAAGTCTTGGGATGATAGGAGAGGTCTATAAAAGAGCAAGGGTAATTGCTATTTTGGTATCTCGATCAAAGGTACACGTCAAGGGAAGATAAATCTATCCCGAGTAGCCTTGATCAAAGGTACATGAAAAAAGAGATTGATTAGAAAAACTATTTAAAAATAAAAATTAGCTATGTAAATTTCAAGTAATCAAATTTACTCATTAGACTCTAAGTATGAAGTATGGGAAGCCTTAAGACAAATTTTTAACTTTGTAGAGATAGTCTAAATTTAGCACGTTTTGGGACCAGCTTTGTGGTGAAGTTTTAAAGCCTAAGGGTGATTTTAGCTTTTAACAAAGTCCATCCTAATTTAGCAGGTCCTAAATTAGCCGGTAGGCTCTAACCCGGGTCAACTTCATAGAGCCTCCAAAGGATAATGCAAGGTCTTGTACATGAGTTTGTAGAATTAAAGATAAGACTAGTATTTTTAATTAATAAAAGGGGAAAGCTAAAGTCTAAGGTTAGATCAACCCTTACTTAATTGAACAGTTGACCCTAGTCCTTGTCTTCCAAGTTTGGCTAGGGGAAAGCTAAAGTCTAAGGTTAGATCAAACCTTACTTAATTGAACAGCTGACCCTAGTCCTTGTCTTCCAAGTTTGGCTAGGCCACATGTCCCAAGTAGCTTGCACTTGCTTTATGCAAAGTTAGCAAGTATGTGTGAGTATACTCTTGTCAAAGACAAGTCAAAAGGAAGAGGGGACCAATTGGCTCAAGATTAGCAAGGAAGAGTACATGTGTTAGCATATGCATTTTAAAATATTAAATTTTCATTAGTTCAAGTAGTGAGCATCCCATTTTTGGCAAGTAAGAAAGAGAACAAAAGAGGGGGCTGAAGTAAAAGAGGTTCTAAATTAGTAGGTAGGATCTAGCCCATATCAACTTCATAGAGCCTCAAAGGATAGTGCAAAGGTCTTACACATGAGCCACTAGAATTGGAGGTAAGACTTAGATTTTTAATTAATAAAAGGAGAAAGCTAAATACTCAAGTTAGCTCAACCCCTCCTTAGTCAAAAAGTTGACCCTAGTCCTTCTCTGCTAAGTTTGGCTAGGCCACAAGAGCTTGCCCTATTCTCTTCCTCAGGTGCTGATCTGTCTAACTTTCTAAGGAAGCTATGCAGTCTCAATCCCTCTTTTGTTTGTACACCGGCTACTCCAACTATCCCACAAACTGGTGGTATCTTTTGTCGGGATAGTGCAGCCCTTGAAGCAATTAAATAATTTCCGAGTAATCTTTGTTCCCTTAATGACTCTAACCTTATGGAGATGATGCCTAAGATCTCTAAAGTTTTTCCTGTCTCACCTGTTAGAAGAATTGAAATTGAATCCCTTGGGGTTGATCATCAGCTTTGGGTCCTGCCCAACAAAGCGTTCTTAGCACCCATTTTAAGGACAATTTTTGGACAATGGGGAGTGCATCAAAGCACCCTTCAACGTCAATCTCATTGACCACTCCAAATGTCCCTCCGGTATTGGAGGCCTCTACATCGGTACTGAAGGAAACATGGAATTTGCTAAAAGTAATCCGCATTTCTACACTGATTCCATTTGGAATGTCTTTTGTCCTTATGTAAAATGTGCTTGCAGATTTCTTGAGCCTAAAGTCTCTTGTGAATCCAGCATCATGTGGTTTGATCATACCATTTGGTTCATTCTCAACCATCTTGACCTACTCTTCCCATAAAAACCTGTGGATTTTCACCTCTCCTCGGTTGGGTGGCCAAGCTAAGCAAATTGTAATTGTGCAGATTGCCTTTAACATCTTCCGTGGGCTAATGTTGATATCATGAAGGAGTTAAAATCTAATGAGCCTAGGATTTACCTAACTACTTATGCAAACTATAAAGGTGTTAAGATCATCACTAGTTTACTTAAACCATGTATGATGAGGATGACTCCCCTGCTCTTAAAAGACCCAAATCTTTGACTACCCCCAACTCCTTCACCTCCTTCTTAACACCTAGCTCATCCTCTAACCGAGGTAAAGCTCGTAGCTACACTAGGGGAAGAAGCAGGATTCCCCCCATCAGGAATTTTCTTGAAATGTAATCCTTGGTGATATTGCAGGTTACTACAAGCCCTTGCGGAAGAAGAACTCTCGACAAAGTGGATCCGAACAAAGGATATATCTACATACAGTGTCTCTTTCACAATGTACTTCTTGATTGGATTCAACCAAAAAACCTTTTTTGTGAGTGCTTTGAACTACTTTTTGGCAATCATAAATTACTGGATAATATACTCATAGGATGGAAGTATCAACAACCCGTGAAAAATTTGGTTTACAGTAATGACTTTTTTCGGCGTGATTCTATTCCTGAATGTACATGCTATCGTTTTGCCACCTTTTGCAGGAACTTCGAGGCATATGGAAAGCATGTTTGTACCTGTGATCTTAGCATTATTGAAAATATTGAAGTCTGTAGAATCTTGGCCATTAGGATCAATCATATACCTAACTTTCCCAAAAATCCCTACCTTGCTCTATCAGATATACTAAGCTGCCTCACTGACCTTGTCAATGCTCTCCAACTCGAGATGATAGTTCTACTGGACTTAAGGAAAGTTGCCTCACTATCATGTGATACAGTCGGTACACTCATGGTGATTCTACTCATGACTTCGATCTAGCGGACCGCCTCTCTCCCTCCTTCCTCTATATAATGAGGTGAGGGCACTTCTCTGGCCCTCACTTAGCTTTGTTTTGTTGTTGCCTTGCCTTGAAAATCCTGCGTGGGCTACCACATAGGTCCGCTTCCTTAGCCATATGTTTTTTGATTACAGGTTTTTTTGAAAGAACTACTGTTGAGGACGGTTTTTTATGTTTCTCTTGCTCTCTTATCGGGTTATGATGCTTTTAGATGAGAAGCAAACATGGCTTATCATGACATAACTTAGTGGCTATGGTGATGTCGTGGACATTGTTAATGTTAAAGATATTTTTTGGTTGCCTATACATGAGGTTTTCTATAGTTGACACACATACGATATGTGCCGCCTTTCTTTTGCACTAGTAACACAGGAGAACAAAATGGAGATGAGCTAGGCCTAACTATGCCCTTCTTAACTAGCTCATGTTCCAAGTAGCTTACTATGCAAAGTAAGAAAGTGTGTGTGAGTGTATTCTTGCCAAAGACAAGTCAAAAGAAAGAGGGGATGAGTTGGTTCAAGATTACCAAGAAAGAAAGAGTACATCTGTTAGCATATGTACCTAGTCGCATTTTAAAGTGTTCAATATTCATAGTCCAAGTAGTGAGTCTTTCATTTTGAGATTTTTGGAAACTGAGCAAGAGAAGAAAAGGAGGCTCGTGGAGAATTTTGCATGGTCTTTCTGTCATTTCTCATTGTGGCAAAGGAAAATCTCTCTCTTGCTCTCCCTCTCACATGGGAGCTCAAGAGTTAGTTCCTATGCCAGAGCACTTGGTTATGGATGAAAATCCAAGCAAGCAAATGCATGAAACATCTTCGTCTTCTTATTCTTCTTCTGTTCTATTATTCTAGCTATGCTTAAAGCTTGCTCATAGAGTAAGCATACTAGAAATTATTGATTCTTTGCTTAAGAAACACTTCTCATCACCCTCATCTACCTCTTACCCGGTAGTTCTTTCTCCTTGTTGGGGTATTTAGGACTCGAAAATGAGGGTTACACCACAGAATCATGAAGTTCACCTTCTTCTTAGTTTGAGGAAAGCTCAGCAAGAGCACAAGGTTGTGTTTTAATTAAATCTCTCTTTGAGGGAGAATTATAATACAAATTCATATTGGAGGGGGATCGAATTCAAGAATATCCGATCGTCAACAAGTTTTCAATCTTACTTGTGCTATTCTCTTCGAGTTATGTGCATGATTTAATATTCTAATGTGTGTAAATGATGCAATGAAATCAACATGACACAATTTCTAGTTATTCTCTCTAAAGAATCCTCTTAAGAAGAAACTCACCTTTCACAATCTATTTGCACTATGATAAAAAAACACTAGATTCTTTGACATTGGTATTAGAGTTAAGGTTTCTTTTTTCTTGCCCAAGAAGAGAGGTCCTTGATGAGTAATCTAAGAAAGATTGGAGTTGTTCATTGCAATAGGGTAGGATCGAGATTTATTATCTCAATTGGCATGCCTACTTGCATGATATGGGGGACACCACCGGGAACTTTGCTTTTAATAATAAAGTGTTTTTAGACTTAACCATTATTGAGCCATTAGCCACTTTATAGGAACTTGTTTTAGCTTGGTACTCTTAAACTTACTCAACTACTCTTTGCAATTAACAATATTCTCAACCATGGGTGTAGTAACTTAGCTTATTTTCAAGGGTTAAGAGGAGTACACATAATTAAGAGAATACACTTCATTGTGACAACTTGGATTTAGCACATGGTATAACCACTAATGATGGTCGAAGAGTTGTCAACTATCTACTTGGAAAGCTTCAAGAAGTTATGGGAAATCCTACTTTGCAAGCAGAGGCTCAAAGCCAAATATAAGCTCTCTAAGTTTCTCCAAGTACCCAAGAAGAGAAAGCTTTTGCAATGCCTCCTAGTGAGACCTCCAAAAAAGGAACCTCTTCTGGTAATGAGGAGGAAGTATTGGAAGGACATCCAAGTAAATCTATTCAAGAGGAGGCCATACATCAAGAACTTTCAAGAGAGAGGTATGAAAGTGACACCCCCATTACCTCTAAATTTGATGTGGCCCCAAGAAGGCGGTGGACACGGTAGTTACCCAACCCTCCCCAGAAGAAGAGAAAATTGTCAGGCTTTTCCACTGCCAATCCCAAGAAGGGAGAAAACAACACAAGAAGAAGGAAGGGGAGAAAGTGATCACTATTATTTCCTTCTTCTTCTTCTTCCTCTTCATCATTATCATCTTTTGAAAAGGAGAGTAGTGACTCGTCACCTAAGAGAGCAAAGAGAAGAGGTAAACAGAGGAGCTATGTTGCATGAAAGAGGTCACACAAGCTTAAGAATTTCAAGGAATGAAGAAAGAACATACCTATGATGGAACCTTTGGAGCAACTGATAAAGTGTTGGATTTTATCTAACAATTTGACACAACTTTTGGAGATGAATATTTCTTGGAACCTTCAAAGCTATACATTTCTAAAAGTTAGCTCATTAATGGTGGGTAAGTCTTTGTGCTCAAGGAGAAGCTCCAAAGACATGGAAGGCCTTAAGGATTGCTATTATGAAGAAGAAATTCCTTGGAAGCAATGCAAAAGATAAACTTCTCATGGGATGGCGAAGCTTAAAGATGGCACCTTATGAGTCTACTAAAAAATATGTCGATAAATTTTGAAAGTTACAAGAACAAAAGAAAATAAGTTTTTGCCAGCCTATCCAAAGAAATGAGTGAGTATATCAATTCACAAAGGCCTAGAACTATCTCGACGGGCATACATAACACAATGTTTGCCTTGAGGATTCATTTCCAACAATGGAATAAGAAGGGCCCCAAGACTATGGAAGCTACTACAACAACAATAACAACAAAGCAAAAGCAAAGGACAAAGACTACAGAGGTAAAAACAAAATTTCACGTAAAGAGATAGAACGTTATCATAAGGATAAAAAGTGTTGCAAGTGTGGGGAGCAAGGATATGTTTCATGTGTGTGTCCTAAGAGAAGTAAACATAATGACTCCTCTAGAGCTACCATGGTGGACACTTTAAAAGAGGAAAGCTATTGCAAAGGAGCACCACTCTCTTATCCTTGGGGAAAAGTAAGAGAGCATGTGATGCTTTCATACTTTTTGATCCCGGTCCCACCCACAAGTTTATCTTTGTCGAGCTGTCTACTAAGCTAGGAATCTATGACTTTGAGATGGGAGATGTGGTGAAAGCAGATAGAGCTTTCAAAGGGCAAGAGGCCTGAGTCACTCAGCTCATTCAGAAGCTAAGGCTCCATGTGCAAAGATACGTAGATAAAGAAGATTTCTTCATCTCCCCACTCAACATGAAGATGTTAACTTAGGGGAACCATGGTTTGATTGCATGGCTACTGCTATGAAGTTTCTTGAAAGAAAAGTCCTCTTTTCCTATAGACGCAAGGATGTTGAACTTGATGTAAATAGCGTGGGTAGCACCATAACACTTGACAAAGTAATGAAAAGTTCTCTTTCTTGTTACATGGTTTTTGTCAAAGACACCAAAGAAGATGCATGTGTTCTTAAAGAGATAGAAGGTGAAACTAAAGAGGAGTTATAATTTTTCAATTGCTTAAACGAGTTTCAAGATGTG
The DNA here is from genome assembly GCF_014529385.1 of Adiantum capillus-veneris. Taxonomy (NCBI): domain Eukaryota; kingdom Viridiplantae; phylum Streptophyta; class Polypodiopsida; order Polypodiales; family Pteridaceae; genus Adiantum; species Adiantum capillus-veneris. The sequence continues at coordinate 8,099,469 of NC_140957.1, forward strand.
TTTACGGATGACGTCTTTAGGGAGATACCTCCCAAAAGAGGACAAAATGATCATACCATAGAACCTCTACCTAGCCGTTCACCTCCTACTAACTCCTTATCAAGTCTCACCGACTCAACAAGAGGAGGTTATGAGGTAACTGAGCAAGCTTGTAGAAAAAGAGATGGTCAAGCCTAGCTCCATTTTGTTTACCAGTTCTACTAGTACAAAAGAAGGGTAATACTTATAAAATATGTGTGGAATATCGGGCACTTGATCGTGGGCACTTGATTGGTAGATAACCATAAAGAATAGATTTCTTAGTCCCAAAATAGAGGATATTCTTGATAAGCTACAAGGGTCCACCTACTTTAGTAGAGCAGATCTTAAAAGTGGTAATCATCACATAATGATTGTGTCTAAAGATATTCATAAGACAGCCTTTTGTACAACATTTGGCCTAAATGAATTTGTGGTACTCCCTTTTGGGCTTACCAATGTGCCAACAATCTTAAATCAAATGATGAAAAGGATCTTTAGCCCCCATCAAAGCTTCACAAGAGTGTTCTTTAATGAAATTATTATCTACTCCAAGTCTATTGAGGAACACAAGCAGTATCTTCAAGTAATATTTTAGGTTTTGAGAGATAATAAGCTTTATTAATAAAAAAGAGAGCAAGGTTATCTTAAAAGAGATTTGATATTGAGGTCATATTATCTCCCAAGCGACGATTTGAATGGACCCTGAAAAGGTGGAGGTAATAAAGGTATGGCTTATACGCATGAATCTACATGAATTGAGAAGCTTTATAGGAATGTGTGCATACTATAGACGGTTAATAGAAAAATTCTCATTCATATTAGGGCCATTATATGACTTAACTTAAAAGAATGTCAAATATAAGTATGGCCTATACCCATGAATCTACATGAATTGAGAAGCTTCATAGGAATGTGTGCATAGATGGTTCATAGAAAAATTCTCATTCATATTAGGTTCATTATATGACTTAACTATAAAGAATGTAAAATATGTATGGACTGCAAAAGAGAATGAATATTTTGAAAATCTCAAAGAGAAGTTAATTTCTCAACCAATGTTGATATTACTGGACCTCTCAAAGCCTTTTGAAGTTCAATGTGATGCTTGTGGACATTGCCTTTGGGCTGTGTTACTTCAAGAATGGCATGCCATAGCATATGAAAGCAGAACATTACGCGACCAAGAATAGAATCTAGGCATATATGAGAAGAGATGGTGGCTAATTTACATGCCTTAGATGCATGACATCATTATCTACTAGGCAGTCCATTTATTTTGCGCACAAATCACTAACGTCTTAAGTACTTTATAATGTAAACTAAATTGAGTGATAAGAAAATGAGGTGGGAAAAAATACTCTTTATTTAAATTTCATATTGCTTACGTAGATAGTAAACAAAACCAAGTGACTGATGCTCTTTGCCAAAGGTGAATGTTGTATCAATAGCTACTCACACTGATCTATCTTCTATGATAGATGTGTATGCTATGGATCTAGACTTCAAAGATGTATTAAGAGCTTTGCACTAGGGAAGAAAGAGGAACCATACAATGTACAAGATGGTTATCTTCTCTATGGCAATAGATTATGCATTACACATTACTAACGTGAAAAATTTATGTATGAATCTCATACTCCCCCTATATGCAAGACATAAAGGGATTCAAGATACTCTCAAGGGAGTAGAAATATACTTCTATACTCCAACAATGAACACAAACATATGGTTATGTTGTCAAATGCATTGTATGTCACAAAACAAAGTGAAGCAGCCTATCTGGTTGCTTCAACCATTGTCTATACTTGATTCCCCCATGGGAGAGTATATCCATGGATTTAATCTTTGGATACCAAAGTCCATGCATGGGAATATAGACAATAGTAGACCGGTTTAGCAAGCAAGTGCATTTTATATTGGTCTAAAAGACTATTAAAGCACACCATATAGAAAGCCTCTTTATCTCACAAGTCTTTTAGTATCATGGCTTACCAATACCCATAGTATCCAACAGAGATCCACCAAGAATGATTAGTAATTTTTGGAAAGGTGAGAACTTGGGACTAAGTTGAATTTCTCCTCGGCCTATCACCCACAAACACATAGCCAAAGTGAAATAGCAAACTTGACCATTATTGATCAACTCAAAGCTTATGTTACAAATGTAGATCAAAGGGATCAATGAAAAAAGTATTTACCTTTAGTGGAGTATGCATACAATAACATTGTCCATACATCTGTAGGAAAATCACCCTTCAAGGTGATTGAAGGAAGACCCAAGCTCCCATTGGTAGTCAAGATACTTCGAAAGATATTTGCGAGTATAGCATAGATTTGGAGGAGTCTTTCGAAAAGATTAAGAAAGCTATATTAATCATGCAATAGAAGTCAAAGAATGCTGCTAATAAGCATACAATATCATTGACCTTCAAGAAAGTGATTGGGTATTGCTTAAGTTTTCCAAGGCACGTCTCAGCCATACAATATGCAAAGGGACACAAGGATACCCAACGGGTCATTAAAAATAGTATGCTAAGTTAGCAACAAGATATTATGGTCCATTCTAAATCCTCTAGACAATCAATGAATCGGCTTACAAGTTAAGGTTATCTAACACTTGGCTCATTCATATTGCCTTTTATGTAAGCCTTTTGAAGTCTTATAAGGGTGAAACACCGAAGAACCATAACTATCCACCCGAGTTTGATGGTCAAGAAGAGATCCTGTAGCTCAAGAGCATCCTACAACATGAAGAAAATTTTTAAAGAAGTGGTAAGACTATCTGATGATATCTTATTAAGTTTATGAATTATCCTTTCAAAGATACAAGGTGGATGCAAGGCATCCAATTAAAGGATAATGTAAACATTGTAAATGCTTACAATGACTCATGTCAAAGGTAAGAACCAGGTATCAACAAACATGCTTTATAAAGACTATAAGATTTATTTTTAATGTTATTTAAGTGTATGTATATAATGAGTACAAGCTTGCGGCAACATAGTCTCCCAAGCACCTAGTAGACCTTGCCAATCTACTAATAAGAGCTAAGTAAAGACATTGCTTCTGACAGCTATGCCTTCCAAGAACCAAGTGGAAGTAGTTACCACTGTGGAAGAATGTTGACGGGTAAAAAGGGATCCTCTACTCAAAGTAAAAGGATTAGTTATGGCTTGATTTATCCTACTCCATAATCAAGGATGACTATGATTTCAAGGGAGAGGTAATGTCATGAAAATTAGCTTCTTCCTTTTTAAAAGCATTTTTTAATCTTAATTTGGCTATTTAATTCTATGAAAAATAAAAATGAAGCTGATTAAAGTGCTTATAGACTAGCTCGGTTAAAGGCTTAGGACCATATGAGGAGAAGTCTAAAACAGAGCAAGGGTAATTCTTGTTTAGTTATCTTGGTCAAAGGTACAGGTCAAGAGAGGATAAATTTATCTCGAGTAGCCCTGATCAAAGGTACATAAAAAAGGAGTTTAATTAGAAAAATTATAGGAGTCTAAATATAAAAAGTAACTATGTTAATTTTAAGTAACTAAATTTACTTATTAGACTCCAAGTATGAAGTTTAGGAAGCCTTATGATAAATTTTTAACGCCAAAGATAGTCTAAATTTAGCAGATCAGCTTTATGGTGCCTCCAAGCATTGTGCTAAGGTTTTGCACATGAGGTGAAGTTTTAAAATCCAAGGGTGAGTTTAACTTTTACCAAAGTCTGTCCTAATTTAGCAGGTATGCTCTAGCTCGGGTGGACTTCATAGAGCCTCGAAAGGATAGTGCAAAGGTCTTACACATGAGCTAGTAGAATTGAAGATAAGACTAAGGGTTTTAATTAGTAAAATGAGAAAGCTAAATTCTCAAATTAGATCAACCCTTCCTTAATAAGAAAGTTAACCCTAGTCCATTTCTTCTAAGTTTGGCTACACCACAAGTCTCAAGTAGCTTGCACTTGCTTTATGCAAAGTTAGCAAGTGTGTGTGAGTGTACTCTTGCCAAAGACAAGTCAAAAGGAAGAGGGGATGATTTGGTTCATGATTCACAAGAAAGAAAGAGTACATGTGTTAGCATATGCACCTAGTTGTGGTGTAAAGTGTTCAAGTTTCCTTGGTCCAAGTAGTGAGCATTTCATTTTGAGATTTTTGGCAAGTGAGTAAGAGAACAAAAGAGGGGGACTCGTGGAGAAATTTGCATGCTCTTTCTCTCTTTTCTTTTTGAATTTCTCAGTGTGGCAAAGCAAAAGCTCTCTCTCTCTCTCTCTCTCTCTCACACACACACACACACACACACACACACACATGGGAGCTCAAGAGTTAGTTCCTATGCTCAACCACTTGGCTATGGATGCAAATCCAAGCAAGTGAATGTATGAAAGATCTTCTTCTCTTCTCTACTATTCTAGCTATGATTCAAGCTTGCTAGTGAAGTAAGAATACTAGAAATTATTGATTCTTTGCTGAAGTAATACTTCTCATCACCCCCATCTACCTCTTACTCCGCAATTCTTTCTACCTCTTGGGGTATTTAGGGCTTGGGGAGGAGGGTTACACCATGGAATCTTGAAGTTCACCATCTTCTTGGTTCGAGGAAATTTTCAGAAGAGCATAAGGTTGTGTTGTAATCATATCTCTCTTTGAGAGAGAATTAGAATACAAAGTCCTTTTAGAGGGAAGGTCAACTCCAAAAAACATCTGGTCCTCAACAAGTTGTCAATTTTAATTGTGTTATTCTCTTTAAGTTTTGTACATTATTTAATGTTTTAATGTGTGTAAATGGTGGAATGAAATCAACTAGGTATAATTTTTGTTGGGATCGGAGAGCACACACACAGAGAGCCAGCACGAAGAAGGAGATAGACACAGTGTGTGGCGGGGCGGTACTCACACTACAATGTGTAGTTATGAGTATAGTTATTATGAATGAGTAAATGAATGGCTGTACATGGGCGGCTGAACAACGGGCAGCCGGGCACACGGCTGAACAATGGTTGGGTTAAAGGCCCGTGTGCCCGGCTGCCCGTTGTTCAGCCGCCCATGTACAGCCATTCATTTACTCATTCATAATAACTATACTCATAACTACACATTGTAGTGTGAGTACCGCCCCGCCACACACTGTGTCTATCTCCTTCTTCGTGCTCGCTCTCTCTGTGTGTGTGCTCTCCGATCCCAACAAGTGGTATCAGAGCTTGGTAGTGAGAGCATTGAGAGCTTCATCATCATTGTTGAGTGTGTTGAAACTTGCTGCTGTTTCATTGCCGTTTTTCGGTTTCGCGCACGCGTGCATTTCTAAAGAGCAGAAGGTTTTTCTAAGCTTGGCATTGGAAGGTTCAGCACTCCGCGAGTATTTTCAGCAGGTGTCCTGAGGTTTAACCCCCCTTTCAGAGCCATTCGTGCCATTAGAAATCCCATCCGAGCTACAGACTAGGAGCTGCGTTTTTCAGCTCTCTTTGGTAGTTTTCTGCTGCCAGAGCTTCCATAGCCATTAAAGGTGCCATTGTTGTAGTGTCTTCCACTTACGTGAGCCCACAGCTCATTTGAGAGTGTGTAGCCTCTTCTTGGAGTGGCCTCATACACACAAATAGAGTGGGAGTTTGGCGACATTGTCTTCTTCGACTACAGGTACAGGTGCAGGTGCAGGTACAGGTACGGGTACAGGTTACAGGTTACAGGGAGCTTTGGATACAGGTTTCTTCTGTGGTTACAAAACATGTATTTTGACTGTGGGACAGCCATGTATATGGTTGTGGTTTGAGTGGGAGCTTCTACTCTTCTGGGCAGTTTGTTTATGCGTGTTCTTGAGCTACAGGTTTACATCATCTATGTATGTTGATGGATGTGGATATGGCAGTTTGACAGACACTCTTTATGCATGATATTGTGGAGATTTGGTTCACCTATACATAGAGCGGGTTTGCTCTTGCTTGCAGTGTTGCGGTTTGAGTACGGACAGGTACTTGGTTGACAATAGAGATTGGACTTCGTTGAGCTTGTGCATTGGTTATATGCTCACTTGGATCCATTTATGCTCACGGATTTGTGTAAGCTTGGTCAGCTTATGTCTCTATTGTGGTTATTCAGACATGGAGTATGTTTATGCCTCTATGACAGCTCATTCTTGATGCATTTTTTGGCACGGTTTGCCTAGGCCGGTTGAGTTACAGGTGTCACGGGTTTATGCATTTGTTTGTGGATTTCTACGTACATTTTTTGACCATATTATGAGCTGATTTATACTCTATGCGTTTGCTCTTTGATTGAGCAGCAGGTGTTGTCAGATTTGCAACACTACTTTGTTGTGGCAGTTTGTTGGTTGGTTACAGGTTTCTCATTGTTGCATTCTTGTTGTAATGGGCACTAAAGAGGACACAGTTTTCAATATTGAGAAGTTGGATGGTGCTAACTTCTCATATTGGAAAGATCAGATTTGGGATGTCTTGGTGCAGAAGAAACAGATTCGACCTCTAAAGTTGCAGGGAGTTAAGCCAGAGAACATGGAGAGGGATGATTGGGAGGAGTTGGATGAAATGTGCAAGTCTACCATTAGGCTTTCCCTTTCAAAGTCTGTTTATTACAATGTGAAAGATGCACAGGGTGGAGCTTATGAGCGATGGCAGCAGATTTGCGATATGTATGATAAGCATTCGGCTGCTTCTATGGTGTATTGGATTAAAAAGCTTATTGATTTGCGAATGGAGGAAGGTGCTTCCATGAATGCGCATTTGAATGAGTTCAATACAATTTTCAGCCAACTTGCTACGCAGAAAATTACGTTTGAGGACAATGTAAAATCCATGTTTTTACTTGTCACGTTGCCCGAGTCATGGGACACATTTAGGACAGCCATAAGTAACTCGGTTCCTGCGGATGAGTTGACAAGTACTAATGTGGAGTCTAGTCTTCTCACGGAAGAGATTAATCGAAAGAATAATGCAGGTAGTAAGTCTTCTAGTGCAATGGTTGTCAGAGGCAGGACTATGGACAAGTATAATTCCAACAGGGGTAAATCTAGAAGCAAGTCCCGTGCAGGAACAAGTAAAAAGGATGTGGAATGTTTTCATTGTGGTAGAAAAGGCCATTTCAAAAAGGATTGCTACAAGTGGAAAAGGGAAAATGGAGATGGTAAGAAGAAAGACCATGATGCTAAGGACAAGCCTAAGTCCAATGTCAAGATTGAGGAGTTAAATGCAACACAGGGAGAGTGTAGCTCTCAAGATGACCATGTATGTGCTCCGACTAGTGCTACTAGTGAAGAGCTTGGTGATGTGTTGCTTGCATCCTATTTTGATGACGCTTTTCTTCTCACTCATGAGAGTAGTATGCCTATGGATTGGGTCATTGAAAGTGGTGCTTCTTTTCACGTTACACCTCATAGGTCGTGGTTTCATGACTATGATGCTTCGAGCACAGGTACTGTTAGGATTGCCGATGGGCGTTCTATGCAGATTCATGGCATTGGAAATATTCATTTGGCTATGCCAAACTCTACTATGTTTGTCTTGCAACGTGTGCGTCATGTGCCGGCTCTTGCAAAAAGCTTGATTACTGTGGGTCAGTTGGATTCACTTGGTTTCAATGTATCTTTTGGTGATGGAGGTTGGAAGATCACTAAGGGCAGCCTTGTTTTGGTTAAAGGTGCTAAGAGGAATACGTTGTATTCCCTTTGTGTAGCTAGTGTGGCTGATCACATTGTGGGGATCACTGAGCAACCTCCTGCTTCTTTATGGCATCAGCGTTTGGGGCATATGTCACTAAAAGGTTTGAAGTTGTTGGCACGTGCGGATTACATTCCCGTTTCAGATTTTGGTGGTTTTGATTTTTGTGAGCATTGCCTTTATGGTCGACATGCTCGGTCTTCTCATAAGAAAAGTGTTCCACACAGATCTTTGGAAAAGCTAGCTTTGGTGCATAGTGATGTATGTGGGCCGATGCCCAATGCTTCTCTTGGAGGTGCTATGTACTTTGTTACGTTCATTGATGATGTTAGCAGGAAGGTATGGGCATACCCCATTCGTAAGAAGGATATGGTGTTTGATATATTTAAGCAATGGTTGGCTCTTGTCGAGAACCAATCAGGTTGTAAGTTGAAGTGCTTACGTACGGACAATGGGGGTGAATTTATGTCTCATGCTTTCACAACATTATGTGTTGAGAAGGGTATACGGCACGAGCTTAGTGCTCCCTATACACCTCCTCAAAATGGTGTGGCAGAGCGCATGAACAGGACTATACAGGAAAAAGTCCGTAGTATGCTTTCTATGGCTGGTTTGTCAAATGGATTTTGGGCTGAAGCTGTTGCCACTTCTGTGCATTTGATAAATCGTTCACCTAGTGTTCCTTTGGGCTTCAAAGTGCCTGAAGAGGTATGGACAGGTTTGCCACCTTCGTATGGTCACCTTCGTGTTTTTGGCTGTGAAGCTTATGTACATGTACCTAAGGCAAAACGCAACAAATTGGATCCAAAGAGCAAGAGATGTATCTTCTTGGGTTATGGTAGCTCTGGTGAGATGGGTTATCGATTGTGGGATCCTATTGACAGGAAGATTGTGCGCAGCCATGATGTTGTTTTTCATGAGGACTCTATGTATAGAGCATCACCGCGAACGGTTGAGGTTCGGCGTGTGATATTTGAGGAGGATGGTCATCGGTATGATGGTCCCATGGCTGCTTGTGGGCAGCCCATTGACCCTCAAGTGGGAGATCAGCCCTTGTTGGGAGATCATGTAGATGTGGGACAGCCAGATGCACCTCCTGCACAGTCTTTGAGGCGTTCAGAGCGGCGTGCAAGACAGCCTCAACGTTTTGTGCCTTCTATGGATTATGTATTGTTGACTGATTGCGAGGAGCCATCATGTTATGATGAGGCCATGTCTAGTGTTGACAAGGTCAAGTGGGAGCAGGCTATGCAATCAGAGATGGATTCGTTGATCCAAAATGAAACGTGGGAGCTTACTCCTTTGCCAAAGGGTAAGAAGGCACTACCATGCAAGTGGGTTTACAAGATAAAATTGTGTTCAATGGATGCAAAGCCTAAGTACAAAGCAAGGCTTGTGGCTAAAGGATTCAAGCAACAGAAGGGCATTGATTTTGACGAGATCTTCTCCCCAGTGGTGAAGATGTCTACTTTGCGTATGTTGTTTGCTTTGGTAGCTACAGAAGACATGGAGTTGAAGCAAATGGATGTAAAGACAGCTTTCTTACATCCGGACTTGCACGAGGATTTGTACATGGAGCAACCAAGTGGGTTTGTTATTCATGGTTCAAAGAAGATGGTATGCCGGCTTCTTAAGACCTTGTATGGGCTGAAGCAATCATCTCATGAATGGTATCGTAAGTTTGATGCATTCATGAGTTCATTGGGTTATGTACGCAGTTATGAGGACCCATGCCTCTATACTTGCAAGGATGCAGATGGTAGTCTTATTGTTTTGGTTTTGTATGTGGATGACATGCTGATCGCAGGGAAGTGTATTTCTGATGTGGATGCCTTGAAACATAGGCTACATGAGACCTTTTCCATGAAGGATCTTGGGGATGCCAGTCATATTTTGGGTATCTGAATCACTCGTGATCGTTCTCGCAAAATGCTCTTTCTTAGTCAGAAAGAGTACATTGACAAGGTGCTTGAGCGTTTTCATATGGAAGGGGGGAAGGCCATTAGTACCCCGTTGCCTCCATATGTAAAACTCAGCCATGATGACTGCCCTCAGACAGATTTGGAGACTACAGAGATGTCTCAGATTCCCTATGCGTCAGCTGTTGGTTCCTTGATGTATGCCATGGTGGCTACGCGTCCAGATCTTGCTCATGCAGTTGGTGTGGTTAGCAGGTACATGGCTAACCCGGGCAAGCGTCATTGGGATGCAGTGAGAGGTATTCTCAGATACTTGAGAGGGACTTCAGAGTTGTCGCTATGTTATGGTAAGAAGGATATGTCTGTTTGCGGATATACAAATTCAGACTATGCAGGGTCAGTGGACTCGAGGAAGTCTACTAGCGGCTATGTGTTCACAGTTGCAGGTGGACCGGTTTCGTGGGCATCACGTTTACAGCCATGCATTGCTTTGAGCACTAAAGAGGCTGAATATATGGCTGCCACTGAGGCTGCCAAGGAGGCCGTATGGCTCTCACGACTAGTGGGAGATCTTGGTATGGCTGGTGATGCTCCGATTCTACATTGTGATAGCCAGAGTGCCATAGCGTTGGCACGGAATCCTGTCTTCCATGCGAAGACAAAGCACATTGAGGTGAGGTATCACTTCATACGAGAGGTTCTAGAGGACAAGCACATAGAGCTTGTCAAGGTACACACTGACGATAACCCTGCTGATCTACTCACGAAGTCGTTAGCCTCACAGCGGTTTGCACACTGCAGATCGCTGATGGGTATGGCTTGACTTCTTTTGCTGTACTTTGGCCACTTTAAAGGCACACTGCCTTTAAGTGGGAGATTGTTGGGTTAAAGGCCCGTGTGCCCGTTGTTCAGCCGCCCATGTACAGCCATTCATTTACTCATTCATAATAACTATACTCATAACTACACATTGTAGTGTGAGTACCGCCCCGCCACACACTGTGTCTATCTCCTTCTTCGTGCTGGCTCTCTGTGTGTGTGCTCTCCGAGCAGCTCGGAGAGCACACACACAGAGAGCCAGCACGAAGAAGGAGATAGACACAGTGTGTGGCGGGGCGGTACTCACACTACAATGTGTAGTTATGAGTATAGTTATTATGAATGAGTAAATGAATGGCTGTACATGGGCGGCTGAACAACGGGCAACCGGGCACACGGGCCTTTAACCCAACAATCTCCCACTTAAAGGCAGTGTGCCTTTAAAGTGGCCAAAGTACAGCAAAAGAAGTCAAGCCATACCCATCAGCGATCTGCAGTGTGCAAACCGCTGTGAGGCTAACGACTTCGTGAGTAGATCAGCAGGGTTATCGTCAGTGTGTACCTTGACAAGCTCTATGCGCTTGTCCTCTAGAACCTCTCGTATGAAGTGATACCTCACCTCAATGTGCTTTGTCTTCGCATGGAAGACAGGATTCCGTGCCAACGCTATGGCACTCTGGCTATCACAATGTAGAATCGGAGCATCACCAGCCATACCAAGATCTCCCACTAGTCGTGAGAGCCATATGGCCTCCTTGGCAGCCTCAGTGGCAGCCATATATTCAGCCTCTGTAGTGCTCAAAGCAACGCATGGCTGTAAACGTGATGCCCACGAAACCGGTCCACCTGCAACTGTGAACACATAGCCGCTAGTAGACTTCCTCGAGTCCATTGACCCTGCATAGTCTGAATCTGTATATCCGCAAACATACATATCCTTCTTACCATAACATAGGGACAACTCTGAAGTCCCTCTCAAGTATCTGAGAATACCTCTCACTGCATCCCAATGACGCTTGCCCGGGTTAGCCATGTACCTGCTAACCACACCAACTGCATGAGCAAGATCTGGACGCGTAGCCACCATGGCATACATCAAGGAACCAACAGCTGACGCATAGGGAATCTGAGACATTTCTGTAGTCTCCAAATCTGTCTGAGGGCAGTCATCATGGCTGAGTTTTACATATGGAGGCAACGGGGTACTAATGGCCTTCCCCCCTTCCATATGAAAATGCTCAAGCACCTTGTCAATGTACTCTTTCTGACTAAGAAAGAGCATTTTGCGAGAACGATCACGAGTGATTCGCATACCCAAAATATGACTGGCATCCCCAAGATCCTTCATGGAAAAGGTCTCATGTAGCCTATGTTTCAAGGCATCCACATCAGAAATACACTTCCCTGCGATCAGCATGTCATCCACATACAAAACCAAAACAATAAGACTACCATCTGCAGCCTTGCAAGTATAGAGGCATGGGTCCTCATAACTGCGTACATAACCCAATGAACTCATGAATGCATCAAACTTACGATACCATTCATGAGATGATTGCTTCAGCCCATACAAGGTCTTAAGAAGCCGGCATACCATCTTCTTTGAACCATGAATAACAAACCCACTTGGTTGCTCCATGTACAAATCCTCGTGCAAGTCTGGATGTAAGAAAGCTGTCTTTACATCCATTTGCTTCAACTCCATGTCTTCTGTAGCTACCAAAGCAAACAACATACGCAAAGTAGACATCTTCACCACTGGGGAGAAGATCTCGTCAAAATCAATGCCCTTCTGTTGCTTGAATCCTTTAGCCACAAGCCTTGCTTTGTACCTAGGCTTTGCATCCATTGAACACAATTTTATCTTGTAAACCCACTTGCATGGTAGTGCCTTCTTACCCTTTGGCAAAGGAGTAAGCTCCCACGTTTCATTTTGGATCAACGAATCCATCTTTGACTGCATAGCCTGCTCCCACTTGAGCTTGTCAACACTAGACATGGCCTCATCATAACATGATGGCTCCCCGCAATCAGTCAACAATACATAATCCATAGAAGGCACAAAACGCTGAGGCTGTCTTGCACGCCGCTCTGAACGCCTCAAAGACTGTGCAGGAGGTGCATCTGGCTGTCCCACATCTACATGATCTCCCAACAAGGGCTGATCTCCCACTTGAGGGTCAATGGGCTGCCCATGAGCAGCCATGGGACCATCATACCGATGACCATCCTCCTCAAATATCACACGCCGAACCTCAACCGTTCGCGGTGATGCTCTATACATAGAGTCCTCATGAAAAACAACATCATGGCTGCGCACAATCTTCCTGTCAATAGGATCCCACAATCGATAACCCATCTCACCAGAGCTACCATAACCCAAGAAGATACATCTCTTGCTCTTTGGATCCAATTTGTTGCGTTTTGCCTTAGGTACATGTACATAAGCTTCACAGCCAAAAACACGAAGGTGACCATACGAAGGTGGCAAACCTGTCCATACCTCTTCAGGCACTTTGAAGCCCAAAGGAACACTAGGTGAACGATTTATCAAATGCACAGAAGTGGCAACAGCTTCAACCCAAAATCCATTTGACAAACCAGCCATAGAAAGCATACTACGGACTTTTTCCTGTATAGTCCTGTTCATGCGCTCTGCCACACCATTTTGAGGAGGTGTATAGGGAGCACTAAGCTCGTGCCGTATACCCTTCTCAACACATAATGTTGTGAAAGCATGAGACATAAATTCACCCCCATTGTCCGTACGTAAGCACTTCAACTTACAACCTGATTGGTTCTCGACAAGAGCCAACCATTGCTTAAATATATCAAACACCATATCCTTCTTACGAATGGGGTATGCCCATACCTTCCTGCTAGCATCATCAATGAACGTAACAAAGTACATAGCACCTCCAAGAGAAGCATTGGGCATCGGCCCACATACATCACTATGCACCAAAGCTAGCTTTTCCAAAGATCTATGTGGAACACTTTTCTTATGAGAAGACCGAGCATGTCGACCATAAAGGCAATGCTCACAAAAATCAAAACCACCAAAATCTGAAACGGGAATGTAATCCGCACGTGCCAACAACTTCAAACCTTTTAGTGACATATGCCCCAAACGCTGATGCCATAAAGAAGCAGGAGGTTGCTCAGTGATCCCCACAATGTGATCAGCCACACTAGCTACACAAAGGGAATACAACGTATTCCTCTTAGCACCTTTAACCAAAACAAGGCTGCCCTTAGTGATCTTCCAACCTCCATCACCAAAAGATACATTGAAACCAAGTGAATCCAACTGACCCACAGTAATCAAGCTTTTTGCAAGAGCCGGCACATGACGCACACGCTGCAAGACAAACATAGTAGAGTTTGGCATAGCCAAATGAATATTTCCAATGCCATGAATCTGCATAGAACGCCCATCGGCAATCCTAACAGTACCTGTGCTCGAAGCATCATAGTCATGAAACCACGACCTATGAGGTGTAACGTGAAAAGAAGCACCACTTTCAATGACCCAATCCATAGGCATACTACTCTCATGAGTGAGAAGAAAAGCGTCATCAAAATAGGATGCAAGCAACACATCACCAAGCTCTTCACTAGTAGCACTAGTCGGAGCACATACATGGTCATCTTGAGAGCTACACTCTCCCTGTGTTGCATTTAACTCCTCAATCTTGACATTGGACTTAGGCTTGTCCTTAGCATCATGGTCTTTCTTCTTACCATCTCCATTTTCCCTTTTCCACTTGTAGCAATCCTTTTTGAAATGGCCTTTTCTACCACAATGAAAACATTCCACATCCTTTTTACTTGTTCCTGCACGGGACTTGCTTCTAGATTTACCCCTGTTGGAATTATACTTGTCCATAGTCCTGCCTCTGACAACCATTGCACTAGAAGACTTACTACCTGCATTATTCTTTCGATTAATCTCTTCCGTGAGAAGACTAGACTCCACATTAGTACTTGTCAACTCATCCGCAGGAACCGAGTTACTTATGGCTGTCCTAAATGTGTCCCATGACTCGGGCAACGTGACAAGTAAAAACATGGCTTTTACATTGTCCTCAAACGTAATTTTCTGCGTAGCAAGTTGGCTGAAAATTGTATTGAACTCATTCAAATGCGCATTCATGGAAGCACCTTCCTCCATTCGCAAATCAATAAGCTTTTTAATCCAATACACCATAGAAGCAGCCGAATGCTTATCATACATATCGCAAATCCGCTACCATAGCTCATAAGCTCCACCCTGTGCATCTTTCACATTGTAATAAACAGACTTTGAAAGGGAAAGCCTAATGGTAGACCTGCACATCTCATCCAACTCCTCCCAATCATCCCTCTCCATGTTCTCTGGCTTAACTCCCTGCAACTTTAGAGGTCGAATCTGTTTCTTCTGCACCAAGACATCCCAAATCTTATCTTTCCAATATGAGAAGTTAGCACCATCCAACTTCTCAATATTGAAAACTGTGTCCTCTTTAGTGCCCATTACAACAAGAATGCAACAATGAGAAACCTGTAACCAACCAACAAACTGCCACAACAAAGTAGTGTTGCAAATTTGACAACACCTGCTGCTCAATCAAAGAGCAAATGCATAGAGTATAAATCAGCTCATAATATGGTCAAAAAACGTACGTAGAAATCCACAAACAAATGCATAAACCCGTGACACCTGTAACTCAACCGGCCTAGGCAAACCGTGCCAAAAAATGCATCAAGAATGAGCTGTCATAGAGGCATAAACATACTCCATGTCTGAATAACCACAATAGAGACATAAGCTGACCAAGCTTACACAAATCCGTGAGCATAAATGGATCCAAGTGAGCATATAACCAATGCACAAGCTCAACGAAGTCCAATCTCTACTGTCAACCAAGTACCTGTCCGTACTCAAACCGCAACACTGCAAGCAAGAGCAAACCCGCTCTATGTATAGGTGAACCAAATCTCCACAATATCATGCATAAAGAGTGTCTGTCAAACTGCCATATCCACATCCATCAACATACATAGATGATGTAAACTTGTAGCTCAAGAACACGCATAAACAGACTGCCCAGAAGAGTAGAAGCTCCCACTCAAACCACAACCATATACATGGCTGTCCCACAGTCAAAATACATGTTTTGTAACCACAGAAGAAACCTGTATCCAAAGCTCCCTGTAACCTGTAACCTGTATCCGTACCTGTACCTGCACCTGCACCTGTACCTGTAGTCGAAGAAGACAATGTCGCCAAACTCCCACTCTATCTGTGTGTATGAGGCCACTCCAAGAAGAGGCTACACACTCTCAAATGAGCTGTGGGCTCACGTAACTGGAAGACACTACAACAATGGCACCTGTAATGGCTATGGAAGCTCTGGCAGCAGAAAACTACCAAAGAGAGTTGAAAAACGCAGCTCCTAGTCTGTAGCTCGGATGGGATTTCTAATGGCACGAATGGCTCTGAAAGGGGGGTTAAACCCCAGGACGCCTGCTGAAAATACTCGCGGAGTGCTGAACCTTCCAATGCCAAGCTTAGAAAAACCTTCTGCTCTTTAGAAATGCGCGCGTGCGCGAAACCGAAAAACGGCAATGAAACAGCAGCAAGTTTCAACACACTCAACAATGATGATGAAGCTCTCAATGCTCTCACTACCAAGCTCTGATACCACTTGTTGGGATCGGAGAGCACACACACAGAGAGCCAGCACGAAGAAGGAGATAGACACAGTGTGTGGCGGGGCGGTACTCACACTACAATGTGTAGTTATGAGTATAGTTATTATGAATGAGTAAATGAATGGCTGTACATGGGCGGTTGAACAACGGGCAGCCGGGCACACGGGCCTTTAACCCAACAATTTTGAGTTCTCCTCAATAGAATCCTCTTACAGAAAATCTCACTTTCATAATTTATTCTTGCCGTGATTGAGAGAAAATAGTTGATTCTCTAAAACTTTGCGTGTTTACAAAGTCACAAGCAGTGAAAAGCTAACAAATTATAAGATCCAAGAATGGCTAGAGTCTTTGTACTAGGCATAGGTCCTAAAGATAGACTAAGAGCAAGTATGTAAGTAGATTAGATGGTTAGGCATGTCAAGTGTCTCTGCAACACAAGAAGATAAAGGTGTCAAGATCATCCATGAATTGTGGAAAGTAGCTAGGGATACAGCCTATGCTTAGGTATGCTTAAAAGAAAGAAAGGTTGCAAACATGATACATAGGGTTAATGAGAATGCAATGGGTTAATGGGATCCTCGACAGCTAGTTCACATTGGCTATCTTGAAAGAGCAAGAACTTTTCCTATAATAGCTAATATTGGGTGGAGAGTTAAACACACTATGCTTTTTTTGCATTCTCTCTCTCATGTTTTTTAAAGGAGAGGGGAGTTCGTGATCGTCATGAAACAAGTCTGTTTCACAAATTTTTAGCCATCCTCAAGCCTCGTTATCACATCAACATGATGAGATTTTTGGTATTTCATCCACCATAATATTCTTAACATCTTACTCTTAGTATGCTAGATTCATCAAACCTAAAGTGTTGTTATAGGCTTTACACTCTAGTTTGCTGTCTCTCAAACTCAAAATCTTTTGTAGGGTTGGTCAGGATTTCTCAAAGCATGGTGTGGTAGAAGCATTAGAATTTAAACAACAATGATGCTTCCAATTGATGCTGGTTGCCCTCAAAAACTATTATTAGCTTCAAAATATCAGTGCCATTGGCACTGAGAAGTGCCACTTTCTATTGGCTAAGCCTCATGGCTCTTGTTCGCCAACTTCCCCATAATGCTCAAAGCTACTTCTACATCATCAAATTTCGGATCCCACATTACTCATAAAGTGCTGCTCATGCTCACAGTAAATGACTAGTCTACTTGGTTCTTGGGAGACCAAATTCCACAATGTATCTTTTCCTCAATTGTTCATTATAGCTAGTGCACCTTTTTGCAATAGATAACAAGTCTACTCGATAATTGGGAGACATTTTTAGCACAAATGTGTGTTCTTTTGTATGCATACAATTTCCAACATTTGAAACATAAATGAAGAGCATTCAACATTTACATTGATGATTACTTTTCATGCAATTCTTTGTAAGCATTGCCTAAGTACATCTAATTGTTCAACTTGAATTAGCTTTAAAATCTTACATATTTATTCTTAATGGCTTTTAAATGTTCCAAAAACATAATATGGCATGACCATTCCCATTACATTTGCATCTTTGATTTAAGCATTATGGCATATTTCCTCCCTCTAGCATAAAAAGGGAAAACCCTTAAGCCTCAAATTTTTTTGTAACTTCCTTCAAGATTGTAGGATGTTGAAAAAATGGATAGTATTAAACTTTAATGGGGATCTTACCAAAATATTTACCCTTCCCTTACATCATAGTCATCATTGACTATGAGTTATCTTAAGAAAAGTAGGGACGTGGTGCTCATGGATCCTCATTTGAGCAACAACACCATGCTATGATAGATGGCTAGTTTACTAAATGTATGAGGGACATAGTCAACTACAAGTGCGTTTCCATACATTTTAGCGAACACATATTCACTAGTCTACATGGTGCTTGAGCGACATAGTCCTATGAAAGTTGACGATGTGGAAGCATAGAGCATAGAGAGAGAGAGAGAGAGAGAGAGAGAGAGAGAGAGAGAGAGAGAGAGAGAGAGAGAGAGAGAGAGATGAACCAACCAACTGGCCAATAAAATAGATGACAATACAATGGGGTTTGGTGTACTTATATATTGGTATGGGGCCTTAAGTACCCCCATCAGTAAATTGCCCTTCCCATAATCTTGTCAAATAAGTAATATGAATACCTAAAGACAAAATATTATTGGGATCACATTGGGCTATTCACTTGAGATGCTATAACTTTAACACCCTCTATGCAGCTCATAGTGGACATATGTATGAAGACAAAGTCAATGAAGTAGCTACCATGGACACCCAAGCATCGGCCAGGATACTAGATATACCAAATTTGCACCACCAACTTGTCACCTGAGAAGAATGCCATCTTGAGCACCAATTATCTCACAAAAATTGAAAGTTTTGACCACACTACATCCAAGAATCCCCATTTGTGAATTGTGAACACATCATGTCTAAAATATCCTAGATAATGAACTTTTGGAACACATCCTATCCATAATCCGACCAAAAATAAATTTTTTTGTTCATATCAATAGTGTTTTGTTTATGTCGCGTTGGTTCCTTACCAAATGCATGTGCCTTGAACTCCTATTAATGTGGAGTATTATTGGGCTTTCTACTGAAGGTTATACCTTAATTTTTGTTTTTATATTATAAGCAATTTTCTAGCAGCTCAACGATATAACTACTCATATCTTCATGGAAATAGTGTCAAACTCGGGAAAAATCTCGTGTATGGGACTGAGGATGGTGAAGAAATGGAGTTGTAAGGCATTCTTGATTTATTCTTGTCATTCAATCATGTAGTTTCTTGAATTGGGTAGCGTGAGCTGTTTCTTGATGCTTGTAACTCAATAATGAAATGAACAATAGGAATCATTATGTGTATCTCTCTATGTGTTTGTCTCTCTCCACCTTATCCTTCCATATCTTTGTGTGTAAACATGAAGAGAGAGATCAGCTTTTACACTCAATGATCCAATGTTGTAGTTTCAATCCCTTGAGCATGATTAGGAGCGAGCCCAGAAGGGGAAGTTTTGATGGTAGGGTCATGATGCCAAAGTGGAAAAAATACAAAAAATGTCTAAAAATGGCATTTTCAAGGTTTTGTGATAGTTTTATAGACTCCTAACAATTTACAAATTTTATGCAGTTTGTAGTCTCATGTGACTACATTAAATGTACACTACATAAAGTGCATACTTTCAAGAAGCAATAAGTGTCTGCAACAAAACACTACAAATTGCCTAAAGAAGTCAAAATGATAATAAAGGAAGAGGTGGAAGTCACGAGCAACTCATGAACCAAGAGGATTGCCAACTACCCCAAACCTCACATCAAAGAGACTTAGAGCTTTGCAAATAGGCGACATTCTCCAAGCAACCAAGGAGATAGGTTCTTTTGTTCTTATGAATCTTTTATGTAATGCTTGTTTCTCAACAAAGAAGTTCTCTTTGGAGCATGGTAAAAAAGACTTGTGTTGTATTGATGATGAAGATTATGTGTTGATCAATTTTTGATGTATCTTGATGAGGGTTATCTCATCAAGAGTATTCAAGAGGATATTTATGATGATGGAAATGTTGATTTTAGACGATGGAAGGCTAAAAATTAGTTTTTAATATTGTTTATGCAATATTCAGCTGGTCAAGATAAGGATCTTGAATATCAAATCTATGAATTACAATGTTTTACAATGCAAGTCCCTGATCTACAAATTAATGTTTTGCAAGGAATTTCTTTATCTTAATTCGTTGAATTGCAAAGTCTTGTTGTTTTTCAAGTTGAACTGGTCAAAATGCGTTCTTTGGAGTTGGAGAATGAGAGGTATTTGAATATGGTTGCAAAAAATGAGGTAGTTTCTTAGACCAATCAGCTTCAAGAAGAGAAGAGATCATTGATGATGGAGTTTTCACCTTCAAGCTGAAGCTCATTTGCATATTTCTTATTATTATGAAGTTGATGATGCTCTTCTACAAGATTTTTTGGACAAGGATAATCAAATTAAGGATTTTAATCTTCAACTTACTCGAATCAAGGATATGGAGCTTTCTTCAAATATTCATGCTATAAAAGGTGTCTTGAATGATGATGTTGTCTTGAATGATCGTTATGATGTTGATGCTTTTACAAATGTAGTCAAGGATATTGAAAAATCTTCTTTTGAGGAAGTTCAATTTCTTGATGATATTTGAGGATTTATACCAAGTTCCTAATATTGATGGTTTTGTCGATGTTGTAGATATGGTTTTGATTGATGATTATGCAAGTCTTTTGCAACATCTTTGATGATGATTAATTGGTTTTTCTGAAAGATGATTCTATATTTCTTTGTGATATACACGATGGACGAGATGAAGCTGATATTATTATATCTCTTTGTTTTCATGTCTTCATGCTTGATAACATAATGGAAGTTTTTTAGGCAAGTAATCTACAAGTCAAGAGTTTGATGAGACGAGTGAAGAAGCTCAAGGTAAGAGTGTTTGAGAAGGTGGACTCTACAATTGATTCTATTCTTCCTCCACAGGTGTTGAGAATGTTGAAGCAGCGATGTTTGATGGTTTGCAAGGTCTTGTTCTTATCTAACCATTTAAATCTCATTTTGAATTGAAACTTTATATATTTAAAAGGTTATTTGGTGCAAATTGGTGGTTAACAATGATCATGGAGATGTTTTTGAAGTATGTGATAATGGTTAAAGTTGCAGATGCTTTGAATGATGAAGTGTTTGAAGTGGATGAAGCTCAAATTGAAATGAATTTTTTAGATTTCTCGAAATTTGAGTTTGCAACCAGATTTGCAGATGGGAGATGTTGATTTTGATGATACAATATTGTCAATCTCATATCAATTGGACTAGATTTTGCAAAACAATGATCAGGAGATGAAGGTTTTGAACGTGATTTTGCAAAATGCTTGTGTATTTCAAAGGTATTTGATGTTTTTGATGTTTTTCTTGCTAAAATTGCAATCTTTGATTAGCAAAATGGTTGGCTGTAATTACAAAGAGGGGATTTTCTTGAGTTTAATTTCCCAAGAATGATAGATGTTGAAGGGGAGATTTTTGTGGAGCATTTGTATCACATTTTCTTGGGTTCTTGGAAGCAGTTTGTTTACTTAAGAAGCTGTTTTGGAGATATATTTGCTGATTTTTAGATTTGGAAAGATTTGCTATTCTCAAAAGTGAAGATTTCAAGGATGGTGGGAATTTTGAACTTGAATTTGGCTATATTTACTTTATGTTTGTGGAGTAAAAGTTTCACCCTTGAATTATGGCTCTACAAGTTTCTATTGTATGACCTTACTTGGATGTATCTTTACATGATGGGCTTCCAATCCTGGCGTGTTGTTATAAATGGTTTCACTTGTAATTCAAGCTGTTATGTGGTGAGTTGGTGCACAAATTTTGATATCAATGGAAATCTTTTTGGGGTTTATAGAGATTGTTTCACAATGATGTACTGTGTAGTTTATGAATCTTTGATTCAGTTCCCAACACTTCACTTTGCACTCCAAAGAGTTATTAGCACTTAATTTTTTTAAATCATGAAGAAGGGAATTTGTGGGTGTCGAGTCCAAATTTGAGGAAAATTCTACCATCGAGTGTGCCAAGTGTTATGTGGAGTATTATTGGGCTTTCTATTGAAGGTTATACCTTAATTCCCACTTTTAGGTTATATGAAATTTCCACACACTCGAACAATATGACTACTAATATCTTCATGGGTAGAGTATCAACCTCTAGGAATCTCCTGTATGGGGCTGAGGATGGTCAAGGGAAGGAAAATGAATGGAGTTCTAGGGCGTTCTTGATGTATTCTTGTCATTGAGTCATACAATTTCCTCAATTTAGCATGCATTATTTCTTCATGCTTGCAACTCAATAATGGAATTAACAATGGAATCATTACTGTATCTCTCTGTGTGTTTCTCTCTTGCCAACTTATCCTTTGGTATCTTTGTGTGTAAACGAGTAGAGGGTGAGCCTCTACAACTCTGACCCACAAGTTCTAACATTGATAACTTGAACTCCAACACATGGGTGCAAATCATGTATAGGGAACTTTGTTTTCCCCTCTCTGCCTCTCACAAGCCTCTCTTTGGTTGAAGCAAGTTGTGACAAGTGTTATTTGGCTAGAAATCTAGCACCATGGCCATTGCCATGTGTGCCATGTCAATCTCCTTGGTGCATGCAATGTCTTTGCTATCCTTGTTAAGCTTGCCTTTGTCTTTGTACTTTCTATGGAGCGCTTGTCCAAGGAGTCACAATCTCGAAACAAATGCTCTCTCCTTCCGTGCATACAAAAGGCTAGTGTCTTGTGCAATGTTTCCAAGGAAGTATATGCACATGTCATGGAAGAGGCTAGGCATGTCTTCAGTTTATCCTTGAGTAATTAGGATGACCTCCTTCTTGATTGAGGACGAGTCTAAAGCATCAAAGTCCACCAGGTCCTTTGTAATCTACAATTGAAATGCGTTCTCGACAACTTCATATTCTTTTGGAATCTTTGAGAGTACCAAGGCCTCAAACTGTGTAGAAGTCCTCAATCTTTCCATTGCCATGTGGATCTTAGATATTTTTTGTTGCTCAATACCACCCTTTACCGTTCATAATTGTTGCTAAGCAAGTAGGAAAAGTGGGCCATTGGATGAGGTGTCTCAAAAAGCCATCCCATGGGGCTCAATTTGAGGCATTTTAGCATGTGGCCAAAAACTCCTTAACTAGTGTTGTAAATGTTTCAAAATGCAGGAATGATTAATGCCTAGCATTTCTTCCCAGAGTGTTTCAAGTTGATTTTCTTCAGGTAGTTACCCTTTGTAGCCCCGTGCTTCAAAATCATCTCGATAGAGACCATCTTGCTTGCAAGAAAATGAGAAAATAGAGCTGTTGTTTGCATGCATCTCAAGACTCTTTAGTTGACGCTACCCTTTGTTGTTGCACTAGGTATTGTGATTCAAAATGCTCTACTCTCCCGTTCATGATGAAGGATAGTGAAGCTCTCATACCATGTCAAAGATGATGATGCAAAAGTGTAGAGGCAAGAGAGAGAGAGAGAGAGAGAGAGAGAGAGAGAGAGAGAGAGAGAGAGAGAGAGAGAGAGAGAGAGAGAGAGAGAGAGAGAGAGAGAGAGAGAGAGAGAGAGTACTAAACCAACAACACACAGCTTGGAGAAGATGAAGGAAAGTTAAGGCACACAAAAAAGAGTATGAAAGATAAGATAGCCATAGAGTGATAGGGGTATATACAATGCATGGGGGGAAACAACTCCTAGTGAGGGAAAAAATTGCCTCGATGGTCCTAAGTGCGTTCATACACATCACTACCACATATATGGCAACAAATCCCTCTTGGGAGTGATGTGGTGGACATGAGCTGACACATAGAGTATAAGGAACTGCCATGCCTTGAAGATATGATCATTCCACAAAGAGGAGAAAGACCAAAGCTTTGAGGAAAGCTTTGAACTTTTCACAAGACAATGCCTTTGTGAAAAGATCTGCAAGGTTGTTATGTGTTGACACATAAGCTAAGTTGATCTCTCCTACTGAGAGTCTCTACCTAACATAGTGATAATGCACCTCAATGTTCTTTGTAAAAGCATGAAAAATTGGGTTCCTCGCAACTGCCAATGCACTATGACTGTTAGTGTAGATGATATTGGTAGTATCTTGTTCAACACCCAAATTAGCCATAAGGCATCTAGGCCATACACACTCAATCGTAGCTCTGAAGACTACCTTGTACTCAACCTCACACTTGGAAGTGGCCACAATAGGTTTCTTCTTGCTCAGCCATGATATGCATGAATTGTCGAGCACAAAACAAAAACCACTAGTGGACACTCACATGTCATAATAAGCAATCCAATATGAGTCCAAAAAAGCATGTAAATCTGGCGGCAATGATCCCCCCTTGAGATAAAACAATCCAAGATGTAAAGTGTCACTCAAGTAACAAAATATCCCCTTAACAACCTTCCAATGCTTAGACCCTGGGCTATGCATAAATCTACTAACGTGTGAGACTAAAAACTGAATATTCGGCCTTGTATTGCATACATAAGTAAGGAATCCAAGAGGAGTTTGGTACAGAGTGACATTGGCAAGATCACCAGCATCATGAAGACTCAACTTCAAACCTATTTTCATAAAAGTGGTAATAGGCTTGCACTCCTCAAGTCCAAACTTACATAGCAATGTTTCTAAGTAACGTGTTTGACACAAGGTAATACCATCATCACACTGCTTAAAATGTATGCCCAAGTAATGATTCAACAGCCTCAAATCTTTCATTTCAAATTGGCCTTAAATTTAATAATATGTGTCTCATTTCGACCAATGATCAGCAAATCATCCACATAGAACAACAATGAGAAGTACATCACTGTCACACTTTACATACAAAGTGCATTCTATTGAACTATTATGAAAGCCTCGTTTGACCAAATGAGTGTTAACTTTCCCATACCAAGTACGAGGAGACTGATTCAACCCATATAAAGCTTTCTTATATTTGTACACTTTATCCTCTTGTCCTTTCTTGACAAAACCGCGAGGGTGCGTTACATGAATTTCCTCAAATATGTCACCATTCAAGAAAGTAGTAACAATGTATGATTGATGTACATCCCATCCAAATGATATGTCAATGCACATAAAAAAGACACAATAGTCATACGACAAGTGGCATCAAAAGTCTCTGCATAATCTATGCCTTTCTTCTATGCATAACCTTTTGCAACAAGTCAAGCCTTATAGCGATCAATCACACCATCTGGCTTGTGATTCAACTTGTAAATCCACTTCATACCAATGGCCTTTTTTCTAGGAGGCAAATCACATTAAGTACATGTGTCATTTTCTATAAGTGCATCATATTCTGATTGCATGGCAGCTATCCAATTTTTTGAATTCTGTGCTTCATCAAAAGGCAGAGATTCCTTTATATCACATAAGCTAGAAACATCCATAGCATAACAATCTAATGCATAAGGTGCATGGTGAGAACCTGGACGAGTACGACTAGACAAAGGTGCATCTAATGTACTATCACACAAAGTATGCACCAGCCATTTTGGCATACCTCTAGCATGCTCATTCCCAGCGCTTTCCACATCAAGTACATCATGTACATTTGCATGAGTAATAGGTTGATCCGTAGCATTTTTTGAAATCCCCATAGGCTATACATTTGCCTCATTGGAATTTACATTCACATTTTCACCATTGAAAAGAGGCAACAAACTTTCATAACTATCCTGTGAGCTTACATTACTGTCTCTAGTACTTGATAGCAAAGGCTGAACATAATATTCCACAAACACAACATCCCGTGAAACCGGAATACACTTTGTTTGTAGAGAGTAAAACATGTAATCTTCGCTTCCAATATTGTAATGAACAAAAATGCATTTGACAGCCTTATCATTAAATTTTCTACACTTTGTTTGTGGTACCAAAGGATAAGTCAAAAACGCACATGTGATCAATAGATGGCTTTCTATCATGCCATGCTTCATAAGGAGTCATAGACTAAAAAGATTTTGTAGGACACCTATTAAGTACATAAGTAGCACACATGATAGCCTCAAGCCAAAACGAATGTGGCAAAGCTTGACTCTTGACCATACAAAGCGACTTGTTTTTCCTTTCAGAAACACCATTTTGCTGGGGTGTATATGACACTGTATATTGATGTTTTATCCCATGACTAGCCAAAAATGCATTAAACTCATGAGACATATACTCCCCCCCTAGATCTGAACTGAGGGTTCCCATAGTACATTTAAAGACATTTTTAGCCATAGCCAAAAATTGCTTGAATCACATAAACTCTTGGGACTTAGCTTAGTCGAATACATCCATGCATGCCTGGAGTAATAATCAATGAAAGTCATGAAGTAAAGGTAATTTCCCAAGGATGGAGTTTGCATGAGTCCACAAACATCACTATGCACAAATTGCAATCTGCACGTAGCCCTAACTAAACCATCCTTTGGAAACTTCAAATGCTCCATCTTACCCAAAATACAATGTTCACAAACATGCTTCACATGTGCTTCAAGAGGCGGCAAAGAAGAAACCATACTAGATTTCTACAAATGCAGCAAACTGACACAATCCAGATGCCCAAAACGTGCGTGCCAAAGTTTTGCATCTAAAACAACCTTTGAATCCACAACTGCATTTGCAAAATTTTGCCCACACTTGTCATACAAAAAAGTAAGCTTATACAACCCACGACACAAAATACTAGATGCAACAATTTCATCACCAAGTTTGAGATCATGAATTGTACATCTGTCATCCACAAATTTGACAACAAGACCAAGTCTAGCAAGTGCAGATACAAACTGAAGGTTTTTCTTAATCCCATGTACATAAAGTGCATCGACAAGTGTGAAAGAACTACCATTTGCAGGAATCATGATGGGATTATGGAGGATAAGGGAGAGAAGCGTTCATGGTAATGGAATGCTAATTAACACTTGAGCACACAATAATTACACAATAGAATTGGAGTAGACTATAGACACAAAATGCTTATCTTATTGCTTGAAATTGACTACAAGAAGGCTCTTTATATAGAGTTACGCTAGGCTTCTTCCCTGACATCATTGATGACCTCATACTAAGCTTCCAAATAAGGCAAGACAACTTGAAAATTGGTAATCACACTTTTAGGGGGTTTTCTTAGGATCATAACTCTTCCAAAATGCTTTTACTATGTCTAGGAAGAGACCTCATGGGGTATACCATGACTTGGGCTACTTTTGGCCATACTACACATGCCTTAGGCCACCTAGGATGCCCAATAGACAAGAGGGAAGTCTCATGGATACAAAACATCATTTTTCCAAGGAAGGATCACAAAGAAGGCCGGGATTATAGACCGAAGCCCATTCCAAACAACCCTCCCCTTAGGCTTAGGACTATGATAGACACACTCGCTTATATGCCATACGTTTGAGACACTCATTCATTCATATTCTCCACAGACACTCATTCATTCATATGCCACACAGGCTCTATGCCACTTAGGCTTTATGCCATAAAAGGCTTATCAATCACTCATTCATTCATGTGCCACTCATGGTCTATGGAACCTCCCCTTAAATGGGAGATATATCATTTATTCTACTTTTGTCTTCATAAGGATTTGGATCCTCATCCCTTTCTTCTTTTTTTGCTACACCATCTTCATTTTCATGTCCTTCTGAATAGTGCCTTTGTTGTCACATGCACAGTCATTGTCGTGGTTGTACTTCATGTCATCTTCATGGATGTCTTTATGGTTTTTGATGTCTTCTTTCTCTTTATCTTCATGTTGATAGCCTTCATGGTCTTCATTATCTTCATCTTTATTATTCTCCTTCATGTTGTCAATGAACTCTTCATATTTCTTGCTCTCCATTATCTTCATGATATGCTCAGTGTGAACGCTCTTGAAGAAGCCTTCAACTTTGAGAGAATTTCCTTATGTGAAGAACCTCTTCACCGGGGTGGCCCCTCTTCACCATAAGTGATTTTGAGCAAATGCAAAATAAGATTTTGAGAGAATTTCCTTCTATGAAGAACCTCTTCACCGGGGTGAAGCCTTCACCATAAGTGATTTTGAGCTTTTTGTGCGAATGCAAAAGCTTTGGGTGCAAGCTTTGATGGCCATTGAAATGCTTGAAGTTGAGATTTGATATTTTGTGAAGCTCTTTAGGCTTGTGAAGGTTTGGCCATAGGAAAGCATCCCTTCATGTTGAAAAACTTGGTAGCAAAGGCTCTGTTGCTATGGGGACGCGCTCTTAGAGAATTTGTAACTTCTTTACATGTGAGAATCCCCCTCCTAATAATTCGAGGAGCCGTACTTGTGGTTGACTCTCAGTTTCCATGGGAAGAGACCCTTGAGCTTGCTTGAATTGAAGCTTTCGGCAGCTTGAGCTCTTGAGAGAACTATTGACCGCGAGAAGGTGGGCTTTGGTTGGGGCGGACCCAAAAGCTTTGTGTTGGACAGGAGAGACTCACACACCCATGAAGTGCATGCAAACACTACCTAGATCAACATAATGTCAATCGAGGACACAGATGACACGGTAGGCACACGGAGGAAATCTCTTTAGCTTGTCAGGTTGAGACCATCCTACACATACAACACTCTTGAAGGCCAACTATACCACAATCAAGAACCTCACTGCTCTCAACTACACCACCTAGCCACATACACACATACGGAAGGTAACTCACCTAATCATGCTAGATTCGTACGAAACTTAAGGAACACCATCCCCTCACTAGGATACACATGTCCCTAAGCTTCTACACTCAAAACCCTCACTCTAAACCCATCTGCGGAAAACGCGTAGGATGATAGAGCAGAATTTTGAAAGTGCCCGAAACTAAAATTTATGAGTACCTATGCCTAGCTTATGTTTCCACAATTCTCTAGACTACTAGCATGCAGAAAACAGACATTGTTTGATACACTTACGGCCACAAATAGCTCGTAGATGCGTCGGCGTGTGCGCTTCGTCTCGCGTGGAATGCTTGGCGTTGTCGCATAGCTCTCCTCGAGCCTACAACAATGGTGCAGTCGGATCTCCAATGCGTTGAGCGAGCAGGGCGTAGCAAGAGGATGAAGCTCACACTCACTCTCTTTCTCTCTCACACACAGTAGACGGCAACACTAAGTTTGATTATGATAAAAGTCTTCTTTACAAAATGACCTAGGTACCTTATATACTAAGGCTACCTTAGGTTTAACCAAAAATGGGGTTGAAAGGGTCAAATGGCTTTGTATTTACAATCTGGAAGTGCCATTGCACCCCGACTTCTGAAACTAGAATAACTACTCATTACAAATGACGTTTATAGCCATAATCCGCAGCATTTCATAACTCGCAAAAGATAAGACTTTGGTACGAAACTTGAGTTATGTTGTGTTGTTGACCCAGCGGTCAACATTCCCCCCTTCCGCGTTCATGTCGTCCCCGACATGACCTGATTGTCGATGGCGATGTGGTCTTTGCTATCGTTTTGTTGTTGTAAAGAAAGTATAGACTATAGCCTTTGCAGTAGCTTGTCTTGTTCGTCCAATCCGATGTACATAGTCTTCGCATGATTCAGGAAAATCATAATTGATGACGAACTTTATGTCTTTCACATCCACGCTCCGAGCTGCAGCATCTGTTTCTGTCATTATAGGTCTACTTCTAGATCTTAATTCAAAAAGAACCCAATGTCGTTTAACTTGACTCTTATCATCATGGATAGAGAAAGCTCCATCCATCACTTGCTCCAGCAAATCTGTCAATTCAGAGTATTTGTGGTTCTCAGAAACAACTTCTACAATCTATAGAATTGAGTGATTGGCTTTCTGATCTTGTGAGCCAATGACAACTTTGTAAGGATTTTGTAGAAATTGTATGGCTAAACCCTTAACTTCTTTAGTCCAAGTTGCACTCCAATGCAAAGTCTGTCTGTCAGGCCGAATCCAGGACTTAAGTATTCTAATTTGAGGTTCAAAACCCTGCCGAGCATTCGATGCGGATTATCAAGGACAAGCTTTTGAGATCCTCTGATTACCCTTATGTCTGCTCTTTGTCATTGAGGACTTCTTTGTTCCTGTGTTATGTTGTGTTGTTGACCCAACGGTCAACACTTTGCTGTTGTTTTGGCAGCTTCATCTGTTGCACTGCTTGTATCTTTGTCGAACCACAACAAGAACTATGATCCATTAGAGCGGACGTTTATCATCGTAACCATTCATCTTTTGAGATCCCTTGATTACTTTTATATCTGCTCTTCTTCATTGGGGACTTCTTTGTTCATGTGCAATCATGTTGTTAGTGTTGTCTGCAGCTTTGTCATGGTAGGCCATTCTTCGACTCGCCATTGAGGAGAAGTATGCTATGATCTGAAATTGGTGCTCCAATTCATTTGTCAATTGATTTGAGTGGCATTTCCTTATTGTTGATGTAGAAGGAATATGTACAAGAGGATGGTGATAGGTATCTTTAGATTAGGGTCTAAAACCTGGATGACCAAAGGGAAAAAACCCGGTGGGAAAAAAAATGCCTTTGGTATGCGCTCTTATTGGAGTTGAGCAGTTAAATGTGAAGTACATGTTCATGAAAGGTGAGTGCTTGGGTGAAACACGGAAAGAGTGCCTGATGCAAGTGCCAATTATGGGACATTCTATATGCATATGAGAGATTTGTCAACAAAAGCATGCAATGTGAAAGAAGGAGATGATGGCTGTTTCGAGGAATAAATGTAGGACATGTGACATCAAAAGATGTCTCAATAGCTTCCACCTTTCCAAGAAGGGTTTTCGATGTAGAAGTTTCTCCACTCGTATCTCACTGTGCTCAGTATGTGAGTGTCTTTTGGACCTTCTCCTTCACTTCACTAGATTTAAGTACTTAGACTTCGACTCTTTTGCTCACCTATACCAGCATGAGCGACACAATGTAAATATGCTCAACTCTTCCAGCTTGAGCAGTACCTAGAATAGCTAAGACGCTTAGACCACAGAGAATATTACTTGAAGCTTTGGGACTAACACCTCACTCATTTTGTGGCTTAGCTACTCGACTCTGACTTGTATGACTTGTCGGTTGCATGTTGACACTGCTTTGTGACAAGTTCTGCGGCTGTTGTAGTGGCTGCTGAGACATACTTCGTGAAGTTTCATCGTTTCCATGTACCTTCTTCTCTTTCTAGTGCTCAGGCCTCTCGTGAGTCTTTTCTTCATGTGGATTATGGATTTTTTTTATTTTTTATTCTTAATAATAAACAAAGAAAATCTTAAAAAAACTTAACAAAAGAAAAATCATTCAAATAGAAATCTAAATGCTATATACACTATACACATGTCCCTAGGGGCTCATATATGGATTTTGTCCCCATACTCCTCTGTAACACTACTATGAGGACATATACTCTAAATTTCGTTAAAAAATTATCAATAAAACGCAAAAATTCAATGCATCTCACAAAACATTGCCCTCTAATAGTCATAATGTTAGGTCCGCATTCAGAATGCCTCCCCCCTTCCTATTTGGAGTCATCCTTTACGACAGGGTATCGCAAAGGGTATGTGTTGTGCTTGGGCAATTAAAAGTTGTGCCTATGCAGGTCTTGTAATGTAGCCCTATTATGCATACACAGTCAATGCATGGAAAAGATTTATGTTGTGCAAGATGTGGGTATAAGCAATTTGCTTATTGGCATCTGTTGGCGAGGCTTCCTATTCTAAGCAATGTAATGGTCTTTGAAGCTCTTGTATCGTTGCTTGATTGAAGCGACTTGCTCTCTTCTAACTGTACTGTAATCATAGGAAGAATTGTAAGAATTCAAGCGGCGATGCACTGACAGCAGTTTTGTTGTTCTTCTTTGGGACCCATTTATTTGCGATTATTGGCTGTTTTGTTGCTGATGCTCGTTTGGGAACCCATACTTGCCCGTGCTTCGTTTGTGTTTGAAGAGACTTCTTTGGGATCCACCTTTTTGTTGTGTGGGTCGACAGTGGTCTTTGCTTCAGCCCTTGTACGCTTGGTTGGGGATGGGATTTAGGCTTTGAAAGTTGATACTATGGTTTTTTTGGAATCCAAATGAATTCCTAACTTTTTTGTGCTTGAATCAACTTCTTTGGAGCCCAAACCTGAGTTGTGAAAGCTTGCGACTTTGTGATATTCTTACCTATTCGTGCACGCTTTCCTTGTTTTTGTTTTGGTGTTGGATCTTGTGATTTGTCATTAGAGATCTTTGTCTTCTTGATCCATATCTGTTTTTGGCCGATCTGGCTTTTTGGTATCCAGATTTGTTGAGCTTTTTGGCTTTGACTTGTTGTCATGTTCTTTTGACTTGTCATGGTTGTTGCTGAAGGGGTTGGTGATAGTGATGGCCTAAGTTGATGATAGGGGATGTCGTAAGATTCATCACTATCGCTACTATCCTCAGCAAGGTTGACTTCTTGTACTTTCCCTTGATTTTTTGGCTGGTAGTGGAAAGTTACTGTCTGTTTGCTCGTGGGTGGTAGTTTCTTGGAGGACTTTACTAGCCCATTGATTAGAGCATTGTTAGCTCGTTGCTCTGGTCGTATTCCTCCTAGCTGAGTCTTTGCATCCTTATTAGGAGCCATGTATGAGGATGATTGTGGTGGCTGTGTCTTCACCGAGGGCTTTGGAATCCACTTTTGATGCACTTTATTCGTGTAGCGATGACATTGATTCCCGGGTCGTTGATCTTCTTGAAGCTCGAAGTGTTCTACAGAGTCATAGAACTCGTCGTCTTCTTCATCTTTTGATTGTCCACATTTCTTTGTTTGCTCCTTATTTCGAGAGCTTGTTGATGTCTGGATGTCTTCGTTTTCCTGGATTACACTCACTGCAAAATAAGGAACGACATCATAGCCATTTTCATCACAAAACTTTGTTGTGGGAGCATCCTCCACGATGCACACGTCCAGAGTAGCCAAGATGTGTTCCCATCCAAAAGGCTCTAACTCTTCTTCAGGAAATGGTTCTGGGATATAGTCCCTATCCTCTATAACTCGCTCTAGGATACATTCCTCGCATTTCAAGCTACCACATCGTGAAGCTCCACACATCCACAGTTCTTTAGGCTTACCTAACCAAGCTGGAAGTTCTGATCCTGCTACTGTGGCAGAATCAAACTCCTCTACCGGTGTTCTCGTCACATCCCTATAGCTATGGTCCTTCAAGTTTATCTTTGTTATGGTTTCCATATGTCTCAGGTATATATGGTCATAACCCCAATCTTGGACCATTTTCAATTGTCGCATAAATGGTCTTCCCAGAATGATGTCATAGTTGTTCTTCTTGCCAAAGTTAACAACAACAAAAGTGTGTTCATATTCAATGCCACAAGAAGTAACAAGTACTTTTTCTAGTAGTCCTAGGGGATTTTCCTTGTGTCCATCTGCAAGCTGCAGGGTCATTCGTGTGGATATCAAGGCAGGTTTTCCCCATTTTTTCCAAACCTCTGTGGTTGCAATGGCCACACCAGCTCCACTGTCAAGGATTGCCATGGTTTTTACACCATTGAATTCCATAGGAAGGGTGGTGTTTCCATCTTCTCCCTCGTAATACTCGCCTACCTTGTTTAATGGCACTGGCCTAGTATTTAGTTGAGGCATTTCAAGCTCTTTGATGCCTTCCTCGATTTGAGTCATTGGGGTTTTTACACCAAATTTCTCTAGACATTTTCCCACATTAGCCCATATGTTTGGTCTTATTTTGAGCAACTCGGCTAACATTTTTGTACAGGTGACTGGGGTAGATAGAATATCTACTAGCCCCTTTGAATCGATGGCCTTGTTGGGAGACAGTCTCTTTGATGGGACTGCAACCACATCTGACTTGGTCTCGTACTCTCCCATGTAGGACGGTAGTGTTCTTAGCGAATGGGGTTGACTATCCATAGATTGTATAGATCCTTTGTCACCCCAACACGATTGCACATCTAGATTCATTTGAGATCCAGTCTCAAATTCCTCTATTGGTGGTAGAAACACTCCTTGTTCATCACCAGTGTTGTCTACTAGTCTTCTTAGGTCATCGGCTTCATTGGCCTCTCTGAATTGTTTCCACAATTCGTCAAGACCATCTATCTCTTTACAATCCTCAGGTATAGCTTGGTAAAATCCCTCGGATGAGTTATCCGTGGTATTCAGTACTATCCTTGGTTCTAATGCTGGGTCTTTGAGGTTTGGTCTGTGCTCATGACTAGAATCTGGCTCTTTTAGTTCCTGGTTTGGTGGGATTACTTGTGTAGGCATGACACGGATCACCTCCTCAGGTTTTGCAACTGGTGGTTCTAGTAAAGATTGGGTTGTTTGAATCATTTTCCTGCACATTTCCAACCTTTGCTTTTCTAATTCCGCATAGGGATATGTCATCCACCTCTGTTCTTGGGTTTGGTTGTTTTTGAGCCTCGCAGCATAGGCTTTCAAGAGGGCATCTAATGTCTCATTAACCTTCTCTGCCAACACCGATCCTCCTGAACTAGCACTTCTCGGTTTCTCATCCATGGATGGTACTTCTAGAGGTTTAACCATCTGTGTAAGAGAAGGTGCCTCCTTTTCCTCATGTTGTTTTATCTTCTCCTCAGCTTCGGTAAGCTTCTCAACCAGGGATTTTTGCTCTCGTTCCCTTCGTGCTTTCATCCTAGTCTTTCTAGCTTTCCAACTATTTCGTTTGCTCTTGGTTTTTTGACTAGGTGCGTCGGTCTTTGGTCCATCATCTCTCTTTGGACTCGTGTCACTTTCCGTGTTCTTTGTCTCTGGATTCTCATCAGTTTTCTTTTGAGCTTGTGCTCTCGTAACCACTTGAACTGGTATGACATGTTCATTTTTTGAGCTACTAGGTAGCTGAACAATCCCTAATACATTTGTCGTGCTTTTCCTGATTTGGTTTGGTTTTTTTGGGCAATTGGGGATCAAGTGATTGATGCCACACTCAAGACAATAGGCATTTACTTCAGTGATCTCCGTATGAGGACATTGTTTGACCAAGTGGTTGTCACGACTTTTGTGACAATCTGTCTCTGGTTGAGGAGATTCTTTTAGCATTTCCTCTTGGCTATAAGCAAGCTTTGACCTAGATAAGCCGCTATTTGCAATGAGTCGCAACGTCCTTTCGTCCATTTCATACCTTCTTTCTTTCGACTGAAACCCAGGAGGTGGAGGCTGTACCGGCC
This sequence comes from Adiantum capillus-veneris, assembly GCF_014529385.1. Classification (NCBI taxonomy): domain Eukaryota; kingdom Viridiplantae; phylum Streptophyta; class Polypodiopsida; order Polypodiales; family Pteridaceae; genus Adiantum; species Adiantum capillus-veneris. Next base: position 8,134,286 of record NC_140957.1, read on the forward strand.
TCACCACTCCATGTGTTTCTCTCACATTTTGTTGCTCCGAAGGGTAGTACTCACTTTGGTTGCTATACCACATTATAGCTGGTACTGGCGTTGGTTTATTTGATGCTTCCATCATTGGCATATCTCATGTCTACCGGCATTCTAGCACCTGGCAGCGGAGGTTGTTGTCCTAAGACAAGCTGTGGCCTTAAAACTCCTACTGGTCCTAGCGCATTCCCCGTAATGTATCTAGGTGGAGTAGGTGCTTCTGGAATAGGTTGTACATACCTCTCCCTAGCATTTTCCATGCTATAATAGCACTCTTCCCCTGTATGGTTCGTCCATTTTCTCTCAATTTCACACCACTTCGGCTCTCCCGGATCAGACCTTACAAGAGGAATCAACCTCTTGACCAAGTCGTCGATAAGCTTTTCTTGATCAATAGGTGCCGTTGGCTTGGCAATGGACTCACTTATCTGTGAAACACTGTGCTGAGAGGATGTGTCATCTCCTTTACTCTTTAAGTCCTTTTCTTTGTATGCCTCATAGTTATCCACTAGATAAAGAGCTTCTTTGATCAACTCGTTTAGCATCATCCTCCTTATCATATGCAGATCCTTCTAAAGGCCCGCATGTCTCATTCCCTGGATAAAGATCATCATCAGTCGTGCTTGCATAGGTAATTCCGCTCTCGGACAGAGCTTAACATATCTCTTGAGCCGTAATGATGCTTTGCGTACTGATTCATTCTCTTTCTGTTTGAATCTATGGATTTGCGAGACCGTGTTGTGAGCAATGCCTTTTGGCGAGAATTCTTCAATAAACTCCTCAAACAACTCATCTAGGGTCTCAAAATCCCATTTTTCCACCGAGTCGAACCATGTAGCTGCATCATCTTCTAGAGTCAATCCAAATCCCGCAAATTGTGTCGCAAAATCTGAAACTTCCTCTGCTCTAATCACTCTTCTAAAAGCCGTTATGTGATCTCTAGGATCTTTATCTCCAGAGTATTTTCTGTTTACCCATTTTTGGACTTGGGATGGTCTAACTCGTCGATTGTTTGCAAGTCTAACCGGAGACTCTCCCAATCCTTCTCTCGTTATTGCTCTTGAAGGGAATCCTGGTGGCTCTCTTCTTGGAATTCCTATAGGAATTCTCGTGTTTGGTGGAGGTATTTGTGGTCCTTCATTGGCCAAATATCCACCTCTTTCTAGTACAGTCTGTGGATTTGTGCTTTCTACAAATCTTTATTCTCGTCCATACTTGTCGACAACTATAGATCTCCATTGACAGTCGACTCCGTATGTGTAGACATATAAGAGCTTGTAATCCGTTATCTCTTCTAGGTATGGATTTGAGCACCTATAAAGATTGACCTCATTGTCGTCAATGTATCTATATAGTCCTTCACTCTCATGACCAATCATCCAAACTCTCTCAACAAGATGGATCTTTATCAATTGCAAGTTTGGAAGATCCATTGTGGGAGGATATTCATCTATCGTCGGGGTCTCCAAGCTTGTGTCAGCTGTGTTTGAATCTAGGGTAGACATAATTTCTCGGCTTAAGAGCTTTTGCTTGGTTCAAGTAGACTTAGTCCACTGTGTTCAAAAAGGGTTAGGGAAAAGTCGAAACTATGTCCAAAACTGCAACCGTTTCGTCACAATTCTCGTAAATTGTCGCTTTTAGACACCCCTGACTTCTGGATGAATTTTGAGGCCTCAAACGATGTTTTTTTCGAAGTTGAACTAAACGGTTGCCATCGGCATGCATTTAGTTCAAGTTTTGCTCTAAGATCTGTAAAGCCGCTCTCAGGCTACGTTTTGATATAAAAACTTTTCCGATCCGATACCGTTTGTGAAAGTTATGGCCAAAACAGTGAAATGCAGTTTCCAATTTCAATTTTAAAAGAAGATTTGGGATCTTTGTGACACTGTGAACACTTCTGTATGGTCAAAAGTACAGTTGGACCCTAAAACTGGCTTAGAGACATCCTACGTGTAGGATGTCTTTTTGCTCATAATTTAACAAAATTTGATCCAGAGACTCTCCTTAAGTTCAGCAACACAATGGTATGCTCAGAATTTCATTTGGACCTAAAAATGGCCTTGAGACATCCTACGCGTAGGATGTCTTTTTGCTCAGAATGACTTGAAATTTTCACCCCAGTTTCTCCTTGATGTGCTGATCACAGTGGTGTGCTCATAGGTTGGTTTGGAGTCCTAAATCAAGCTGAAGACATCCTACGCGTAGGATGTCTTTTTGCTCTGTTTTAGCTCAAACTTGCACTGTAGCTTCCCCTTGATGTGCTAAACTCCCAGCTATTTTTACTTTTTGATTCTAACACCTATAGGCTGGTCAAATGATCAAGAATCTGTTCCAGAAGCCTGATGTCCGTTCTGATGAATTCCCAAGTCAAATCAACTCCAAATTGGACCAAATTTGCCTAGGAGGCTTATCTAAGGCTATATGACAGCATGGTATGTCCACAAGAAAATTTTGGTCTCAGAATCATGCAGTAGACATACTACGCGTAGGATGTCTTTTTGCCCAGAATGAACCCAAACTTGGACCACAGACTCTCCTTAAGGTGCTGATCACAGTGGTATGCTCAAAATTAAGTTTGGAGTGCAAAATCACACATATGACATCCTACGCGTAGGATGTCTTTTTGGCCTGTTTGACCCCAGGCTTGACCCAGAGCTTCCCCTTGATGTCAGCAACCCAGTGGTATGCTTAGATTTGAGTTTGGATTTCAAAAGTCCCAAATTTTAGTTGTTCTTGCCTTTTTCAGTCAAAAGTGCTAAAGTCTGTTCAATCTTCCTTTCATTGACCCAAATGAGATGAAATTTATCACATGCACTCAATACAACATTTAGAACATGCCTTTGGAGTCATCCTATGGTTTGGTCTCAAAATTAGGCCTTGGACACAATTTGAGTGGGATGTCTGGCAATTCTCATCTTTTGGCTTTGACCTGTCAAAATTTGGTCAAATTTTCCACTTTCCATGTGAAAATAGGGTAAAACCTACCTTTTAAACACACTGGTAACCTCAGATTTTCAAAAAAATGTCTAGATCACCCTGTAGACATCCTACGTGTAGGATGTCTACTGCTGATTTTTTGAGACTGAAGTGTCCCTGATGCTTCCTTATGCTCTCAGCAAGTGCAAGTATGCTTCACAATTGCAAAAACATGCAAAAATCACTCAATTTAAGCCTTTTCTGAAATTTTACGTTTTCTGACTCCTCCTTTTGGCTTTTGGTCAACAAGAATAGGGAAAAACACCTAAGTCAGTATGTTACTAGGGTAAAACCTACCCTCTGAACACACTGGTCAACTCAGAATTTCAAAATTTGGTCTCCAGAACCTCCTTGAGACATCCTACGCGTAGGATGTCTATGTTTATAGAATTGCAAGTTTTCTTCACAGAACCCTTGCAAATGCTCTTTTATATGCACAACATCAGTCAGTCCTACAAGAATATCCACAAAAGCTTGTTTAATGCATTTTTACCCTCAAAAGCACACTTTTCCGTGATTTCAAATGCAATCAAGCACTTTAGCAAATAACTCAGTGTTGAATAGCAATAGATCAGAATCGGATCACTTACCTAAAGCTACTCCTACAAATCATATGGGGTTTTTGCATCTATGAGTAGAAAAACGCTTCACTGCCACACACGGACTAGTAAACGCTTTTATCACCTCACAAATCACTCGACCACCAACAACTACTCTCAGCCACAAATCCTAACTAAACCTATCTAGTCGCAGACCCTCGGCAAGACACACGCTTCCTGGCTATCCACTTGATCGCGGAATATCCTCTTCCGGATCCACTTAAGAAAAACACTTTCTTTAGTCGAAACTAAATCAAGCAACCATCACACGAGTGTTAGTAGGAAACCTACTTAGGTCCTTGTGTCCCCGGCAGCGGCACCAATGTTGGACGGGAGAGACTCACACACCCATGAAGTGCATGCAAACACTACCTAGATCAACATAATGTCAATCGAGGACACAGATGACATGGTAGGCACACGGAGGAAATCTCTTTAGCTTGTCAGGCTGAGACCATCCTACACATACAACACTCTTGAAGGCCAACTATACCACAATCAAGAACCTCACTGCTCTCAACTACACCACCTAGCCACATACACACATACGGAAGGTAACTCACCTAATCATGCCAGATTCGTACGAAACTTAAGGAACACCATCCCCTCACTAGGATACACCTGTCCCTAAGCTTCTACACTCAAAACCCTCACTCTAAACCCATATGTGGAAAACGCGTAGGATGACAGAGCAGAATTTTGAAAGTGCTCGAAATTGAAATTTATGAGTACCTATGCGTAACTTATGTTGCCACGATTCTATAGACTACTAGCACGCAGAAAACAGACATCGTTTGATACACTTATGGCCACAAATATCTCGTAGATGCATCGGCGTGTGCGCTTCGTCTTGCGTGGAATGCTTGGCATTGTCGCGTAGCTCTCCTCAAGCCTACAACAATGGTGCAGTCGGATCTCCAATGTGTTGAGCGAGCAGGGCGTAGCAAGAGGATGAAGCTCACACTCACTCTCTTTCTCTCTCACACACAGTAGACAACAGTGCTAAGTTTGATTATGATAAAAGTCTTCTTTACAAAATGACCTAGGTACCTTATATACTAAGGCTACCTTAGGTTTAACCAAAAATGGGGTTGAAAGGGTCAAATGGCTTTGTATTTACAATCTGGAAGTGCCATTGCACCCCGACTTCTGAAACTAGAATAACTACTCATTACAAATGACGTTTATAGCCATAATCCGCAGCATTTCATAACTCGCAAAAGATAAGACTTTGGTACGAAACTTGAGTTATGTTGTGTTGTTGACCCAGCGGTCAACACTTTGTAGTGTGCAGCTTACCGCCTTCAAACAAGTCTACTAGGCTAAAAAAAACTGTTGCTCATAAGAATCCTTGCTTGCAAACCCGCCAAGGCTCAATGAGATGAATTTAATTGAATGCCTCACGTTTACTTGGCCTCCTCATTCCAAAATTAGGTAGCTTTGAACACACGACTATCCCCCCCAAGAATAGGCCATCCGAGTTGAACTAAACAACAAGGAAATTCCTTGCACGTGGGATGCTCTCCAAGAGAAGAATATTTATGCTCGGCCTAGCAGGGTACCCAAACACAATGGTTTTGACACACACACACACACACACACACACACACACACACACACACACACACCCAAAATTAGAAATATGATTAAAATGGTTTATTCACCTCCAAAATCAGAGGTTAAGGGTTTGATTGAAAGCTGGATTAAATGAATACAAGCTTAGAAACACTCACAATCACAATGGGCTTTAATGAGGAATTGAAAACAAACTTAATTGAAGAAAAAAAGAGTCTAATTAAGGAGAAATAAGACGTAATTACTCACGATAATCACATTCTCATTAACCAAGAAGGGTAGTGGCCAATTGGTCTTTCCAATGGCTTGGCCAAGCTTGATTTGAGCTTGTGATTAGGGGGTTTATCAGAGAAGAGAAAGAGGGGGATTGATTAGGCCTAGATATGAACCGTCGGCTCTGATACCACTTGATGGGATTAGGGAGGATAAGAGAGAGAAGCGTTCATAAGACCATATTAGGTATTATGGTAAAAATCCCTCATTATGGGAATCTCCAAATTGACTAAATTCATGTAATTTGAGAATTTTCCATGTAAAGTGGGAAAAATGTTGATATATTTGCTGATGGGGTAGAGTGAAATCTTAAAGAATTGTGGTGTTGATAAACACCAAAATTTGAGGATGCACAAAGCATGCATTTGAATAAATACTAGTAATGAAATAAAAGAAAGAAAGGTCACTACAATCAAAGGTCTTGTTTACAACCATTATAGTAATAATAGAAGCTCCATTTAATCTACTCCAAATTGGATGCCATGTCCAAACTTTGATCCAAGTGTGGTTGATGATGTGCACGCAGAAGGCCAATTTTAGCTTTTAGAGCATGCCTTTCTGGAATCTTAATCCTTGAAAATGGACCTTCTTTGTTGTGTCTCCAAGACCAAACAATCGCATCTACAGATTCCCACACTTGCGGGTCCTTATAGTTGACAACCCAAAAACCCTTCCAACAATTAGTATAAGCTTGAGTATCTGTCATTCCACCTTGGTGCACATCAGATAGAGGGTCAAACTCTTCCCTTAGTGTTGTAATGGCATCCCATCCAACATGGATGTCGGCTTGATGGACTACTTTACCAAAGTGATGCTAGCCACATCAGGCATGTTCTCACTATTTTCATTCTCCCTTTCAATACCCACACCCACAAAATCATCACCAAGTACATGGAAGTTAACATAATCATTTGGAAATACATATAAGATGGTTCCTTCATGTACAATCTACATCATAGTGTCATCGTTTAGAAGTATCCTTTGATTTGTCCAAGATTCTCGTATCAATGTTTCAAACTCTGGGCTTGTTATAGGTATTGCATCTGTAAGTAGAGGATCAGGTTGATCCCCTTGTTCATCACCGCTGTAGCTTTCATTTTTCTCAATTGGGTTGTCATTTATCATGGAAGACTGCAAAAGAAGCTTGGGCCATTGAACCTTACTTCATAATGAGCTTTGGAGAGATGTAGTATCCATTGTAGGAAAAGGGAGCACCACATCCTTAAAACATTCCTCCACTAGTATAGATACATTTCCTTATCTTATACCACATGTGGAATCTGGATCTGTTCTACACACACAACCAATACCAACAATTTCATTATCAAGAATCAAATGTACTTTCTCCCCAGATTCGAAGTCCATCCTGCAAGTGAAAAAAATACGTTGTCAAGTTCATACTCATAAGTTCTTCTTTAAGCAGAATTTTATGATTTCCATTATAAAAGACATGAGGGTTATGAATGTTAATAGTCCAATGACTTTCAGTTTGAGGAACCCCAATGAAAGTGGATAAATGGTGACCACTTACTATATTACAACATAGCTTGGACAAGTGGTGGATCTAGTTCTAATGTCATAACTAAATGACTATAGAGCTTGCATTTCAATGTCCAAGTAATCCTTAATTATTTCAATGGAAGCAAGGTTTGAGAAGTGATATTGGCTCAAGAACCCCTCCCTATTTAAGTGGCATAGCTTGGACAAGTGGTGGACCTAGTTTTAAAGATTAATGTCCAAGGTGAACTAGTGCATGACCCTGCTTCCTAGTGTCCAAGTAGTCATTGCCCCAAACCATCCATGGTAGTAAACATAGTAGCTACACTCCTTTCACACATTGACCTTGAAACCATAGAGATAGCTTCTTTCAATAGAGCTAGCTTGGACAAGTGGTGGACCTCTGCTCCAAACCTCCATAACACAATGTTTAGTAGGTTGGACAAGTGGTGGACCTCTGCTCCAAACCATCCATGGTAGTAAACATAGTAGCTCCACTCCATTCTTTCACTGACCTTGAAATAATAAAGATAGCTTCTTTCAATATATCTAGCTTGGAAATGTGGTGGACCTTCAATAAACCACCTTGGGTTAAATACTCCATAACACAATGGATAGTAGGTTGGAGAAGTGATGGACCTCCGCTTGAAACCTTCCATATTAATAGACATAGTAGCTGCACTCCATTTACACATTGACCTTGAAACAATAGAGATAGCTTGTTTTAGTACAGCTAGATTGGACAGGTGGTGGACCTTCAAACCATCTTGGGCTAAAGCGTCCATGACACAATGGATAGTAGGTTGGACAAGTGGTGGACCTCTGCTTCAAACCATCCATGGTAGTAAACATAGTAGGTATACTCCATTCACACATTGACCTTGAAACAATAGAGATAGCTTGTTTCAGTAGAGCTAGCTTGGACAGGTGTTGGAACTTCAAACCACCTTGTGCTAAAGCCTCCATGACACAATGGATAATTGGTTGGACAAGTGGTGGACCTCTGTCCCAAACCATCCATGGTAGTAAACATAGTAGCTACACTCCATTGACACATTGAGCTTGAAACAATAGAGATACCTTCTTTCAATAGAGCTAGCGCTTGGAGAGGTGGTTGACCTTAAAACCACCTAGGGCTAAAGCCTCCATAAGATAACGGGTAGTAGGTTGGACCTAGTTCTAATGTAATCACTAAATTACTATAGAACGTGCATCTCAATGTCCAAGTAGGCCTTAAGTCTTTCAATGGAAGCAAGGTTTGAGAAGTGGTGGATATTGGCTCAAGAAACCCTCCCTATTTTAATGACATAGCTTGGACAAGTGGTGGACCTAGTTTTAAAGCTCATTGTCCAAGGTGAACTAGTGCAAGACCCTGCTTCCTAGTGTCCAAGTAGTCATTGCTTCTGAAAATGTAAGCAAGGTTGGACAAGTGGTGGACCTACTTTTAATGACCAATTTCAATTTCCAATCTCCAAGTAGCCCTTGTTGAAGCTGAACTACTGATGGAAGAACAAAGTGGTTGGTGGTGGATAGTGGACTAGTGTTACTATGTTCAATCATAGCCTGGACAAGTGTTGGACCTAGCTTTAATGGCCAATGGCTAAGGTGAAATATTAATGCAAATGCAAAATGGTTGGCGGGAAGACCAAGTGGTGGAAAGTGGATGAGGCCTACTAAGAGTATAGCCTGGACAAGTGGTGCACTCGTTTTAATGGCCAATGCCAACGGTGAACTACAAATGCAAAAAGGAGTTGGTTGGTGGACCAAGTGATAGATAGTGGACCAATTTTACCATCTAGTTTTAATGGCCAAATTCCAAAGGTGAAGTATTAATGCAAGAACAAAGTGGTTGGACAATTGGCGGGGTGGAACCCAGTTGCAGATAGTGCTATTTTACAATAGTACAACTTGGACAAGTGACGGACTTAGTTTTAATTGCCCTTAACTAAGGTGAACTACTAATGCAAACAACGTGGTTGGCGAGCAGAACAAGTGGTGGAAGTGGACAAGGCCTACTAGAAGTATACCTTGGACAAGTGGTGGACCGGATTATAATGGCCAATGCCGAAGGTGAAATATTAATGCAAGAACAAAATGGTTGGACAATTAGTGCTATGTTAGAGTAGTACAACTTGGACAAGTGGTGGACCTAGTTTTAATGGTCCATGACTAAGATGAACTACTAATGCAAAAACAAAATGGTTGGCCTGTGAAACAAGTGGTGGCAATGGATAGGGTGTTGCCATAGTATAGCTTGGACAAGTGGTGGACTTAGTTTTAATGGCCAATGCTGAAGGTAAAATACTAATGCAATAACAAACTAGTTGGACAATTGACGATGGGTCCCGGTGGCAGATAGTGGACTAGGCCTACTATGTTAGACTACATGTTGAACAAGTGAGTCGTGTAGGTTTTGGGCTAAGATCTTGCTTCCCAATGTGAAGGGCTCAGAAAGCAACAGAAGCAGTCAATGGAAAAGTCTAAGACCGGTTAAATAACGTGACTTGTCTCTATTTTGATTACCCTTTTGGCCAAGAAGTTATATGCTATAGGAAGGTCTAATAGCGGTGCTGCTCCCACCAATTCCCAGACCATTCGTCCTTTCATCACATTGTTACTAGATTGGTTTTCAAGTGAAGCCATGTGATAGCTTTTGGGAATATGAACAACTTAATTGTCCCTTTTTGTGCTTTAATTCTATGCAGGTGGCCTTTGAAATTGATATGGAACTTATGTCTCTCTAGACTTTTTTAGTAAGGATGGGTACCCCAAAAGTTTTAACTTGGAAAAGGTATTAAGAAATGCAAGCTTTCATCCTAGCCCTTGGTTGCTATATTCTTAGTTCCCAGTCAAAAGTTATGACAGATCAGGCAACTTGGACTTGAAACAGGATAATAAAACTCAAAACAGGCTATATTTGAAGTTTAGGTCCCATATGTGCCATGAGGCACAAACCACGATTTAGGTCATTATCCTTCTAATCTTAAAGGTCTTGTTCGCTGCTTGCGTGGCATTCACACACAAAAAACACAAACCTAGGGTCGCTTTCTCGCACAACACAAACTAGGTATTGCTACAGAGGTCGTCATCAGGGAAACAGGTCGTTACTCCCATAGCCGAGCAGGTTGCCATCGTAGAGCAGGTCACTATTGCAAACCAGGTTGCTATTGCAGGTGGTATCGCCATCGTAGAACAGCTCAACACCGTAGAATAGTTCGCCATCACCATCTGAGAAAATCAGGTCGCTATTGCCATCGTCAAGTAGGTCGCCATCGCAGAGCAGGTTGCACTATCACATAGTAGGTCACTATTACAAAGCAGGTCGTTATTGTAGAGCAGGTCGCTATTGTTGCACACATTGACACAGCAAAACAGGTCGCCACAGCAGAAAGTACATCTCTCTCTCTCTCTCTCCCTCTCTTGCACTCTCTCTCATCAATTCTCTGTCATTCTTTTTTTTCAACGAGACATAATTTACGCTTTTAGGTTTTAGGGTTTAGTATTTTTATTATGCAAATACAAATATTTCAAACATACAGAGATATGCAATGCAAATCTATTCTTTGTGTAATATTAAATACATAGTGTATTAACAGTAAACATGAATGACAAGTCGACTTACTTGTGTCAATTGCTTAAATCTTGGTTTGGCCAAATGGTTGGTCTTTGTTGAGTTGCTGATGGCTACTTTCTTTGTCTGTTGCTTTTGAAATGGTTGAAATATGAAATATTTGAGCTAGAATTTTGGTGGATATATAATGTTGGGGTTTTTCTTGGTGTTACTGGTTGGGCAAGTGGTGGACCTTGTTTGACTATAGATGCAAAAAATGTGATTCAACAAGGGTGGATTTGAATTTAGGCGGGAAAAAGACATCCTTTTAACTAAACTTGCTTTCAAATTTGAATCTCGATAGGAAAATTTGAATTTAAGCGAGACGAAAAGTTGATTTAGGTGGGATTATTTAAATTTGAGTGGCTTGATTTGAATTTAGGCGGGATCATTTAAATTTGCGTGGTTTAATTCAAATTTAGATGGGATTATTTAAATTTAGGTAGTTTCATTTAATAAGAGCTAGCTTGAAGAAGTGGTGGACCTTAAAACAAAACACAATGGATAATAGGTTGGACAAGTGGTGGACCTCTTCCCCAAACCATCCATGGGGGTAAATATGGTGGTTACACTCCATTCACACATTGACCTTAAAAAAATAGAGATAGATTCTTTCAATTGAGCTAGCTTGGACAAGTGGTGGACCTTCAAACCAACTTGGGCTATAACGTTTATAACACAAGTGATAGTAGGTTGGACAAGTAGTGGAACTCTGCACGAAACAATCCATTCACACATGGACCTTCAAACAATAGAGATAGGACTATTGGATAGAGATAACTTGGACAAGTGGTGGACCTTCAAACCACCTTGGGCTAATACCTCCATAAGACAATGGATAGTAGGTTGGACAAGTGTTGGACCTCTATCCAAAACCATCCATGCTATCACAATAGAGATAGGACTATTCAATAGAGCAAGCTTGGACAAGTGGTGGACCTTAAAACCATTTTGAGCTAAAATCTCCATATCACAATGGTTAGTAGGTTGGACAAGTGGTGGACCTTTACCCAGACCATCCTTGATAGTAAACATAGTAGTTACACTCCATTCACACATTGACCTTCAAACAATAGCGATAGGACTATTCAATAGAGCTAGCTTGGACAAGTGGTGGACCTTCAAACCACCTTGGGCTAAGACCTCCATAACACAATGGATAGTAGGTTGGCTAAGTGTTGGACCTCTACCCAAAACCATCCATACTATCGTAGTAGAGATAGGACTATTCAATAGAGCTAGGTTGGACATGTGGTGGACCTTCAAACCACCTTGGGCTAAAACCTCCATAACACAATGGTTAGTAGGTTGGACAAGTGGTGGATCTCTATGCCAAACCATACATGGTAGTAAACATAGTAGCTACACTTCATTCACACATTGACCTTCAAACAATAGAGATAGCTTCTTTGAAGAGAGCTAGCTTGGCTAGATAGTGGACATTCAAACAACCTTGGGATAAAACCTCCGTAACACAATGGTAAGTAGGTTAGACAAGTGGTGAACCTCTACTCCAAACCATCCATGGTATTAAACAAAGTATCTATACTCCATTCACAAATTTACCTTCAAACAATAGAGGTAGATTCTTTTAGTAGATCTAGCTTTGACAGGTGGTGGACCTTCAAACCACCTTGTTCTAAACCCTCGATAACACAATGGGTAGTGGGTTGGACTAGTGTTGGACCTCTACCCCAAACCATCCACGCTATCAGAGTAGAGATAGGAATATTCAATAGAGATAGCTTGGATAGGTGGTGGACCTTCAAACCACCTTGGGCTAAAACCTCCATAACACAATGGTTTAGTAGGTTGGACAAGTGGTGGACCTCTACGCCAAACCATACATGGTAGTAAACATAGTAGCTACACTTCATTCACACATTGACCTTCAAACAATAGAGATAGCTTCTTTCAAGAGAGCTAGCTTGGCTAGATGGTGGACCTTCAAACAACCTTGGGATAAAATCTCCGTAACACAATGGTAAGTAGGTTGGACAAGTGGTGAACCTCTACTCCAAACCATCCATGGTATTAAACATAGTAGCTACACTCCATTCAAAAATTGACCTTCAAAAAATAGAGGTAGATTCTTTTATTAGATCTAGCTTTGACAAGTGGTGGACCTTCAAACCACCTTGTTCTAAACCCTCGATAACACAATGGGTAGTGGGTTGGACCAGTGTTGGACCTCTACCCTGAACCATCCACGCTATCAGAGTAGAGATAGGACTATTCAATAGAGATAGCTTGGATAGGTGGTGGACCTTCAAACCACCTTGGGCTAAAACCTCCATAACACAATGGTTAGTAGGTTGGACAAGTGATGGACCTTTGTCCCAAACCATCCATGGTAGTAAACATAGTAGCTACACGCCATGCACAAATTGATCTTCAAACAATAGAGATAGCTTCTTTAAACAAAGCTAGCTTGTACAGGTGGTGGACCCTCAAACAACCTTGGGATAAAACCTGCATAACACAATGAATAGTAGGTTGGACAAGTGGTGGACCTCTGTCCCAAACCATCCCTGGTAGTAAACATATTAGACACTCCATTCACACATTGACCTTCAAACAATAGAGATAGCTACTCTCAATAGATCTAGCTTGGACATGACCTTCAAACAATAGAGATAGTTTCTTTCACTACATCTAGCTTGGACAGGTGGTTGACCTTCAAACCACCCTGGGCTAAAGCCTTTATAACATAAGAAATAGTAAATTGGACAAGTGATTGACCTCTAAATAGAACCATCAATGCTATTAGAGTAGAGATAGGATTATTCAATAGAGCTACCTTTGATAGGTGGTGGACCTTCAACCCACCTTGGGCTAAAACCTCCATAACACAATGGTTAGTAGGTTGGACAAGTGATGGAACTCTGTTCCAAAACCCTCCATGGTAGTAAACATAGTAGCTACACTTCATGCACACATTGATATTAAAAAAAAAAGAGAAATCTTATTTCAATAGATCAAACTTGGACAGGTGGTGAACCTTCAAACCACCTTGGGCTAAAACCTCAATAACACAACGGATAGTAGGTTGGAAACGTGCTGGACCTCTACCCAAAACCATCAACATGATCAGACTAGAGATAGGATTATTCAATAGAGCTAGCTTGGACAGGTGGGTGGACCTTCAAACCACCTTGGGCTAAAACCTCCATAAAAAAATGGTTAGTAGGTTGGACAAGTTCTGGACCTCTCTCCCAAACCATCCATGGTAGTAAACATAGTAATTACACTCCATTTATAGATTGACCTACAAACCACCTTGGGCTTTAAAACCTCCATAACACAATGGATAGTAGCTTGGTCAGGTGGTGGACCTCTACTCCAAACCATACATGGTAGTAAATAAAGTAGCTAAACTTCATTCACACATTGACCTTCAAAAAATAGAGATAGCTTTTTTCAATAGAGCTAGCTTGGCTAGATGGTGGACCTTCAAACAACTTTGCGCTAAAACCTCTATAACACAATGGTAAGTAGGTTGGACAAGTGGTGAACCTCTACCCAAACCATCCATGGTATTAAACATAGTAGCTACACTCCATTCACAAATGACCTTCGAACAATAGATATAGATTCTTTAAACAAAGCTAGCTTGTACAGGTGGTGGACCCTCAAACAACCTTGGGCTAAAATCTCCATAACGCAATGGATAGTAGGTTGGACAAATTGGTGGATCTCTGCCCCAAACCATCTCTGGTAGTAAACATAGTAGACACTCCATTTACACATTGACCTTCAAACAATAGAGATAGCTACTTTCAATAGATCCAAGCTGGACATGATCTTTAAACAATAGAGATAGATTCTTTCAATACATCTAGCTTGGACAGGTGGTGGACCTTCAAACCACCTTGGGCTAAAACCTTTATAACACAAGAAATAGTAAATTGGACAAGTGATTGACCTCTACCCAGAACCATCCACGCTATTAGAGTAGAGATAGGATTATTCAATAGAGCTAGATTGTATAGGTGGTGGATCTTCAAACCACCTTGGGCTAAAACCTCCATAACACAATGGTTAGTAGGTTGGACAAGTGATGGACCTCTTTCCCAAACCCTCCATGGTAGTAAACATAGTAGCTACACTCCATGCACACATTGATCTTCAAACAAAAGAGATGACTTCTTTTAATAGATCAAACTTGAACAAGTGGTGAACCTTTAAACCACCTTGGGCTAAAACCTCAATAACTCAATGGATAGTAGCTTGGAAAAGTGTTGGACCTCTACCCCAAACCATCAACATGATCAGATTAGATATAGGACTATTCAATAGAGCTAGCTTGGACAGGTGGTGGACTTTCAAACCACCTTGGGCTAAAACCTCCATTAAAAAATAGTTGGTAGGTTGGACAAGTTGTGGACCTCTATCCCAAACCATCCATGGTAGTAACATAGTAATAACTCTCCATTCACAGATTGACCTTCAAACCACCTAAGGCTAAAACTTCCATAACACAATGGATAGTAGGTTGGACAAGTGGTAGACCTCTACTCCAAACCATACATGGTAGTAAACATAGTAGCTACACTTCATTCACACATTGATCTTAAAATAATAGAGATAGCTTCTTTCAATAAAGCTAGCTTGTCCAGATGGTGGACCTTCAAAAGACCTTGGACTTAAACCTCTGTAACACAATGGTAAGTAGTGGACAAGTGGTGAACCTCTACTACAAACCATCCATGGTATTTAACATAGTAGCTACACTCCATTCACAAATTGACCTTCAAACAATAGAGATAGATTCTTTCAGTAGATCTAGCTTTGACAGGTGGTGGACCTTCAAACCACCTTTTTCTAAACCCTCGATAACACAATGGATAGTGGGTTGGACCAGTGTTGGACCTCTATCCCAAACCATCCACGCTATCAGAGTAGAGATAGGACTATTCAATAGAGATATCTTGGATAGGTGGTGGACCTTCAAACCACCTTGGGCTAAAACCTCCATAACACAATGCTTAGTAGGTTGGACAAGTGATGGACCTATGTCCCAAACCATCCATGGTAGTAAACATAGAAGCTACACTCCATGCACACATTGATCTTCAAACAATAGAGATAGCTTCTTTAAAAGAGCTAGCTTGTACAGATGGTGGACCTTCAAACAACCTTGGGCTAAGACCTGCATAACACAATGGTTAGTAGGTTGGACAAGTGGTGGACCTTTGCACCATCCCTTGTAGTAAACATTGTAAACCTTGGGCTAAAACCTGCATAACACAATGGTTAGTAGGTTAAACAAGTGGTGGACCTCTGCACCATCCCTTGTAGTAAACATTGTAGACACTCCATTCACACATTGACCTTCAAACAATAGAGATAGATGCTTTCAATAAATCTAGCTTGGACATGACCTTCAAGCAATAGAGAAGCTTCTTTCACTACATCTAGCTTGGAGAGGTGGTGGACCTTCAAACCACCTTGGACTAAAACCTTTATAACACAAGAAATAGTAAATTGGACAAGTGATTGACCTCTACTTAGAACCATCCATGCTATTAGAGTAGAGATAGGATTATTCAATAGAGCTAGCTTTGACAGGTGGTGGACCTTCAAACCACCTTGGGCTAAAACCTCCATAACACAATGGTTAGTAGGTTGAAAAAGTGATGGACCTCTGTCCCAAACCCTCCATGGTAGTAAACATAGTAGCTACACTCCATGCACACATTGATCTTCAAACAAAAGAGATAGCTTGTTTCAATAGATCAAACTTAGAAAGGTGGTGAACCTTCAAACCACCTTGAGCTAAAACCTCAATAAAACAATGGATAGTAGGTTGAAAAAGTGCTCGACCTCTATCCCAAACCATCAAAATGATCAGACTAGAGATAGAACTATTCAATAGAGCTAGCTGTGGACCTTCAAACCACCTTGGAATAAAACCTCCATAAAAAAATGATTATTAGATTGGACAAGTTGTGGACCTTTGTCCCAAACCATCCATGGTAGTAAACATAGTAGTTATCCTCCATTCACAGATTGACCTTCAAACCACCTAGGACTAAAACCTCCATAACACACTGGATAGTAGGTTGGACACGCGATAGACCTCTACCCCAAACCATCCATGGTAGTACACATAGTAGATACACTCCATTCACACATTGACCTTCAAACAATGGAGATAGCTTCTTTCAATAGAGCTAGCTTGGACAGGTGGTGAACCTTCAAACCTCCTTGGGCTAAAAACTTTATAACACAAGGGATAGTAAGTTGGACAAGTGGTGGAACTCTGTCCTAGACCAACCATGGTAGTAAAAATAGTAGCTACACTCCATTCACGCATTGATCTTCAAACAATAGAGATAGGACTATTGAATAGTGCTAGCTTGGACAGGTGGTGGACCTTCAAACCACCTTGGGCTAAACCCACCATAACACAAGGGATAGTAGGTTGGACAAGTGGTGGACCTATGTCCCAAACCATCCATGGTAATACAGATAGTATTTACACTCCATTCACACATTGACCTTGAAATAATAGAGATAGCTTGAACAGGTGGGCCACCTTCACACCACCCTAGGCTAAAATCTCCATAACGCAATGGATAGTAGGTTGGACAAGTAGTGGACCTCTACCCCAAACTATCTATGGTAATAAACATAGTAGTTACACTCCATTTACACATTGACCTTCAAATAATAGAGATAGTTTCTTTCAATGGAGCTAGCTTGAAACCACTTTGTGCTAAAGCCTCCAAGACACAATGGATAGTAGATTGGACAAGTGGTGGACCTCTTTCCCAAACCATCCATGGTTAGTAAACAAAGTAGCTACACTCCATTCACATATTGACCTCGAAACAATAAAGAACTTATTTTAATGGAGTTAGCTTGAACAGGTGGTGGAACTTCAAACAACCTTGGGCTAAAACCTCCATAACATAATGGATAGTAGGTTGGACAAGTGGTGGACCTCTACCCCAAACCATCCATGTGATGAGACTAGAGATAAGACTATTCAATAAAGCTAGTTTGGATAGGTGGTGAACCTTCAAACGACCTTGGGCTAAAACCTCCATAATCCAATAGATAGTAGGTTGGACAAGTGGTGGACCTCTGTCCCAAACCATCCATGGTAGTAAAAAAAGTAGCTATACTCCATTCACACATTGACCTTCAAACAATAGAGATAGCTTCTTTCAAAGAAGCCAGCTTGGACAGGTGGTGGACCTTCAAACACTCTTGGGCTAAAACCTCCATAACACAATGGATAGTAAGTTGGGCAAGAGGTGGACCTTTGCCACAAACCATCCATGGTAGTAAAAAAATTATCTACACTCCATTCACACATTGACCTTCAAACAATAGAGATAGCTTTTATCAATAGAGCTAGCTTAGACGGGTGGGGGACCTTCAAACCACCTTGGACTTAAACCTCCATAACACGATGGATAGTAGGTTGGACAAGTGGTGGATCTCTACCCCAAACCATCCATGGTAGTAAAGATAGTAGCTACACTCCATTCACACATTGACCTTCAAACAATAGAGATAGCTTCTTTCTATAAATCTAGCTTGGATAGGTGGTGCACCTTAAAACCAACCTAAGCTAAAACCTATAGAACACAATGGAAAGTAGGACAACTGGTGGACCTCTTCTCCAAACCATCCATGGTAGTAAACATAGTAGCTACACTCCATTCACAAATTGACCTTCAAACAATAGAGAAAGCTTTTTTCAATAGAGCTAGCTTAAACAGGTGGTGGACCTTCAAACCACCTTAGACTTAAATCTCTATAACACAATGGATAGTAGGTTGGACAAGTGTTGGACCTCTAACCAAAACCATCCACACTATCAGAGTAGAGATACGACTATTCAATAGAGCGAGCTTGGATAGGTGGTTGACCTTCAAACCACATACGGCTAAAACTTGCATAATATAATGGCTAGTAGGTTGGACAGGTGATGGTCCATTACCCAAACCATCCATGGTACTAAGTATAGTAGTTACACTCGTTTCACACATTGACCTTCAAACAATAGAGATGGATTCTTTCAATAGAGCTAGCTTGGACAGGTGGTGGACCTTCAAACAACCTTGGGTTAAAACCTGCATACAACAATGGTTAGTAGGTTGGACAAGTGGTGAACCTCTATCCCAAACCATCCCTGGTAGTAAACATATTAGACACTCCATTCACACATTGACCTTCAAACATTAGAGATAGATGCTTTCAATAGATCTAACTTGGACATGACCTTCAAATAATAGAGATATCTTCTTTCAATACATCTAACTTGGACAGCTGGTGAACCTTCAAACCACCTTGGGCTAAAACCTTTATAACACAAGAAATAGTAAATTGGACAAGTGATTGATCTCTACCCAGAACCATCCACTCTATTAGAGTAGAGATATGATTATTCAATAGAGCTAGTTTTGATAGGTGGTGGACCTTCAAACCACCTTGGGCTAAAACCTCCATAACACAATGGTCAGTAGGTTGGACAAGTGATGGACCTCTATCCCAAACCCTCCATCGTAATAAACATAGTAGCTACACTCCATGCACACATTGATCTTCAAACAAAAGAGATAGCTTCTCTCAATAGATCCAACTGGGACAGGTGGTGAACCTTCAAACCACCTTGGGCTAAAACCTCAATAACACAATGGATAGTAGGTTGAATTTTTTTTGGATATATATCTCAAACCATCAACATGGTCAAACTAAAGATACGAATATTCAATAGAGCTAGCTTGGATAGGTGGTGGACCTTTAAACCACCTTGGACTAAAACCTCCATGAAAAAATGGTTAGTAGGTTGGACAAGTTGTGTACCTCTGTCCCAAACCATCCATGGTAGTAAACATAGTAGTTACACTCTATTAAGAGATTTACCTTCAAACCACCTAGGGCTAAAACCTCCATGACACAATGGATAGTAGGTTGGAATCGGTGGACCTCTACCCCAAACCATCCATGGTAGTACACATAGTACATACACTCCATTCACACATTGACCTTCAAACAATAGAGATAGCTTCTTTCAATAGGGCTAGCTTCTTTCAATAGGGCTAGCTTGGACAGGTGGTGGACCTTCAAACCACCTTGGGCTAAAAACTTTATAACAGAAGGGGTAGTAGGTTGGACAAGTGGTGGACGTGGTGGACCTCTGACCTAGACCAGCCATGGTAGTAAAGATAGTAGCTACACTCCATTCACGCATTGATTTGCAAACAATAGAGATAGGACTATTGAATAGTGCTAGCTTGGATAGGTGGTGGATCTTCAAATCCACCATAACACAAGGAATAGTAGGTTGGACAAGTGGTGGACCTATGTCCCAAACCATCTATGGTAATAGAGATAGTATCTACACTCCATTCACACATTGACCATGAAATAATAGAGATAACTTGAACAGGTGGGCCACCTTCACACCACCCTGGGCTAAAACCTCCATAACACAATGGATAGTAGGTTGGACAAGTGGTGGACCTCTACCCCACACTATCCATGGTAATAAACATAGTAATTACACTCCATTCACACATTGACCTTAAAATAATAGAGATAGCTTGAAACCACCTTATACTAAAGCCTCCATGATACAATGGATAGTAGGTTGGACAAGTGGTGGACCTCTTCCCCAAACCATCCATGGTTAGTAAAAAAAGTAGCTACACCCCATTCACACATTGATCTTGAAATAATAGAGAAAACTTATTTCAATGGAGCTAGCTTGAACAGGTGGTGGACCTTCAAACAACCTTGGGCTAAAACCTCCATAACACAATGGATAGTAGGTTGGACAAGTGGTGGACCGCTACCCCAAACCATCCATGTGATGAGACTAAAGATATGACTATTTAATAGAGAAGTAGCTACATCCCATTCACACATTGATCTTGAAACAATAGAGAAAACTTATTTCAATGGAGCTAGCTTGAACAAGTGGTGGACCTTCAAACAACCTTGGGCTAAAACCTCCATAACACAATGGATAGTAGGTTGGAAAAGTGGTGGACCGCTATCCCAAACCATCCATGTGATGAGACTAAAGATATGACTATTTAATAGAGCTAGCTCGGATAGGTGGTGAACCTTCCAACAACCTTGGGCTAAACGTCCATAATATAATAGATAGTAGGTTGGACAAGTGGTGGACCTCTGTCCCAAACTATGCGTGGTAGTAAAAAAAGTAGCTACACTCCATTCACACATTGACCTTCAAACAATAGAGATAGCTTCTTTAAAAGAAGGTAGCTTGGATAGGTGGTGGACCTTCGAACAATCTTTAGCTAAAACCTCCATAACACAATGGATAGTAGGTTGGACAAGTGGTGGACCTTTGCCCCAAAAACCATCCATGGTAGTAAACAACGTAACTACACTCCATTCACACACTCACTTTGAAACAATAGAGATAGCTTTGTTCAATAGATCTAGCTTGGATAGGTGGTGCACCTTCAAACCAACCTGAGCTAAAACCTGTAGAACACAATGGAAAGTAGGACAAGTGGTGGACCTCTTCCCCAAAACATCCATGGTAGTAAACATAGTAGCTACACTCCATTCACAAATTGACCTTCAAACAATAGAGATAGCTTTTTTCAATAGAGCTAGCTTAGACAGGTGGTGGACCTTCAAACCACCTTAAATTTAAACCTCTATAACACAATGGATAGTAGGTTGGACAAGTGGTTGATCTCTACCCCAAACCATCCATGGTAGTAAACATAGTAGCTACACTCCATTCACACATTGACCTTCAAACAATAGAGATAGCCTCTTTTAATAGATCTACCTTGGATAGGTGGTGGACCTTCAAACCGTCGTGGGCTAAAACACCCATAACACAATGGATAGTAGGTTGGACAAGTATTGGACCTCTAATCAAAACCATCCACGCTATCAGAGTAGAGATAGGACTATTCAATAGAGGGAGCTTGGACAGGTGGTTGACCTTCAAACCACATAGGACTAAAACCTGCATAATACAATGGCTAGTAGGTTGGACAGGTGATGGTCCATTACCCAAACCATCCATGGTACTAAACATAGTAGTTACACTCCATTCACACATTGACCTTCAAACAATAGAGATAGCTTCTTTCAATAGAGCTAGCTTGAACAGGTGGTGGACCTTGAAACCACCTTGGGCTAAAACCTTAATAACACAATGGATAGTAGTTTGGACAAGTGTTAGACCTCTACCCCAAACCATCCACGCTATATAAGTAGGGATATGACTATTCAATAGAGCTAGCTTGGACATGTGGTGGATCTTCAAACCACCTTCGACTAAAACCTCCATAACATAACAGTTAGTAGGTTGGACAAGTAATGGACCTCTGTCTCAAACCCTCCATGGTAGTAAACAAAGTAGCTAGACTCCATTCACACTTTAACCTTCAAACAATAGTGATAGATTCTTTCAATAGAGCTATCTTGGATAGGTGGTGGATCTTCAAACAACCTTGGGCTAGAACCTCCATATTGTAATGGTTAGTAGGTTGGACAAGTGGTGGACCTCTATCCCAAACCATCAATGGTAGTAAACATAGTAGCTCTACTCCATTCACACATTGACCTTCAAACAATAGAGATAGCTTCTTTTAATGGATCTAGCTTGCATAGGTGGTGGACCTTCAAACCACCTTGGGATGAAACCTCAATAACACAATGGATAGTAGGTTGGAAAAGTGTTGGACCTCTACCCCAAACCATTGACGTTATCAGACTAGAGATAGGACTATTCAATGGAGCTACCTTGGACAGGTGATGGACCTGCAAACCACCATGGGCTAAAACCTCCATAACACAATGGTTAGTAGGTTGGACAAGTATCCCTAACCATCCAAGTGATTAGACTAGAGATAGGACTATTCAATAGAGCTAGCTTGGATTGTTGGTGGACCTACAAACAACCTTGGGCTTAAATCACAATAACACAATAGATAGAAGGTTGGACAAGTGGTGGAACTCTGTCCCAAACCATCCATGGTAGTAAAAAAAGTAGCTACACTCCATTCACACATTGACCTTGAAACAATAGAGATAGCTTCTTTCAAAGGAGCTAGCTTGGACATGTGGTGGACCTTAAAAAAATCTAACCTCCATAACACAATGGATAGTAGGCTGGACAAGTGGTGGACCTTTACCCCAAACCATCCATGGTAGTAAACAAAATAGCTACACTCCATTCACACACTTACTTTGAAACAATAGAGATAGATTTATTTAATAGATCTAGTTTGGATAGGTGGTGGACCTTCAAACTAACGTAAGCTAAAACCTCCAGAACACAATGGAAAGTAGGTTGGACAAGTGGTGGACCTTTGCCCCAAACCATCCATGGTAGTAAACATAGTAGCTACACTCCACTCACAAATTGACATTCAAACAATAGAGATAGTCTTTTTCAATAGAGCTAGCTTGGACAGGTAGTGGACCTTCAAACCACCTTGGATTAATACCTCCATAACATAATGGATAGTAGGTTGGACAAGTGATGGTCCTCTATCCAAACCATCCATGGTAGTAAACATAGTAGTTACACTCCATTCCCACATTGACCTTCAAACAATAGAGATAGCTTCTTTCAATAGAGCTAGCTTGGACAGGTGGTGGACCTTCAATCCAGCTTGGACTAAAACCTCAATAACACAATGGATATTAGGTTGGACAAGTGTTAGATCTCTATCCCAAACCATCCACGCTACCAGAGTAAAGATAGGAGTATTCAATAGAGCTAGCTTGGACAGGTGGTGGACTTTCAAACCACCCTGAGCTAAAACCTCCATAACACAATGGTTAGTAGGTTGGACAAGTGATGGACCTCTGTCCCAAACCCTCTGTTGGCAGATATGTCGCGACGGACGTCAGCACAACGAGAACTCACCTAACAAGATTTGTCAGTTAAGAACGAAGCTCGACCCGCAAGCGCGTGGAAGTAATCATAGGGTGTCAACCTACACTCGACCGACTCTCGACTACTTCCTACAGAGGTTTCTACCCAATGTCTAAGCTACAGCCTTCAGGAGTGCATAAGAGGAGATTTTCTACAACGCTTTCAAGAGCCAAATACCCATCAAACGTTCTCGAAACGCTACAAAACTTGAAGGAAACCCTATTAACACCAATACGTTGCTCTCCCTAAGGTCCATGAACCAAAACCCCAACCCGAAACACCCGGTGCAAAATCACGTAGGATGTCTGGTCGAAATTTGCAGGTCGTTGTTTTCGAAAACTAAAGTGCATAATGTGTAGCTCTACTCAATGCGAACGTGTGGATATGCTGAAATACAAAAACAGACAACGTATACTCACCAAATCACCAGATATAGCTCGTGGATCGAGCTCACAAATCCAGATCGTACACACGCAATGTAGGTACTGGCGCGTAGCTCTCTTTGGGGGCAACACGATGCACTTCTCCGCACTCGATTCCGACCACCGGTGCGTGTGTAGCGTCAAGATAAAACTCTCACTCTCTCTCGTACACAGAGTACGCTCCCTCACATAGACAAAACTTAAAAATGACAAAGGTTTTTTTCATTAAGGTCAAAAGTGGTATAAATACCTTACAATCTCAAACCCTAATGTTCCAATTTAACCATTCACTCAGTCTAAATGTCAAAAATGGGATACAATCTAGAAGCTTCTGCAAGCCCCACTATTTACAAAGGTGAAATGACGGTTTTTCTCAATTAAAGAATAATTACAAAAAATAATATCCTGCCGGGCAATCATCCTCCGTTGGGTGTGTCCAGCCGCTAACACTCCCCCCCTCCTAGTTCATGTCGTCCCTGACATGGCAATAGAGCTGCTTCCTTAGTGTAGGCTTTCGCGTATCTTCAGAAGAGACTCATATCGCGCATGCTGAGCTAGTAATGTCGGGCCGAATATTTCTGAATTGATGGTGAAGAACCCGGTGTAGAAGGCTTCTTCAAAAGCCTGGAGGTGATACGAGGGCAGAAACATGATTCTCTGATAAAGGGCATGTATCACCTCATGGGAAGGCTGAGCAGATAGATCATATGCACATCTATATGTGTCTTGGAAGAAGAAGATGATGTCTGTTGCCTGTCTAGGTTTAAAGGTTTCAAAAACGGCGCAGAAGGCTTTTACAGATTTTTCTGAGCATGATGCAAGAGAGGTCAAGCAAGCCAGTGAACAATTGAATGGCGCCCGTTAGGGTTTTCACCATGTATTGCTCACTCATTCTCTTGCCTGCCTTCTAGCCTGGCAGCTTTGGGTAGTTAAGCCATGTGGGTTGGCTTTTCTGCAGCAGCTCTTGGCTTTCTAGGTCCGCTCCTTGGTAGAGGGAAGAAGCTAAGGTTGTCTCTGACTCTTTTAGGCGCCTCTACCAGATGAACTAAATACTGAGGGTATTTGGTCAACCATGCCTTTCTTCACTTTGGTTGAGAGTCCACAATCAGCTTAACTCCTTCTGGTTTGGAGATACCTGCTTTGTACAGTGGCACTATTGGCTCCTCTTTAATTCGTTTGTTTATTGTAGCAGCTTCATACTTTAGAAGAGGATATGGGAGAGAAGGTTGTAGCCATTCATGCCGAATGATATTGGCATCTAACTTCTGAATGGTCATAGATTTAAATACTCTCTACTCCCACTCCATTGCTTCTTTGGCCGTGTCATTTATTTCCGCTTCTATTGTCTTCTTTAGATTTTCTTCTTCTTCTTGTGTCAGATCTTGGGGTTCTTGTGATGGTCCCACAAGGATGTCCTCTTGCTTAGTGGTGTCCACTGGATCTGACACATTTTCTATGTCAATGCCTTCCATTGCTGTTGGCCCTGTGCTCAAGTGTTTCTCTTCAGTCTGTTGTTGGCCTTTCAGCTCATCTATTTGCTTCTGATATGCCTTCTTTTCCTGTTTCGCTTGATCTCCCATGTTTACGAAGAGGTCGTTCAGATCTGCATTGGTTTTTTCAGCTTCTTCTAGCTTCCTCTTGGTGTCTTCATTTTCTGTTTGCAATCTCTTTAGTTCCTTGTCCATGTTTTTTTTCAAGGCTTCTAGCTCCTCTTTCATGGCCTTGTTCTCATCTTCTAGCCGGTTTTGCATTACTAGGGAGCCCTCGGCCAGCAGCAATCTTTGCCTCTTCTCTAGTGTCAACTCTTTTTGGAGCTCCTTCATCTGTTCTTCATATAGATCATTCTCTGAAGCAGTACCAATCGAGGTAGTAGCTCTGACTCTGGCCGGAGATGCCCTTAGCCTTTGGATGGTTTGGTCTTTCACTTTCATCTGATCTTTTAGCTCTATCACTTCATCCTGGCTTGCCTCATGTTCTATCTCAGATTTTTCCTTGGCATTCCTCAAAGTTTCAACCTCTTTGGACTCATCAGCAAGCTGTACTGTCAAATTGTCCCTCTCTTTCTCCGCATCTGTCAGTGACTTGCTGATTTTCTTGTACTCCTCCTCTGCTCTTTGAAGCTTTTGTTCCACTGCCTGACTCTGTCTTTCCATCTCTTGCCATCTTTGTAGTGCCGCGTCCAGATCGGCTTGTAGCTTGGTTTGTTTCTCTATGTTCTCTTGGTCCTGCTTTTGTAGTGAGTCGACTTCAGCTTTGATATGAACTTCATTTTTTTTGAGATTATCAATTTCAATCTCAGTGGTTATCAACCTTGCTCTGAGCCCGGTGAGTTTTTGCATCACTACATCCCAATCATTGGTTGGTGACTGTAGATCCACTGTATCTATGGCCATCTCCTTCAACTCCACTAACCGAGCGCTCTGCATATATTCCTTGGGTCTTGTGCTCGACAACTCAAAAGTTGTAGTAGCTGCCTCTTCTCGAGAGTACCGAGCAGCTAGTAGATCAAGAAATATTCTATAGTTTCTTTATTCTGAATCCGATTTCTCATCTTTTGGCTCCACTTCTGCCTTCTGCTCTTTCTCTTTGTTCTTCTCTGGCTTGGAATCTTTTTGTTCATCTGGTCTGTTCAACTCTTCTTTTTGTTGGGTTTAGGGAGGACTAAGAGGAGGTGCTGATGGTGGCGGGCTAGATTCTCGGCTCGATGGTGGAGTTGGTTGCTTCTTCTTGAAATCCCGATCCACCTTTGTTTTTCTCTCTTTCTTGGCCTTCCTGCTCTTCTAGTAGCTGCCGTCTCACTTCGTCCACCTCTTCTTCTGTAAACGATATGTTTGGGATATTCTCCGCTGTAGCATCTAAGATCTCAAAGTCCTTGATATAATCTTCAAACCGATCCCTATGAATCCTTCGGGATGATCCAGACATAGCCTCAAGGGAAGGCTTCCATAACTCGCTCAGATCCCCTTTTAGCGCTCTTTCGGCTCTGAAACTTTCCATTAGTCTTTCTAGCCTTGCCGCTTTCTGAGACTTTGTTTCCTTGATTGGCACCTGTAGAGTTTCCTTCTTTCACTTCTTTGGCTCTAGTGGCTCTTCTAGCACTTTCTCTAAACGGCACTTCAACCTTGTGGCTACTCTGGGTGCCTTAGGAGGTTCTTCTTCTTTGTCTTCCTTTAGCTTTAGCCAATCATTTTGTGAGGGAGGTAGAGGCTAGTTTCCCTTGGCATGCAATGCTCCATAGACAACTTTTCTTATCAACTCACCAAGTACGATAAAGGTGGGATTTTTGGTCCCCATCTTCATAAGATTGTTGTGGATGTAAGCGGCATAATTTATCTCTTTTGGTTTGCTCTTCTGCATTGCCCAGGTGAAAGTGGTGGCAATAGCTCCAGGTGGCATCCTGTATTTTTGTGGCCGCTTGGTACACATGTGGAAGTATTGATTGTATAGTTGGCTCATGATAGCCACCTTCAGGTTTGCAATATCTTCAAATGTGTAGTTATTCTTCTTTTTAGAGTAGACCTTAATGTCATCTCGCCTCTTTGTCACACTGTCTCCTTTGTTAGAGATGTCAAGTGCTGCTGCCACCATCTTCTCTGTGATGACAATCATTGTATCAGGCTTGCCTTGTAGATCTATAACTCGGGCTATGCCATCCTCTTTGATTGTGGTGAAAAATTCCCACACTCTTTTAATATCAATCCCTACTAGCAAGGCTTCAAAGTAATTGTGGAGATCCAGTTTCTCCAAGTAATCTCCCATCTTGCTCCTGACAAATTCATTGAGCTCTCGAGGTATCATGGGTAGCTCCACTGCATTTCCCTCCGGATCTTTAAAGACTCCTTGGTAGATTCTCAGATCATTGGTCTCTAGCAGGTCATCTTGAATCCAAGTGCTTGTTGGCTTCAGGGTTCCCTCTGGGATAACAAAAGGCTCCACTTCTTCTAAGTAGTCCTTGATGGTCATCCTCTTCCTCTTTGCAGGTGATTTTGTGGCTGCCAAAGTTAGTGTTTTTTACATATTAGCTGATAAATTGAGTTCTGACTATCCAAATGACTTGAAAATTGAAATAAGAACTCAAAAGGAACTAGGGAAACCCTGCATGTGCCCACAGTAGATTTTTGGCTTAAAAATAATCATGTAGACATACTACTCGTAGGATGTCTTCCTTCTCTGTTTTTGGTGAAACTTGATAGGCTTTTGGCCGTTGACTTGTGCAACATGGCTATGTAATGGGAATTGGGTTTGGGCATCAAAAAGTGCAATTTTGGAGCAGATTTAGGCTTTTGGATCACAAATTGGGTAGGATGTGCCAAACAGGTGGCAAATGATATTCAACTGGGTTGAAATTTGATATATAGGCTTCTTATACCATGTAAGAGGCTCCCATGAAGTCAATTCCTGCGCAGAAGGTAAATATGACATTGGAGACATCCTACGCGTAGGATGTCTATTTTCTCAAAATGACTTGAAGTTGGTTCTGTGGGTAGCCCTTAGCATGTAGAACATGGCTATGCTCTTAGATATTGATTTGGATAAGCATTGGTGTTGTTAAGAGCATGTGTAGTGTTTTTAGGCTCAAAAAGGCCATCTTGGAGGTTTTGGGGGCCAAATGTGATGGGAATGGCTTGAAATTTGATACATGAGCTTGTGAAGGTGTTATAAAGACATCTGGAACTCAAAAACACCAGGTGGAGGTCAAATAGGTCAATTAGACATCCTACACGTAGGATGTCTATTTCATTAATTTTCATATCTGACCCCACAATCAGCTTGGCAATGTGCTAATGAGTATATTGTGCAAGTTTCATGTGATTTGGACTAGTTTTGGTAGGTCTATGACCCATCATTGCCTCTATGCTTTGACTTTCCGTTTTTTGATGCATATGAGGTCAACTCTTGTCCAAATGTGATGAAACTTGATGGCTAACATGTATAGGCTATGTAGAAGCTGTGTATGAGGGGAGATGTTGAGTTTGGTTCCAAAACATGGCCTTGAGACATCCTACGCGTAGGATATCTTCTGATGAAATTTATATGGGAAATGCTACAGGTACATGCCCTGAGCCCCCTTGAGTCCCCTTTAAGCCCTATTTCAATAAAAAAGTCAAAAAGATAGATAGAATCTCCTTGTTTCGCTTTCAGAGCCTCTGAGTCATTTTCTGACTCTTGGAGTGCTTTTCGGTGATGAAATTTCTTGATGTTAGTCTCCATAGCTTCATAGTCCCTTGGGGATCCTTGCCATATGGTTTTTGTTGGCTTTGGCTTCACATGAGCTCCGTTTGGCTTGTCACTCCGAAAGCGCCCATGGTTGAGTTTGCATGCCGTCGATGATTTGTGGTGGTCTACCACCATAGGACTTGGTTGTTGATGGTCTAGGAAAGCCGCTCGTGAAGTTTGGTGGCAAACAAACATCTGGTTTGGCCGTGAGAGCTAGTTGACGCTTTGTGTGTCTGATACCATTTCTGAAGCTTAGTCCCGCTTCGGGTCGCCTTATGGCCATGTGGGCTATATAGACTTGTAGAGCATGTCGAGATGCTCCTACTCATGAGTTTTGGTAGCATTTGGGCGACTTTTCACCGATTTACCATTTGGTGGCCTCTTGCACGGCTCTAGAAGTTAGGGTTTTTCCCAATGGTTTTTTGCCGCCTTTGTGCGTTCAAGAGTGGTCTCCTATGCTAGGGTAAACCGCCGATGAAGCCTTATTGCTTTTGGGTTAGCCGTTAGGTGGCCATCTCTACTTGTAGGTCTCTACTGCCCGTTTCTCGTGTGAATCCTATACTAGTTTTCGCGACAAAACATCAAACATACGCGAAAAGCTCAAGGTGGTGAGCCTACCTCTCATGTTTGGAGCCTGTCAAGTGGTCATGCACGAGGTAGAAGCAGCTGGAAGTCCGGTTCGCTCTAGGTGGCAAGAGCTCTTTCTCAAGAAGGAATAGTAGAAATGAGCTCTAAGTGAAGTGAAAAAATCTTATAATGGGGGTCCCCCAACCACTTTCTATGAAATTTGACATGTACTCCCAACTTCTTGCAAGATGCAGTTTAGGCTCGAAAAATTCTTGATTTGGACTTCATTTGCCCAGTTTCCGAGAAATTTGACGTTTCGATCAAAATCTGGCCAAAACAAGCCTTCCGCCCCCATTCACATAATTGCACCCCCATTGTACCATAGGTTGTCCTATAGTCACTGATTATCCCCATATTTTTTGTTTTTCATTACGACCGTTTTTCACCTGCTTTTTGTATTTTTGAAGTTTTTCTGTCGATAATTAGTAAAAAAATCCAAAAGCAAATTAAACCCAAAAAATCCCCAAAAATCAAAATAACTCAAAAACATCTCCGCAAAACACTATATACACTCACATGCAATTTTTATGGCCGGATTTCTCCGTTTTACTAATATTTTATCCAAAAAATATAGGCTATTTTTACATATATACACACTCCTAGGGGCTTGATTTGGCGTTTGGCCCCATATACTTGTAGATTCATGCTGTATAAGGCCATATGTACTTAGGTTAGTCCAGAAAATTTTGCAATCAAACGAAAACCGTTCAAAATAGTTGAAAAACATGCCCTTTTTTGCTCTTTGTATCTTCATTGGGTCCGCATTGAGAATGCCTCCCCCCCTCCTAGTCGGAGTCCTCTCGAACGACAAGGTATTGCCTCAGTGTATGTGCAGTGCATGGGTTAAAAATTGTGCGAATTCTCGGCCATGTAATGTGGCCCTATTTGATGCATACTCAGTCAATGCATGGAAAATCAATGTTGTGCAAGAGAAGGCATAAGCAAGATGCTTATTGGCATTGCCGTCTAGGTTTCCTGTTTGTTGTTGATTTGGTTGGCTGATTTTCTTTGCAAGTAAAGTTGTAACTCCACAGCTCTCTGTTTGATCGTCTTTCTTGCAAAACTCGCTTGGTTTGCCGCTGCTGTCAATATGGCCATGGTTGTCTCCGTGGAGAGAATTATCGTGGCGGGATTGGCCGTAATCATGTTCTCTTTTGCTTTCCATTTGTAGCTTTTTTTTGGAGTTTTTTGTAGGTTTATTGCCACGTCCATGGTCATCCTTGTTGTGCTGCTGATCAACATCCACATAGATTGGTTTGACGGTTTCATATGTAGTGTGTGTTTGCATGCCAGTGTTGCTTGTACTGAAGGGAGTTCATGTTGCTTTGGTTTTGGGATCCAAATGCAAGTCGCATTTAAGTTGTTACTGAGCATTCTCTTTGGGATCCATAATTGTTTTATTCCTGTGGTTGTTGGTTGAACTGTGTTCTTGTGCTGACTTCTTTTGTTGTATTGTGGTTTGTATGCCATGCCACCTCTATCCTTCCGCACCCATACTTGTTTTTCGCGTGTTGCTAACCTTGATCTTTTCACTGCGGTCTGTGTTGTTTTATGTTTGTAGTGAACATGGTTGGCAGTTCCCTGGCAGTTCCATGGTTGGTACCCATCCATTTGGTTCTTTATCCAGTGATTGTGGTGCTGTCATCTGGTTCTTCTGGGTTTGCTGAGCAAAGGCTACCACATGTTGTTCTTGTGCATGTTGAATTTTGACTGCATCCGAATTCCAATCTATCTGCACATTATACTCTTTTTGCCAAGGTTGTCCCAACAATAGGGGGTGTAGTGTGATCGCATCCTCAGCCATATAAAACTTGTGTGGGTAAATATATTGATGTATTTGTACATGCAATATAGTCCAACCCAATGTTTTTAGCTAATGTGATGTACTACTTTCCAGCATCTGTGGAGTAGGATGTAGTTGATCTTTGGGCTTGAGCTGTTTGTATAATTTGTAAGAGATCAGATTTGCTTGAGCTCCAGAATCAAGCAATGCCGTCGATGCAACTTGATTGCGACCCACTTTGGCTGCAATTATTGGCTCCACTGTGTCTTCACCAAAATTCGTTAGTCGAATAGCATTTATTCGCAACGGTGATCCACTCTGTTGTTGTTGTCGTAGAAGCCTTCTTTTTGCAATGCGTTCTTTTGCTTCTGCTTGGGCTTCTTCTCATACCCTCTGTTTCTCCTTCATCCGTTGTTTTTCTTGATGGATTTGTTAAAGCATATCCTGTGTTAGTGGTAAATGATACTTTTTTAACCGACACCCACCAATCCAGTTTGGCATTTCTTCTCCTACCAATGTAGCAAGTTTGACAGCTCCACTTTGTGATAAGTCGCTAATCACAAAGGGTCCCATCCCTCGCTTTTTAAATTTCTTGGCATGTTGCTTCAAAGTATAAACAAATACATAATCACCTGTTTTGAACTCTTTCGTGCGCACATGCTTGTCAAAAAACTCTTTTTGTCTTCTCTTGTTAGCATAGATCGAAGCTACAGCTCTCAATCGAAGTTCATCTACCTTTTCAAGATCATCTATTCTTGAAGAGAGCTCATGCCATGTCCATTCTAAGCGTTTCGCTACTCGTAGAGTTGAAACTAAAAACTCTATGGGTAATATAGCGTTTAGACCAAACACCATGTTGTACGGTGTTGTTCGGATTGATGTTTTGTAAGCTACCCTGTATGCCCATAGTGTTGATTCCGATCTGTCCTTGACTCTGATACAATTTTAGTCAGAACAGTGCATAGTGTTTTATTTGTGGCCTCAGCTTGTCCATTTGCCTGTGGATGATATGGAGCAGATTTTCTATGTATGACCATGAATTCCTCTAGCAGATATTCAATGACTTCATTAAGAAAATGTGTTCCTCGATCACTGAAAATTTCTATTGGTAATCCGTATCGTACAAAGACATTCTCATACAAAAATTGTGCAGTGGTTCTTGCGTCTACTTTTTGTGTTGCCTTGGCTTCCGCCCATTTTGTGAGATAGTCCGTAGCCACAATGATATATTGGATATGGGTGCGATATGTAGGGGGTGAAATAGGCTTCACAAAATCAATGCCCCATTTTGCAAATGCCCGTGCTCCCATCATTGGCCGTAGTGGCATCTCGTCTCTCTTTATCGGCACCTTAGTACGCTGACATGCGTCACAACGCTTTACAAACTCCTCAGTATCCATATGCAATGTAGGCCACCATATTCCTGCGGTTAAGACAATTTTTGCCGTCTTATCGCCTAAAAAATGGCCTCCACTTATTCTTCCATGTGCATGTTCTAGAATCAGCAGGTATTCGCTTTCACTTGCACAGATTCTAAGCTGAATGTACTTTCCTCGCTTGTAGAGTTGATTTCCAATTAAATTAAAGTTGCGAGCCTCCAACTCTATAGCCCTTTTTCGCGCTTTTGTTATGTTTTCAGGAAATGTCCTTGTTGTTAAGAAATCAATGATATAGTGACTCCATGCAGGTGCAATGTTTACCTAAAACAATGTCACGTGATCCACCGGTCGTTTGGCACTACATATAGTACAATTGTTAACATAAGCATGTGTGTCAGCATACATAGTTGGCCAATAAACCCCTAATTGTTTCAGTCTTTGGTGTGTTTTCATTGTTGAACAATGAAATGCACAATCCTGGACGTGTGCTTCTTCAAGATAACACTCGAATTCCTCTAGATTTATACATAATCGTAGAATTTGGTCCGAGCCTAAATGATACAGTCGTCCTGCAATCAACTGGAAGTTTTTTGTTCATTGAATTGTTTGTTGTTTGGATCTGTCTTCCTTGATATCAAATCTACCTCCAAAGGAAAGAATGCTAACAATTTCCTGAGACCATTTGGGTATCATTTCAATATTGAAAAGATAAAGCATTAGGTATGTCATTGTCTACTCCTTCAGGAGCTTCCCCGTTTTGCAGCCTTGAAAGATGATCAACCCGTAGATGGGTTTTACCTTTTTTTACTACCACTGTGAAGTCAAACTCTAGCAATATAATAAACCAGTGTACAATTCTTCCATTATTGCATGGTTTATTTACTAGATACAAAAGAGCTTGATGATTTGTGAAGAACACAAATTTGTTTGCGAGCAAATAGTGCCAAAATTTCTTTACAACATAAATCATTTCTAATCCCTCTCTTTCAGTGGTTGTGTAGTTCTTTTCTGCATTATTTAGCTATCGGCTCGCATAACAAACTGGAAAATCCATTGTTCCGTCTCCAGGTTGAGCCAGAATACTCCCAATTGCGTATGCAGATGCATCAATGTGAACATGGAATATCTATTCCCAATCTGGTGCTTTAAGTACAGGTGCTGATACAAGGTTTTCCTTAAGCTTTTGGAACAAAGTTTCACACTCCTCAGTCCAGTCGAAACTGACTAATAAACGATACAGAGGTTGTGCAATAACTGCATACATATATATATGAATCTTCGATAATATCCGCAGTGTCCCATGAAGGACTGTACTTGTTTGGCATTAGTAGGCCGAGGCAAGTCTACTATGACTCTTATTTTGTCTAGGTCAGTGGTTATGCCATTTCTTGAGACAATATGTCCTAAGATGCAGCCTTGCCTAACCATAAAAATACACTTTTTCGAGTTGAGACAGATTCGATATGTTCTGCACTTCTCAAATACCTTTTGTAAATGGTCAATATGTTCTTCTCGTAGAAGAGAGTGTACACAGAGATCATCCATATATATTTCTAAGAATATTCTCAGGTATTCTTTGAACGCATGAGTCATTAACCTTTGGAAGGTAGCTGGGGCATTGGCTAAGCCATAAAGCATAACTCTATACGCATATATTCCCCATTCTGTGGCAAATGCTGTTTTATGTTGATCCTCTATTGCAATTGCTAGTTGGTTATACCCTAAAAACCCATCTAGAAAGGAATAAGCCCGTTTCACAGCCACCCTCTCAAGTACATGTTCTGTGATCGGCAAGGGATAATTATCCCTTATTGTGGCTGCATTTACTTTTTTGAGGTTCACACACACACGCACCTTTTCGTTCTTTTTGGGGACAACCACAATGAGTGACACCCAATCTGTATGTTCGATTTCATAGATGAATTCAACATCCATCAGCTTGTCAATCTCCTCTTTGATTCGTTTAGCAAATGTGTCATTATATGTGTAAGGACGCTATTTGCTAGGTTTGGCATCTGATTTCAACGGAATAGTATGTTGGCATATTGATGGATCAACTCCTTTGAGGTCTTTGTAGGATCATGCGAACACATCTTTGTACTTCTTGAGAAGTTGTGTTAGTAGTTATTCTTCTTCAGGCTCTAAATCAGTTGCTATATAGACCGGCTGAGGCTTTTCGCTTGGTGCAGTGAGGTCTATCCGTTTTGCATTTTCCGGCCCATCGTAAGATTCTTGGTTTGTTCTTTCCTTGACCGGTGGTGTCATTATGATTTTTCTATCGTGGTTAATGAATTTTTGATAGTGGGATGGTACATTCATGTTTTCTTTTTCTGACTCCTCCTTACCATCACTTTCTTCCTCAGTAGTCCATACCTCTCGTAACGACCGTTTTAGTTCTTGGTATTTCTTTTTACGCTCCATTTTGGTCCACTCTGGATCTTTTGTTTTTTTCTGTTTTGATTGTTGAGATTTTTTTTATTTTGTTTCTGCTTTAGTTTTCCGTACTTGTTTTATTTCCTCATGTGTCCTTTTCCTTTGAACTCTTGAGAATCTTCCTGATATTTGGTCTTTTACACAATCCTCTACCTTGACAAGCATTAGATAGTGAGTTTTATCTTTTATCCTAGGTATCAGTTTCTCTCTAATTTTGTTTATTGCTCTTTTTTGTCTATAGCGTTCCTGGCGTCTAGGGTGTTGATTGACAAAATCATAAAACTTGATATTCGCTGTTTTCTCCTCACGCTCACTTGAGCTGTCTGAATACTCGTTATCTGCATCGTTATTTAACTCCACATGCTCAGAGGAGTCATAAAACTCTTCTTGTTCTGGCGGGTCTACATTCTCATCTCTTGCTGATATAAGGCTTACCATGTAATAGGGTAGCACATCATAGCCATCCTTATCGCAAAATTTTGTTGTTGGGCTATTTGTAATGGTACAGACATCCAATGTTGCTAGTATGTGTTCCCATTCCAGAGGTTCTAAGGTATCTTCGGAAAGAGGTTTCGGAATGTAATCCTTGTCCTCAATAGCTCTTTCTAAGACGCATTCCTCTCTTTTTAAGCTCCCACAATGTGAAGCTCCGCATATCCATAGCTCTTTTTTTTGCCCTAACCATGCTGGGAGTTCGGACCGTGCCAACGTAGCTGAATCAAACTCTTCCACTGGTGTCTGGTTCACATCTTTGTAACTATGGTCTTTTAGGTATATTTTAGTTGTAGTCTCGCCATGTCTGAGGTATATGTGGTCGTAACCCCAATCCTAGACCATGTTTAATTGTCTCATGAATGGTCTTCCCAAGATGATCTCGTAATTGTTCTTTTTGTCGAAATCGACTATTGTAAATGTATGCTCATACTCGATTCCGCAAGAGGTGACAATTACTTTTTCTAAAAGTCCTAGAGGCTTTTCCATGAACCCATTTGCCAATTGCAATTTCATTATGGTAGCTCTCAAAGCAGATTTTCCCCATTTTTTCCAGATTTCCTTGGTGGCGATAGCGACTCCTGCTCCACTGTCAAGAATAGCTTTGGAAACTACTCCTTGGAATTCTACTGGTAGTGTGGTATTTCCATCTTCTCCCTCGTAATATTCTCCAACCTTGTTTAAAGGTACTGGCCTAGTGTTTAGTTGAGGCTTGTCCAATTCTCTGATCCCTTCTTGAAGCTTCGAGGTGGGGTCTTTTACTCCAAATTTTTCTAAACATTTGCCTATGATGGTCCACATGTTTGGCCGTAACCTCAAGAGTTTGGCTAATGTGATTGTGCATGCCACAGGGGTGGACAATAACTCAATCAACCCTTGTGAATCCATCACTCTGTTGGAAGAAAGTCTTTGAGATGGGATAGCTCTCACCTCAGACTTGGCTTCATACTCCCCTAGGTAAGAGGGTAGAGTTTTTAGCGAGTCTGGTTGGCTGTGCCCTGAACTAATTGATCCCTAGTGTACCCCTTGTGAATGCATATCGAAGTTCATTTGTGATATTGCCTCAAATTTTCAATGGGAGGTAAGATCTCATTTTTCTCTTTTCTGGTGCTATTTATTTGGTGGCTCACCCTGTTAGCTTCGTTGGCTTCCCGAATTTACTTCCATAGGTCATCTAAACTGTTACAATCCTTACCCATTTCTACCAATGTTTTAGGCTGGAAACCATCAATTGTCTCATCTGTTGTATTTGGCACTATGATAGGTTCTCTCCTAGACTCAGAGGCAGTCGTGAGTCTCTCTTTTGTGTCTACTTGTTTCTCTAAGGTTGGTTTGATAGGGGTTGGAGCTGGTACCTCGTGCCAATTTGCACGTTTACCAAGCGGGTTTTCTATCAAGGATTAGGCTGTTTCAATCATCTTTTGACACATTTTCAACCTCTATTTTTCTATTTCTGCATATGGATAATTCATTCATCTTTGCTCTTGGGTTTGGTTGTTTTTGAGTCTGGCTTCGTATGCTTCTAAAAGTGCGTCTAACTACTCATTTACTTTTTCTGCCAACATTGATCCTCTTGATCCTGCACTTTTGGGTTCTACTATTTCCTTGGGCCCTATGGTTGCCGCAGTATGTGAGCTTAGACTAGTTAGATCTTCTAACCGCTCTAATCTATCCTTTGTGTGTTTTAACTCCTCGGATAGAGCCGTTTGCTCTCGTTCTCTCCTGGCTTTCATACACGTCTTTCTAGCTTTCCAAGTGCTTCTCTGATTTTTCATTTCTGAACTTGTGGCATCCGTCTTTGGCTCTTCAATTATGGGTTCATTTGTCATTCTTTGAGCTTGGGCTCGTGTCATTGCCTGAATAGGTATTACTGTCTCGTTTTCTGATGCTCCACTGGAAGGCACTGCTTCCAGCATGTTCAAGGTAGTTTTTTCTCCTTTGCTCGGGTTCTTAGGGCAATCGGGAATCAAATGAGTAATTCCATATGCGTTGACTCTAATGATTTCATCATGAGGACAATATCTTAGCCAATGGTCTCCACCACACTTGTAGCAGGGTCCCTTAGGATGTTGAGGTGCTCCCTGAGCTCCTCTTTGTTGGTATGCATGTCTATGCCCACCCATGCCTCCGTTGGCTATGAAGAACAATGTTTGTTCATCCAAGCTATATCTTCCTTCTCCTGCTGCTTGTGCAGCTATTGGTGGTCATGTACTTCCCATCATGCTCCAAGGTTATGGCGTTGGAGGTTCTTCCGATGGATAATAGACAGGATTTGTAGCATATCCATTGGAATATTCATAATATGCGTGCATAGGTATCAAAGCCTTCTCTTCTGGTTCGTTTACTGTTGGTGTGTATCTTATGCCAACTGGTCGTAATCCTGGTAGGGGTGGTTGCTGTCCCAATACTGGTTGTGGTCTTTCTACACCTACAGGTCCTGGTAGGTTGCCTGCTTGATACCTAGGTATCGGTGGAAGTTGAGGAGATGTTACCTGAGCCTGAGGAGCATAAGGTCGCTCTCTCACATATCCCTTGTTATAATAACATTCCTCCGTCACATGGTTTGTCCATTTTTATTCAATAGCACACCACTTTGGCTGTTTACCTTGAGGCTTGGCATACATGTTAATCTTTTTTAGCACTTCCTCGACAAGCTGCTCTTGGCTTACGACTACTTCTCCTTTCAGTGTTGTCTTAGCGGACTTGCCTCCACTGTGTTGTGAGGATGAATCATCATCAAGATCCTTGAATTCACCCTCCTTGTAGACCGCACAATTGTCTACAAGGTAAAGAGCCTCCTTAGTTAACTCATTTATCATCGTGCTCCTCTTCATATTTAAGTCCTTCTAGAGATCTATGTTCCTTAGTCCTTGAATAAATATAAGCATAAGTTTGGATTGAGTTGGCAGTTCTTCCATAGGGCAGAACTTCACATATCTTTTTAGTCATAGAGCTGCCTTTCACATAGATTCCCCTTCTTTCTGTTTGAATTTATGGATTTGTGAGAATGTATTATGAGCTATCCCCCTTTGTGAGAATTCCTCGATAAACTCGTCAAACACCTCCTCCATAGGCTCAAAGTCTCTACGCTCCACAGAGTCAAACCAAGTAGCAGCATCCTCCTCTAGGGTAAGTCCAAACTCTACAAATTGGGTAGGGAAGTCTAACACCTCTTCAGCTCTAATTACATGCACAAAGGATGTTACATGATCCCTAGGATCTCTGTTTCCTGTGTATTTCTTGTTTACCCATTTTCGCACCCGAGATGGTCTAATTCTACAATGGTCTACAAATCTCATCATTGGTTCTCCTCGTCCTACTCGATATACCTCCTCTGGCCTTCGGTAGTGAGGGGGTTCCTCTCCCAGAGGTGCCCCTAAGCCATAATTTTTGATGGTTTTTACAAAAGGTGGTTCATCTCTTCGAACTCGTTCTATGGGTTGTCTTCCATGCTCCATCAACTCTTGAGTTTTTGGCTTACTCTCGCCTTGATAATGTGAATAGAGTGGTGGTTCTTGTAAATCTCTTAGGCCTCGTGCGGCTGGATAACCATCTCGGTTTCGGTCTTGTTCTAATATTGCACTTTGTCGAAGCAATGCCTGCAATGATGGTTGGGTTGCTTGTTGGTTCTGGTAGTTGGACGTCTGTTGTCGGGTAGGATGTGAAGTCGCGTCATACTCTTTTGAGAATGGATTTGTCGACTTGCTAGGGGTAGAGGTGAACCTTGGTACTTCGTCGGGGGCATATGTTGATGTTTCTGGAATTGTTGCCTTTTCTACCTCCTCTGGGAGAATACGTTTGTATTCCCGTCCGTACCTATCAACAAAAATGATATCCTTTCCCCTAGCACTTTCATAAGAGAACAAGTAAAGAACCTTGTCTTTGCTTAATTCATTTGGGTATGGTTCTTTGCATCAAAAATAAGAGACTACCCCCTCGCTCTCATGCTTGTAAATTCCCACATTCTCATTATAGGTATGACCCTGGTTGTTTTTTTATCATACATAAAAAGAGCTCCAGGTCGATCAATTTTTGGAGGCGGTTCTTGAGTTTCTGAAACCATTTTTCCTTTTGCCATGTTATCTCCATATCTGTTGTAATCCTTAGGGTTGCTAACTACCAAATAGTGGTTCCACTTTTCGTCTCGGAATCTATCCCCATCATCATAGACTCGAACTATCTCCAGTCTCTGAGCAGGTCTTTCTTCGATACAAATACACTTGCGTCCTCGATAGTCAGAATAAATTAGGGCTCCCCTAGAGTTTGTTCCTTTTAAAAAGATTATAGTGAACTTGGCATCGTTCAAGGGATTTTGGGAGGTGCTTCCTCCTAGCATTGGTCCTTCATCCGAGAAACCTCCTGGCTGTTGACTACCCATCATCAAGGACTTATCTGATGAAGTGTCAGTATCACTACCCTCCTCAATGATCGGTGCGAATGGATCTAGCCTTGCCTGAGTTACACTCTCCTCTGTGGACACTAAGCTACCTTGATCACCTACCACCTTTTGATCTCTAAGAATGTGTCTTCCTGATCTTAAATTCATCAAACTTAGCAATGTAATTT
The DNA here is from genome assembly GCF_014529385.1 of Adiantum capillus-veneris. Classification (NCBI taxonomy): domain Eukaryota; kingdom Viridiplantae; phylum Streptophyta; class Polypodiopsida; order Polypodiales; family Pteridaceae; genus Adiantum; species Adiantum capillus-veneris. Next base: position 8,174,660 of record NC_140957.1, read on the forward strand.
ATCACAAATCCAACCACTCACATGGCAAAGGATCAGTTTTCGCACAACTTCTTGCCTTGCCGCTGAATATACCTGTACATAAGCGTTTAATTTCGGCAATTAAAGCATTTGACCGCTAGAGGTGGTCTTAGTAATGATTGGTATAATTGGAGGGTTAACCTCAATCACTAATGTATTTTATACACTTTGGATGTTCTTAACGAGGTCTGCTAATCTGGAACTATACTTCACTCGAATGTTTGTCATTTTATAGGGAAAGTCTTAATTCAGTCTTTGCTCCGTCAAAAGGTCAAACAAGGTCCAATTTCACTTCTGAAAGAAGTTTTGGAACTCTTAAGTCAATTGGAACATCACTCTATGTCCACAGTCAGCTTTTCTCTTTACTAAGCCCCTGTAGACATCCTACACGTAGGATGTCTACCTGCTCTATTTTGGCTGGATTTTGCACTATAGATTCCCCTTGATGTGCTGAGTCCACAACTGTTTTTACTTTTTGATTTGGACACCTATAAGCTGGTCAATTGATCAGAAATCTGTTCCAGCAGCCTGATGTTGGTCTGACCAGTCAAATCAACTCAAATTTGGACCAAAATTGACTAGGAGGCTTGCCTTAGGCTATACAACACCCTGCTATGCCTACTATCAGTTTTTGACTTCACTATCATGTAGTAGACATACTACACGTAGCATGTCTAATTGCTCAAAATGACCTCAAAAGCAAACCACATACTCCTCTTAAGGTGCTGATCACTTTGGTATGCTCAAAGTTGGATTTGGAGTGCTAAATCACATAGAACACATCCTACGCGTAGGATGTCTATATGATCTATTTGACCCCAAACTTGAGCCACAGCTTCCCCTTGATATCAGAAACCCAGTGCTATGCTTAGATTTTAGTTCGGATTTCAAAAGACCCTAATTTTAGCTATCCTAGCCCTTTTTAGTCAAAAATACTAAAGTCTCCTTAAAACCTAATTTTCTCACCCAATTGAGATGAAACCTTTCTCATGCACTCAATAAATAATGTAGATCATGCTCATGCAGCCATCCTATGGTTTTGGTCTTAAAATAATGCCTTGACACAATTTGGGTAGGATGTCTAGCAATTTTCTTTCTTTTGGCCTTATCCTGTCAAGATATAGTCAAACTTCCACTTTCTAGGTGAAAATAGGGTAAAACCTACCTTCTAAACACACTGGTCAATTAAGATTTTCAAAATTTGTACCAGATCAGCCTATAGACATCCTACACGTAGCACGTCTACTGGCTTAAAATTAAATTTTTTTCTGACAGAAGTACTCCTTATGCTCTGCAGCTCTCTCAGAAATACTCACAGAAACTTTTGAACTTCACTTCAGCTTCTAAACACTCTTTTTTGTCTTTTACAACCCTTTGATGAGCCTAACAGCAATTATAACATGCATGAAGTGCTCCAGATCATAAATCATGATGTCCTACTTACCCTACTCTTACTCATCATGTGAGATGGTGATATTGGTGTCTCGGTTGCTTCCTGGCCTCTCTGGACTCTCAATCTCTCCTTTCACCGCCTCTACCACTCCAACTCCTACTCTCTACACCACAACTTAACTAATACCTAAAACTATCTAAGTATACCTGAGTCTACCTAACTCGAAGGATCTAGGCCAGACACTCGCTCCCTAGACTCCTCCTAAGACCTAGAGAGTCCTCCACCCTCTGATCCTATCTAAATGTAAAACAAGACTCTAGCAAGCCAGAGAATCCCTATCCTCAAGGACTAGTCTCGGTCACCTACCTAGGGTTTTCGTCCCTGGCAGCGGCGCCAATGTTGGTGGATACGCCGCGACGGATGTCAGCACAACGATAACTCACCTAACAAGATTTGTCAGCTAAGGACGAAGCTCGACATGCAGGCGCGTGGAAACAAGCATAGGGTGTCAACCTACACTCGACCGACTCTCAACTACTTCCTACAGAGGTTTCTACCCAATGTCTAAGCTACAGCCTTCAAGAGTGCATAAGAGGAGATTTCCTACAACGCTTTCAAGAGCCGAATACCCATCAAATGTTCTCGAAACGCTACACAACTTCAAGGAAACCCTATTAAAACCAATAGGTCGCTCTCCCTAAGGTCCATGAATCTAAACCCCAACCCTAAACACCCGGTACAAAATCACGTAGGATGTCTGGTCGAAATTTGCAGATCATCGTTTCCAAAAACTAAAGTGCCTAATGTGTAGCTCTACTCAATGCGAATGCGTGGATATGCTGAAATACGAAAACAGACAATGTATGCTCATCGAATCACCAAATATAGCTCGTGGATCGAGCTCAGAAATCCAGATCGTACACACGTAATGTAGGTATTGGCGCGTAGCTCTCTTCGGGGGCAACACGCTGTACTTCTCCGCACTCGATTCTGACCACCGGTGCACGTGTAGCGTCAAGATAAAACTCTCACTCTCTCTCGTACACAGAGTACGCTCACTCACACAGACAAAACTTAAAAATGACAAAAGTTTTTTTCATTAAGGTCAAAAGTGGTATAAATACCTTACAATCTCAAACCCTAATGTTCCAATTTAACTATTCACTCAGTCTAAATGTCAAAAATGGGATACAATCTGGAAGCTTCTGCAAGCCCCACTATTTACCAAGGTGAAATGTCGATTTTTCTCAATTAAACAATAATTACAAAAAATAATATCCTACCGAAAAATCATCCTCCGTTGGGTGTGTCCAGCTGCTAACACCCTCCATGGTAGTAAACAAAGTAGCTACACTTCATTCACACTTTAACCTTCAAACAATAGTGATAGATTCTTTCAATAGAGTTAGCTTGGATAGGTGGTGGATCTTCAAACAACCTTGGGCCAAAACCTCCATAAGACAATGGTTAGTAGGTTGGACAAGTGGTGGACCTCTGTCCCAAACCATCAATGGTAGTCAACATAGTAGTTACACTCCATTCCCACATTGACCTTCAAACAATAGAGATAGCTTCTTTTAATAGAGCTAGCTTGGACAGGTGGTGGACCTTCAATCCACCTTGGACTAAAACCTCAAAATAACACAATGGATAGTAGGTTGGAAAAGTGTTGGACCTCTACCCCAAACCATCCACGTGATCAGACTAGAGATAGGACTATTCAATAGAACTAGCTTGGACAGGTGGTGGACCTTCAAACCACCTTGGACTAAAACCGTTATTACACATCGGTTAGTAGGTTGGACAAGTGGTGGGCCTCTCCCCCAAACTATCCATGGTAGTAAACATAGTAGCCACACTCCATTTACAAATTGATCTTCAAACCACATAGGGCTAAAACCTCCATAACACAATGGATAGTAGGTTCGACAAGTGGTGGACCTCTACCCCAAACCATCCATGGTAGTAAACATAGTAGCTACACTCCATTCACACATTGACCTTCAAAGAATAGAGATAGCTTCTTTCATTAGAGATAGCTTAGACATGTGGTGGACCTTCAAAACCACCTTGGGCTAAAAACTTTATAGCTTAACGGATAGTAGGTTGGACAAGTGGTGGAAGTCTGCCCCAGACCATCCATGGTAGTAAACATACTAGCTACACTGCATTCACACATTGACCTTCAAAAAATAGAGATACGACTATTATGAATAGAGCTAGCTTGGATAGGTGGTGGACCTTCAAACCACCTTGGGCTAAAACCTTCATAATACAAGGGATAGTAGGTTGGACAAGTTGTGGACCTATGCTCCAAACCATCCATGGTAATAGAGATAGTAGCTACACTCCATTCACACATTGACCTTGAAACATTAGCGATAGCTTAAACAAGTTGTGGACCTATGCTCCAAACCATCCATGGTAATAGAGATAGTAGCTACACTCCATTCACACATTGACCTTGAAACATTAGCGATAGCTTAAACAGGTGGTCCACCTTGAAACCACCCTGGGCTAAAACCTCCATAGCACAATGGATAGTAGGTTGGACAAGTGGTGGACCTCTACCCCATACTATCCATGCTAATTAACATAGTAGCTACACTCCATTCACACTTTGATCTTCAAATAATAGAGATAGCTTCTTTCAATAGAGCTAGCTTGGACAGGTGGTGGACCTTAAAACAACCTTGGGCTAAAACCTCCATAACACAATGGATAGTAGATTGGACAAGTGGTGGAGCTCTACCCCAAACTATCCATGGTAGTAAACAAAGTAGCTACACTCCATTCACACATTGACCTTGAAACACTAGAGATAGGAATATTCAATAGAGCTAGCTTGGATAGGTGGTGGACCTTCAAACCACCTTGGGCTAAAACCTCTATAAAAAAATGGTTAGTAAGTTGGACAAGTTGTGGACCTCTGTCCCAAACCATCCATGGTAGTAAACATAGTAGTTACACTCCATTCAGAGATTGACCTTCAAACCACCTAGGGCTAAAACCTCCATAACACAATGGATAGTAGGTTGGACAAGCGGTGGACCTCTACCCCAAACCATCCATGGTAGTACACATAGTAAATACACTCCATTCACACATTGACCTTCAAACAATAGAGATAGCTTCTTTCAATAGGGCTAGCTTGGACAGGTGGTGGACCTTCAAACTACCTTGTGATAAAAACTTTATAACACAAGGGATAGTAGGTTGGACAAGTGGTGGACCTCTACTCCAGACCAGCCATGATAGTAAACATAGTATCTACACTCTACTCACGCATTGATCTTCAAACAATAGATATAGAACTATTGAATAGTGCTAGCTTGGACAAGTGGTGGACCTTCAAACCACCTTGGGCTAAACCCACCATAAGACAAGGGATAATAGGTTGGACAAGTGGTGGACCTATGTCCCAAACCATCCATGGTAATAGAGATAGTATCTACACTCCATTCACACATTGATCATGAAATAATAGAGATAGCTTGAACAGGTGGACCACCTTCACACCACCTTGGGGATAAAACCTCCATAACACAATAGATAGTAAGTTGGACAAGTGGTGGACCTCTACCCCATACTATCCATGGTGATAAACATAGTAGTTACACTCCATTTACACATTGACCTTAAAATAATAGAGATAGCTTCTTTCAATAGAGCTAGCTTGAGACCACCTTGTGCTAAAGTCTCCATGACACAATGGATAGTAGGTTGAACAAGTGGTGGACCTCTTCCCCAAACCATCCATGGTTACAAAGTAGCTACACTCCATTCACACAATGACCTTGAAACAATAGAGAAAACTTATTTCAATGGAGCTAACTTTAACAGGTGGTGGACCTTTAAACAACCTTGGGCTAAAACCTCCATAACACAATGGATAGTAGGTTGGACAAGTGGTGGACTTCTACCCCAAACCATCCATGTGATGAGACTAGAGATAGGACTATTCAATAGAGCTAGCTTGGCTAGGTGATGAACCTTCAAACAACCTTGGATTAAAACCTCCATAACACAATAAATAGTAGGTTGGACAAGTGGTGGACCTCTGTCCCAAACCATCCATGGTAGTAAAAAAAGTAGCTACACTCCATTCACACATTGACCTTCAAACAATAGAGATAGCTTCTTTCAAAGAAGCTAGTTTGAACAGGTGGTGGACCTTCAAACAATCTTGGGCTAAAACCTCCATAACACAATGGATAGTAGGTTGGACAAGTGGTGGACCATTGCCCCAAACCATCCATGGTAGTAAAAAAAGTAGATACACTCCATTCACACACTGACTTTGACACAATAGAGATAGCTTTGTTCAATAGATCTAACTTGGATAGGTGGTGGACCTTCAAACAATCTTCGATTAAAACCTCCATAACACAATGGATAGTAGGTTGAACAAGTGGTGGACTTCTGCCCCAAACCATCCATGGTAGTAAAAAAAGTATCTACACTCCATTCACACATTAAATTTGGAACAATAGAGATAGCTTTGTGCAATTTATCTAGCTTGGATAGGTGGTGGACCTTCAAACCAACCTCGGCTAAAACCTCCAGAACACAATGGATAGTAGGTTGGACAAGTGGTGGACCTCGCTCCCAAACCATCCATGGTTATAAATCTAGTAGCTACACTCCATTCACAATATGACCTTCAAACAATAGAGATAGTACTATTCAATATAGCTAGCTTGGCCAAATGGCGGACCTTTAAACCACCTTGGGATAAAACTTCCATAACACAATGATTAGTAGATTGGACAAGAGGTGGATCTCTGTACCAAGCCATACATGGTAGTAAACATAGTAGCTACACTCCTTTCACACATTGACCATGAAACAATAGAGATAGCTTCTTTCAATAGATCTAGCTTGGACAGGTGATGAACCTTCAAACCACGTAGGGCACAAATATCCATAACACAATGGATAGTAGGTTGGAGAAGCGGTGGACCTCTTCCCCAAACCATCCATGCTAATAGACATAGTAGCTACACTCCATTCACACATTGACCTTGAAACAATAGAGATAGCTTGTTTCAATAGAGTTAGCTTGGACACATGGTGGACCTTCAAGTCACCTTGGGCGAAAGCCTCCAAAACACAACGGATAGTAGGTTGGACAAGTGGTGGAACTTTGCCCCAAACCATTCATGCTAATAGACATAGTAGCTACACTCCATTCACACATTGACCTTGAAACAATAGAGATAGCTTGTTTCAATAGAGGTAGCTTGGACAAGTGGTGGACCTACAAACCACCTTGGAAGTAGGTTGGACAAGTGGTGGAATATATTATTTAGTAACAACTGAATTTGTTTTTTTTCTAGGAAGATATGGCACCAAAAAGAAATTTTACAAGGGTGGCTGTCTCAATTGACTATACTTGCAATGATAAAAGGAATTGGTATCTAGACATACATAGTGTGGAGGGTACATAATTTCATAACGTGCATCTATTTATTGCAAAGAAAGAGAATGACAGTCTATTTGAAGATGTTGACGAAGTGGTGGAAGCCTCTATCTCTACAATTGATGGTCGGTCATCCACATGTGGAATGCATTGATATTGTAGTCCCAATGAATCAAGAATTCCAATTATCTCCAAGAGCATATGCATTTTCACGCACGTCTCAAAATAAAGATGAGACAATGTTTTCTCAGGATGGAAGATTGAAGAGTCAACCCAAGGTGTCACAGAGATCAACTTCAAAGCTCCATCATAGCCACACTACAGGGAAAGAAGGTGAAAGCTTCACGACCACCTATAAGAAAGTCAAAGTGCAAAAAGTAGCACCTAAGGAGACTAGTTCTATTTTGGATGTAGACAATGCATCTCTAGCATCCTCAACACAATGCATGTAGACAATGCATCTCTAGTTCTATTTTGGATGTAGACAATGCATCTCTAGCATCCTCAACACAAGGTTCAACGTCCAAGATGAGAATCGTGGATCTAGAAGCTCTGGAGGCAGAGGCCATGAAAGGACAAGAAAAAGATACAGGTGGAATGAATAAGTATATAAGCTATTTCCCTTTCCAATATAAGGAGTTTGATATCCCTATTAAAAATTGTTGGCTGGCTCCTGATCACTATAATGTACGTACTATTGATGGAAAACATGCTGAAAGCATGCTATTTGGATTTTCCTGGAGTACAACTAAGCCTGCAGCGTGTGCATATTTAATGCCTGTTCAAAATGCAAAGGCAAAGAAGGGTACACCTTTGGTAGCAGAAGAGGTACAAGAGGGCAAACTACAAGATTATCATTATTGGATTCTTGATGGCCAACATTCAATTTATGCCGCAAAAGTTTTGCTTCACAATGAACAAAAAAAAATGAGATATTTCAAAGATTGATTGACGTGTATAAATTGTGAAAGGCTCGTATTGTTGTAAATGCTCCTCCAATGGTTGCAACTACTATATCTGCCATTGCAAATGATGAGGCTAAAGCATTGTATGTCAAGCAACCTTATAGTCAAATATTATGGCATTTGCGAAGTCAATGGATCTATTCAGGACGACCATCAAAGGGCAACAACAAGATTTGCAGAGGGACATATATCTCGTGCTGGATGGGATGTAAGTGTCTTTCTTCTTCTTTCTTAGTCTTTAATTGAACATTTGAGTTCAATCGTCTCATTAGTGTTATATTTCTTTCCTTCGATTGGCAAGAATGAGTGCAGAGCAAGTTGGATTGCTAAACAGGCACACATGGTTACATATTCCGATTGAGTTTATGATTGTTGGTTAGAAATTATTAAAAGGCTTGAGGAGGAGAACAAGAAACCCCCAACAAAGGTATTCAGATTTCTTTGCGGTCTTGAGGAATCAGAGGTAGAGATAATTCAAGAAGAAATGAAAGATGAGAAGATTTTATTGTCAAAGAGTGCAAAATATGGTGATGTAATTGATATGTATCATCGAATCAAGCAACTCAAACAAGACAAACTCATTCAAGACGCACTTCTTGAAGGCTTCAATGCTTTGAATGAGTCATCACCATGTAAAGATTATGAGGAAATAGTCAGCATGTATAACATCAATGATGCATTTTATAAAACCATTCTAATGCTATGTGAGCAGTGGCTCAAAAATAGTTTGAAGCATGGAACAAAGAAAGTGGATTTTCCGGATGAAGCTATAAAATACATGCAATGGGCAATTCAACTTCACAAGGAGATTTGCCATGGTCCATCTATGTGGTGAACCTACAGATGGAAGGAAATCTCTACTTGAAGCGCCACTTCAACAACCAAATTCTTATTGGCTTATGCATTTTAGACTTGACAAAAACACTATGGGGACAACTTGCAGTGGAGTGAGGAGATATTTAGCAATGCTTTGGATAGGATATGGCTATTTCTGGAGGCACAATTGATCCTAGATTTGTGTTTCTTGCATTTATAGATTTCTCTAAACTCACAAATTGCAATGTGCATTCCAGAGTATGGGAGATAATGTGAGCTACCATTGTTGTGGTGTCTTGCATCACTTTCCATTAGCACCTTGCAAAGGAGCAATTCAATTCCTTGTGGTTATTGCCTTCATGGGACAAGGTAATGCATTTGAAGACCTGAGAAGGAGATCAGAACAACATCCCCTGCCAATTGATTGTTCTTTGCTTCAAGTAGAAAATGAAGATATGTCAGATTTGCAATATTTGAAAGCCAAAAAAAGAGTTTTCGTCAAGCACTACATTCATACATACTGTTTTGAAGATTGCAAGCTTGTAGATCTCTTTAGTGATGGTTCTCTGGTTGCACAAGAAGGATTACAACAAAACAAAGATGTCATATGCTTAGTTGAGAGCGTGCAAGAGCAAGGAACCTTAGCAACCAGGCTTCTTGAATTTGCTAAGGCTCATGCTGATATAGAAAAGTGGGCTGGCCTTCAAGATCAACAACCTACTTCGCAATTAGCTGACGATGTGCCCATGAGAGAAGAGATTTCTCCGCAAGAAGAAGAAGGATGAGAAGACCAAACTCCTTTGTCAATGGAGGCCTACTTGGAAATGAAAGGACGTATGTTTTGAACTTCTTGTATATGTTAACATCTATTCTTGTTGATTTGGTACTCTTAATGTTAGGTTTTGTTTTATGTAGTATCTTTTGAGTCCATCTTTTTCATCTTCAAGAATTAAAGGTTTAAATGTAGAGAATAATCTTATGATTTTTGAGTGATGAATCCTTATATTAAAAAAAAACACTAGCCTAGACTTAAGAGCTTGAATTGATGAGTTTTTATCCCCTTTATTTTATACTTTCAAGTCTAGCATGGGTAGGTGAACCATACATAGATCCCAATCTCAAGAAATGTGTTAGACCTTCAAACAACCCCATATAGCTTGGACAAGTGGTGGACCTTCCATGGAGGCTAATTCAAATAAGTGTGGTGGTGAACCTTCTGTGGAGTCTAATTGTGGTAGACTTAAAACAATAGCCACTTCCTTGCATTGGCTTGGACAAGTGGTAGACCTTGCTTCTATTAAGGTCTCTATTGAGAGAAGAATTGAATATAGAAGAAGAGAGAGATTAACTAGGCATAGATTTGTAAATTTGTAGAAAAGGGAAACGTGTTGGATTACAAAAATACCTCTCATTGTATGAATGTCCAAAACGTCCAAAATTAAAACCTTTGGATAAAGGCGTATCTTTAGACACTAAATCAAGAGGTTATGGCTATGCATGTGTTGAGACTATTGGTCGACTTGAATGAGGAGACACGTATTTGATGTTTTCAAGTATTTATCTAGATAGAAGTATTAATTACATGTGTTAATATCACTTTTAATGGATCAAATCTCAATTAAGTAAATCATGGTTGTTGTTAACTTTATGTGGCCTTCAGTATTCACTTACGTACTAATATTTATTAAAGTGTAGGGTGTACAAGTTTGCCACAAAAGATTGTAGTATAAACTAGTGTTGCCTTGTGTACCAATAGTTGCAAGGATTATAATATTGATTTTACCTTGAATAAACTCCTAAGTTCGACTTCCACATGTTTAAAATTGGTGATTTAAATTCTAGTGATTTTTGAGAAACCAATGTTATTTGTGTTTTTTAGATTCACAAATTGGGATAGATAAGGCCCCTGTGGTTGAGTCCGCAATTGTTGAACCCCTTGATTCTATTATTTTTGACATGCACAAGGTGGAGGACACGTCTATACCAAAGTTTGGTGATGTGCACCTTGAGCAAGCTTGCAACAGTGAGAATAAAGAAATGCCTACTCCAACAATACAACCTACTTCAAAAGAGACTAAAATGTATGCTACTTCATTTAGTGTAAATGTTGAGAAATCCATACTCACAATCATTTTGGACTTAAATCATCTGTTATTGAAACGTTCCCCTCAGCCATCCTCACACCACCAGTTAGTGCAACTAGATCCAAAAGATATATTATACTTAGGCCAAGTTGCATCCAATTCTTGAAGACTATATTACAGGCTACTAGGAACAATGTGCTTCAAATTCTTAAAGCACTAGAGAGCTTAGCAAAAGGTACATTACCTTTCTTTGCAATTTGGAATCGAGAAGGTTGCTACACTTGTCAAAGCAATAAATTATTTAGACATAACCATCCAACTTTTGATGCAATGTTCAAGCCTCTAGCTAAAATTGCCATGGGGTATGAATGTGACCCACGAAGAACAGTGCTTATTGATGACTCTCCTTACAAGGCATGCATTTCCCCTGCAAATAATTGTAGTTTTCCATCCCAATTTGATGGTGAAAAACTGGTTGACAATATGCTCTTGGAGGAGTTGCTTCCTTACTTGTTTAAGCTGTGAGACAAGGGATGTGCGGAATTTCATTGCCTCTAATCTTTACGGACAACCAGCATTGACAAATGAGAGTGAATATAAGAAATCAAAGATAATTGGAAGCAAAAAAATGATGCTTGGTCAGCCAAGGCGTTCTTTACAAGAAGGATAACTTCTACAAAATATGACAAAGGTGAAGCTATCCTTGAAGGCAAACACAATCGAGCAAGTGACAAAACCGACAACAATGACATCAGACGAGCACAAATACAAGAGATACTAGAAAAGGAAGGTACAACTATTGAAAGCATGAAGGCACCACAATTGATCAATCTAGCTAGGCAATTGGGATGTACTATAAAGGGACCATTGAAGGCAACCACTGTAAAGGCTTATATAAACAAGGTCAAAGCTGAGAAAAATCTTCTAAGACTAAATAAAACACACCCCCTAAGGTACCTTTGATGACTTGAACCTTGTTTCACATACTTGAATATACATGTGCATGGTATCAAATTTTTCTTTTTGTTTCTTCTTGCAGGTCTCAAAAAAAAAATCTCTAGATATTCCATGGAGCAAGCTTGAACAAGTGGTGGACCTTTTGGTAAAGCCCCTCATGGGAAACATATCACAAGTCCTCCATGTAGTGAGAAGGAAAACATTTAACATAGAGCTTTAGAGGTTGGACAGGTGGTGGAGCTTGCACCTTTTCTCCCATTCCCAATCCAGTCTAGCTATCCACCACTATATTGTATGAAATGTAGCTTGGACAAGTGGTAGACCTTGAAACAAGAGATCCCTCATCATCAATCCTAGTTTGGACCTATGGTAGATCTTACTGTTTTCTCATTCATAGTGGAGCCTAGCCTAGTGAGGTGGTAGATCTTACTTTTCTCCATGCTTCAAAGAAGCATAGCTTGGAGAAATGGTAAAGCTTTGTAAGGTTTCAATTGGAATTTGTTTATAGCAATGAGGAAGTTGAAGATGGACTTTGGCATCTAATAATACCACATGTAGAAAATGTAGAAACTGTTTGTATTCTTTGAAACATAATAAATTTCTTGTTTTTCAATTGCAGAGTCATCACTACAAGAAAGTGGGTTGACTATTTGTATGTATGATTTGAAGGAAGGTTTTGAATCACCCAACGAACCTCATCCAAGGCCTTGTCGTATATATCAATCACCTCCTTGTCACTTGCCACTTCCTGTCAAGAATATCAAAAGAGTGCTTGTTTTGGACCTTGAAGGACTACTTTTGAAGACAGTTGAAACAAAACATGGAGATTCTATGCCATCTTGGGCTCAACACATGCGTCTTGTGGAGGACAAAGATGAAGTTTATCATGCGGTGTGCCCAGACGCAGAAATGTTTTTGGATTTCTGTGGTGAATACTTTGAGCTGTGGATATGGAGTTGCTATAACCTAACAAGAGTGCAACAAATCACAAAAAAATGTTTCCCAAAGCATTATAGCAAGTTCAAGATCTTTATGAGTAACAAGTGTTGCCAAAATCCAAACATTATGTTAGGATTTAGAAGGTTTATCATAAAAACTTGAGCAACATTTGGAATATGTTTGAGGACTTGGATGCAAAGAATACCTTGATTTTTGATGATAGTCCATATAGGATGATGTGGAATATGCCAAGAACATATCTTATATTTTCAAAGATGTGGAGGCAAACACCTGAGCAGCTTCAAAGATTCTTGCAAGAAACAATTATTCCATGGTTACTTGGATGGTTGTATGCAAGAGACAAGAGAGATTATACCCGTAACACAATTGTAAATCAGTATAGTGATCTTGAGACAAATCATGTCCTTCATGTGTACGTGTCAAGGCGATAACATTAAAGAAGGTTGACAATGATCCTTTTTATGGCCAGATGATGTCCTTTTAGTATGATGTGTATTTGTATTACTATATAATTCAAAGGTTATTTTAATACAAAGATGTGTCAATTTGATGAACACTTGCATGGAGTGCACCCTACTCTAAGGGGACTTGCATGTATTCTACAGGGTATCCTAATATAAAAAAATTATTTGTACACGGAGTGCACTCTTCTCTAAGGGGACTTCTACGTATTACTCCGGTATATACTATTATAAGGAGAATCCGATGTGATGGATCGTGCTCTGTTCTAAGGGACTTATAATGGAGTGCACTCTACTCTAAGAGGACTTCCACGTATTACTAGAGTGTATCCAATTACAAGGAGAATCCAATGTAATGACAAAGCATCCTGCTTTAGAACAAAAATGTGTCGATTAACTGTACCCTAGTCTAAGGGGACTTCACTATATTACTAGAGTGTATTCAAATCTAGGGAGATTCGAATGTAGTTATAGATTGCAATATGGGAATTGGGATTTTCCCACTTTACCTAATATGGTCTTTCATGGTAATGGCATGCTAATTAACACTTAAGCACACAATTATTACACAATAGAATTGGAGTAGAGTGTAGACACAAAATGCTTATCTTATTGCTTGAAAATGACTACAAGAAGGCTATTTTTATAGAGCTAGGCTAGGCTTCTTCTCTGACATCATTGATGACCTTATACAAAGCTTCCAAATCAGGCAAGACAACTTGCAAAATGGTATTCCCACTTTTAGGGGGTTTTCTTAGGCTCATAACTCTACCAAAATGCTTTTACTATGTCTACGAAAACACCTCATGGGGTATACTATGACTTGGGCTACTTTTGGCCATACTACACATGCCTTAGGCCACCTGGGATGCCCAATAGACAAGAGGGAAGTCTCATGGATACAGACATCATTCTTCTAAGAAAACATTCACAAATTAGGTCGGGATCATAGGTCGAATCCCACTTCCAACAAATCAGCACAATCTTTCCAACTTCCTTGACTATATAAGAGGCGCTCAATAGCTTGTAGTGCAAACAAAGTCCGAAATGAGCCTGAATGAAAATCTGAGTAGACGAAGCTCTAAGACCTGTGCCAAAATAATTGCCGACCTATTGATGCTCACCAACAATTATGAATGAGCCAGTGCTTGGTAATCTTAACTTATAAGTCGTTTTATTAGAATGCTTTAAAAATTTGAAATGGACCATAATATCTTTTAGCTAACTTAGCATAATATTTATGGTGACCCATTGGGAGTCCTGGTGTTCCCTTGCTAGTAGTGTGGCTTAGGCGGCGTGCTTTTGGAAATGTTTGAGGACAAACCGAACGGGCGTCCACCTGGCCGGACACATAGCCAGACACCACATTTGTAGTCTATTATTTTGCCAAGCTAGTGTAGTAATACTCTGTGTAAATCCTGATTTGAGAGTAGTGGATCCATGAGTTGTAATGCTGTAATGATATTTGTAAAGGTCCATGTGAGTCGGCCACTGGCCATTTAGAATGCCCTAGGTATAAAGGTCAATAACCTTAATGTAAAAAGAGGCTTATCTTTAGAGAAGAAGAGAGAGCTCCGTGGTATGTACGCTCAAGCTAGGAGCTATTCCGACTTGTAATCATCGCAAATAATGATTGGGTAATCTATTTTCAATTCCAAAATGTGAATTGTGTTCCTCTCTCTTTGCTCTTTCATTTTAGTGTAAGCATTGTCAGTTTTGTTGTGGTTCGCGACTATGCGTTACTGAGTCTTACTTGCATATTTGAGTACTTAAATCACTGTTTATAGTCATTTTGACCATAGGAGAGTGTTCCTAGACAATAGGGAGACCTTTTTGGACTGATCTGTTGCAGTTTTCAGGACCTTTTTCATGATGGATCATGATTTTGGTACCTTGTCAGATTGCAACCAGAGTTGGTAGAATAGTGCCCCTACGTGTCCTAGACCTCCTCCTAAAGTTCCGTTGCAGTTTGAGTCCGTTCGAGTGCCGGAATGGCGTGATGACCTAGACCTGTGAGAAAGGACATAGGCAGATTTCCCTGATCTTTGAGTGTGGGTTTGCTTGTAGAGTTGTTGTGTTTGCTTGTTAAGGTTCACTTTTTGAGATTGACGATCTCAAAGAGTCTCCGTGCCCCATCGGAGTCACTTCCCTAAGTATTGACATTATGTTAGTACCAAAAAGCTATGCTGCAGATGTCCTTCACGGCGACCCGCTAACATTGGCGCCGTTGCTGGGGATATGATCCTTAGATGGTGAGTGACCTAGTGTGTATTTAAAGCGTTCTTTTTTAAGATTTCTCTCTCCATTCCATTTACACTTTAGTGGTGAAGCAGCTAGACACGGGGTTTAGTGCTTGATAGAGTTTAGAAGTCGAGGACTTTCTAGATCTGTTCTTGAGAAGTAAAGAGAGTTGTGAGTGAGATAGACAAAAGTATTTCATTCTTTGATTTTCTCATTACTTTCAGAGTGCTGTACCGTTTTCCTTTTTGACTTTATTTTGTACCGTTTTGTTAATTTTTGTTTCATGTTTCACTTCAGTACTTAGGAGTAGGGTAAGTAGAAACTACCACCATCAAATTTGGGCTAAAAGATTGAGGGAAAAAAGGGCGAAAACCATTATTTGACTGAAATGACCATGACTATGAAATTCTAATAATTTGATGGTAGAGACCTCAAAAGTGATCCAAATTCAAAAATTTGTGGATCAAGGGCATCAACAGACTCTCTAGAAGCAATCTGAAAAGTTTGACCAGATTCTATGGAGGAACATGGATCGCGATCCATGTACCCAGAAAACATTTTTGGTGAAAAGTGACCAGTTACAGTGTACATCATTGGGAAACTGCTATGATCAAGTTTGCTTGGAAGAAAAACTCAAAAATCACATCAGAATTGACTGTTAGGGCAAAAAACAACAAAAATAGGAATTCATACACAAAATTGGACAAATCTTGAGATTTTGGAATCCAAATTCAAAAAGGGGTAAAATTTGGCTTCTACAAGAGATAGAGGACAAGCAAAACAAAATTCATGAAAAAATGCTACCAAACATGGATCGCGATCCATGTACCTTTTTGACATTTGGGGCTAATATTTGACAATTAAACTTTGCCAAAAGGGAGCATGTCAAAAAATTAAAAAAAGTTGGTCAAAATAGCCAAAAATACAAACTAGTCAAAAATCGCAGGACAAACAAAAAAACTTGTCTTTGAATGACAAAAACTAGTCCAAATCCAAAACTTTTGACACCATAGCATCCACTGATCATGTTGATTCTAATGGTACCAAGAAATGTGAGTTTGGCTTCCAAACATGGATCGCGATCCATGTACCTTATGAAAAAAATTTGAAATTTTTTTGGCTGAGTTTTGAGCAATAGATAGTTGAGACATAGACAAACACTTTTCCCAAAAGAACCAAATGCAAAAAAGTTGTGAAAAGTGGTCAAAAGAGCCAAAAATAGAAGATTGTCAAAACTGTCACAACAAACTGTAGAAGTCAGTTTTGGTAGGGCAAAACTGATCCAAATTCAAAAATATTTGTGGAGCAAGTTATAAACATCATAAGCTATCGGCACACCAAAGATCAAGTCCAAAAGTGGTGGAACAAGGATCGCGATCCATGTACCCCTGAGAAATTTTTAGACAGAAACTTTTCTAGCATGTACCAGATACCATTGTGAACAAAAGTCCCCAAAGAAATTTTGTCAAAAAAGTTTAAAAAGTGGGTGAAAAGAGTCAAAAACTGTTCAAAGAGGAATACCCTAAAACAGACCTTGGGATTGACTTTTGCTTGGCCTAAACAACTCCAAATCAGACAAAAACCATATAGCTAGTATCAGAGACCAAAGGCAAGCTTTGTACCAAGTTTTAGTACATTCTGACACATAGGTACATGGATCGCCATCCATGTTCTTTTGTCACAGACTGATACCAAACTTGCATCCTAGCTAAAGGACATCACAAGGAGTTTAGTGGTCTTTTCAAAACTGAATTTGGATATCAAAAACCTGTCCAAAAGCTCAAAACTGTCAAGTACTCTGAGTAAGTGCCAGAATTGACCTTATTTTAAATCTAGAGGTCCATTTTCAAAAATTTTGATACCATAGAACCTACTAATCATGCTGAATCTAATGGTAAAAACAAAAAGTAAATGTGGGCTCCAAACATGGATCGCGATCCATGTACCCATAATGAAAGCTTGACATGAGACTTTCCAGATCAGTAGTACATACACAAGGAAACACATCCCCAAGTCCAATTTTAGAAAAAAATCAACAAATTTGGGTAAAAAGGGAGCAAAACAAGTGACAGATGGAAAATCGTAGAGCAGATCTAGTATTGGCAAGTTGACCTATCAAACCAAGTCCAAATCCAAAAAGATTTGAGATTTAGCTTGTGGACGTAGAGTACAACAAGCTGCCAAGGATCGCGATCAATGTACCTCAACCTCAGAATTTGATGAAAATTGGTATAGAGCTTGCATATGACCGACCTTGTCTACACACAGTAAAAATATGGAGAATTTTTTTTGATAGAGGAACATGGATCGCAATCCATGTACCTCAGCATAGTGGGGGTATCTGACTTGATGATCTTGTAGACATACTTGAGTACATTTCAAATCTCAAGTTTGAGTTAAAAATACCTTCTGGAGGCCAAGATACAAGCCAAAGTTCTTGTAATCTGGTCCTGAAACTGTCTTGAGTACTGTTTTAAGTGCAGTTCACTAAAAGTGCTCTAACTTTTGATAGACAACTCCAAATTGAGTCAGGTATAGCTAGGAAGAAAGCTTGCGGGCAATAGCACACACCTAGACCAAACTTTTAGACCTGAGTTTTTTTAGGTTTCCTAAATCCAAAATTTTAGGGTACCCCAAGACTAGTTTCTAGAGACCAAAAAGTCACAAATTCTTGACTTCTGAGAGACCTTTCCAAGGGCAAAAAGGGATAAGTTGCACTAAACGAAAGTGGACTTGTAAGAGATTATCTTGAGAGACCTTTCCAAGGGCAAAAAGGGATAAGTTGCACTAAGCCAAAGTGGACTTGTAAGAGATTATCTTGAGAGATCTGAGTGAGCCTTGACCATGACAAATCATCCACCACCAGGGTTTTCTACTTCACTCACAGACATGAAAGACGCAAGAAACGCTGCAATGCCAACAACAATGGGATTGGGAGAATACATACAGGAGAGGCATCCACTGATTAACAAACCAAACCTGAGATTCATCAAAGCCAATGAATCCATGAGAGTGCTTACAAATTATTCTCATGAGGACATATATAGATTCACAAACGGGGATCCATATATCTTCTACAAGTGTGTAGAACCCTATGCTAGAGATTTGACCACTTATAAGAATCTCTATGCATTCACGTATATAGATGTCCATGGAGTGCAAGTTTTGATGGTAGATAAGTATGGAAGAGTACAAACTTGTTGATCCAATTGACTAGAACGATACACATACAAGGATACTCCGATCTCTACTTACTTTCAGCCAGAAATGATGCCAGAGTACACATTAGAGAGGATTCCACCGGGATTTTCTCCAAGACTAGAGGAGAGGACGAGAGACGTCTTTTCAAAAGACCAAAAATTGATTAGATTGGTGAATGAACCACAACAATTACGACCATATCAAGTGGCTCAATGTGTCAAGACAAAGTACAATGGATCAGGGGATCCATATGCACATGTCTCACTCTTCAAGCAAGTTTTGAGAGCTGAACAGATTGCAGATTTTCATACTCAATATGAGGGATTTGGATTGACATTAGAAGGAACGGCTTTGACTTGGTTCCAACCACTAAATAGAGATGATTTTCCCAACATAGCACAACTCTTATATGAGTTTGTAGAGGAGTTCTCAAAAAGGGGAATCAAACACACATTGTGTCCCAAATCTACGCTTTCAAAAAGAAAAAGAACGAGAAATGAAGGAAGCTTTGCTTCGCTTCAAACTACACATAGATAGATGTCTCATGAGAGAGTTACCACAAGATGAGAGATTGTCAGCTTCTCTTCATAGAGGGTTTGAGTAATGAAACTCTCAAAAAGGACCTACATTTAAAAGGATGCATGAAGTTTGATCAAGTCACTAGAGAAGCTCTATACCTAGTTGACAATTGTAAGGCCTACGGAGAGGTGGCTGAAGATACAGACAATGCGACTAGTAGTGCCTCATCTCCAAAGAGTGAATCGACACCAAAGAAGCATGTTCAAACTGCTTGGGAACCAATAATTGAACAGGTGGTTGCGGGGGTAATCCAAAGAATAAACCAAGGCTACAAACAAAACCCAATTGTACGACAACCTCAATTGAGGAGATGCAATACTTGTGGAGGGGATCACCCCACTCCATGGTGTAACACTCAACCAAAAATGCAACAAATGCTAGGGCAACAACCACCACTTTTGAATGATGGGAGAGTGATAGTCAACTACCCTTAGCCAACACATGTGCCACAACCCATTTGAAAATCAGTACTCCATGGATGCAAATACACTCATGTTCATAGACAATCAAGAGTATGGTTTGAAGAACATTATTACCAGGCAAGAACAACCATCGGCTGTATCACCACCTATGAAACAAGAAGGTCCATGCTATGAGTGTGGAGGTGATCATTGGGCGCAAAGTTGTCCAAACAAGGGTTCACAAATAGAATTATATGTGTTCTATGAACATTGTGGGATAGACCATCTACACCAACACTGTGCTAAAAATCCAAACTACAAAGGAAAAATCAACAATGAATGTTGTAGGCGTGATTCCTTCTTCAAGCGGATCTGAGGTAGAAACTGCCATTCCTTTAAATGTGATGACTTGAGCTCAAGATCACGAAGCTGCTAAAAATGCAATTGTTGAGGAGGAAGCCACATTGCATGTTCAAACAAAAATCGAGAACATATAAGTGAGAACAGGAAGAAAATCGTGGAAAGCCAAACGAGACAAAATGAAAGCAAAGAGGCTACATGAGAAAACTGCTTTGGAAACTGAACTAAATCAAACAAAAGAACAGCTTAGATGAGAGCAACAAAGCAAGAAAAACGCAAAGGGACCTAAAGAGTCAAAGACTAATTTGGGAGGTTCATTCTTGGTTGACAAAGTCTTTAAACCTTTGGATGCGATCTTGAAAGATTATGATGCTAGGTTAAAGACCAACCACACCCAGAAGGATAGATGGCTAACATACCCTCACCCGGGGTATGAAAAGGAGAGGTTGCAAATGTGCAAGAAGCTCATCCAAAAGGCCCAAGCTCTTATGGAACCGGTTCTAGATGCTCCAAAAATGGAGGTGCTAATCCGCAACAAAATCCAAGAAATGGAAAGTCAAGGTATTGTAAACAAAGACCAGGAAGAGCCAGGAGTTGAGGCACCTTTAGATATAAGGGAAGTAGCCAATACCACAGATGGGGTGGGCTCACAAGCAGTGATGCCTATTCTGGAGGTAGAAGAACCGTGGCCACAATCCTTATGGGAATCAATCAAAAACCAAAAAGATGGTAGTGCTACTTTACAGTTAGCACATATCCCTGAGATAAACATGGATCACGAATTTTCCCCAGGGGATATAAGATCTTCATATGGGGATGTTGGGTCTGTCGCATCTGAAGAGAGTAAACCACGCTCTCTACAGACTTTACCATCTTTCATAGGAGAATTTGAAACAAAATCGAAGGTTAAAATGTTACCTTCTCAGTGGAAATCCACACCAAAAATGATGGATACCAAGAGCTTGCATGAATTGATGTCTTCTCCTATACAATGCACACTTTATCTCTTAGAGCTACTAAAAATTAGACTGCACGTATGGGGCCAAATCGGCAAACACCTGGAAAAGATGGGGTTGAAAATCCCTTCACAGGACCAACTTGCGGACTAAAACATGGATGACACCTCACCTAAGAAACCACACACAAAGCCAGTACCAGTAAATAAGGTGGGTGACTACCTGTGAAGGAGAAGAAGGGAATACCACCTTACCACTTGAGTACAAAGGAGTAAAGATGGTTGCTATATTAGATAGTGGGGCAAGAATTACCATTGCAACCAAAGAAATATGGAACAAATGGGGAAAGCCTGCTCTTACAAAAACTCGAATGAAACTGCGATTAGCAGATGGATACGTGGAGAGACCAATAGGAATATTAGGACAAATCATTGTATCCTCGTGTGAAATAGAGTATGAGCATACCTTTGTTATAATGAATTTTGACAAAAGCAACAATTTTGATATCATATTGGGAAGATCATTTATGCGTTAGCTCAAAATGGTACAAGACTGGGGCTATGACTATATCTACTTGAGACACAAAGAGATCACTACAAAAATCAGTGTCGAAGATCATAGTTATAGAGATGTAGAACGAACCCTTGGGAAAGAATTAAACTCCACAACTGATTTTGAAAGCAAAGCGCATATTTGGATGTAAGGAGCTCCTGAGAGTGTAAGTCTAAGGAAGGAGGATTGTATTCTCCATCGACCTGTGGAGGACACACACTATATTCTAGAACCATTTCCAGAGGAGTGATTTGAACCCTTTGGATGGGATCAAATACTGGCCACTCTTGATGTGTGTGTGAATGAGGTGACCTTGACTAAATTTTGCGATGAAGATGGGTATGATATAACTCCTTTATTTATAATAAAGGTGTTGAAGAAGGCTAATGAGTTTTGTGAAAGTGAAAGCGGGACAGATGGCTATGTCTTGGAGCATGAGGCAAAAGTGAAAACAAAGGAAGCAGAGCAACCACAAGAATATGTCATCATTGACATACCTGAAGAATTGACAAAAAGCTGTTTCAAGGAAGCCGACTCCAAAAAAAACGCAAATGAAAGCAGATGAAGAAGCAAAGTTTCCAAGCTCATCAAATGTTTAGCAAATGCAAGATCAAAAGAAGAATATGGACAAGGAAGAAGATCGACTGTCTCTTATGATGATCAAATCTAGCATATATGGAGAAACAGGACTCAAAATCACATATTCAGTTGTGATAGATTCAGACGCGACAAAGGATATAATGTCTTATGGTATGTGGATCATGATGGGAAAGCCACCAATCACCAAGCTAGAGAAGATCGTGTACACAAGTTAAAAAATGCCGATTCCTAGCTTTGGAGTGGTAGAAGCTGTACTCAAGTTGAGTACCGGAGAGTATAAGGATACTTTCCACATAATTGACTCCTATCATATCAAAGAGAGTCTGATCTTCACAGAAAGCTGGAGGAACATCTTCTTTCAAGCACATGGAAAATCTTCAACAACAACATCAACGAAAACCTCAAAAGCACCTCAAGTCAATGCAAAAAAGGAGCAACCAAGCATAACAAAAAAAGATAAAGCTAAGGTAAACTTTGAAGTAAGTCAACCTTGCAATACGACTTTACCTTCAACGAGCCTACATCAAACTTTCAACGAAGCTTCTACATCAAGAGCCAAACCATCAACAATGCAATGGAAACCAAAGCACAAAGTTTACCAACCAAAGTTTCCACCATCACAAAAAAGCATCCAAAAGAAGCCAAAGAATATCAATCAAGTGTTGGTATCCAAAGAGCACATCAAAGTCAAAGACCCAGTTTGGATACATGAAGCACAAGTTCAACCATACCAACAAAGATGACAGGGTGGGTAGCATCAAATGAGTCAATCACTACTCAGGGCTACTTCCAAGGAAACACTAATGTTTGGGCCAAAAAGCCTAAAGTAAGAGCCTGAATCTACTCGCCTCAACCAAGGAGTTCTACAAAGAGCAAGACGAGCTATAAACGCAAGACAAACAACTCAACCAGAAGAAAGAACTACCACAAAAGGTGAAATGTGAAAAGTATGGGTGCCTAAGTCAGACCTTAGTGAAGCTACCCAACAGAAATAGATAAATGAACAGAAGATTCTAGTTAAGCTACTCGAAGCACAAGGATTTATGAAGGTAACACTCAAATATGGTTACCAAAAAGTGTAGTTCAATCTGGAACAACCAAGAGAAATCATGTGACACAAGCTTCTACCCAAAGGCAAGCAATGATAACCAACAGCCAACAAAAGCCAATTGCAACCAAGGCTGCTGTAATCTACAGATGGATACCTTGTCATCAACTACAGAATCAAGGCTTCTACAACAAAAACAATCAATTATGGATATCGAAGGCTAGTGTCCATCAAGTCATTGAGCAAAAGGAGAAAATGCAAAACACGATCACACACAGACCAAAGGCAAGGTGGGTTCCAAATCGCTCATGGAAACTCAATCACAGAAAACACAAGCATCTCGACAATCGCTTCTCATGCAAAATAAAGAAAAGGCTACATCAGTCTCTACAAGAGTTAAGGGACTTGTTTTACAAAGTAGTGACAATATACAACAAGCAAGTCAAGAGGAGCCAAAATATGTTAATCACTTGATAAAATGGTGGCATCAAAAGACCAAAACAATGGAAAAGGCCTAAATTTCCAGAACTTATGGAATTGGGTTTCTGGCCTTGAACAGGTAATTCCAAGTCGCCATTAAACATACACGGCATAAAAGTCAGAGTCAGGCAGCTAAGCCACTAAATGAGCGAGGTGTTAGTCCCAAAGCTTCATGTAATATTCTCTGTGGTCTAAGCATCTTAGTTATTCTAGGTACTGCTCAAGCTGGAAGAGCTAAGCATAATTATGTTGTGTTGCTCATGCTGATATAGGTGAGCAAAAGAGTCGAAGACATTGTAGTATAGTGGTAAGTGAAGGAGGAAGTTCAAAAGACACTCACGCACTCAGCATAGTGAGGTATGAGTGGACAAGCTTATACATTGAAAACCCTTCCTGGAAATGTGGAATCTATTGAGATGTCATTTGATGTCACATGTGCTACATTTGTTCCTTGAAGCACCCATCAAATCCATCTCTTACATTACATGCTTTTGTTTGACAAATTTCTCGTATGCATATATAGTGTCCCATAATTGGCACTTGCATTAGGCACTCTTCCTTTGTTTCTCCCCGAGCACTCACCTTGCATGACATGTACTTCAAGTCCAAATGATCAACTCCAGTAAGAGCGTATACCAAAGGTACTTTTTTCCCACCAGGTTTTTTTCCTTTGGTCATCCAGGTTTAAGACCTTAATCTAGAAACCCTCATCATCAACTTCTTGTATATATTTCTTCTACATCAACAATAAGGAAATGTATACCCAAATCAATCACCAATGACTTGGAGAAAAAATTGCAAGTCTCTATATGCTTATCGAGAGAATCTTTTATCTCCTCCAAAGTCGACAACAAAGATCCATCAAAAAATGGCAAGTCAAAGGATGGCCTACAATGACAAGCAATGACAAATTCCGCAAGAGAGTCATCCACAACAACCATACGTAGCTCACACAGTGCTTCAACATTGGCTACCTATTGTGGAAAACTCAAATTGCAGTGGACCTTGAAAGAAAATCCATCATAAAGTCCACGTCACCAAGAGAATCGGTTCTATAAGCTCAGACACATCAACATCCATCTTTATGATGGCCAAGACTGGCAAGAAAGAGAAGACTACGCAATGAGAAGAAAAGTTGTTTTGATAATCAAAAATCAAGTCATGTATCAACAACATGGCATATATGTATCACTCAAGGAAGGGGGGGGTGTCATCAACAACAGAACACTTCCCAAGCTGAAGTCCAACCTTGAAGACAAAGATTCAATGATCAATGGAAAGACGAAGAATGTCATACAAAGACAATGGACAAACAATAATAACTTCAACAAAAAAGCTCCCAACAACAAAACATAAGGAGTTCCATAGCGCTCAAGCTAGTGAAGTATGCAAGTCAATGACAAAGATAGAAACATCAAAAGAACTCTTCACGACATATATGAATCACTCAAGGAAGGGGGGAGCGTCATCAACGACAAAGCACTTCCCAAGCTGAAGTCCAACCTTGAAGACAAAGCTCAAGACCACCCTAGGACAAGAATGCACAAGGTCGTGTCAAGGGATGACATGATTTAGGAAGGGGAGAATGTTTGAGGACAAACCGAATGGGCGTTCACCTGATTGGACACGTAGCCGGACACCACATTTGTAGTTTATTATATGGCCGAGCTAGAGTAGTAATACTCTACATAAATCCTAATTCTAGAGTAGTGGATCAATTCCGTGAGTTGTAATGCTGTAATGATATTTGTAAAGGTCCATGTGAGTCGGCCACTGGCCATTTAGAATGCCCTAGGTATAAAGGTCAATAACCTTAATGTGAAAGGAGGCTTATCTTTAGAGAAGAAGAGAGAGCTTTGTGGTACGTACGCTCAAGCTACGAGCTTCTCTGACTGTAATCATCGCAACTAATGATTGGGTAATCTATTTCCAATTTGGAATGTGCATTGTGTTCCACTCTCTTTGCTCTTTCATTCTAGTGTAAGCATTGTCAGTTTTGCTGTGGTTTGCGACAACGCGTTAGTGAGCTTTACTTGCATATTTGAGTACTTAAATCACTATTTATAGTCATTTTGACCATAGGAGAGTGTTCTTAGACCATAGGGCGACTTTTTTGGACTGATCTGTTACAGTTTTCATTACCTTTTTCATGATGGATCATGATTTTGGTACCTTGTTGGATTGTGACCAGAGTTGGTAGGATAGTGCCCCTAGGTGTCCTAGATCTCCTCCTAAAGTTTTGTTGCATTTTGAGTCTATTCGAGTGCCGAAATGGCGTGATGACCTAGAGCTGTGAGAAAGGACATAGGTAGATTTCCCTGATCTTTGAGTGTTGGTTTTCTTGTAGAGTTGTTGTGTTTGCTTGTTAAGGTTCACTTCTTGAGATTGACAATCTCAAAGAGTCTGGGTGCCCATCCGAGTCACTTCCTTGAGTATTGACATTATGTTAGTACCAAAAAGCTATGTTGCAGACGTTCGCCACGGTGACCCGCTAATAGGAAATTTGAGCATTACTCAATCATTTTCTTTGAAGGTCAAGGCTCATCTATGCTTATCACAACAATACCCTTTTACTTCTATTGCGTGATGGATATAGTTTCTTAAGATTCTTTAAGATCTCTAATATACTCATCATCAGCAAATATGTTCCCAAGTAGCATCTTGACTATCAATAGGAGGTTGGATCTTCCTTCAATTACCTCAAAGGGTGCCTTTCCTATAGAAGTATACTCTACTAAGGGTAAATTTTTCCCATTGATCTCTTTGACCTACTTCCATAATGTAGTCTTTAAGTAGGTCGATGATGGTTGAATTTTCTATCTCGCTTTGGCCATCCGTTTGTGGGTGATAGGCCGAAGAAAAATTCAACTTAGTACCTAGATTCTCAAAGAGACGCTTCCAAATTTTTTTGGTTATTCTTGGCAGATACTACAGATGTTGGTAAGCCATGGTCCATATTCTTGTATCCCCATGTATAGACTTGGGTATCCCAAAGATGAAATCCATGTATATACTTTCCCATGGGGAATCTGGTATAGGCAATGGCTAAAGCAAACCAGGTTGCTTCCCTCTATCATACTTTGTCTTTTGATGTACAATTTGACAACATAGTTTGGTATTTCTGCCTTCATTGTTGGCCGATAAAAGCACATCTCTACTCCTTCAAGAGTAGCTTGAATCCCTCTGTGTCTTGCATAAGGTGGAACATGAGATTCATACATAATCTTTTCACGTAAACTATGTGTGTAATGCATAGCCTATTGCCATAGATAATATAACCATCTTGCACATTGTATGGTTCCTCTTTCTTCCCTAGTGCAATAGATGACATTACATCTTTGAAGTCTAGATTCGTAGCATACTCATCCATCATAGAGGACAATAATTGTGAGTAGCTATTGATAATACAACATTTAGTTTGCCTTTGTGAAAGTGCATTAGCCACTTGGTTGAGCCATAAGAAAATTTTGGAGGTCATTTGGAGGGCGTTCTAAGAAATTCTATTTCTCTCTCTAGAAAATCTTCTTAAAATGCCTTTGCACTTATTGAGTACGTCCAAAAGGACAACTTGATACTTTGAAAAATAAACCTAACTTTTTGACATTTTTTGAAAACAATCACCTTTTCATTAAATGTGATTGTCTTTTTCACGAGGTTGGTGCCGCTCATTGAATACGGCTTTCTACATAATTCAAATTTAAAAAATATATAAAATTGTCAGATAATGTCAAAATTTGAAGATTTGGACGCCACTAATGTGTTGGGAACGGCCAAATACCTAAAAATCGAATGTCTACTTGCCCTGTTCAGACACGTGGAGAGGGAGAAAATGCCAAAAAACCTCTAAAAGCGGGTTGTAGTAGAATGACGCACGAGGGACACTCTAATTTTTTGTGAAATGGCCTTTTCGAGCCATTTTGCTTCTTCTCCCTTTTATGGGTTTATATATATAAAGAACTATATACACTTTAAACTATATATATATATATATATATATATATATATATATATATATATATATATATATATATATATATATATATATATATATATATATATAAATAATATTATAAAGGGGTTTTAGCCGAACGACGTACGAGGGACACTTTAAATTCTTGTGAAATGGCCTCTACGCACTGTTGGGCTACTTCTCTCTTTTATGGGTTTATATAATAAGAAGTATGTGTGTGTATATATAGCCTATACAAGTGGTATAGTATTGCCCCCGCTATTTATGTCAAGTGCAACATCATTGCCTCAATAGCAAAAGAGGAATTTTCTCTCAGGAAACTCTATAGTGGTAGCCATGTGATTAGACCATTGTGCCCCTAGGATAATTAACATCTTCATGCTTGAGTGGTGAGATGACGAAGTCTTCTTTATGGACATAGCTTTGTACATGGAGCCTCAACTTTCCAATAAAGGGAGCGACTAAGGCCTCTTGTCCTTTAAAAGCTCCATCATCTTGTACCATATCTCCCATCTTGAATTCCTCAATTTTTAACAAGAAATAGAGCTTTTCATTACTTTGTTTAAAGTTTGAGTATATACAAGTGGTTTAGTATTGCCCTCACTATTTACATCAAGTGAAACATCATTGCCTCAATAGGAAAAGAGGACCTTTCTCTCATGAAACTTTATAATGGCATCCATGTGATCAAACCATTGTGCCCCTAGGATAACATCTTCATGCTTGAGTGGTGAAATGAATAATTCTTCTTTATGGACATAGCTTTACATGGAGCCTTATCTTCCCAATAAAGGGGGTGACTAAGGCCTCTTGCCCTTTAAAAGCTCCATCAGCTTGTACCACATCTCCCTCTTGAATTAATTAATTCCTAGCTTGGTAGCTGGCTCAACAAAAATGAATTTGTGAGTAGAGCAAGGGCCAAACAAAATGAAAGCATCATGCTCTCTTACTTTCCCCCCAAAAATAAGAGAGTGGTGCTCCTTTGCAATGGCCTTCATCTTTTAGAGCTTCCACCATGGCGGCTCTAGGAGGTCATTACGTTCTTTTCTCTTGGGACATGCCCGAGAAATATGGCCAACACTTGAAACACTTGTTATCTTTAGGATAATGTTCAATAGCCTTGGGAGAATTTTGTGTTGCATTGTTCTTCCTTTCCCCTTTGGCTCAGTTGATTTCGTGGCTTTCGTTATCTTGGAGCCCTTCTTACTCCCTTGTTGGAAAGGAATCCCTGAAGCAAACATAATATAATGTATGACCTCCAAAATAGTTTTAGGTCTTTGTGAGTTGACATACTCACTCATCTCCTAAGATAGGCCAACATAAAATTGTTGCTTTTGTTTTGCAAAGTCGTTCTTTTTGTAGACAGTGGCTTTGAGATGTAACTCCCAAAACATACTCACAGTGTTGGACAGACTCGTATATTCAAGCTTTTCCATTCTGTAAGGACTTTGTCTTCCGCATCACTTGCAAGGAATTGCTTTATAATAGCAATCCTCAAATCTTTCTAGGCCTTTTGGAGCTTCACCTTCACTATGTTGGCTTGCTCACCATTGCCGAGCTGACTTTTGAAAATACATAGAAATATTTGAAGATCCAAAAAAATCTTCATCTCAAGAAGCCACCTCAAATTGTTGGGGATAAAGACCAACACTTTATCAATTGCTTCAAAAGTTCCATCATAGGCAAGAAAGCTAACGTTCTTTCCTCCCTCTTTGAATTTCTTCAAATTACATGACCTCTTCCATGCCGCATAGCTCCTCCATTTACCCTTTCTCTTCTCTCTCTTGGGTGGCAAGCTGCTATCCTCTGTAGTATTGCAAGATGGTGATGATGACGAAGAGGAAGAGGAGGATCAAGGTGAAGATGGTGACCACTTTCTTAACTTCCTCTTGCTTGGATTTCTTTCTCCCTTCTTTGGAGTGGCATGTGAGGGAGTACTTGATGATTTCTTCTATTTTTGGGTGGACTAGGTGTCCACCGTGCCCACCATCTTCTTGGGGAAACATCACTTTCAAAGTGGGAGCGGTGACACTTTCATACCTCTCCTTTGAGAGTTCAAGACACACTTCTTCTTCTTAAACAGTTTGCGTGGGAGCTCCTTTTGGTATCCCCTCTTCATTACCCAAATATTTTCCTCTTTTGGAGGTCTCACTGGTAGGCCTTGTAGGAATTCTCTCTTCTTGGGTAACTTGAGAAACTTGACCTTGAAGATCTTGAATTTGGCTTTAAACCTCCGTTTGCAAAATAGGGCTTGCAATTCATTCTTGTAACTTGTTAAACAAGGTAGTTGACGACTCTGCAACCATCATCAAATGTATACCATGAGCCCAAATCTAAGTTCTCAATATTAATTACATTCTCTTGATTATGTTAGGCCATGATTGAATTTCCATGTATGTGTATGCTAGTTGTTTCCTTGACACTTCTAAAACTTTGGCTACTACTCCTCTTATCCCTTGAAAATTAGCACTCGAGTACCTATCTCCATGGTTTTAAATATTATTAATTGCAAAGAGTAGTGGAGTGTGTTTAACAATGTAAAGCTATTAGTCGGGTGACTAATAGCTCAATAATGTGGTTCAGCCATAGGCAAGTCCCGTAAGACTCCATTATTAAAACCATAGAATCTGATGGTGTCCCCCCTATCCTATAAACATGCATACCAACCAAGAAAATAAATTTCAGTCCCACTTACCCTATTGCAATGAAAAACTCCAACCTTTCATAGATTACTCAAGGACCTCTCTTCTTAAGCAAGAAAAGAGAAACCTCAGTTTTGATACCAATGTCAGATAATACTTACTTTTAGATTCAGCAAAATTTAACTATGAAATGGTAGAGTTTTCCTCAAGAGAAAGATAGCAAGGAGATTATAGGTTATGTCGGATGATTTCTTTACACAAGTGCACATAAAAAGCACTATAATCATGCATATAATTCAAAGAGAATACCCAACTAAGATGAGCACTGGATTTGCTTGGAGCCGGCGGTCCTCCTCCAAAAGGATTTGTATTATAATCCTCTCAAATGAGACACCACACACTCACACACACTTGTTTAGTTCACAAACAACAAGTGTGTGCTACCTTGGACATGAGGCCCAACCAAGCTTAGTAAACAAAAGCTAGAGTTAACTTACTAAATGAGGAAGGGTTGACCTAACCTTAGTCTTTAGATTTCCCCTTTTATTTAATAAAAACCATAAACTTACTCCTTTTATTAATTAGCTCGGGTGCAAGACCTTTGCACGCCTTATGAAGCTACATCCTACTGCTAATTTAGGACCTGCTAAATTAGGATAACTTTGATAAAAATAAAAAATTTACGTTTTGGGCTTTAAAACTTTCACCTCATGTGTGAAACCTTAGCAATGCTTTAAGGGGCTACCAAGTTGCTCCCAAAACCTGCTCAATTTAGACAATTTGTGGCAAGTTAGAATTTCACTTTAAGGCTTTCAAGACTTTATACTTGCTCTAAAAAATTATTCCAATGACTTGAACCTAACACAACTACTTTCTATTTTTAGACCGCTATGTAATTACTCTCGATCATCTCTTGTGTATTGTACCTTTGATCAAGGCTACCCGGGATACATTTATCTTTCCTTGACCTGTACCTATGACTCGGATTACTAGTTAGCAATCACCCTTGCTCTTTTATGGACTTTTCCCTTTTGGTCGTCCCAAGCCTTGATCAGTTGGTCCATCATCACTTAATCAATTTCACTTGTTCTTTTTTTTTATTTTCCCTACACTTAAGTGTCCAAATTAAATTGAAAAATACTTTTAGAGGATTAGAAATTAATATTCATGACATGATGCTTATAGTTCTCTCCTTTCAATTCCAACTTGTGGGCACATATGACTTGCCTCACATTCTCTTGGTGTTCATGTTGTTACTCTCGTCTTTTGATTGCTTAAATACAACATTCAAAGAAGTGAATGCTCTTTTTTTCACAACAACATGCATTTTTTGAATCTTTTTTCTTGCTTCATAACAACTCTTGGGATCCTTAACAAAGCTTCTTTTTGCCTCTCTTTGAGAGAAACCCATGCTCATGTTATCTAAATCACTTCACAAATCTAAATTTGAGACCTCCCCTTCTCTAATTAGAAACGATTTTTCAATGAGATTAAGACTTGTTCTTTTGTGACCATAAAAAGTCTCTGTTTTACCTCAATTCATCCCTTGATTGAGAAAGAGATAAACCTTTGACAATTCTGAATCTCTTCTTGTGATGGCGAAGTCTCTTAGGTTGAGCTAGACGAAGTAAACCTGGGCTATGATACCAAAGTAGCATAATTTGGGAGGAGCATAGTAGCTAAATAGATCTTTGTGCGAGAGAGAGAGAGAGAGAGAGAGAGAGAGAGAGAGAGAGAGAGAGAGAGAGAGAGAGAGCCTTTTTAGGGGGGAAGCCTTGCTCTCTGCAGCCTACGATTAGCCTCCTCCACAACAACAATTTGTAGTTTTTTACCCTCTTTTGCTTCTCTAACACAAAAGTTGTAGAGGTTTCCATTCCTAGTTTGGATTGAGGGCTATTTTTAGAGATTGGCTCTCTATCACGAGAAATTTAAATAATAGTGTCACTCGGGTTCCTTTTCGTACTTTGGCCACTTATAGACCTTTCCTTTAGTTCTTTATCTATTAGCTTCCTCTTAAGAAGTATCCACCACTTCACCATGAAGAGGGGTGTGTGCATGGATAATTAGGGTCCTCAAGCCATGTTCAAGTTAAGTTAGCTCACATCTCCCTTCTATTTGTGATTCCCACACACTTTTGGAGGCATATATTGCACGCTCTTAATTCATTTTGGTCCCATAAAAGACAATTGATTTTGGGGAGGATTCCATTAGCATTTCTAAAGGGTTGCATAATCTTTTTAGCACCCTAAGGTTTTGAGTTGCACCTTAAACTATGAAGGTTTCTTCACCCTTTTGGTACCCTACGGCCTTGAGACACTCCTTATAGTCATTTTCATAATCTTGGTCCTTCCACTGTTTTTATTTTGTCTCTTTAGAATGGCCGATTCTAAAGAGAGAAAATCATTTAAAGTACACCAAAATTTAATTTGGTGATAGCAATGATAGTGAAATTCTAATCTCCCTATTTCTCTCTCTTTGTTTTATAGATTGAGAGAGGAGATGTTTCAAGGGTCTTTCCTTCTCCAAGCCCCCCCTTCTCCCACATCTTTGGATCACCAACACCGCCGCTGCATCACCACTTGACAAAGATCACCTCGAGCTCCCAACCCGCAAAGGACGTTTGAGAAGGAAGTATTGGCTACCCCTTGTAAATCCTCAACACTACAAACTTCTCCTTTTTGGTAAACTTAAAACCTGCTCTTTGGAGCTTGGTGTTTCCAACTTTAAAGTACATAACCTTTCACCTAAAACTCTCTCCCTCCCTGAAAAGCGATGCTTAGCTTTAGGTTTAAAATACATCCCTCCCCCTTCAAACCCTTCACCCGTTTCTCTTCTTAACGCTCATACCAAAATGGCAAGAGAATTCAATCTTAAGTTTTTCTTCAAGAATCATCCAACTCTACCACCCTCTCCTTTCAAAATACCAAATCCCCTTCGGAAGCCGCCCTTGCAAAACCCAGCTCTCAACCAAATCTTACTCACCAACCATATTAACCTTAACCCTCTTTTAAACTCTAATTTCTTCCCACCCTCTAAAACTCCCCGTTTTGTCATTCAAGCCTTAAAAAGCCTCAAATTGGATCCTTCCATTGTCATAAAACCTGCAGACAAAAACCTAGGCTTGGCCATACTATCTTTGGATTGGTACGAAAGCAACGCCCTCACTCACCTCAATGATACCTCCACTTACGAGCCTTGCCTCTCCATCCCCTTTTCCTTTATTGCTTTCCTTCTCTCCTCCATTACCAACCAATTTTTGACGTTACCTACTTTGGATTGTAACTTCATCCTCTCACCCCTTGACAAGCAACTTAAACCTTGCCCCATTTATTTCATCCCTAAACTGCACAAACCCTCCCTTGTCTCACGGCCTATTTGCTCCTATAAAGGCTATATCTTTGAAAAAGCTTCCATTTGGCTTCACTTCCAACTCTTTCCTATCCTCCTCACCTTTAAACAAAATCTTAAAAACTCGCTCACCCTCATCCAGGACCTTAACAATCTCCCCCTCCCACCCAATACCCTACTCTTCACCTTTGATGTAGAGGCCCTCTACCCTAGTATCCCAATCAACCATGGCCTCGCGGCACTCAAAGCCTCCCTTTCCACCCATTTTGACCCTCTCAAAACCCACTTCATCCTCTCTCTTGCAGCGCTCATCTTGTCGCACCACTACATTACCTTCAAAGGTAAGTTTCGGAAACAAGTCAAAGGCACCGCTATGGGCTCCAATTTTGCCGTAGTGTATGCATGCCTCTTCTTATGCCATTTAGAAGCCTCTTCTTCCCTTTTGAATAGTCCTAACCTTCTCTACTTCAAGAGATATGTAGATGATGCCTTTGGACTATGGATTGGCTCTAAGGCCTCCCTCACCTCTTGTCTGAATGACTATGGAAAACCACTTCAAAATCACATTAAAATCTCTAGCCACATCCCTCCCAACCATGCCACCATCCTCGACATAGGATTTTTTAAAGGAACAAAGTTTGTCTCCTCAAGCCTTTTAGACTCTCACTGCCACCAAAAACCCTTAAATGCCTATAACTACATCCCATGGATCTCGTGGCACCCTACACACTTAAAAGTGGCTTTCATTTTTGCAGAACTCAAAAGATTTATCATTAGAGAAATCTCCTTGGAAGGTTTCATTGCTATCCGCAATCTCTTCTATCAATGCCTTAGGGCAAAAGGATATCCACCAGGTTTTCTTCTTTATGTGTTCCAAAAAGCCACCTATCAGAATTGCACCTCCCTCATGGAGCCCACTCTTCGACTTAAAAAACCACCCCCCATAACCTTCAAGTTACCTTTCACTCCCTCCACCTGAAGGCTATCACCATCCCTTTGTATCAGCAACCCTATCGCTTCAGCTTGCCAATACAACCCCTCACTCATGGTTCTACCTAGACCCACCATTTGTTGGACCTCTGGGCCTAACCTCCATAGCATGCTTGTACATACTTTGCACCAGCCGGGAAGACTCACATAACTCTTTGAATGGGCTACACGTTCCCCTTTTTTTGGCTTGCCACACACCTTTGACAAAAATATATATTTGAGAATTTTCGTTTTGCTTCAATACCCTACCCTTTAAAATAGGGGACTTTTTTGGTTACGCCCCTACCTTCCACTTTATCCATTATCTTGTTCACACCTACCCATTCCCCTGTTCCCCCCCTTGCGCCCCCCCCCCCCCCCCCCCCCCCCCCCCCCCCCCCCCCCCCCCCTTCCCTCAACACCACTCCTTTCTCCCTTATCTTGGAGCTCACCTTAGCCAATTAAACCCCACCATTCTCTTACCTACCTCTTTCTACACCCCTTGTGAAATCATAAGCCAACTTCACCTACCAATACACCGTTGGTATGCTAGCCCCATAAAATTTTCTTTGATCTACTAGCTCCACGAAAAATATAAAATTGGTATACTAGCTCATGAAAAAATAATATAAATGGATATTAAAAAATCCTCTTATGTTCCCCTAAATCTGGACCTTTCTTGTCACCTCTATCTCCCCACTAACTTGGGTATCAAATCATAACTCTATTGGGTACAACATGTCTACCCCAACTCTTCCACCTTGTACTTTTGTACACTACCATTAACTCACCTGTCCCTAACTCTTCCACCCTAACTCTTTCCTAGGTACACTTGTACACCACCCTAACTCTTTCCTATGTACACTTGTACACTACCATTAACTCCCTTTCCCCCCCCCAAAATCCACCTCAAGCTACCCCTATATAAATCCCCATTCATCTCCTTCACCTGTATAAGAAAACTACACCACTGATGAGCTCAATATGAGCGAAATACGTTTGGTGTCCCATCTTCTCTACATAAATCACCCCTCAACCTCCCCGTGTATCCCTACCTACTTTAAGGATATTCAACGTCCCACCGTTCCTTTTGTCTCTATATACTTGGAGTCGTTTCGCACGCTTTCTCACATTTTTATCTTACAAATTGTTTTTTTTTAATGCATAAGCGATGCACACTCCGCATAATCTCACACTCTCACTCGCCTTCCCTCGCTAAGGCGACATATACTTGAATCATCTTCAAACTCTTCTCAGTCCACCCGCCCTCCTTTTTCCTTTGTCTTCCCCCCATACTCCAAACTTCCTTCTTTCTACCAATAAGAATTGATAATCTGTGTAATTTTTTTCACGACATCCCTCCTTTTTGAAGCCTTGAGATTAAGATTCTGCATTTTATTAAAAAAAAACCCGGTCTAAACCTTACACCTAGCCCTTTTTCTACCTTAAAGAATTGACAAACGGTGCAATTATTTACACAATATCCCTCCTTTTTTGAAGCCTTGTGATTATGGTACTTCATTCTTTTTGAAGCCTTGTGATTATGGTACTTAATTTCTTTTAAAAAAAAAACCCCGTCAAATTCTGCATTTTATTAAAAAAAAACCCGGTCTAAACCTTACACCTAGCCCTTTTTCTACCTTAAAGAATTGACAAACGGTGCAATTATTTACACAATATCCCTCCTTTTTTGAAGCCTTGTGATTATGGTACTTCATTCTTTTTGAAGCCTTGTGATTATGGTACTTAATTCTTTTAAAAAAAAAACCCCGTCAAATCCCTACACTCAGCCTGTATTGCATTTTGGCCTCTCGATAACTGCAGCGTTCCCCCCCATGGCCCGTTTGGTGCTCTCGGCCTCCCCTAACGCTGGTTAATACACCTTCTGCCTAGCGAAATCTGTTGAACACTACCTCCACGCTCATTAACCCACCTTCTGCCTAACGCCATCTGCTCAGCACCTTCTCCAACTTGCTTCAACACTTGTAGGCGGGTCCTCCTCACACCCTCAGCCCCCTTCGCTCCTGCCTACCTCCGGCTCTTTTTTTTTTTTTTTTCAACCTCGCCCTCAGCCCCCTTCGCTCCTTCCTACCTCCGGCTCTGTTTTTTTCAACCTCGCCTGGTTCTTGCTCGCCTTGTAAGCCCTCAGCCCCCTTCGCTCCTGCTTACCTCCAGCTCTGCCTGTTCTCAGCCTCTCCTGGCTCATGCTCACCTTGTAAGGCTTCATTCAAAGTTAGTGGAGCACTGTTCAGCTCGCCCTCCCCGCTTGCCTTGCGTTTCTTCTGCCCCGTTGGCTTGCCACATTGCATCAAACACAGTGCAGCTCGCCCTCCCTGCTTGCTTGGCGTTCTGCTGCCCCACAGACTTGCCACATTGCATCAAGCACCCTTGGCTGGGTTCTCCACTCCCGTCATTCAATCCTCTACTCACATGCATACCCTCGGCACCCTGTTGAGGACAACGCCCACCTTGGAAGCCTGTCTACATTTAAACCTCACACACTCGATTCAACCAGTTTACCAGTGGCTGTCCACGGTACAATTTTTTGAGCGCATCCTAAACTTAAATTAGCAACACCACAGCACCTAACCCCGCCTACAGAAGTGCACCGATAATACTTACACACTAAAGACGGAGGATCACTAACAACGACACAACCCGCTTCTTCAAACCTTGGCAGAATTCTTGGCTTCGTGGGTCGACGCCCGTTTGCAACACACTTCAGAAAGCCCTCTGACAAAACTCTCCTCTCCACTTCTTACTTCGGGAATCCATTCAACAAAGTTCTCCATCGGCTATGGCAAACCTTACACTTTACATGGCTAACCTTTCACCATAACTCAAATGGATCTCTTCCCCTCTCACCTAAAAGTCACCCTACTCCATTAGAGCTTCAATTCCTCTACCTTTGCGGGAGGACTTAGCTTGATTTTGGGTAAGCTTGCATTATTTAGTTTGGTTTTTGGGTAAGCTTACATTGTAAAGTTTGGTCGGCGGCACGCAACACTTTACACCCTCTTCCACTTTGGCCCACACTTCTTAACCTAACCCACCTCATCGACAACACACTTTATCACTTACCCTACCATGGATAACCTTAATACTCTGCAATTACCACCGACAACCCTCACTTTGGATTCGGCTTCAACCGGCTTGGCGGCACCCCCCACACCCTCCCTTCCCAGTTTTGTCTCAGCCACCACGGTTCTTTTGGCGGAAACCTCGTCGACCCTTGTGCCCCTAACGTACGCACCCACCGGTAACATCGTCCCATTACCGGACAACCCACATGCTTTGAATCATTATGAGCTTATCACGGAGGAATTGGAAAAGCTCCCCGAAGATTCTTTTGACTTCTCCTCGGTGCTTGCCAAAAATGACCTAACCCACAACCGTTTTAACATAGCTTCATCCTCCACCATCGACGCACCTCTTGTTTTGGAAAAGCCAAAGGTTTCCTCTTCAATCTACCCCTCCAACAATTTGGCATCATTACCACAACTGAAGAAGCCGGCGGATTTTGAGGTGATTCTCTCCAATTCTATTTTAGAATTCAAGAAGCTACACGGTAAATTAAAAAGAACTAAAAGTTTCTTAGCGCATCTCAATGAGTTACTCTGTAACCAAAAAGCTCCCAATAGCCTTTGTATCAAACCTCCCAAGCTTACCATTGATGATTCACAAGCCCAAGCCCTTCTCAATGCCAAGCTCACTTCACTCACTTTATGTTTTCAACTTGATTCCACACAAGCTCTCATCCAAGCACAAACTCTACTCATAAAAAACCTCCAATCTTATCTTGATAGCTACCATGCACTTGTTGAAGAACGCCTCAATGATCTTAACAATAGGCTTCTCTTGATTTCCATTCCACTATTGTCAAAACATGATTGGAGCCTTAAGCTTAAAGAATGGAAAACCACCTCTCTCCACACCCTCTTCCTCTTCCTGAAATCCAAACCTAACATCTTGAATGCCCATTTAACCTCTACCAAGAAGAAGACGCCACACTTGCACGCAAAAGATCTATCAATGCATTGAAAGGAGGTCCCTTAGTCTCCCCCGGTCTCCCCAAAAACAAACTATAAAAGAACTCGTGGAGCAAGTGTGGAGGATCACTTAGGTTCAAGTAACACCAAGGGGCACTTAAAAGCAAGTAACACTAAACCGCATTTCCCCCCCTCCTCCTCCCCAAGTAAACCCTATCCCCCTCCCAAAAAAACCCTTCCATTCCACACAAAGAACCTTCAACTCCTCTTCCAAAACACCATTCCAATCCCTAGACCCCTCTACATACCCTCACCTTCTCCATTGGAGCCTCAAATATCTATAGCTCCTAAAACCATCTCAAGGCCAACAAAAGGCCCGACCAACAAACGAACTTTAGAACCTCCCCACCCAAGCATCTCCTCCCTATGTAAAAAAACCCACTGCTAACGCACTCGGGAAAAGGAAGAGGGAGGAAGGATTGGGGCGCAAGCACCCCACTACATGGGTGCATCTTTCCTTCTCCAAGCCCCCCCTCCTCCCACGTCTTTGGATCACCAACACCGCCGCTACATCACCACTTGACAAAGATCACCTCGAGCTCCCAACCCGCAAAGGACGTTTGAGAAGGAAGTATTCGCTACCCCTTGTAAATCCTCAACACTACAAACTTCTCCTTTTTGGTAAAATTAAAACCTGCTCTTTGGAGCTTGGTGTTTCCAACTTTAAAGTACATAACCTTTCACCTAAAACTCTCTCCCTCCCTAAAAAGCGATGCTTAGCTTTAGGTTTAAAATACATCCCTCCCCCTTCAAACCCTTCACCCGTTTCTCTTCTTAACGCTCGTACCAAAATGGCAAGAGAATTCAATCTTAAGTTTTTCTTCAAGAATCATCCAACTCTACCACCCTCTCCTTTCAAAATACCAAATCCCCTTCGGAAGCCGCCCTTGCAAAACCCAGCTCTCAACCAAATCTTACTCACCAACCATATTAACCTTAACCTTATTTTAAACTCTAATTTCTTCCCACCCTCTAAACCTCCCCGTTTTGTCATTCAAGCCTTAAAAAGCCTCAAATTGGATCCTTCCATTGTCATAAAACGTGCAGACAAAAACCTAGGCTTGGCCATACTATCTTTGGATTGGTACGAAAGTAACGCCCTCACTCACCTCAATGATACCTCCACTTACGAGCCTTGCCTCTCCATCCCCTTTTCCTTTATTGCTTTCCTTCTCTCCTCCATTACCAACCAATTTTTGACGTTACCTACTTTGGATCGTAACTTCATCCTCTCACCCCTTGACAGGCAACTTAAACCTTGCCCCATTTATTTCATCCCTAAACTGCACAAACCCTCCCTTGTCTCACGGCCTATTTGCTCCTATAAAGGCTATATCTTTGAAAAAGCTTCCATTTGGCTTCACTTCCAACTCTTTCCTATCCTCCTCACCTTTAAGCAAAATCTTAAAAACTCGCTCACCCTCATCCAGGACCTTAACAATCTCCCCCTCCCACCCAATACCCTACTCTTCACCTTTGATGTAGAGGCCCTCTACCCTAGTATCACAATCAACCATGGCCTCGCGGCGCTCAAAGCCTCCCTTTCCACCCATTTTGACCCTCTCAAAACCCACTTCATCCTCTCTCTTGCAGCGCTCATCTTGTCGCACCACTACATTACCTTCAAAGGTAAGTTTCGGAAACAAGTCAAAGGCACCGCTATGGGCTCCAATTTTGCCGTAGTGTATGCATGCCTCTTATTATGCCATTTAGAAGCCTCTTCTTCCCTTTTGAATAGTCCTAATCTTCTCTACTTCAAGCGATATGTAGATGATGCCTTTGGACTATGGATTTGCTCTAAGGCCTCCCTCACCTCTTGTCTGAATGACTATGGAAAACCACTTCAAGATCACATTAAAATCTCTAGCCACATCTCTCCCAACCATGCCACCATCCTCGACATAGGATCTTTTAAAGGAACAAAGTTTGCCTCCTCAAGCCTTTTAGACTCTCACTGCCACCAAAAACCCTTAAATGCCTATAACTACATCCCATGCATCTCGTGGCACCCTACACACTTAAAAGTGGCTTTTATTTTTGCATAACTCAAAAGATTTATCATTAGAGAAAGCTCCTTGGAAGGTTTCATTGCTATCCGCAATCTCTTCTATCAACGCCTTAGGGCAAAAGGATATTCACCAGGTTTTCTTCTTTATGTGTTCCAAAAAGCCACCTATCAGAATCGCACCTCCCTCATGGAGCCCACTCTTCGACTTAAAAAACCACCCCCCATAACCTTCAAGTTACCTTTCACTGTCTCCACCAGAAGGCTATCACCATCCCTGTGTATCAGCAACCCTATCGCTTCAGCTTGCCAATACAACCCCTCACTCATGGTTCTACCTAGACCCACCATTTGTTGGACCTCTGGGCCTAACCTCCATAGCATGCTTGTACATACTTTGCACCAGCCGGGAAGACTCACATAACTCTTTGAATGGGCTACACGTTCCCCTTTTTTTGGCTTGCCACACACCTTTGACTAAAATATATATTTGAAAATTTCCGTTTTGCTTCAATACCCTACCCTTTAAAATAGGGGAATTTTTTGGTTATGCCCCTCCCTTCCACTTTATCCCTTATCTTGTTCACACCTATCCATGTTTCCCCCCTCGAGCGCGCTTTCAAAATTTTCTTTGATCTACTAGCTCCACGAAAAATATAAAAATTGGTATACTAGCTCATGAAAAAATAATATAAATGGATATTAAAAAATCCTCTTATGTTCCCCTAAATCTGGACCTTTCTTTTCACCCTCTATCTCCTCACTAACTTGTGTATCAAATCACCATCATCTCCAAAAACATAACTCTATTGGGTACAACATGTCTACCCCAACTCTTCCACCTTGTACTTTTGTACACTACCATTAACTCACCTGTCCCTAACTCTTCCACCCTAACTCTTTCCTATGTACACTTGTACACTACCATTAACTTCCTTTTTCCCCCCCCCAAAATCCACCTCAAGCTACCCCTATATAAATCCCCATTCACCTCCTTCACCTGTATAAGAAAACTCACACCACTGATGAGCTCAATATGAGCGAAACGCGTTTGGTGTCCCATCTTCTCTACCTAAATCACCCCTCAACCTCCCCGTGTATCCCTACCTACTTTAAGGATATTCAACGTCCCACCGTTCCTTTTGTCTCTCTATACTTGAAGTCGTTTCGCACGCTTTCTTACATTTTTATCTTACAAGTCCCGTAAGACTCCATTATTAAAACCATAGAATCTGATGGTGTCCCCCCTATCCTATAAACATGCATACCAACCAAGATAATAAATTCCAGTCCCACTTACCCTATTGCAATGAAAAACTCCAACCTTTCATAGATTACTCAAGGACCTCTCTTCTTAAGCAAGAAAAGAGAAACCTCAGTTTTGATACCAATGTCAGAGATCTAATACTTACTTTTAGATGCAGCAGAATTTAACTATGAAATGGTAGAGTTTTTCTCAAGAGAAAGATAGCAAGGAGATTATAGGTTATGTCAGATGATTTCTTTACACAAATGCACATAAAAAGCACTATAATCATGCACATAATTCAAAGAGAATACTTAACTAAGATGAGGACTGGATTTGCTTGGAGCCGGCGGTCCCCCTCCAAAAGGATTTGTATTATAATCCTCTCAAATGAGACACCACACACTCATACACACTTGTTGAGTTCACACACAACAAGTGTGTGCTACCTTGGACATGTGGCCCAACCAAGCTTAGTAAACAAAAACTAGAGTTAACTTACTAAATGAGGAAGGGTTGACCTAACCTTAGTCTTTAGATTTCCCCTTTTACTTAATAAAAACCATAAACTTACTCCTTTTATTAATTAGCTCGGGTGCAAGACCTTTGCACGCCTTATGAAGCTACATCCTACTGCTAATTTAGGACCTGCTAAATTAGGATAACTTTGATAAAAATAAAAAATTTACGTTTTGGGCTTTAAAACTTTCACCTCATGTGTGAAACCCCGGGGGATTCACCATGGAAAACTTATCGCACCACGTAAGTGCAGGGGAGGGGTTTTTTTTTTACAAGTTACATAAGCATATAAGTTAGGGGCAGGCCCCCAATAATTTATCTCCCAAGCTTAAAAATAAGGAAGGGGAGTATCATATTTATGTGTGTGGGGGGGGGGGCAACCTGACCGGATGGATTACTT
Organism: Adiantum capillus-veneris; assembly: GCF_014529385.1. Taxonomy (NCBI): domain Eukaryota; kingdom Viridiplantae; phylum Streptophyta; class Polypodiopsida; order Polypodiales; family Pteridaceae; genus Adiantum; species Adiantum capillus-veneris. The sequence goes on from NC_140957.1 coordinate 8,217,302, forward strand.
ATAAAAACGATTGGTCACCGATGTGAACTAGAATTTGGATGAATTTAGGGGACGATTTTTATCAGGTCACACATCAAATTTTGCATCAAGCCGATCATAGAATAGGGCTGATTTGGAGCAAGTCAAGGGTTGATTTACACCAGCTTTGGATGGGTTAGAATTGGATGAGTAGCCAGAGTGCAGTCTGATCGAGGACATAGTTTGAAAGTCAAACTAAGACACATTGAGGGTACATCTAGCTATCAACATAAGTGGTTCCTTAGTACATTGCCAATCACTATGCTACACACTCTTTAACTAGTTTTACCCAGTTAGATCATGTGAGACCTATAATTTATATGTAAGATAGGGGTATGATAGTTTTCTTCATTAATTGTCGTATAAGCGTAGAAAGGAGGGTCATACTCAATAATATGAGTTGTATATACGGGTTTTATCAAAGTTGTCCGCTTGTAGGTGGCATCTTGTTTTGTACATAGAGTGAATCCCCCGAGGTGTGAAACCTTAGCACAATGCTTTAAGGGGCTACCAAGTTGCTCCCAAAACCTGCTCAATTTAGACAATTTGTGGCAAGTTAGAATTTCACTTTAAGGCTTTCAAGACTTTATACTTGCCCTAAAAAATTATTCCAATGACTTGAATCTAACACAACTACTTTCTATTTTTAGACCGCTATGTAATTGCTCTCGATCATCTCTTGTGTCTTGTACCTTTGATCAAGGCTATCCGGGATATATTTATCTTTCCTTGACCTGTACCTATGACTCAGATTACTAGTTAGCAATCACCCTTGCTCTTTTATGGACTTTTCCCTTTCGGTCGTCCCAAGCCTTGATCAGTTGATCCATCATCACTTAATCAATTTCACTTGTACTTTTTTTTATTTTCCCTACACTTAAGTGTCCAAATTAAATTGAAAAATACTTTTAGAGGATTAGAAATTAATATTCATGACATGATGCTTATAGTTCTCTCCTTTCAATTCCAACTTGTGGGCACATATGATTTGCCTCACATTCTCTTGGTGTTCATGTTGTTACTCTCGTCTTTTGATTGCTTAAATACAACATTCAAAGAGGTGAATGCTCTTTTTTTCACGACAACATGCATTTTTTGAATCTTTTTTCTTGCTTCATAACAACTCTTGGGATCCTTAACAAAGCTTCTTTTTGCCTCTCTTTGAGAGAAACCCATGCTCATGTTATCTAAATCACTTCACAAATCTAAATTTGAGACCTCCCCTTCTCTAATTAGAAACGCTTTTTCAATGAGATTAAGACTTGTTCTTTTGTGACCATAAAAAGTCTCTGTTTTACCTCAATTCATCCCTTGATTGAGAAAGAGATAAACCTTTGACAATTCTGAATCTCTTCTTGTGATGGCGGAGTCTCTTAGGTTGAGCTAGACGAAGTAAACCTGGGATATGATACCAAAGTAGCATAATTTGGGAGGAGCATAGTAGCTAAATAGATCTTTGTGCGCGAGAGAGAGAGAGAGAGAGAGAGAGAGAGAGAGAGAGCCTTTTGAGGGGGGAAGCCTTGCTCTCTGCAGCCTGCGATTAGCCTCCTCCGCAACAACAATTTGTAGTTTTTTACCCTCTTTCGCTTTTCTAACACAAAAGTTGTAGAGGTTTCCATTCCTAGTTTGGATTGAGGGCTATTTTTAGAGATTGGCTCTCTATCATGAGAAATTTAAATAATAGTGTCACTCGGGTTCCTTTTCGTACTTTGGCCACTGATAGACCTTTCCTTTAGTTCTTTATCTATTACTTTCCTCTTAAGAAGTATCCACCACTTCACCATGAAGAGGGGTGTGTGCATGGATAATTAGGGTCCTCAAGCCATGTTCAAGTTAAGTTAGCTCACATCTCCCTTCTAGTTGTGATTCCCACACACTTTTGGAGGCATATATTGCACGCTCTTAATTCATTTTGGTCCCATAAAAGACAATTGATTTTGGGGAGGATTCCATTAGCATTTCTAAAGGGTTGCATAATCTTTTTAGCACCCTAAGGTTCTGAGTTGCACCTTAAACTATGAAGGTTTCTTCACCCTTTTGGTACCCTACGGCCTTGAGACACTCCTTATAGTCATTTTCGTAATCTTGGTCCTTCCACTGTTTTTATTTTGTCTCTTTAGAATGGCCGATTCTAAAGAGAGAAAATCGTTTAAAGTACACCAAAATTTAATTTGGTGATAGCGATGATAGTGAAATTCTAATCTCCCTATTTCTCTCTCTTTGTTTTATAGATTGAGAGAGGAGATGTTTCAAGGGTCTTCCGCGATGGACATATTGAGATATCTTTCTTTGAATCATAAGTCTTTTTGCTGCTGGTGCTCTCTCTCTCTCTCTCTCTCTCTCTCTCTCTCTCTCTCTCTCTCTCTCTCTCTCTCACTCAGACGGCACACATGTTACTTTGAATCATAAGTCTTATTTGCTACTGGTGCTCTCTCTCTCTCTCTCTCTCTCTCTCTCTCTCTCTCTCTCTCTCACACACACACACACACACACACACACACACACACACACACACACACACACACACACACACGCATGTTACTTGTGTCAAGGTCTGTCTAAAGATCTTTACAAAATCCATTCTTCAACGTTTGAACCACAATCAAGCTTTTAAAGGCTCTAGGTGCTTGCTCACTTCATCTCATGGTGAGAGCACGAAGTTCATTTCAATGATTGCAGCTCGCCACCTTTGTTGCAACAACGAGAGCACCCCTTGCAGTATATGGCTTGGTGTGGTTTTTGCTCTCTAAAGTGGCTACAACAAGAGCACACCACATATAAACCAACATAATATGACGGAAGGGGGAACCCTTTACACGTGTCAAAATTTACGACATGAAGGCTAAACTCAAAAACTTAGAGAAGCCCCTGTGCACGCGATAGAGAGAGAGAGAGAGAGAGAGAGAGAGAGAGAGAGAGAGAGAGAGAGAGAGAGCCTCTGAAGGAGGCCGGGGCTATACTAGTGGATATCTATAGGGGGTGATAGCAAAATATCACTCTTAGGTTGGGTGAGACAAAGAATTTTATTTGCCTCCTTTTTGTTTGCTCACAAGGGACGGAGGCACATTACATATGAAAATGATGTATTATATAGATAATGGCAGTCAATGAGAGGTAGTGTAACAAAAAGTACCGCACTCAACTAATGGCTGCAAATTTGTTTGCTTTGCAATGGCCGCATTTTGCACCGCAAAGCGTGTGGCATATGCTCATTTCCGGTGTTTTTGTGGGCCTGGTGGGTCTGAAACATTGCTCGAGAAAACTTTTTCCCGAAAGCTTGGCAAACACCTAGAGGAAAATAAATTTCTCTATTTTTGTAAGTTTCTCACCTTCAAATTTGAAATTTGACCAATCCTGGTGCAGGCCTAGGCTTCATCCTGCAAATTGGAAGTTGGGACAAAGTATAAACAACAGTTCAAGGGCGGCATTCGCATCGCGATTCGCCTCCGCTTTGGACGCTTGTCCCGAATGAGAGAGAGAGAGGTGCGAGATTAAACTCGGACGTTGGCATGGGCATGGGCGGGGTACGTCGCTTGCTTAATTATCAAACTAGCTAGGACTAGCTGGGCGGGGCGGACTCGCAGAGCAGAGAAGGCAGCGCGGATAACGTCCTGTGAATTGGTCAGCGATGGAAGTGCGCAATGCCGAATTTCCATCAACTGGCGAGTGAAAAATGGATAGAGATGATGAATCAATGGCAATCAGTGCAGCAGCTTGGTGCCCACAAGGATATCGACGCAAGCTACTCAGTCACTTAAGCATGGAAAATCCCCAATGCCATGTATCCCATGCCGAATTCTGATATGCAGGCTAGACGTCACTCCCAAGTACATGGTACCCTTGCTTGCTCCATCAATGGCCTCATCCTTGCCGGCCAGGAAAATAGCAGAAAGTGGTTGGCATCTGGGATAATTGCTGTTGTATTTATGGGCATTATTGCCATGCTTCTTGTTATTGCTGGAGTTGCTTTTGCAATGTACTGCTTCTTCTCACCCAACCTGAAGCCCAAGCTGGTGAAGAGAATCTGTGCAGAAGGACCTAGTTTGGATGATTGCCCTCTTTCGAAGGTTGGGGACTCTGGTGGTGGTGGCAATGGAACCAGCCAGTCCACCAACGTTGAGATTTCAATACAAGAAACTCCTCTTGTTGTCGAGAGTCTTCACTTCTCCATTCAGCTAATGAGGGATGCAACTGATGATTTCAATGAAACAAACATCCTAGTGGAGGATATTTCTGGCACGGTTTACAGGGGTGAACTGTGCAATGGCACAAAGATTGCCGTACAAAGATTGCCAGTAATTGTGTCGGGTAAAGAAGAGATGGAAGGATTTCAAGCCAGAATCTCAATCTTAGCAAAAGCGAGACATACACAACTAGTCACACTTCTGGGGTATTGTATAGAAGAAGGCAGTGATGTACTCTTGGTATATGAGGATATTGAATCTTCAAGCACTCTAAGTCATCACTTAGCTGCTTGGAGGGAGCTTGGTTCAACAGCTCCTTTAAGTTGGAGCGCACGCCTTAGTATAGCCCTGGATGTGGCAAGAGGCTTGGAGTTCTTGCATGGGTTGAGTTCAGCCCAGCATAGTTTTGTTCATGGATATCTCAAAGCCTCCAATGTTTTCCTGACTTCTTACGAGCACAGAGCCAAAGTTTCTGATTATGGCTTGCTGGTTTTGACGGGTGACATCTCTGCAAAGACAAGATTGGCGGCAGTGGACACACAGGATTATTTACCCCCTGAGTATTATGATGGTATTGTTCTTCTTAACACAAAATTCTCCAGGAAGAGTATTATCTTGAATTGCAAAATGTTAGTGAGGGCTTTTGCATGGCCCTACAATAAACTGACTTCAATATCTGTGTTCATGTCATGTTTGGCAGCTGGTGGAATTAGCTTAACAAAGAAGACTGACATCTTCAGCTTTGGGTTGATGCTTGTGGAACTCATGATGGGGTCCAAGGCTTTTGACAATGCTCATGCACTGCAAGCTCAAAAGAACTGGGCAACAATATTCAAGACAGTTTTGATTGATGACGATGATAAGTTTTTGCAGTTTCAAAGAAAATATTTAGATACAGCAATGGTGTTAGTAGGTAGTGAGAGCATCAGGGCTGTTGCAAAACTAGCCTTGAGCTGTGTTGAGAGCAACGCTGCTGATAGGCCAGACACGAGCGACGTGATTAATACTCTTTCTTTCTTACTGGCAATCGAGGGACAAAGCGAAGACCCTGATGTGGACTTGAGTCTTTCAGAGGCTTTGAAGAAGTGGCAAGAATTGGAGGAGTCTTCCATGAGTTCAGAAACTTTCCAAGCTGCAGCCCTGAGGTCACCTCCTCAAAATTGATCACCGCAGAATGTGAAAGTTCAAAAGAGCTGGAATCACCCCACCTGGCCCTGCAATCTAAAGAGTGCCAAACAAGTTAGTCTACAAATTATAAGGAGCGGATTCCCTGTCCAATGCGATATATGTTGATAATTGACTATGTCGAGAGAGAGAGAGAGAGAGAGAGAGGGGGGGGGGGGGGAGAGAGAGAGAGAGGGGGGGGGGGGGCGACTGAAGTGGCTTTGTTCAGCTTTGCCCAACACGATATTGAAAGAGGTGCATCTTTAGATCTGCAGACTGCAGTACAAGGGCGCTCACTGGTTTCGAAGATCATGGATTTTGAAGGGACTTACATATTCTGGTGAGAAGAAATATCTACGGACATATAATGAGATGCATCACTTAAGGTCTTTCTTTGGAGCAGATGCATGCAGCATGACACTTTCAAATAATCAATTAATTACATGTAAAAGTTCACTTTCTCTGTGAACATATATCATGCTAGTGATGTGGCAGGATGGTTGTTGCAAGCCATTCTAACAAACTAAATCTTCTATCCCTTGTCAATGATTGCCACTCTAATTTTATTACTGGTATTGTTTTCATCAAAAAGGTCAAGGTCCTACCTTTAATTTGGCACCTAGCAGAAAATTTTTCGTTCCCAACAATTGAGTTCTTTCACCCTCCCAACATTTGTTTAATCAAAATCCCTCTGATTGAATTGGCGGGAGAGGAACTCACAGGTTGTAGAACCTCTATAAGCAGCCTGCAATGGGCTTTGCAAAAGCTACTGCTGCAGGTTGACAAGGTCAAGGCCTTCACAAGCCTGAATGGACATCATGTGCCCATAGTCATGTTCGCTCGTAGACATTCACTCCAATTGAACGATCTGATCGACAGAGCTCCATGTGCGCACTATGTCTATCCTACATCAACATTAAAAGCTGCACCCTGTCTTACAAAGCTTGGATGGCACTGTCCTCCGTCAAAGCTGCCCTTCCAATGCAGTGGCACATGAAGTTCCCAATGTTGATGTGGGGACTTGTAGTTGCATCACACTTGTCTATTTTTGTATGTTTATGTGTCAGTTGCTGAATCTGTTCCAACTGATGAGGAGGCGGTCATTGATTGCTGTTGACGTTGTCATTATCATGTGGGCAATACAATTTGCCATTATAGATGCTGACGTGGCAAAAATCAAACGGCCAACCACCATATTCCGTTGGGTCGTGCATGTCATATGCTCGGGGAGATCACTATGTATAAATTGTGTATATCACGTGCGTTCAGGGACTATTCCTAAAACTCCTTATCTGTGAATTTTTTACAAATAAAATACACCCTTTTCTATTCAATCTGTAATCTTTTTTCCAATTCCATTTTACGACACCCCTTTTGAGAAGAAATAAAATTTAATAACCCCTTTTGCTTCACTCACGTGATAGTCACATAATTATTAAGTGAATAACCCCCCCCCCCCCGGCGGAGATGGAGGGTGCATATCCTCTACCCTCCGACCCCCGACCTTGGGAGTAATGAGATATCTTTGTCTCTCCCTTAATTGCATTATTGGTTTGTGTGGTTGTTTCGATGCTTTTGGTGAAGGTGTTTTCAATGGTACATCATGTCTTGGAGAACTAGAGATGTAGAACATGTAGTTGAGGTAGAGGTTTAGGGCCCAATGAATGGTGTTGAGATTGCATTATTGGTTTGTGTGGTTGTTTCGATGCTTTTGGTGAAGGTGTTTTCAATGGTACATCATGTCTTGGAGAACTAGAGATGTAGAACATGTAGTTGAGGTAGAGGTTTAGGGCCCAATGAATGGTGTTGAGATTGGATAGTAACAAATTCATGGGCAGAGATTAGGCTCGAGAGATTAGGGCTCAGAAAGGTATGTGTACATGGCTTGCAGTACAAGTAATGAAAAAGGCACGTGTGGCATCAGGATTGAGTTGTTGTATCTATTCAAGATGCCAACGACACCAATGCGAGATGTGAACAATTCCATCCCCGCATCCTACAGGCGAGCCACCTCAAGTTTTCCCTCGCCACTAGCTCCCCTTCTCCATTTGCCCCCCTCCACCAGCTCTCCCAACGAGCCATGTGATACACTCTTCGCATGTCCAATCCATCAAATCTTTTGTGTCGCATATTTAAGTTTTGCTTTAATGTATGCTTCTTATGGGGTGGCTACAACAAAAAATTTGTGGTTTGCTTCTCAAATCAATTATCTCGTTGCCCATCTCACTATCCTATTTGTAATGGAGGGCTATTGCCTCCAAGTAGGACCAAAGGTTTCTTGGTCTTGGGTTTGATTTGTTGCTTAAGGGCTCTTGGAGACAAAGTTTTTTGTAATGCTTTTTTTACCTATCCCCCTATTCACTCTGGTTGTTTGTTTGCAAAAATTGCACACAAATTCAAAGTGTCAACCAATTACAAGACACAATCACCATATATATATATATATATATATATATATATATATATATATAGAAATAATGTATTGTCCTTCTCGACTATCTCTCGTCTTTGCTTTTTATTCTTGGAACTTTTGGATTCAAAATGGCAGGCCTAGTGATTGTATCACTTGTTACCGTTACTCGAGAGATTTTTCATGGAGTGATGCCTTAGGTGCTTTCACACTTATTTAAACAATGTATTGACAACCTCTTTCTTGTTAAGTACACTATAAAGCAAATGATACTTGACATGATTATGATTAAACTTCTGATATCTTTGCTATGCTTTTTGGTGTAAATTGTTCATAGTTTGTTTGCAAACGGGTAGTCCATGGTTATTTCCACTACTAGGCATTATAAAGAACTAGTATGTAGTCCATCCTCCAGTTGTGGCTAGAAAGAAAAGAGGAGAGAGAGAGAGAGAGAGAGAGAGAGAGAGAGAGAGAGAATTCAACCCACTGAATGCCACCAACTGTTGCTTGCACAATGCCTACCTAGCCCGTGTCAAAGTTTCTCTATGCAACACTTAGGCAATGCCAATGCCACATAGCATTTTGGTCAGGCACCTCTGATGGAGCTCAATGTGAGGCAAACAAAGGAGAGAGGGGCATACTCCAAGTACTTCCCGTCAAGTTGAGCGTAGCCTTTATTTGTTTGTAGGTGGTAGGAAGACATGCATGGATCATATCAAACAAAAGTAGGGTGATGGATTCCTATAGGATCCATCAATGTCAATCTAGAGCTTACATGGCTAGCTCTTTCAACATGAGCATATTGTGTGTGTGTGTGTGTGTGTGTGTGTGTGTGTGTGTGTGTGTGTGTGTGTGTGTGTGTGTGTGTGTGTGTGTGTGTGTGTGTGTGTGTGTGTGTGTGTGTGTGTGTGTGTGAGAGAGAGAGAGAGAGAGAGAGAGAGTTAGCGGATCATTGCGATGGGGATGTTTATAGCACAAATATGACACTAATTCCATACTGAGGGAAGCGATCACGATGGGGCATGAAGACGCGTTGGACTTGTCGGACACAATGGAGTTACTATTGTAAAAGACGCATTTACGATTAATCATTAAATCATCACTAATGGTCTACTACAAGCGTACGCTCAACTCAAAATGTTGAGAAAACTTGGGAGACTATAGGTAGGGACTAATAGAACTTATCAAGACCTTGACACTCCATTTTTGAGAGGTACATAAATTCCAATTTATCATTTTGCAAGTCATTAAAGTAAGAACAGATTGGTCTTAGGAATAGTCTTCTATAAACAAATTAGCATTATTACTTGAAAATATCATCAAAATAGTGGATTTAAGTTTACTCTTCGTCCAAACTAACAATGAATATACCCAATTGAAACAACAAGAGAAGAGAAACACAACACGATAGTCAGAACTTGATTTGAATAACTAGAAAAGAACTTATGATGATTTCAAAGTTGCTCTGTGTAGTATCAGCTCTTTTCGTGCAATGCTTATCCAAAAAAAAATCACTTTCTCATTTAATTTAATCTTTACACTGAGGGTTTTAAAAAAACGGCCTTAAGATTAGTTCCCATGGATTATATATTTACACTGTTGAGAGAAGAATTCAAAAATTACAACTCTAGATGAGGGCTTCTGCAATTTAATATCTCTACACAAATTTAGCTTTACAAAAAATTCAAGCTATAAGAAATTTCCACATCACTATCTGCAACACTCCCCCCTTCTAAACAATTGCTACCCTCGACGTCATTTAATTGTGGTATTGGGTTTCATCGAGCTCGTTAATTGCAAACTCATACTTTGCAGATCTGGCCTTGGCTTTGCCTCTATGGGCTATATGCAATGGGTTTGAGACAAGTACATTTTGGCAAGCTACATTTCTTGCTTGTAGATCCTTTGTCAGGGGGTTGAAAATGGAAGAATCAATTTCAAAAAAGCCAGGGATAAAACTATCTTAGAAGGCCTTCATATAGTGTCTTGGTAGAGCCATGAGCCTTTTTGCAAAGAGCCCTATGATGATATTTTTGGAAGGGTTATTTGCTAGGTCGCAATATATTCCTTTTCTACCTTTGATGAAATTTTTCCATGGGTGGCGTGCTCCTTGTACATCATGAGAAAGTATACTTACAGTGATTATCATTTTAGCTATCTTACAAAGCATTTGGCAGCTTGAATTTGGTACATCTTGCAACATGTCGAGTGTAGCTCTTAATGTTAGTAGCATGTAATGCATGCGTGGTTGGGCTTGCCAGTACAAGATAGTTGAGAACATATTTTCTCTTTTCCTTGCATATTGCAAAAAGTAACCTAAGCTCTTGTTCTAGATAGAAAGCAATAGGTTGGGTCAAGCCTGATATGATGCGGTGTGGTGCTGCCTTGTATTGTGCTTCATCCCTTGGTCTTTTTTAAAACCATTTCTTTGCCATAGAGGTTGGTTATTCAAAATCATTTGACCCTCCTTTGCTATGATGGCAACACCTTCGTATGTACCCTAACGGTTTGGCTCAAGGGTTGGAAGAATATTCTTTTTCCACAGGTACACTCATGCTTGAGTAGAGGCAATGGGAGCATTTCATGCTTGATGTTCTTCACTTTTCTCCTCAGGATTAATGAGTTGAAGGCCTGTTGAGGATAATACTTTCAACTCCCATTCCATATGATGGTTGACATACCCTTTTGGCATATCCCTGATCCATTTTGCTAGGTCTTTTTACGGATCTACTAGTGTGCCTTCAAATTCAAATTCAAGTGGTTCAACTACATCAACACACTTTGAGCAGCTTCAATCTGAGTGGCAAGTAAATCTAGGTGTTTTGGAGGTACAAATTACGTAATTGATGTATTTTTTCTCGCCTCTTGTACGTCCTTTAAGAGCATATCTTTCGCATGTAGCTGATCATCTCTTTCTTGCAAATCTTTCTAGTGTTGTGTTGCTTGGAGCTCGATATCTTCTTTTTGAGATTTTCTCTTGCAGCTGTTTTTTATCTTCATCTCATTCTAGGAGTTTGTGGCCATGATGCCACTTACAAGCATCTGTCTTTGCATTTTCTCCTCCTCAAGCTCCTTTGTAAGCTTCGCAATCTCCTCATCGCATTGAGATCTTGGACGTATTGCTAAAGATGATTATTTTATTTTATTCATTAGTAGTGTAGTTAGAGTAGATTTGACTGACGTATAAGAAGCTATCAAATTTCGTAGGCTTTTTGCCACTCTTCATTTTTCTCGTAAAGACTCTGCACCTCCACCTTTGACATTGATGCTTTCTATGTTGGCATAAGCGTCTTAGAGATCCTTTTTAACTGCTCTTTTCCTTCTTGCCATCTGCCCCCTCGCATCTAAAGCTCAAGTTAGCTTGGTCATTTAGTGCTTGTCTCTACCACCTTGTGTTTGTAGCCAATAGCTCTCTTTTCCTTGTGCTAATGACATTTGATGGCAAAAAAATTGATACTCCAACTTCTCCATTGTTTCTTGCAGGTCAATTTTCTTCACCGTCTTGAGTTCTTTTTCAAACAGTCTTCTTTCTAATTCATCTCATTCTTCTTAGGTGATGACTGGGTAGTGCCTTCCTTTGATTTTAGAGTGCCCTCCTGCAGGTTTGATTGTATCAATTCTTCTTGATTTTGTGGGCCTCTCTATGCACTCTCTTGGTCATTATGTGGCCTTCTTCTTCAGAGTTGTGCCTTCAAGCATGGAAGTTTGTTTAGGTATAGCCACACCAACTTGGCAATCTTCTTCTACTCTTGCAAACCGGTCAGATATGATATGGCTATTGTTCCCCTAGCATTCTTGCAGAACTCCTTCTTGATTTTTATGGACAACAATAGCTGTAGTGTCTACATTTGTTTCTTGAGTAGTTGCTACTTGCTCTAGAGCATCTTGTTCCATTGTTGGGTCCACATGTGGGCTCTTTATAGATTGCTCTATAGAGTGTGGAGTAGTTGCCTTTTGATAAGATAAGTGGTTAGGGTGGATGGGTATTAGTAGCATTCATTGGATGATTAGCGTAATGGAGTTAGTCACAAACTAATCAAAGAAATTGACTAAATGTGTATGCAATAGTAGGACAACAATGTATTAATTAGAATGTTCACGATATAAATAATGCTTTTATAGCCAAAAGCTAGGGCGCTAAAGGATAGAGATCATGGACGTTTTTAAATGAAGTCTTTGTGGACTTCATTTAATGGGGTCTTCATGGGTCATGGATGTATGCATGCATGTATTCCTCATACATTATGTGTCATATGAAAGAGATAGTTCCCATGAGGAGGTTTACCCTAACAAGCTCTCCCTGAAACTTAATCATGGTACTCTTTAGTGATTCATCTAGGGTTTGTGATGGTCCACTGATACATCATAGGAGGTTCAACATGATACATCTCTCTATGGTTCACAAGGTGGCCATTAATCATGCCTAGGTTTGATTATAGAGTACATCATAATCATAAGGGGTAAAGACCATGTGTCATAGTTTTGTTCTTCATGCTTGATTCCTTTTCGTGTTCTTCATCTTCATGAGATTCTTGTCCTTCATGTTCGTGTGCGGATGCATGAATGGTGTCATCTCATATCATAGTATGATCATATTCATGTTTATTTGATGCAAAAAATGTACAATGAAAACTTGCTTGATGCAACTCGAGGGTTTTAGCAAATAGAGAGACTCTCCCTATGGCAATGTCTATGCCCGATTGATTTACAAAGGGTGCAAATGCAAGAAATGCAAAATAAATCAAGCCTTCTAGTGCCTAGGATCCCCCTTGAATTTGATTATTCAGTGCGACCTTGGGAATCAAGGCCTTCAGGTCCATGCTTGCTTAGGCAAGGATTGAAGATTGAGGTGTGTCAAAAGTTGACTTGTGGGAACCCGGGCTTAATCAAAAGATATTAATTAATTTTAAAAAGCAAAAGTTTTCAAGTCTATGGGGTCATGACGAAACCTGAGATCAATGTAGTCGGTGAAGATGGCGAAGCTTCCTGGTGCACTACTGTCAAGATTGCAACAGACAAGAAGTTGGAGAATGTGATGTCATCACCTATGCCTCGTCAACACTGTGATGTGTTGTGAGTGTTGTAGCAAGGAGGCATTGATAGGATTGTTGTGCAGTTGGAAAGGCAACGGGAGCTTCATAGTGAGGGTCTACAGAGCGAGGGAAAGGGTTGGCGATGATGGCGAGGGTTGTATAGGGCCATGGGGTGGCTTTAGCAAGGCGATGCAGTCGGTTGATGATGTGGCATATTTTTGTGATGGACAGCTTTGTAGGCAGGGTGAGAATAGGTGAGCTCATACAAGCATAGTAGCCTGCGAGGTCATGCAAATGATGAGACGATGAGTTGGTGCTGAAATGGGATGGGAGAAAAGCAATCGACATCGATGCTCAACTAGGCTTATGTGAGGTGTCGAGGGATTTTGCATTAAGAAATTGAGAGTGAGCGTACAAAGTGGATGGAGCAAATTGTGGACAAGCAAAAAGCAGGCAACAAGCTGGTTTGCAGGATTGGTAATGGGAGTTGAAGTAAAGTAGAGAGTCGAGTGTGAGGACAAAAGTACCACTGGTAGGTAATAGGTGTCGTGTAGCCTTAGGCGATGAAGCTTCAACTTGCCATAACTGGAAAATATTGACCTTTAAAAGTAGGTGTTTTAAATGAAGTGAAGGCTCTCCTTGTACCTCCATCACACACACTCTTCCAGGATTAGCAAGGGCTCCAAAGTAGCATCCTACTATTTTTTGCTAAAGACCATGCAATCTTAAATATGCAGAAAATTTTAGCCGTCAAGCTCAAGTAAGAGGATCTCCACTTGATCTATCCAAGATTAGGCTAACACATGTAATTAGCCATCATGTGGCTTTAATACCACGTGATAAGATAAGCGGTTAGGGTGGATGGGTGTTAGTAGCGTTCATTGGATGATTAGTGTAATGGAGTTAATAAAAAATTAATCAAAGAAGTACACTCAATGTGTATGGAATAGTAGGACAACAATGTATTAGATTAAAATGTTCAAGCTACATAATGCTTTTATAGCCAAAAGCTAGGCTGCTAAAGGATATAGATCATGGACCTTCTTAAATGAAGTCTTTGTGGACTTCATCTAATGGGGTCTTCATGGGTCATGGATGTATGCATGCATGTATGACTCATACAGTATGTGTCATAGGAAAGAGATAGTTCCCATGAGGAGGTTTACCCTAATAGCTTTTCTCCTTCTTTTTTTCCTTTCTTATTGGTGATCTTCATCCAACTTTCATTTCTTCTAAGCCTCTACATGCTCTTCAATTTTTCTCTTTAGTTCTCTCCTTATTATCTCTTTTTGGGCTTGTGCTAAATTAATCTCTTATTGTACTTGCTTTGGTCGTTCCCTTTTTCTCTCTCTTGAACTTGGCAGCTGAACTCTCAAATTCACCTCCATTCTCTTTTTTGGTTTGTTTTTCACTAGACTTATTTTGAGAAGCTTTCCTTTGTTTGGCCCTCTTCAGGGCAACTTCCATGCATTTTCATGCTTCTATTTGTTTGCGGTATCTGCTACTCCTTAGTTTCTTATCCCCACCTTTACTTTTGTTTCGCTCATCTTCTTCTTGTTCTAGTCCTTCATCAAATTCTTCATTGGAGGTAGACTCTTTGTCATCTTGTGTGGGAGCGCTTGTGAACTCAAACCTTGCATAACCTTCTTTGCTAGAGTCATTTCCAATCCTTTGACAGCTTTGGTGTGGTGCTTGGTTTTTTGAATTAGCTTATTGTGTTGAAGCGGGTGGAAGTTGATCAATCATACCTAATGCTTGGTAGGTGATCCTTGTGAGCATGGGGTGGGCATTCATGTAGGTTTTTTATGTATTTCCACCCTTTAGGTTTTCATCAATGAGCTTGTCGAGTAGGTAACTATCAAAATCACATTTTATAACCCTATTGTTTGAGAGCCCAATGGCCATGTCCACGACTATGTGTCTGATTGGTGGGTATATTGTGGAGGTTTGGGGATTTGGAAGTGTTGTGAGATAAAGCATAATTCCATCTTGGTCTTTGGATAAATAAAATCTTTGTATGTGGTCTTGCTCTTCTTGCTGATATAGAGAGCTTCCATAGTAGTTTTTGCAATAATCTTCATTTTTACCATTGCATCGTCTTTATTGGTGAGCCTTTCTTTGGCATTGTATTGAATAAAGCTCATGAGCTTGTGTGCTCTCTAGATGTCTATCCCATGGTGGTAGGTTAAAGTACTTATCAAGATAAACCTTCTTGGTAGCTTCAAGTACTTTCTTTTTGTGGTGCAATTCTTGTAGTTCCTGTGGGAAGACCGTGGCTCTGACTACCAGGCTTCTTTGTCTTGGAAATTAGTGGCAAAGATTTTTGTAGGAAACTTTTGAAGATCTTTGTCAAAGATGTGTGATTTCTTGGGGATCTTAGGTTTCTGGCTTCATAGGGAGCCATGTCCCACTCTCTTTGAGCTTGGGTCTTCCGTAGAGGCATTTTGAAGGTTTCAACAAAATTTGGCAATCAAAAGTCTATAAACAGTCCCAAAGTCGATGATTGAAATATGCTTTTGGCATCAATGACCATAACACAATAATAAACATTAACTAGTGCATTTCTTATCCAAACTTCACTAGTAGACCTAGGCTAGTACTATCAACAAGTGCAAAAGTTGGCAAGCCATTACGAGATGAAGGTACATGGATCATGATTCATCTTGTTTTTCCAAAATGCCTTTGAAGATATGGTTTGGTTCAACATGATGAGTAGATCCTATGGTTATCATCTTTCGCTATTTGGATCGTTGGTTTGGATTTCAAGCCCAATTTTGCAATTTCTTGAGCCTTGAATACAAAATTTGGCTTTTCATAGGATTTTTTATTTTCAATTAAAGAGAAAACATGGCATTTTCATGCAATTTTCCTTGGGGCCAATCAAATCCAATTTTGGTGGAGGAACATGGAAAAATGGAACAAATATTTTTCATAGCCAATATACATGTTATGGATCAATGTGGCTATGAAAAATATTTGTTCAGTTGGAAGCTTTCAAAATTGGAGCCGATATGAGGTAGTTCTTCAGCTTCTAAAGAGCAGTCTCACACTCATGTGCCCAATTAAAGTTCGTAATCAATTGATAAATGGGTTTTTAAACAATTGCATACATGTAGATAAATCAACATTAATATCCACAATGGCTCATGAAGACTTGTACTCTCTTATCATAGTAGGTGTAGGAAAATTTACTATCAAATCGATATGCCATTTTCAGACATAATGTGGCCAATGATTTTCCCTTGTTGAGCTCACCATGAAAGCACACTTTTTTTGGGTTCATGTAAATCTTCTAGGTTCTGCACTTTTGAAATAATTTTCTTAAATGCTTGATATGGTCCTTCCTTAGTAAAGAATGAACAACAAGTTGTGTAAATAAATTTCTCTAAATGCATGATCCATCAAGTGATATGGTCCTTCCTTAAAAATGATTGAACACACAAGTTATCCATATAAATGTAAGGGAATGTTCATAGATACTCTCTAAATGCTTGAAATGTGGCTGGAGCATTGGTTAGACCAAATGGCATATCTGAATAGGAATAAATGTCCCATTCTATGGCAAAGGCTATCTTATTTGGTCTTTAGGTCTGATTGCTAGCTGGTTGTAGCTTAAATATACATTTAAAAATTTGTACGCTTCCTTGCCAACCACTCTTTCCAATACATAATCCATGATGGAAAGAGGATATTTGTCTCTATTGGTGGTAGCATTTACCTTTTTGAGATTCATGCACATTGTGAGTTTTCTTTTTTTTTTTGGAACCGCTACAATGGGTGAAATATAATCTATTTGCTTGATCTCATAGATGAATTCTACCTCCTTTAGTTTAACTATCTCTTCTTTGATTTTTCTTATAATTTTTTATTGTATGTGTACAAGCTTTGTCTATTAGTCTTAGCATCATGCTGAAGAGGGATAATGTGCTAACAAATGTCAGAATTCACATCCTTAAGATCTTTATAAGACCAAGCAAACATATCTTTGTACTCCCTAAGCATTGCAATCAAGATTTCTTTCTCTTCATGGCTTAGGTCAGTTGTAATGTACGATGGTTTAGGCTCTTCTCCTGGTTTTGCTAAGCTGATTTTCTCGGCTTTCTTAGGACCATCATATGACGTCCTTGGTTCCTTCATTTCTATGAGTTGCTATATTACAATCTACATATCTTGAATTGTGTACTTTCTATAATGAGTTGGAACACTATTCTGATATATCTAAGTGTCTTCCTCACTCTCCAACTTCATTGTCCATACCTCTTTTAGGGGTTGTTTCAACTCTTGATATTTCATTTTGTGTTTTACTTTGGTCATTTTTTGCTCAGTTTCTTTCAATGGGTTAAGTTTCGATTTAGTTACCTTTTTTGTTTGGTGTTTTCCTTCATCCTACCATGGATCTTTCATATCTCTTAGTGATCTTGTTCTTTACACACTACGATGGTCCCAAAAGCATTAGGTAATGAGTGTTTCCCTTTAGTGTTGGCATGGGATTCTGTTTTGTTTTTTCCTTTTCTTATCTTGTTTTGCTGTAAATTGTGCTCTTCATTTGTATTTCTCGTCAAGAAATTCATATAATCTTTCCTCCTTTCCCACAACATGTTTTCAACTTCCGACACATTTGACTTTTCATCATCTAGATCTTTTTGTAAAGGTGCAAGTTCACAAGTATATAGAAGGTTTCCTCTATTTTAGAGAGAAATTGAAATTGTGTCTCTCACTCACATTCATAATACCTTTTTTTCCATGCATCCTTACAATGTCACTCAGATATTCTAGAGCTATTTGATCCATTTGTAGAGAAAACAATATCCTACCCACCATCATCATAAAACCCGGTAGGAGTTACCTCATTTTTGCTTACGTCCAATGTGACTCGTATTTGAGTTACCTTTTACACTTATGCCCAATGTGACTCGTATTTGAGTCCATCCAAGAGGTTCAAAACTATTTTTGGGGAAGGATTCTAGTATATATATATATACCATCTCTCACTGGCCTTTCCAATTTAAAATCTTCCTTAAGTAGATCACCACATTCAGATGCACCACACATCAAAAAGTATTTTTTCACTTGAAGCCACATGAGAACTTTTAATTCACCTTTTTTAACTGAATCAAAATCTGCAATTGGCATCCTCCTAACACCCATGCAGGAATGATCACATAATCTTGTATCATATTAAGTCGTCGCATGAGTGGATTATTCTTGGTTTTCCTTTTCTCCTATTTTTGTTATTTCTCTTCTTCTAGTCATCACCTTTCTCCTCGTCTTTCTTCTTCCTCTTTTCCTCTTGTTAAATGTTCATGAGGAAGAGGAGCCTTCATCATATATATTCCTATCCCTAAGGCCCATTCAAATGAGTGCTTGACTTTTGAGTGCCACATTGATTTAATTATAGATTAAATTTGTTACCATCTAGTGAACCAATGGATGTTTCTTTGAGTTTTCCTTAGACACAAAAATGAATGAAAGAAAGACTATAGACTTAAAACATTGGAATTCCTATATTGAGTACTTGCAAGAAATCATATTCACCAAAAAATACACTTTTCTTTATATATATGGGGGTACAAAATGCCTCTTGCAAGAAATAGATAGTGGGCACAAAATGTCTCTGATAGCAAAAAAAGTGAGAATAGCTCTAACTTGGGACAAAAGGGATAATGCCTTCTGGTGCATCTTTGTGTATATACTTCTTTTCATTTCTTCTTGACACTTGCACGCCATAAGATGAGAAGTAAAAAACATGAATTGAACTCACACCAAAATGAAACAAAAGCCCCCTTTTTAAATTTTAGAAAATTCAAAATACAAGTGCAAGAAATGATGCACTTACAAGTTGTCTCGTATAGAAGAATATTGAAGCTCTCAAGATGACAATGCAGCTCTCTATGCATTATACATGATGTACATTGACTTTCTTCAAGGGAATGTGAAGAAGATGAAGAGCACAAAAGGGGGAGGGGGAGAAGAGAGAGTCAAGAAAAGCGAGCGAGAAAAGGGAAAAGAGCAAGAGTAGGGATATGATGTAAACAAGGAAGAGCAGAAGAGAGAAAAGCGAGAAAGAGAGAAGAAGGAAGATTCAAAATCCCTTTTGCAACTGTAAGTGACTTTCTTAAATTAAACTTACTATCAAGTTCACCTCAAGAAAGTGACACTTACTCGAGGTCCTATAAAAAAGAAAGATCATTTTAGAAAGCCAATTTTTGTTTTAAGGTTCCGTAACAAAAGCCCTCCTCTCATTGGCTTAGAGCATTTTCTCTCTCTATTAAATTGAAAGGAAAAAAAAATTGACCTCAAACTTCTCCTAATGATAGCAATGATTGAATTAGTTCCAAGCAACCAAAAACTAGGTCAAGAAATAATATTTTCTCAATAGTGGCACTATTGTTGGCAAAAGCAAACTCAAGGGCTCCCACAACAAATAAGAAAAAGGGAAAATTCTAGTGACTCTTACACAATCACACATTTTTGAACTCAGATGTTGAATTGAGTCTCATCTTCAACATCCACAACATGTTGACACAACTCAAGGTCTTCCACTTAGCAAGTGAGATTTTGTGTGGAGAATCTCTTTAAGTATGGTCCTCAAGAATGCTGATGGCACAACATTGAGTCAATCCAAAATTGCCTTATGTCTTAGGTGTTCATTATATGAATATAGCAGCCACAAATTTTTGGCTCTACATGAAAGATGAGGATGAAGTGCTTTCATTGAGTGCTTGTCAGCAGAGATAAAATTTACATCAATGTAATTGTCACCACCAAAACAAGGGACCTAGTATATGCCTTTTGAGCATCAAAGACTTGAGTTTTTCCTAACAAGAATGACAAAAAATTGTGGGGAAACATCCAATGAATCTTGGGTAATCTATTGTCCTTGAAATGGAGGTGTGCCATTTGTGCTAAAACTATAGAGAGTTCCAAATAGTACTAGTTCCATAGAGCATCAAAGCTAAGTTTGGTTCTTTGCTAGAAGGTAGTGGATCCACATAGATACCCAAGTACATCTTTGGTACTTTTGGTAGTGTACACACTCCAAAAGTTCTTTGTATAGTATTGGTTTTTGTAATTTGTTTTGGACTTGGTATTACATTTCATAGGAGCCATTTTGTATCTACGATAAGTACTAGGAAATAGTACCCAAGCCATAGCCAATGCCCTTGTATAGGTACCCAAATTGGTGTTCTCTAGCACCATAAGGATTTTCTAGTCCAAAAAGGCCTCTTGAAGTACAAAAAGGGCTTTTGTGTCTATCACTAGTACTAGAATGGTACTATATTGGCTCTCAATACATCCCATCATGGTACACAACACCACACTATATACCATAGAAATAGTTTGGTGTACCAATGTAGTGTTATAATAGGCCTTTGGTACATTATTAAGATTTAATACCAGCTAACATATTGATACTACAAAGAGGCCTCTTAGTACATAAAAAACAATCATACTATACCAAAAGTTCCAAGTATAGTACCATTCTATATATAATACTATGTGGGAAGTCTACTTTATGGGAGAATTTTAGCAATACCAAGACTTCCCTTGTCAAGTACCAACCCATATGGACTATTGATCATACAATGCTTTCAGTTCGTACTTCTCAAAGTTCCAAAGAATGGAATACCTATCTAATTTTGGTGGTCTATCCCATGGCAATACTTATCACAGTCCCAAAAGGGGACCTTTTGAAACTGTGAGAACACTCATGTGTAATACCCAATTTGATAAATTATCTTAAAATAGGAAGGAATAATATCCAGGTTAATGTGAAGTATCAAATTCTTATAGATTTAATTGTCCAAAATCCACTCTTTTTAGTTTTGATGTTGCATGGTATGACATCCAAAAGAAAGAATTGTTTCCCAAATTATTTTTGAAGTATGAAAGAATGCTTTCCAAACAAATATTCACTCAATTTCTCAAACTCTCTTATCTCAATTTCATACTAATTTAATCTTTGGTGAGGGCCATAGAGAAATTGTTAAGAGATAGAGAAGGAGAGAATACTTTCCAAACAAAGATTCACTCAAATTGTTTTATCTCAATTTGATACTAATTTAGTCTTTGGCAAGGGCCATAGAGAAATTGTTAAGAGATAGAGAAGGAGAGAGCTTGAGCTCTTGCAAGCACATGCACGGACACAAATGGAGGCTAAACCTTCTTCTTCTTCTTCACCAATACAAGATAAGAACTCTACAACGTATAAAAGAGATAATACAATATAAGGATAAACTAGAACAACAATCTATTATGAACCACTTGTGAGTGAGTTGGCTAGATAAGTGTGCCATCACTTTGGTAGGTGGATTGAGTCCGTGTAGCTTGGCAATAGTATCACTAGTGAAGATATGGGTATCCACCAAAGTACCCCTATTCTAATAAATATTGGTGATAGTCATTCAGGAGTAGCACATGTTGATCTTCACATCTCAAAACTCCCCCTCAAGCTCAACACTATCTCTCATACTCCTAGCATTGCTCAAAACTCCCATTGCTTCTTTGATCTAAGGGACTTCATGAAGATATTGACAATCTGATAGCTGTCCTCATGTACTCAAGGTTGTTGTCCGCCTCCCAAGAGCCACTCTTTGATGAAGTGGTTGTACACCTTACTGTGCTTTGTCCTAGCCTGAAACACAAGGTTGTGAGCCAATTTTATGTTGCTATCATGATAGATGACAATTTGTCTTTGTACTTGTACTACAAAGTCTTAAAGTAGCAACCACATCCATGCTATCTCACATGATTCCATCGTGGCACCCCTATACTCTGATTCTATACTTAATAGAGCAGTTGTAGGTTGCTTCTTTCTACTCCATGTCATAGAAACACTCCCAAGTGAAAACAAAAACTTGCTCGTAGACCTACAATCATATGTGCTACCAGAGGATCAGAAGAGCCAAAGTTGGCACTTGCAATAAAGCTGGTCATCAAATTCTCTAATTGGTTGTAAAATTTGGACATAAGAATCTCAATTACAGTGTCAACTCTTGCAGCTAGCTATAGAGAAATACAATGCTAAGATTGCATCACTGGGTCACTCAAAGGATGATTGCTATCATGAAGTATAAAAAGTTGTTCAAGGAATGCAAAAGGGTGAACAAATAGATTGAAGGAGTATTTGCAAAAGAAAAAGATTGGATAAAGATAAGATCATGTAGTAGCACAAGTTCAATTTTTTGTCGATTTAAAAGATACAACAGAACGGTTACATGCTATAGTCATGGAAAATATCATATAAGAGGCCAAGGATTTGGTAGAAACACATGACATAGATTTATTACAAACACAACTTCAGTTAACTTAGGAAACCCTCATGAAGATCATAGCTACCCGTAGCTATAGAAAGGTGCAACCACATGCCTCAAACTCTCACTTCATGTCACTAGGTGAGGCCAAGGACTACAAAAAGAAACTAGAAGGTCAAGAAAAAATACTCAAGCTAGAGCAAGAAGAAAGAGCCATACTAAAAACTAAAAGTCAAAAACTTTGGGATTTGATGCTTTGTGACCATAAATGTTCACAAGGTGTTGCAAGATTCTACATTTTGTGCACACTGTGATTTTGAAATTACAAGCAATTGGCTCTAATGTTACTAGAATGAATGAGACCTATTGAGAAATATGATGCTGCTAGTTACTCCTAAGGTGAAGCAAGATGAGTCGTGTGTGTCTAGAGTCCATGAGCCATATGGAGTTCCATAACTATACCTCACCAAATTCTCTAGGACGACACCGATGTTTACATTGAATGGAAGTTTTTTGAACAAACCTAAATGACTCCAAGTACCCTAAATATTTCAAAGTTTGTATTGGATGTATGCAGCTTAAGCATTGTCACAATTGTTTTTAAGCCATCAAAATCAATTTCTTGAGAGATTCACTATGGGAAGTTTTGTAACATGGAAGGAGCCACAATCGGAAAGAAAGTCAAGGGTGATGGTGGTACAGTTGGTTTTTCCTTTTATATGGACAATGCAATAGCTGTGACAATTGTAATATCATTCCTATCAATCCATAGGTCTTTCTTTAGTTGTGGCTTCCACAAAGATTGCAAAAAGGGGAATTTTTCTCCTTCGTACTGTTTTTGTTCTTATCATCAAATGGGCTTATCTTTTATTTAGCCATACTCACTATTAGCAACAAGGCTAATCTTTATATTATTTTCTATCATTATGAGCTCATTTATTGTATTACTATCATTGATTGATAAATGTAAATTTTGTTTTGTCTAAACCGTGTAAATTTATTGTAATACATTTGGACTTGTAATTGATGATTGGGGACACAAGCCTTCAAATTGTAGGTCTTTTTACTTAGATGTGATCTTTAGCTCTACATTAATATGAGTTTAAGTCAAACCCTATATTCTTAAACTTTGACTAAGATATAAAGGCCAACTTTTGTAAAAATGATTTACGTTTTGGATCAATGAAAAAGATGTGTGATTTCTAATGTCACCGTGTATTCTCTAGTGCTTCCTTCATTCATATCTTTCTATATGGTGTAGCATTGCAATTTCAAGTATAGCTACATATTTGTAGGTGAAACCTCTTCCATTTGATGTAAGTTTCTTATGGTACCGTGTTGCTTTAATACATCCGTTTACATTCTGTTTTTGTTTGTACAGCATGAACAGAACATCTAAATCAAACTTTGAGCATAGAAGTAGATAGAGCTCTCTTAGAGGATCCCACAGAGTGTTTCAAGTTTCAAAACTAACTTGCTGAAAATGGATTGTAAAAAATAGACATGATTTTACCAAGGTGTTTAAATGGGGATCTGTCATCATAGGACGTCTATTATGGTATGGCCTATTTATGTAGTAAGTTTGAGCATGTTTAAGGTGTTGTAGTTATCACAAACCATCACTTGATGCTTATAGGTAAGTAAACTAGCTTTTGGAGTTTGATGCATATCTGAAATAAGCACCACAAATTAGTAAGATAGACTAGTTTTTCGAAGAGGTCAGCACATCTTATAGCCTTCATGCACTACTTAGGTCAGCTACGTCACATGAATTGATATATTTTGTGTTTGTGGTACTTGCTTTACTACCATAGATATGGTGTGGCTTGGAAGTTGACCCACACTCACAAATGTGAGTGGAGTATATATGTTTGCATAATAGAAAACATATTACAGCCCCTCCATGCTCAAATTGAGTCATGAATAATAGATAGTAACACAAAGTACATAAAGCCGCATATAAGAGTCTATAGGCCAAGGCTTTTTACATGGATGCCCATAACCTCATACACATGATTTTCTAGCACAATCCACCTCATATTTCATACATCTTGGACATAACCCAAGCCATTTGAACCACCCCGTTAAGGGGTATATTATCCCACCACCCCAAGATACACACAAACCTAGAATTGACTAACAAATAGCAAAATAGTAAAAACTAGTAGCAATCAAAAGCAAATACCTCCAAAGGCTAGCAAAAAACGATGATCCCCATAAGCCAAGCTATTAAGGTGAGACATGAACCTTCAAGAAGTAGGGCAAAAATATCAAAGGTTTATACGAATGGAAACAAGGCTTCCACCATCAAAAACCATCCTCATTTGGTACCAATACCCCAACCAAGATAATCTCTCCACTCAAAGTTGATCCATCAGAGAAAGAAATGAGTATCAAAGTAGTAGTGACCAAAGTATCCAAGCATCCAGTTCTCCAATCCTTTTTGACAAGTAGGTTTGCTCTTGATAGAAGGGCATTTACACACACATGTAGAGGTTGCATGCACCTCTTGTGAGAGAGTAGCACTCTTCTTGAGTATTTATCTTTGTCCTTTATATAATGATGTTTTTTCTGCAATACTCACTATTGTGAGTAGGATTATATCAATCACAAACAAAAAAATTAGAGTAAAGCCCTACTCCAACAATCTAAGCCAAGGCATTAAGATGCCAAGTAGAGCAAATAACCACATTGGCTATTATGGGAGCCACTCAGCTTTAGAGAGGGGAGATTACAACCATATACGGGGGCAATCTGACTACTCCATCACCTACTTGTTTGATAAACCATCACTACAGTGGATGCCATAAACCCATCCTAGCTACCACTAGGGAGCGTGCTGCTTATTGGGGAGGCCAACACATCGGGGCCAAATGGAAACACACAAGATGAAACACAAATTGAAATCACCATGAAATGAGCATCATCACCCCACCTCACAAGAATAGATGCGACACCGTGCCAAGATCAGATCCATAAAAAGGAAGTAGGTTTTCCATGGGGAGCCATGTCCCAACTGGAAGAACCCCTCATTGCCACTAGGCCTGCTATCACTGTCACCATGTATGTTTTATGGTTTTTTTTGGGATGAAAGCATGAAAGGATGGTACACTTCTAAGGATGGGAATCTGTTTTTCAACCAGCTATTTTCTTAAAAGTGGAGACTGGTGAAATTTTTGCAAATTGATTCTAAATTTGGCGCCTAGTATAGATTTAGATTCTCCTTTTAAAGAGCTACCTGCTGGAATATAACATGTCCTAGAATTTTTCATTTTTGTCAAACACATCCAAACAGAGCTATGTCTTGGACAAAGCTTTTCTGTCCACCCACTCATGCTTCCACCCTTTGGTGAGTTGATTTCATATGTTTGATGTGCATAAAATTATGTGCGAATGGATGATTAGCCGACCCAAACTATATGGACAATTACATATAAACGATTTTCTTTTCATATCATGGTTGTTAGCATGAGTAACATATGGGTGAAGTGATGTGAGAAGGTGCTAGTCTATGCTATGGGGATGATCTTGATGCATTGGCATGAGGTCAAACACTCTCTCTAGTATATTGTCATATGCACATTCAAAAATGTTTGCACCTACATGTAAGTTATAGAATATGATTAATCAAAGTGATGGGGCTCTTTTGCATCATGGTTGTTGTGTGATGATGCTATATGATTCATGAAACATCAAAGGATAGATGTGAATGTCTCATGTGCATGTGTGTACTGTCTTTTTCATTGTTCTAGGGCAAAACTAGCTTTATGAGCGAGGGGTGATGTACGATTCTGGGATTGTAGCAAGTACAGTCAAAGCTCCAAGTATAAGAGTTGATTCTTGTGACAAATATGGTTTATATTCATAAGTTGAAAATCCCTTATGGTTCTGGTTAAAGAAGTCGGTGTGGCTCTTTGGTTTCTTTTTTTGGTTATGGTTGTGCTCCCAAAATGTTGCCAAAATCTCCGCAACCATGTTACGTAAGGAATTTGTTTTGTAGGATGGATGTGCATCACTGATGGTAGGGTGGAGTGCTCACCCTTGTGATGCTGACTTGGAGTATCGTTTATGGTTTTGCAAAGGAGTTCTACCAAACATCGAGTGAATTTATCCGAGCAAGATCAAAACCGAGCAAAGTTACCAAGTGAGTTTCTCAAGCATATATATACATCTTTTCTAAAAAGAGACATCAAAGAGAGAGAGAGAGAGAGAGAGAGAGAGAGAGAGAGAGAGAGAGATTTCTCTAAACCCAAACAATAAATGTCAGCACCATTGGTACCCAATCATGATTATACAAATCTAGTCGTCCTTATACATGTCACCATTGCTAGCAAAAATATGTTTTTTTGGAAACTTAAATATAGATCAATTGAGCAGCTTAGTTCACAAAGGTGGAAGATGTGACTCCTTTCAATTTTGCATCATTGTTTGGAAAAATCTAGAAGATGTCTAGAAGGCCATAATTTGTTTGCGGAAAATTTCAATCTATTTTGAGCTTGTGTCTGCTCAAGTCAAGGTGGTAAGGAAATCTTGCTAGTTGGATGAGGGAAAGGGTTGCATTGTATTGACATCCCATTTTTTGCAGATGATAGAGACTTGCCAAACCAAGAGCTAGCTAATAAGTGAGAGATGCTTAGATCTCTCTCTCTCTCTCTCTCTCTCTCTCTCTCTCTCTCTCTCTCTCTCTCTCTCTCTCTCTCTCTCTCTCTCTCTATCTATCATATCATATACAAAACATCATTACAACAAAATGTTGATCTTGGAGAATCTCCAAGAAAAAGTCTTTTCACTTTCAGGGATCAAAGCTAACTAGGTCTACTTCGATCTTTGACTTATCTTTCTTCTCTTTCACTTCACCTTGCGCATTCTCCCACTTAAGTTTTAGTCCTCATGAAAACCAAGCCAACGTGTGAGCACAACCAAACTACCTTGTAGGATCTTCTCTCTCTCTCTCTCTCTCTCTCTCTCTCTCTCTCTCTCTCTCTCTCTCTCTCTCTCTCTCTCTCTCTCTCTCTCCACGCTGAGCGCCACACACTCATTAAAAGTATAACAAGCTGACATTTGTCCAAAAAGTATTTACGAGGAAAAACCAGCAGTGGTACCACAAATTGAAACTTACTTTAGCAACGCTACATTCTAGAGAGGCACCTACCTAAGATTAATTAAGCTAATTCTCGGGAATCTCAACATCCCCATCGTCAATCTCTGTTTGCAAATCCTTGGGATCCTTCCCATCCATAGAGCAACCCATAGAAATGTAGTGTCAATAATTTCCTTTAATGTGCTAGCGAGCTCCTTTGCCATTGAACGGGGACGCATCACACGGGAAATCTCGATCACATCATAAATGTATAAGGAGAAGGAAGAGGAATTTGCATGTTGGAAACCAACCAAAAGATCATCGGGCACACTAGCATGGAGCAAAACCCTGTCGCCAATGCTAGGACTAAGGGGCAAGTAGAAGAAGAAGAAAAAGGCAATCGAGTGCTGCAACGGCTTGCATGGTCAGAATAATAGGAGGAATTTTGACAATGCAATTATGAGAGTAGCCACTGGCCAGCAATCATGAGGAGCACCTATAGTATAACAATGTCATAAATAAAAATGATGGCATCTTTGTTGTTTCTGTGAATCGGCTTCATCATTGTGGTATTAAATATGAATTAAATGGGTAGGAATCTGTCTGTCAGAGCTTGCCCTCTTCGAGATTAGGAAGGGAAATAACTGTTGCATGAAACTCAGATCGGATTAACAAGGCCCTTAGCACTAATCATGAGCAGCTCCAATTATTTCCAGAGGCTGTGTTCACACCAGAGCACATGTGCTCACCACAACATACTCGTTCTTGAGCAAGGATTATAACACATTTAGCTACTATTTCAATCCCACGAGGAGCAGCAGCTACAACAATGTATTCATCTTCTTCCTATTGTGCTCGAGCTCCTTGGGGACTTTGATCACAAGGGTAGTGGTTCTAATTACTCCCCTACTTCTAGTCCTGCTCCAGTTCAGTGTCACCATTGAGGGAGCCACCAGTAAACTCCAATACATGGTAGAAACCTGAAGCTGAGTGATGAATGTTTTGCACCCACGATGAAGATACAATGCTGATAAAGAAAGGGCAGCAAGAATATGAGGAGGTGGTTTTTTTTCGTTTAACAGGAGGGGAAGTTGGAGCTGCCTCTTCATTGGCGCCCAAGATCAGACCTCTGGGTCTGTCGCCCAAGAAGATAGGAGAGGACATTGCCAAGGAGACTGCCAAGGACTGGAAGGGCTTGCAGGTTATCACCAAGCTCACTATCCAGAATCATCAAGCCAAGGTCGTTGTGGTCCCTTCCACTATCTGTGAGGGATCCAATTTGGATGACATCTCTACTAGTTTCCTCTCCTTTCTTTTTGTTGCTTTCGCTTTTGCTCCCACAAACCTACGTTGCCCTCACTCACTTCTCTCTCTCTCTCTCTCTCTCTCTCTCTCTCTCTCTCTCTCTCTCTCTCTCTCTCTCTCTCTCTCTCTCTCTCTCTCTCTCAAGAAAAACCTTTTCTGAAATAAATATGCAGTATCCAGCAACAATAGGAGATAATTTAACATCAATACAGTATGTCTATCTAAACCGGTGCAAACCTCACAATTAAAAAGTGTCATTCTTTGCACACTTACATCTGCAAGAACATGCCATCATAGCCCACAATAAGTATGACACATTTTAGTTGTATGTATGCAGCACCCCCAACCTCATAAGTCACGACAAAGAAAAAGGTTGCGAGAGTGCACTGATCTATCTGTTTTTGAAACCATGCTTCTTATGTTTATAGAAAAAATCAGTTTTGGCACTACCAAGGTTCACAATTTTGGGGCAACCATCTCTATCCTTCTCCTACTGGGTGCACTCTTTACAGTAGTAAGCATCATAAATGCTGGCAGCTCCATGGATGATGCAGCGCCCTT
This sequence comes from Adiantum capillus-veneris, assembly GCF_014529385.1. NCBI lineage: Eukaryota > Viridiplantae > Streptophyta > Polypodiopsida > Polypodiales > Pteridaceae > Adiantum > Adiantum capillus-veneris. The sequence goes on from NC_140957.1 coordinate 8,246,311, forward strand.
GGAAGGAGTTATAATTGCACTCATCGCACACTCGAACCAGAGTACAGGGGCACACGTATGAACTGCAAATCACACACTGACTCCCATGTCTGCTGCTGAGAGAGGAGGGAAACGTTGGAGGCAGTAGTTTGCATGTGGGATTGAGGGTATTTGAGGAAGTGCTAATTGCAAGGTCAGGTCACGAACAAGGGAGATTGCAGAGATGGTTGAACCTATTGTTGCAGCTTTGATTTCAGCTATGGTGGACCATCGTAGGTTAGAGTTGGCCTTAGCCATTTTATCTTTGCTAATCTCCTTCGTCGCTTCAGTTATGCCTCCTACTCAATGACTTCTTGGGTAGGTCGCCATCACACTTCTCGTAGTAGTGATGCCCGCTTGCTTGCAATTCATTATTAGATCATGGCTGCTCGTGCCCGCGTGTGCTCTCTCTCTCTCTCTCTCTCTCTCTCTCTCTCTCTCTCTCTCTCTCTCTCTCTCTCTCTCTCTCTCTCTCTCTCTCTCTCTCTCTCTCTCTCTCTCTCTCTCTCTCTCTCTCTCTCTCTCTCTCTCTCTCTCTCTCTCTCTCTCTCTCTCTCTCTCTCTCTCTCTCTCTCTCTCTCTCTCTCTCTCTCTCTCTCTCTCTCTCAAAAAACTCAACTCTCTCAAAGAGGCGCGCGCTCTTTGAGAGAGTTGAGTTTTTCTAGGGAGAGAGAGAACAGCATCTTGTCAGACACTTGCGCACACACACAACCTCAGAAGAGGAGCAGGGTCGATGGCTGAACGTGCACAACAGGCCAAGGAGGCAGCCGCTCAGAAGGCGGACGAGACGAAGTAATATAGCCAGGAGAAGACCAGCGGGAAAGTCTGCGAGCAAACCCAGGGAATGGCGAAAAGTTCAAAGGAGAAGGCCCAAGAGGCGAAAGGTACGGTTTCCGACACCCTCGGCAAGGCAAGGGAGGCTATCAAGGAAGCTATGGGTGGAGGTGGGGAAGAGGGTCCCGGCCAGGCCGGTCCATGCAACTAAATTTTCTATTTAAGAAAAAGGAAGGCAGTTGCACGGGTGGGCTGCGTGCATGATGATGATGATGTTCAAGACAATTTCTGTGCAATCCAAAAACAGTTTCTCTTTGATGGATTGCAAGTTACTCCAATGTACAGATGGTTTTATTAATTCTGGGGATTTTGTACAGATGATTTTTAATTTCAGAGAGAGAGAGAGAGAGAGAGAGAGAGAGAGAGAGAGAGAGAGAGAGAGAGAGAGAGAGAGAGAGAGAGAGAGAGAGAGAGAGAGATTGCAATTTACTCCAATGTACAGATGGTTTTATTAATTCTGGGGATTTTGTACAGATGATTTTTAATTTCGGAGAGAGAGAGAGAGAGAGAGAGAGAGAGAGAATCCATCACTTGCATTTTGCACCTCTAGCAAGGTATTCACTAGTCAGTAGCGCCTGAGTCTGCCGTAGTACTGCAATGGCGAGGTCTTCTCATGTGGCTAGCAACAAGGGTCTGGCACTGTTGCTTTTTGCCATGCTTTTGGCGATGGGGGTGGCGAGCCTTGCGAACACGAGTGGGGACAAGGGCCACTATGGCGGCAAGGGCAATGGTGGTTATGATCAACATGGCAGGCAAGGTGGCAAGGGCAGCTATGGTGGCAAGGGAGGGTATAACAGTGGCCATGGAGGCGACCAGGGCAAGGGCCATGGGGTAGCAGCTACGATAAGGGGCATGGTGGTCATCGTGGCCATGGCCTGCATGCCTAGCTCGCTAGCTTCCCTAGTCCTCTCTTGTATCTAAACTGCCAGGTCTCTTTAATAGGGTTGTGGGTTGAGTAGATTGCTCTCTCTCTCTCTCTCTCTCTCTCTCTCTCTCTCTCTCTCTCTCTCTCTCTCTCTCTCTCTCTCTCTCTCTCTCTCTAGCATAGCAATGTCTTCTCTCTCACAATGCAAGTTAAATGTCTTATCATGTCAATGTAGGGTTCCCTTATGTTGCACAACACTTGAAATTGGTGTTTAATCAGAATAAGCCAAAGATATCAGTAGAGAGAGAGAGACAGAGAGAGAGAGAGAGACATCTCCACGATGAAGAGTAATCAGAACCAATTGCGGCATAAGCAGTAATGACGGTCAAGCCCCACAATGGTGGATGTAACAAGCATGGAAGAGGCCACACCAACCCCATCAGGTGCTCCAAATATGGTTAATGTGTGCCCAAGGACAAGGTTGTCAAGCGGTTTCTTGCAAGGAACATTGTTGAACAAGTTGTTGTGCGAGATGTGCAAGATGCTTTTGTTTATGATGGGTACACACTTCCCAAGCTTTACGCCATATGCAGTACTGTGTTTCATGGGCCATTCACTCTCATGTTGTCCGTGTGAGATCCCGCACAAGAAGAAGAGTTCGGGAGCCACCATAGAGGTTTAGACGCAAGGAGGATATGCAGAACCAGAATCAGCGTACCAATGTTTCTGTTGTTACGAAGTGAAGAGGTGTCTAATTAGTGCATAAGCCAGGAAAGGAAGAAGGCTCATGGATTTTTACTTCTATCATACAACTCTTAGAAGACGCATGCTACGAGCATTGCCACTGTAGTTGAAGCCATCAATAAGATGGATGTTGAGGGACTTTTGAGTCTTTTGTACGGGCTTGTATCTGATGTTGTTTTAATGTCTTTCTAAAGTTTTTCCCAAAAAGAGGGAGAGAGAGAGAGTCTGAGAGTGTGCGAGTGAACAAGAGACACAACATTGAAAATTCATTAAACTCGGCCGCTGAGAGTGAGTGACCAGTGCTCAAAAAAACGTTTTTCCAAAACTTGTTAAACCTACATGTTAGAAACATAGAGGTAAACTGACTAACTCGGAAGGTTTTTCTACCAATTTACACTAATTTTTTTCAATCGTGGAGGTTTTCTCACCTTCAACTATAAAATTTAGAGTTAAATCTCAAAATTTGTAGGTGGGGTTACACTAAACCTAGGTTTTTTCGAGCACTGTGAGTGACTTATAGAGGCGGCGGTGAGTCTGAGAGAGAGAGAGAGAGAGAGAGAGAGAGAGAGAGAGAGAGAGAGAGAGAGAGAGAGAGACCGTAATTGGCTAGATTGGTTGAGAGCATGCACACCCCTTCCATGCAGAGCTCGTTGCCCAATGACGGAGTTAGGCCCACTTTTGTGGAACTCTAGAAGAAGGTGGAGGTAGGGATTGCTAAATAAAGGTATCGACGCATCATTAAAGTCATTTTTGACGCACGACCAAAAAGGCTGGTTTTTGAGAAAAGATTCCTTGGCTGTGATCCCTCAACTATGGAAGACGAACCTCATTCTCTCTCTCTCTCTCACTCTCTCTCTTTGTCTCTCTCTCTCTCACACACACACACAGACACACACCCAAACTCTTCATCTTTGTTCTCATCAAAAGATTGGGCCGAGGTGATTGTGAAGGCATTGCATAAGAGGTGATTGCCAAGTTGTTGCATGCAAGTGGTGAATATGTTCATGTCGACAGTACCTTATGATCTTTATCACCTCTCCCGCCCTTGGCCACCAAGTCCTCGTGATTGGGGCCTCCTCTTTTGCAACTCACCATGAAAACTCTAAAAGAGTCCGTAGTCCATGAAAACTATTCTTTTCAAGTATGTGATGTGAAGGATATTTTCCTTTTCCTCTTTTTTTCCTAAGTGTCATGATTATGCGCTGAAAGATCTTTTTTGCGAGCTAGACAAAATGGATTCACTCACCCAAAAAAAAATATCTCCAACTTCAACAATCTATCACCAAAGATTACAAATACACATTATTCATATTGGCTCCAACCTACCAATACGATCTGCCAAATCTACTTCTTCTATAACTTCCATAGAAGCACTTGCCATAATATTATGTATTGAGAAACCCTCCTCCCCCCTCCACAACATTGCACGGGCGCGCGCACACACGCGCACACACACACACACACTTCCACTTGTCCAAGCATCTACCATGGATTTATATTGATGACCACAAGCTGTGATTCAGAGGAGGGAGCCTAACCTTGGATAATCAAGGAGTTAATATAAGGGTGGATAATTAAAGTTTCCGTAATGAATGCTCTAGACGTTTAAAGACAATGATAGATAGATTGTGATATGTAATTTGATGCTAAATGTTTTAATTATGATTTAAGTTCTATGTATCTTGTGGGGTTTTGCTCTTTTTTATGATTGCTCGAAAAGGTTTGGTTGGAGTTTGAAATTCCTCATCCTTCAGTCAACCATGGCTAGGCACATAACCATTTATGGACGACAATGTGGCTACAAGATTGTTCTTATGTTTGACGATAGCATATATGCACTTTCTATATCTTTTATGATACAACATTATGAAATAATAATGCATTCAATTTGCATCCATTAACTCTAATGGGAGAGCAGGTGAAGACAAAGGCTATTGAACTTGCTAGTGGTGAACAAATCTTCCTTCTCAATCATGGTCAATGTCAATTCTAGAAGGTTTGCATTGCGATTCAAAGCACATAAGGCATTGGAATGAAGGACACACTAGTAATAGTCTGATGGTCCCTCCAGAGTAGTTGGTATACTACATGCAATGCCTTCACAAAGCAGCCTACACATGGTACTTAAGCAAGCAAAGGATATCATTCAAGTTCAAGAGCTACCTATGCATTATGATGGACATGTGGCATTTGAGTTACCATCTTTTGATCTATTTGTGCACAAACTCATGAAAATTGAAACATGTGAATTTACCATGGAGAATAAGTTTTCACAAATAGAGTTTTGGAATTTTGGAATATGCTCAACAGGATGGTTCCAAGCAAGGATATGATTGTGTATCAATGTGTGTGTGTGAACACATTAAAGGAAGAGTATGGATCTTTTGATTGAGAATATTTTAATGTGTGTGAACACATTGAAGGAAGAGCATGGCTCTTTTATTTGAGACTATTTGAGATGCAACACGGTTATTTTGCTACACTATACTCTATAGAGTGACTATTGAGATCTTGATCTGATCTTTTTCATTGCTCATGCTCGCTCGGTTTCTTGCCGCTTGGAAGTACTCGCTCGAGGATGGGGATTCCTCTTGCAAAGTCACATAGAACCATCTTTTTTCTTCACTAATAAGATTGGAGAAGCCCATGGATAGTTGATGGGTTTAATGAAACCTTTAGCTACATAGTCTTGCAAATGCTTTTCTACTTCTAAGTGTTGTGCTTATTAGCCTAGTCTATATATGTGGTGGTTTATAGATAGGGTTTGCATCTTTAAATAAATCAATAGCATGATCTACTTTACCTCTTTTGGGACTTTCAAATCACTTTCACAATCATCACAAGAAGACAAAGACGTGTAAGAAACTTGATCTTTCATTTCCACATTAGAGTCTTTGTTTACAACAAATCACAAGACCTTTTATTTACAAGCTTTTGTAACTCAAGAGAACATATCAAAAGAGTATTTTGTACATCACACTCACCTTGTATAGCAACATTTTTACCTTCTTTTTAGATTCTAGTGAGTTTTGTTGGTAACTCCATTTCAAAGAAGGTACTAGTCTCCACAACCATTCCCTTCCCAAAATCAAGTCCACACAATCCATATTTGTAATTTGGAAGCCAAGCATGTTTTTATACCCTTGTATCTCAACTTCTAAATTGGATACCCATGTATCCCATATCTTCTTGTTTGACCATGCATCATGGAGATGACATATTGTTGAGCACTTGGTTGTTGAGAAAGCTTTAGTTTTTGGACAAGAGAATAGTTCACAAAATTGTGTGTGGTAGAGTCATCTCTCATGACTTGAACCCTTTTCCCATTTACAAACCCATGCATTTTCACTACTTCATGTGGACCAAAGCTAGATTTCTACATGGTGATTGACAAACAACAATGGTGCTTTTTGTCCTCATGCAACACTTCTAAAAATTTATACTTTTCATTACCATATATTGAAGTGTTTGGACTACATGGATTTGTCTATTTTTACGACTATTGTCAAGACTTTTACCTCTTTCATCATCTTTTTTTATTTTATTCTTTGGACAATTCCATTGAGAATGGTCAAGTGACAAACAAGTGAAGCACAAGTTTTCTTTTTCAGCCTTTGCAAAGTACTCTTGGTTCAGCCTAGGTCCTGGTGCAACCCTCTTTTTAAATAGTAGTTTACCCCCCTTATTCAATGGACATTTCCTTTTCCTTTTTGAAAAGGCCATGATACCCCCGTATCTGTGGACTTGGGCTCTCTTTGAGTGGGATTAAAAGCTGTCAAGCGAGTATTATCTTCATAAATTTGTGCAAATTTAATTGCTTCCTTCAAAGTTTTGGGTGCACTTCTTTTCACTTCTCGCTTGAGGTGTCTGCCAAATCCCTGTATAAACCATCTTGTTTTGTGAAATTCATCTAATCCTTGAAGTTTGAGGATTATTTCTCTATACTCTGCAATGTAGGTAAGCAAAGGCCTACCCTGTTGCATAGCTTTATCCCAATCCTCCCAATTTCTTTCTGGTTCATTTTAAGGAAGAATTTTTTTCACAAAAATGCTCTCAACTTGAGCCCAATTCCCTGGAATCTTTCCTGATGCCTTGAGACTCATCCACCGTTTGTAGGCTTTTGGTCCCAATAATAGACTTACCTCAAGGGTTTGGTACTCAGGTGGGTATTCTTTAGCCTATGAAGGTCTTGCCATTTATGTAGGAAAGTAAAGATTGCATCTTTGTTTCTATCCTTTTCTTCACTATAAAATTGAGAAGGTTTCATGTCTTTGAGGATAGGATTGTCTCTAGGTCTTGACTGAGTATCAAAAGAAGGTATAGCCATGTCTCTATACATGGTTCCACTATTCTTGGAGGTAGAGGGAATTTTTGGATCAGATGGCACAAAAGATTGTATCACCATCTTCTTTTCCTTCTATATATACTCTCTCAATTTGGTCATCTGATCGTTGAGACCATCTAGAGAAGCTAAAAAGTTTGTAATTGCATTTCAATGCTTTCTACCCTATGTAGTATCACTTTATGCTGCTCACAGGAGTGCATCCCACTCTTCTCATATAGCCTCAATCTCATACATATTTTGGTTTTGATTAGTGTCGATTTCAATTGATTTTTTATTTTGGTATTTTTCCATTTTGTAAGTTTTCAAAAGCAAAACTCACTTAAAAACTTTGAACAAGACAAAAAATTATGCTAAACAAGCTATGCAAAAATGTACATGACTTCTTCAAGGTTCAGAGTATGGCCTGGCTTTTTAGCAGCACTCCTTGTTACTTGGATTGCTTGAAGTATATGGTAAATGATGTATGATTTGGAATCCATTTCACTGTGATAGGTATCTAACCTAAAAACAAGTTTTAGCGAGCTTGTAAAGGTTAAAAAAAGTTTGTAAGATGGACATGGATAACAACTGGTATAGTCCATTGATACCTGTAAAACACATCCAAGGCTAACTAAATTGTTGTCTTGTTTGGATGGATGCAGGTAAGGACTTTATCTTAGCTTGGAGGTTTTGTTTTACTTTGGCAAGCTGACCTACACTGGATTGCACACACACTTATGATTCAGGAAGTTTTTTTACTATCTGTATATTGGAATCGGACCTCATTCCTATTGTACATAAATGATTCTAATACTGAGTTGTTTCTATACTTATATGTTCTTTGTTCCATAGCCAACTGTCTTTTGAATGTAAAAGTTCAATTATGTCTTATTATCTAAGATTAAACAGCTACACACACATCCTATACATAAGGTTTTTCTTTCTAGAGAAACCGGGATGCTGGCTTTGGAAATTAATTTCAAAATTGAGCTCTAGGTTGGACCCATAGTCTATAATCCCTTGACTGGTGTTAGGTGGTCCTTCATAGACTCTATTTCTGGTCCCTTGCTCACGGCTACTATAGTCTTTGACTTTGCCGCTTTAAGGTTTGCAGGCCCAAAACTACAGTTACTGTTTTTAATTTTATTTTATTTATGTTTAAACTATTTCTTTTTCAAAACAACATACCCTTTACAAAGACAACCCTGAGAATCATGCAAACACAACCCTGAGAATCATGCAAAGATTCTCGTACAAATTAAGCTATACCTTAAGGACCATAAACCAAAGAATGCTTTGACAATTAGAACTAGACCCTTCCTACTAGGAAAGTAAAAAATTGTATTACTTACTACGGTAAAAAAAAGTAAAAATCACCACACTTTTTTGAAATATTGCAGACTTTGGCTCTCTCACAAGGATTGGAATTGACATCAGAGCCCCTCTCAGTAGCCACATCTCTTGTTCTCATATGTATTAGCAGCTTGGATGCTTCTCAACTAATATATTACTCGGCTCTTACCTCTGACAAGAAATTGTCTGTCTTACATATGCTGTCTTTTAATGATTGGGTCAAAATTTTGGCTACTCTAGATAAAGACTCCATGGAAGGGATAAATTTAATTACCCAATACATAGACCAATTTTCCTTATTGTCTTCACAATGTTGTACTGCATAATTTTATTAATGGTTCTTTTATATAGCCTGCTATCTACTGATTGCATACCGATGGCTGGACCACTTGTTTAGCTATAGCCTTTTTCCCTGGTAAACTGACTGGCCGGCTAATTGGTGCCTTAATTACAGGGGTTGTTGCCTTTTTGGTTGGTTGATCCATAATTGAGCTTGGATGGTGGACTAGGAAATGAAGGGGGTATGATATCCCAGCCTCTGCACACTGATTGTGTGTTGTGCCAGGCTATACGTTACACCAGTTTTTGAAACGAACCTTCATTGAGGAAAAATACTATACTTTATTTACGATGTTCTACTTTAAAGGACTTAATACTATGGGTTACTGTTGTCTGCATTTTTGTGACTGGTTTTTCAATAGAAAAGGGGATATATTACTCTGGCATCACTTTGGTAAGGTAAACTGTCAAAAATGCATTTGGTTACGACTTTTTTTTAATGTTCCCTAACTCGGGCCGATATACTACTTTTTTGTTATTTTCATCAGCATTTTGTTTCGAAAATACAAAGAGATAAAACTTCACCCTGCTGCATATGGGTGTTAGAAGGTTCTACTTCTTTTGAGTATCCTGGTTACACATTATGGTTGTTCATGGTCTTTTCTGTAGAAAGGATAGGATATACATTACAGTTTTTCTGCATGCACTCAGGTAGATGTTGTTCTGGAAAGGAATTCTGTAGTATTAACTCTTCACTACAAACAGTGACCGATAACATCTCAAAATGTTTAGGGAATCTAGGCTATAAAACACTAAGCTACCAGTATTATTTCCCACCTATAAGATTCATAAGCATAAGTTTAGATGGATATTTGATGCTTCCAATGGTATCTTTATTGATATCACCAAGGATATTATGCTTTGCCTTGACCTTATACTAGCCGAATTTGAGCTTATTTGTGCCACTAAGCAGAAAATCTGCCATGACTTCCTTCGTATACAATACAACCCCTTTTGGCTTATGAGAAACTCTACAGAAATCTCACTTAACCTTTCACAGCAAATCTTTCACATTTTTTCTGCGGACATTACACAATGCTACAAAAACATTCCCCTTGATGGGGATCTTGGCCTTAAGACCATTCTTGCCAAGGTGATTAAAATGTCTTTCTCCAATGCTAGAAAGAAGAAACTTTTTTACATCTCTCTTTCCAAAAAACCCAAGTGGATAAAAAAACCTCATTCCTTACACTCCTTACACTTCAATGAAGATAAGATTTGCTTCTACATCTCGTGTTGCTTAGTAACTGTACTATAGTTTCTGATGGTCTATACTTCAACCAATGCCTAGGCATCCCCATAGGGTTCTCATGTTCTCCACTTATGTGTAATATCTACTTTGTTTTCTTCGAGTATGAATGGTTTCTCAGAGCCATGGAATCTTGAAAAAATAATCTTTTACAGTTCAGACATACCTTTAGATATATGGATGACTTATTAAGTGTCAACAATAAAGCTTTCCTCAACTTCCCTCTCTCAATTGGCAGTTTGGATTTTCGTTTTTTGCCTAAAACTTAAGTCCAAATTACTTCTCTAGCCAATTTTGCTAGATCTTTCTGTTTTCAAAGAGGAGGGAGGCGAACTTGTGGGAATCACCCCTTATCAATTTATCATCATTTTTTCTTATTGTTTAAATTACTTCTCTAGCCAATTTTTCTAGGTCTTTTTGTTTTCAAAGAGGGGAGAGGTGAGCTTGTGGGAAGCACCCCTATCATTTTATTGAGCGTGCAATAGTAACTTGTGAGAAGAGAGAGTGGCACGCGTGCACGCGCGCGCGCGCACACACACAGATAGAGAGAGAGAGAGAGAGAGAGAGAGTTTCTCCGGAGTATGTGGGTTGTGTCCTGACGTGGATCAAATGCAAGGGTTGGCTGGTTGTTGAGTGTGTGTGTGTGTGTGTGTGTGTGTGTGTGTGTGTGTGTGTGTGTGTGTGTGTGTGTGTGTGTGTGTGTATTGGCTTGTCTCATCATGAGGGCAACAATCAAATGTGTGATAGTGAGAGAGTGTACTCTATGGTAGTGAATGTATGCATGTACGTCAAAAAGCGAGAGAGATAATGTTTTCTCATAAGCACATGTTCAATTTTTACAATCTCTCACGCATGATCAAAAGTTGATTAATTGCTAGTTCAAATGAAGCATACAATTTTAGATCAAGCTATGAGCTAGAAATAATGCAACTTTTAATGAAATGAAGTGGCTCTTGGAAACCAAATTTTGCAAATTAAAGCTTCCAAAAGTTGACTAACACTAGCTCAAATGGAACGATTTTCATTTTAGACCAAGCTAAAAGCTAGGGATTATACATCTTTAATCAATTGAAATGGAATGGCTCTAAATAGCCAAATATCACAATATATTGCAATGCTGACGCCATCCATGTGCAATGGAATCCCACTTGCCAATCAACTCTTCAAAATAAAGCTCAACAATTAGTGCCATAAAGTATATTTGCATTCAATTCAAGCACTAAGAACACATCAAGCAATGCCGTCCGAGCACAAAATGTATCAATCAAGCATGAATTCACTGTCCGAAGGTAGCTTTCACAATGACAGATATATGCATACAATTCAGAAGCATTTCATTTTTAGTGGAAAGAAAGTTTTTAATTAAGTCAAGTACTACCCCAATGTATGCCAAACAATTTTGTGCAATGAAGTTCATTTGTGCATAGAAGTGCTTCACACAATCATCACACAATGGATATTTATATTTTAGTTCATATGTAGCACATGTGGAATGCATAGAAAATCGAGAGAGAAAAATTATGATGAAAATAATTTTTAGCTCTCTCGAGTCAACCAAAACCCTATTTCATGCTATTGGCCATTCTCCCTTAAGAAAAGATCACTTATTAGGGCATGAAAAAAGTTTACATTCAAACCAAGCACTAAAAATCAATGCTCAAGCACAAATCCCATCCACACGATGTGTGGTCCCCACCCCATCACCATAACTACTTGGAAATTGGAGGGTACCTAATAGGTTTCTAGGCCCTAATAATTTGAGAAAATCATAGTCAAGATAGATTTGAATCCAATGGACAAGCTCTCATCACAAAGTAACTCAAGTCTGAGCCATTAGAGAATTTTTCTAGCCCGTGAATTTGAACGTTTCTAATTCTCATCTTCCAAAGGAGAGAAGCTCAAATGCCTTTTTACCTATGGCTTTCAAAGTCATGAAAATTTGAGACTTTCTTGCCTCTTGGCACAATGAGGTTCTAATTTTTCTTTTCCTAAACAAATGGGAGCGAAGAGTATCTTGACCAATCGAGACCGCCCATCCATAGACATGGCAACTTGAGCCAATCCCCACTTTCCACCACCACACTCACACTTTATACTTGTTTCCTAATTACTACCACTTGGTTGTGTATAACACAAAGTTCCGTTCTTATGATTATTGTCAAAGATTCAAAATAGCCCTTCAAACATTATCAAAATTGGCACCAAAACATTTTTTCCTAGAAGGAAAACAACATATGATCCTTCTTCATTAAAATACCTAAACCCTAAGAGTTCACTCCTCTTGGTGATAGTTTATTATCCCCGATGTCTTTGGATGCCCATACAACCAAATTGTCTCGCAATCTAATCACAAACCCGCAAGGCTATCATACAATCTGGGCACAAACCCACATAAACTACCTTGCAATTTGGGTACAAATCCACAAAAGATGTGCACCCATATGCATCGCTTTTGCGTTCACTTTGCTAAGCCCTTCTCTCTAGATATCAAAGGTAGTTTTGACTATATCATTATAGGATTTTGAATGAAGAAGGTTCAAGAGTTTTCCTACTCAAAAAACAATTCTTTCCTACAATCAAATAGTCTATTTTTAACGAATCCTTTCTATAAAAGAAAATTATGAAAACATATGCAAAAGTTTGCAATGGATCTAGTCCCGTTTGAGAATTGTTTTCTCTTTTCTTTTCCTACTCTATCGTCTATGCAATGCATGCAATACTTAATTAGATTATTCTACCCTTGTCTATTGTAGGACCGGTGCTTGGCAAGTTCGGTGGCACATCTTCCGTTGTGTAATTCTTCTTCCCTTATCAACCACTCGACTAGTGCTAGCCTCATCGTCATGAGTCTTGCTAACACATGGTCCTTTTTGGGGCCATGTCACCACTACTTAGTTAAACTGAACTTATGTAAGAACTAATTTAACTGAAATCATTTGACCATAAGGTTGTGGTAATGACAATCACATCAATTTACACTTTCTTTCTAGTATTTTATAGTTATGGCAAGCAAAAATTTGTTTATATAAAGCCTAAAGGACATTGACAGCCATACCATCCATTGGTGCAACTTACTTTAATCACAGGTTTAGTTTACATAAATTTCTTGCAAGCACTTTCATTACTTTAGTTGAACCAGGATTTTGAATGAGATTAGCTTATTTGCAAAAATCTAGATTGCATTGATGAGGAATTAAATATATGGTCATACACAAGTGGTTATGAAATTGGGCAATGAGCTTATCATTACTTTCATGGAGTGTAATGTAGAGGAACTACCATAGTAAAGGTATAATCTTTGTTGATTCCAGGTGGGTATAAGTAAATAAGAGTAGGATGGTATAGCTACATCTGGAAAGGATTCCAAATGAAGGAGAGAGAACAGTGATGGTAGCATTAAACAAACAATAGATCCCATTACCAAATTGTGCTTTGGAGTTATTGATCTTGATATGTTTAGCAATTTTTGGAGTAGATAGCTATTTTTATGGAAACTCGGGCTGCGGTAGATTTAGACAGGACAATCGCGTCCAGATAGGTGCAAGCTACTCAAAACTTACTATTTCTAGGTTAAAAATGATGAAAAATAGAAATTTCTATTTTTGAAAGGCATCATCCATCTTGACATGAATAACTCATGAGAGGTGGAAAAAGATGCTAAAAATAGAAACTTTCTATTTATGATCAAAATGGCTAGATAATTTTTCTTTACATGGAGACCCCCCTCTCTTAGGGTGGTAAAGACCTTAGATCCTCCCCGACATGAAATTTTGAGATGTCCTCATCTCAAAGGTAAATGCAGATATTCTTTGCCGAGAGAAGTTTTGTCCTCCCATGTTGCATCTTCTTCAGGAAAGTCTTTCTACTTGACCAAATGCTCGATGATGCTTTTGTTTCTAAGCTTCCTTTCTTGACTGTCAAGAATGCAAAGTCGCTCTCTCATCAGCTTGGTCTCCTACGATTTGATCTTCCATAAGGCATGGGCTCGAGCCACAGTTCCTCTTCCACGGCCTCTTCTTTCATTCTTTCCTTGACGACGAACAAGTTGACCTCTACCATTCAATGCTATAGGAATTACATATATGCTTGTTGCTACATTCCTTCAAGGACATTGGTTCTTGTAGTGACCTAGCTCATTACACTCATAGCAATGAACATATGGATGCTAGGGTTAAGCTATTGTAGTTGTTGCTAATATGGGGTGAGGTTGAGAAGCTTGATTATTAGGTCTAGGGTTTCAATTATCGGCTTGGAACCATGATTACTAAAGTTTGCTCTTCCTTGATCCCTAACCATTTATTTAGCCAGAGGTGTTTCTCTTAAGAGCGTATCATCTTAGAGTGATATGGGTCTCATTGCTTAAAAATAGGTATCCAAGTGTCGATTTAATCCTTGACAGAATCTAGCTACCTATTGCTCAATGGACATCTTGGGGGCATATCTTCATAGGGTTACAAATTTAGAGTAGTACTCTCCCATGGATAAGGATAGCTATTGTAGAGCAAAGAACTCATTCATATTGATGTCTTGATGAGCTGGTGGAAGATATCATTTTGTAAGAGCTCCTTTAATTTCCTCCCAAGACTGGGAAGATCCTGGGATACCCAAGTCCTTGCAATGTTGCTTCCACCATATCTTTGCATCACCAGTGAGGCAAAACATTGCAAACATAGCTTGATCCCTACAAATTTGAAATAGTCTTCCATAGCCTCAATTCAGCTTCTGCATTGTGCTTAATATAGGCTCCCTTGCCTTTAAATATGGGAGGTTGGGCTTGTTTCACGAGAAGTTTTTTCTTCTGTATGGTAGTGTACAAGGTAGTGGATAGTACCTTTGCAACAATGCACTTATTGGTGGTCTGATTTAAGACTCGATATAACATCAACTGATTTAAACTTCAACATTTCAAGACAAAAACTTGAGATGTAATTAATTTCACTCAATTCAATGTGAGTGTGGAGAGAGAGAGAGAGAGAGAGAGAGAGAGAGAGAGAGAGAGAGAGAGAGAGCACAAGACAGGGATGTGGGGTGGAGCTCCCAAACCTAATTGTATGAGCACAATGTGAGAATAAGTGAGAGCTCTTTATTCTTTGTATGTATAAAGAATAAGGAGATAAATGTGGGCAGCGAGCAAAACACAGGTCGACAAACACGGGCAAAGCACAGTGAGGCACACCACCTTTATCTAACATTCTTCCACTAAAGGTTGTGTGGCAATAAGTGGCAAGAAGACTAGCATACAACTAGTATATACAAGAGGTGAGAGAAGACGGCTCTCAGCCTATGCCCACTGGCTCACTCTATAACCGCTCTTGTATAGATGCAACATGCATACCACTAGTGCTAGAGCTACGATGACACTCATGATGCAGGTATCGAGTGACGACCTACATGATTCCACAATGCACAATGCCAGTGTCACTCATCGCACAACTGACAACTCCCACTAATCAGCCGCATAAGCAAGATTAGGTCTTGAGACCAAAAGATCAGACATGAGAGATCCAAAAGCCAACAAAACATACGTTATGTGTGTCAACCTATCCCTGTCAGCAACCTCAGTGCCATATGCATCCTCATGAGGAATCACCTGACTATTCATCAACATGTTAGCATCGTTTGTCAAAGGCATATCTGTTGAGAATGACTGTAAAATTAAAAAATCAGCACCACTGTAATCACACACAGCTCTCTGAAGGACATTGTTGCCCTCAAACGTATCAGATGCATCATAGAACAATGCATCAGTCTGTGGCTCAATTGATGTCCTCAACTGATGACTTACCAAGCTGTGCATCCCCAGAGATACCACAATCTGCGTGAATGTCACCAGAAGACAAATGCACAACCTGCTCTCCATGCAACACATCCGCAAAAGAGACATGCCTCATCTCTCGCTCCAAACATGGTTGCAAATACATAGAGACTACATCGCCTCATCATAAATATGCAAAGGGTATACCAAACCACTTCTAGCACCTCTGGCTATCACTAGTGATCCCCTATGCATATGAAATGACCGCTCTCCAAATAGTACACAATGTCCACTACTCTGCAACTGACACACTGAAACGAGATTCTCGCTGAATCCTGGTACATAACATACATCTCATAGCGTAAGCAATTCATTGCAAGGTAAAGACATGCATACATCTCCAGCACCCTCTATGTCATATAATGAACCATCAAAAAACTGTACACAAACAAGTCTCCCACTAGAGAAAGAGAAAAACAAATCATGACGTGGCGTCATGTGAAAAACTACATGCTCATCTAGTAGAAACACGTAGACAATGTGCTATCCCAAGACACAAAAGTAGTCTGAAGGCAAGCTAGACTCAAAAGTGACATGCCCGTCACATGCATACTCTCTAGCATTTGTCCTCATAGTAGCACCATGCATCTGCCTCTTCCGCTGCCTCATACGCTTGAAGCAACAGTGCCTAATATGCCCATTGCGGTTGTAGTGCCAACATGTCATTCGCGATCATGAGCAAGAACTGTCTCTAACTTGAAACGTCTCCATATCCATGCCAAAACTATGGCAAACAATGCTCGAGATCACAAGACTCTCCCACCCAAGAGTAAACCACTACCTCAAGCAAAGAAGATGAAGAAACGGTCAAGCTCACTAGCCTTTGTAATAGGCATACATATGTGGCAAAATTTTGGCAGAGTCTCCTCTGTAACTGGAGCAAAAAACTTAACAGCAAATCAAAATGGAGACAACAACAACTGCCCAAATGTCCAATCCGGGAATGTACTCATCCGTAATTGCCTCACAAAGTCATACACAAAGCCAAACCACTCTAGCTGGAGTATCACTCAACGATGCAAGAAATGACATACATATGTGAGTGAAAAACTACTGCCAAAATGTATCAATGAATGAACAATGTGCCAGAAAATCGTAGCATACACAACCTGTTTAAACGTGGGAGTCAAAACTTGACCACTAAACTATTAGAAAGAAAATTGTGGATACGCATAAACCATGGCGAGAATTTGGGAAAAATTCGACAAAATTTTTCCTGAAAATTGAGCAAAAACTCAAGTACAATCTCTACCATAAAGCATAACACTACTCAATGCCAATGAGTAGAAATGCCAAAATGGCTCCACATTTTCACATACAATGGCAATCCAGACTCAATGTACATCAACGTAGTGACCGCACATAAGCAAGCACCAAAAAATTTGCAATCCGAAAACTTGATCAATGTGAAAACAACGCTCTCAAGAGAGCTCACCGACACTTGAAAGTGCTTGCCAAAATGCATGTATAATGGGATCAACCATGCACCATAACTATATGCGTTTCCATTTGCAAAGACCATGAATCCAAGCACAAAATCATTGCCAAAGTATTCTGTGAAAACCTGTGAAAGAAGCTCCACATGTGTGCTCCAAAAATCGTGTCTTTCAAGAGACCACTTTGATGGTGTGTAAATGCCTCCGTGACTCTTTGCCCAAATCTAACAAAAATCCTCAAACCACAAGCTCTTCACAAGCTAAAATTGCATTTTTGGCTCAACATTTATGCACCTAACTTTGAGCACCTTCGTGCTTCCAAAAGTGCATCAAACTCGCATACTATGCAAAAACAGAAACCCAACAATTTCTATATACAGTCAATCTGAGCTGAATGTCAGCAAAACGGTGAGGAATTTGCAAAATTTTAGTTCTACAAAGTTGTATACCACGTCAAAATAAAGGGGCTAGGTGGATAGGATTCTCAGATTTGCATTCTATAAGGAGAAAAAAAAATCTAAAAATAGTGATGTTGCGCACATAGTTTCTATGGCAGCACCTTCACTTACACACAATCTTTCACACTTCTTTCTGAGCTTCCACAAGAGCATACATCACGCTCAATTGAGCTCAAAAGCTCCCATTGCATTCTCACAAAGCTTTCAAGATTTCTTGATCTCTCAAGCACCGAGAACGAGCAAGCTATTGGCTCAAAGCTCTCGAAGTCATCATGCTCTTCGTGATCACCATGCGCTCTGATACCAATTTTGAGTGCGCGAATGTTGTGCATGTGCACACAGAGAGAGAGAGAGAGAGAGAGAGAGAGAGAGAGAGAGAGAGAGAGAGAGAGAGAGGATGTGGGGTGGAGCTCCCAAACCTCACTATATGAGCACAGTGTGAGAATAAGTGAGAGCTCCTTATTCTTTATACATATACAAAGAATAAGGAGATAGATGTGAGTAGTCAGACACTAACCGATGGAGATGGACAAAGCACGGTGAGGTACACTTCAAGATATATACAGAAGTTGGGATTTTGTTGAGAAGCTAGACAAGCATCACTTTAACCTTTTATAGTATTTACAAAGGTTAAATTTGCAAAAAACTAGATAATTCTTTTAGCTAGATTCCCAGGGGTATAGTGGTACAAATGATAAGTGTTTATAGTTAAGTTTTTATAATCCACTATTTTATTTGAGTAATAGCTCTTACATACATCATTAAGAGATTTGTAAAATACAAGGCTCTTGTTTTGGGGAAAAATATCAAGGATAGAAATGAGTTTGATCCTATAATTAAAGAATCAAAGACCTAGGTCATCTCAACAATATCTTCAAAGATAACTCGCAACTCTTCCATCCACTAAAGCTTCTCTAGATCAGAGGAGAGGCATCCAAGCTTCTTTACATTGATCTAGAAGATGCCACTATCAGAGTCCCATGCAAGTTTCCATCTCCTTTGGATTCTTGTTGATGGAAGAGAGAAAACCTTTATCAAAATCTCCATCATGTTGTAGAAAAAAGTAAATTTTGAAGAGTGGTAAGCATCCAAATTTATTCATTCAAAAGTCTTGAACTTATGATACTCAACGACAACATCTCCCTGAAACATAGATGCTCCTAAGTTCTCAAACTTGAGCTTCCAACTTTCATTTTTTTCTTTCAAATGTTCAAACATCATCAAATGTCCAGTTTCCTAACCTAGGCTCTGATACCATTGTGAGATCCCCATTCTGTCACCGTAACTACTTGGCAACTGGAGGGTACTTGATAGGTTGGTAGGTCCTAATCATTTGAGAAATGCATAGTCAAGATAGATTTGAATCCAATGGACATGCTCTCATCACAAAGTAACTCAAGTCTGAGAAACTATAGAGGTTTTCTAGCCCTATCACATAGGGGAAGCATGAAACTAGCACGAGAATTTAAACATCCCTAATTCTCATCTTCCAAAAGAAAGGTGAAATGGGTGCTACAATATGTCTCCCATTAAGTTCAAAAATCTTGGATAGTTTGCAATGGCCTAGACCAGAAAATGCATTGATAGAAGCAACCAAAAGAAGGATGGAGGTAGATCTATGCACCACAATGAAATGTACCTATGTGTCACACCAAAAAAAAAAACTTAAAATGATTTATTTCTTTGCACATGTTTGTTTATATTCTTTAGTTACAAGATGTTCATATGACGTGGATTTGCAAAGGCAACAATGCAACCAATGGGTTCCTTGCAGAAGGATGGGAAAGTGAGGTGGTCAACCACCAAAGGGATATAATAAAGTGCTCTATTTTTGGTAAGAAACTAGTATGCAGATGAACGCATCATGAAGAAAGACATGCCAATGAAATTTCCATACAAAAAGATGGAAGCAAACAATGGGAGTATGGGAGACATTTGCCACTGATATTGTTGTTTGCGAGATTCTGGACCTTCAAATATGCCCCCACAGTGATATTGTGCTCGGCATCTATGTCAATAATGATGACTGCCATCTTAGCCATCTTTGCGAGTACCTCAATCTTAGATATAAATTCCTTCAATAGTATTCATTTTTGGGTGAATAGCAAAGCTGTACAATTTAGAAAAGAGAAGGGTCTTTCTTTTGAAGGAAGTCTCATTCCCATGATGTATTATTATACAAACTCAACCACAGGGCCCTATCTTAATAGAAATTTTATTTTACATCCCATCTCTATGCATAATTGTTGATTGTAAACTTTAAGCTAAGGTCTCTTAGTTTTTAATTCAATTTAGGTGATGCTTTTGGTTGTTCATTAATTATTTGAGTTGTGAACGTGTCAACTTTAAAAGTAATCAAGTCTTAGAAAATTGCTCGCAAGAGTTGTAATATTGTGCAAGTTTAGTTTTCTATTTATTGTGTTCGTTGAAAATTAATTTAAAATTTAATTATAAGTGCTTAAATGTTTTTCAAGTAGTTTTTCTAATGATTGTGGATATATAAGTCATTTGTGAAGTTTTATTAAAGTTTATTTCTCCTTCTCACAAATCTCTAGATCTCCAGGTTTTTATGCTAGATTTTCCCATCTACCTCCATGGCGACGCCCCATGCTGCACTCCTCACGTAGCTCGCAAAGATGGGCCTTATCGATTATGCCAATTCACAAGTTCCCATGTTTGAGGGCACAATTGACATGGGGGCAACATCATCCATCCATGCAATCAAGGAGTTTATTGAGTACATGGAGGCATGCATGTCTGAATATGCATTTTTTTTAAAGAGACTTACACCATATGGTTTTCTTATTTAGCATAGAAATCTGAAAAGAATTTTTAATATTGCCTATTGAGATTTTTCAAAGAGCTTACTAAGAGAGACTACAAGGTAGAGCATGAGGATGACCTCATCAATTGGGCATGGGGTGTATAGGCACCCAATTCCTTAATTGGGACATGGTCCTAACTTTGCTGGTGCTTGAGGATAGGGAGAGGGGTGAGAAAGAAGAAAAAATCAAGCAAGAAGCCCTTGTAATCCTTGTTGACAAGAGATATGGGGAGGTTGAAGAGACTAGTGAGCATGAAGAGGCATCAATGGCACTTGTGCTCCTATAGGATTCTAGCCCCATGAAGGACATAGATCAAGTTATATGGAGATGAGGTGATAGAAGAGGTTCCGAACTTCCATCTACTCACTTTGAAATTGGGATTGAGGGTCATCAATTTAATTTCCTCAAGGACATTTCAAATACTATGGGACCTCAAGAGCATGAGTATGAGCAATTCTAAATTATTTCACACTCCCACCCTTCAAAATTTCTCAAGAGTATGAGAAAATTCTAGATTATTTCACACTCCACCCTTCAAAATTGAGCTTTTGGAAGTATGAGCTTTGTAATCTTTTAATTTTTTTGTACATCACACAAGGTCACCATGATTGCTCTCTATTTCCTATTCTTCTTAGTTATTGGTGGTGGGGGAAGAGGTGATTTTTGTTTCCATGCAAGGACATGGTTCTTGTATTCTTTTCTACACTCTTTTAGGATGGTCTATTCCTCTATGGTTTGAGCCGTATTCTTCTTTCACCTTTAAACTTTCTTTGGCCTATTCACTATGGGTCTAGTCTTGCATGCCCTCTCTACAAGAAATCTACTTATCTAGGAAAATGGAGTCAATTGGAAAAAGATACACAAGAATCTGTTGCAAAGGAAACTTGTTGGGTCCATCAAAGTATGGGGGTGTTTCTGCACTATGATCAAGTTGCATGCTACATTTTGGGGCACATAAAGAGGATTTTTTCATGTGACACCATGTTTTTGGGGAAAAATTTTGGCCATATTGGGTAGCATTTGCACCAAAGACCCACATTAGGATTTTTTTTGGGATTGCAGGAGTCCCAAAGATGCTCCATGTGCCACAGCATGCAAAAGAATAGTTTGACTTGTGTTTGACCAAGTCAAACTAACCTTTTGCATGTTGTGGCACACAGAGTGTCTTTGAAGTTCCTCAAATCTCCAAAACCTCCCATGACATGGGTCTTTGGTGCAAATGCTTCCCGACTTGGCAAAAAGTTGCTCCCAAAACATGGAATCACATGAAAAAATCCTCTTTATGGTCCCAAAAATGTAGCACGTAGGCCAAACTTGTGCCATGGTGCACGAACTATCCTTGACCCTCCCCTAGACTCACAACAAAGTTTGATTTTGTAGTTAAATTCAATGAGCTTATTGTATATATGATGCTTTGAGTGCAGCTTATGGTGGAATCTCTAAAGATTTCACATAATGGGAAGAGAGTAGACCAAGTAGTAGAGTAGTAGTAGTAATAGGCCTTCTCAAAGATGCAAAATATTGACACTATAATGATGAGGTGAATAGTTTATTATCAGGTTTGTGTCATGATCATTGCCATTTACAAAGCAAATATCATGGATTTCTATTTTCTTCCTTCTAATCATCACAATTTTATAAGAGAGAATCTAGTTTTTACATTGAGGATAAAAGCCTTAGAACCGCTCATTGGGCCGTTCAAACCTTGGGGACACCATAGAATAGCTTACTTGAAAATGCAGCAAAGCAATAAAACGTTGGAATGGGGAGAGATGTCAAGGTACTTCCACAATTCTATATCTCATCGGTCACCTTGGCCCTCCAAGGCTAGAGACATAAATTTATAGACATCCTTCTTACCCATTTTTGGAGGGAAGTTGCTAAAAAGCTTAATAACAAGGGCATTGGCATACAGCCCAACTTTGGGACTATAGCAGGAGTTGCTGGAGAGGAACAAAGCAACTAACTCTCCAGTTCAACCTCAGTGGGAAAAAAGTTTACAGATCAGCATAGCCCGTGAGTAGCCTAACGTATGGTATCTACCAAACTACAAATCCAAGTTCAAGTGGATAGCTTGGTGGTGGCCAATGAATAGACATTTCCCAAAACTGCAAACTTAAGGATGTATACCTCACCCATATGGCCTCAAAGGATTGGTTCTTCCCGCTTAACAAGCAATTGGGCTTAAACTGACGAGGCTCAAGATGGGAGACAGTCATGAAGAATACGGAACCCTCAATATTGAGGCCGCATGGGACAAAAGTTTTCTTATGGAAGGTACTTTGGGGAGCCATGTCGCCTGGAGTGAAGTTCTTGCCATGAAAATTGGTATAGATAGATGCTTGCAATACAAAATGTCTTGTGAAGACCTCCCTCACCTTTTCAAGGAGTGCCTGACGATATGTGGCCTTGTAGGAAAGATCTGCAAATGGGTCCAAAGAACCTGGAAAATAGGATTCTTCAAGAACAATCTCTTCATGGGAGGGAAGGTGTTCAAGAGCCATGCACTGCTCATCGCTATGCAAGTCATGAGATATTACTACTTCAAAGACATTTGGAAGGCAAGGAATTGTGGAATCTTTGAGAGCTCCATGGAAAAAGCTAAGTTCTCGTAGATAGTCCAAGATAACAGGATACTTCTCCATTGGAAAACAAAGAAACTCTAAAGGGTGGCCTAAAACCATGGATGCTACAATGACACACTTGCATGGGTGAAAAGGTGGGCTTTTCCATTGTGTGAGGTAGCAACACCTTCATATGATGTATCTTTGATCCTTTTAAGGAGTCGTGCCTCATCACGACCATGGCAAGAACTTGTAATTTTTTGGCTTTATCAATATAACCTACTCACCATTGTGAATTTAGCCATTAGAACAAAAGGATAAAAGCCGTGCACTTGCAAATTATCATGACTTTGCCTTCTCTTCCTTATTGTCATTGCAATTGTTTAAGTTGATTTATAAATTGAGGGGAGAAGCTTGTTCTTTAAAGGTTTTCTGGTGGACTCGACAATATGGTGTGTACAAGTACTACGAGTAGCATACTCAACAAAATAGAATGATTCACAAACATATAGAACACCAAAAATGAAAAATCATTTGGCTTCTCGTCCTTAAAAACATTGCAATTGCATCGTTGGTTTTATACACTAAGGAGAGAATCTTATGCTTTAAAGGGTTTTTTGGTGGACTCAATAATATAATGTCTACAACTACTTTGAGTAGCATCTGAAACAAAATCAAATGATTCATCAAGAATGAAAAATCATTTCATGCCCCACTAAGAAGTAACTAAGGTGTCCTAATTGTATAGACGTATTTAGATTTCAATCAAAATGCATGGCATTAGGTAATCTCTTCCCTCTCTCTCTCTCTCTCTCTCACACACACACACACACACACACACACACAAGAGCAACAACAATATCGATATCTACAACAAAAGACTTATCCTTATTGCTTTTGGGTTTTTCTTTGTCATCCTTGGTGGAAGTAATCTATGGTAAGGTCGATTTGGAATCCATGTACTCTTTGCTAGTAGGTTCTTCAAGTTTTGTGAAAGGGAGTCACTTGTTTGATTTTGTAGTTAAATTCAATGAGCTTATTGTATATATGATGCTTTGAGTGCAGCTTATGGTGGAATCTCTAAAGATTTCACATAATGGGAAGAGAGTAGACCAAGTAGTAGAGTAGTAGTAGTAATAGGCCTTCTCAAAGATGCAAAATATTGACACTATAATGATGAGGTGAATAGTTTATTATCAGGTTTGTGTCATGATCATTGCCATTTACAAAGCAAATATCATGGATTTCTATTTTCTTCCTTCTAATCATCACAATTTTATAAGAGAGAATCTAGTTTTTACATTGAGGATAAAAGCCTTAGAACCGCTCATTGGGCCGTTCAAACCTTGGGGACACCATAGAATAGCTTACTTGAAAATGCAGCAAAGCAATAAAACGTTGGAATGGGGAGAGATGTCAAGGTACTTCCACAATTCTATATCTCATCGGTCACCTTGGCCCTCCAAGGCTAGAGACATAAATTTATAGACATCCTTCTTACCCATTTTTGGAGGGAAGTTGCTAAAAAGCTTAATAACAAGGGCATTGGCATACAGCCCAACTTTGGGACTATAGCAGGAGTTGCTGGAGAGGAACAAAGCAACTAACTCTCCAGTTCAACCTCAGTGGGAAAAAAGTTTACAGATCAGCATAGCCCGTGAGTAGCCTAACGTATGGTATCTACCAAACTACAAATCCAAGTTCAAGTGGATAGCTTGGTGGTGGCCAATGAATAGACATTTCCCAAAACTGCAAACTTAAGGATGTATACCTCACCCATATGGCCTCAAAGGATTGGTTCTTCCCGCTTAACAAGCAATTGGGCTTAAACTGACGAGGCTCAAGATGGGAGACAGTCATGAAGAATACGGAACCCTCAATATTGAGGCCGCATGGGACAAAAGTTTTCTTATGGAAGGTACTTTGGGGAGCCATGTCGCCTGGAGTGAAGTTCTTGCCATGAAAATTGGTATAGATAGATGCTTGCAATACAAAATGTCTTGTGAAGACCTCCCTCACCTTTTCAAGGAGTGCCTGACGATATGTGGCCTTGTAGGAAAGATCTGCAAATGGGTCCAAAGAACCTGGAAAATAGGATTCTTCAAGAACAATCTCTTCATGGGAGGGAAGGTGTTCAAGAGCCATGCACTGCTCATCGCTATGCAAGTCATGAGATATTACTACTTCAAAGACATTTGGAAGGCAAGGAATTGTGGAATCTTTGAGAGCTCCATGGAAAAAGCTAAGTTCTCGTAGATAGTCCAAGATAACAGGATACTTCTCCATTGGAAAACAAAGAAACTCTAAAGGGTGGCCTAAAACCATGGATGCTACAATGACACACTTGCATGGGTGAAAAGGTGGGCTTTTCCATTGTGTGAGGTAGCAACACCTTCATATGATGTATCTTTGATCCTTTTAAGGAGTCGTGCCTCATCACGAGCATGGCAAGAACTTGTAATTTTTTGGCTTTATCAATATAACCTACTCACCATTGTGAATTTAGCCATTAGAACAAAAGGATAAAAGCCGTGCACTTGCAAATTATCATGACTTTGCCTTCTCTTCCTTATTGTCATTGCAATTGTTTAAGTTGATTTATAGATTGAGGGGAGAAGCTTGTTCTTTAAAGGTTTTCTGGTGGACTCGACAATATGGTGTGTACAAGTACTACGAGTAGCATACTCAACAAAATAGAATGATTCACAAACATATAGAACACCAAAAATGAAAAATCATTTGGCTTCTCGTCCTTAAAAACATTGCAATTGCATCGTTGGTTTTATACACTAAGGAGAGAATCTTATGCTTTAAAGGGTTTTTTGGTGGACTCAATAATATAATGTCTACAACTACTTTGAGTGGCATCTTAAACAAAATCAAAGGATTCATCAAGAATGAAAAATCATTTCATACCCCACTAAGAAGTAACTAAGGTGTCCTAATTGTATAGACGTATTTAGATTTCAATCAAAATGCATGGCATTAGGTAATCTCTTCCCTCTCTCTCTCTCTCTCTCTCTCTCTCTCTCTCTCTCTCTCACACACACACACACACACACACACAAGAGCAACAACAATATCGATATCTACAACAAAAGACTTATCCTTATTGCTTTTGGGTTTTTCTTTGTCATCCTTGGTGGAAGTAATCTATGGTAAGGTCGATTTGGAATCCATGTACTCTTTGCTAGTAGGTTCTTCAAATTTTGTGAAAGGGAGTCACTTGTTTGATTTTGTAGTTAAATTCAATGAGCTTATTGTATATATGATGCTTTGAGTGCAGCTTATGGTGGAATCTCTAAAGATTTCACATAATGGGAAGAGAGTAGACCAAGTAGTAGAGTAGTAGTAGTAATAGGCCTTCTCAAAGATGCAAAATATTGACACTATAATGATGAGGTGAATAGTTTATTATCAGGTTTGTGTCATGATCATTGCCATTTACAAAGCAAATATCATGGATTTCTATTTTCTTCCTTCTAATCATCACAATTTTATAAGAGAGAATCTAGTTTTTACATTGAGGATAAAAGCCTTAGAACCGCTCATTGGGCCGTTCAAACCTTGGGGACACCATAGAATAGCTTACTTGAAAATGCAGCAAAGCAATAAAACGTTGGAATGGGGAGAGATGTCAAGGTACTTCCACAATTCTATATCTCATCGGTCACCTTGGCCCTCCAAGGCTAGAGACATAAATTTATAGACATCCTTCTTACCCATTTTTGGAGGGAAGTTGCTAAAAAGCTTAATAACAAGGGCATTGGCATACAGCCCAACTTTGGGACTATAGCAGGAGTTGCTGGAGAGGAACAAAGCAACTAACTCTCCAGTTCAACCTCAGTGGGAAAAAAGTTTACAGATCAGCATAGCCCGTGAGTAGCCTAACGTATGGTATCTACCAAACTACAAATCCAAGTTCAAGTGGATAGCTTGGTGGTGGCCAATGAATAGACATTTCCCAAAACTGCAAACTTAAGGATGTATACCTCACCCATATGGCCTCAAAGGATTGGTTCTTCCCGCTTAACAAGCAATTGGGCTTAAACTGACGAGGCTCAAGATGGGAGACAGTCATGAAGAATACGGAACCCTCAATATTGAGGCCGCATGGGACAAAAGTTTTCTTATGGAAGGTACTTCGGGGAGCCATGTCGACTGGAGTGAAGTTCTTGCCATGAAAATTGGTATAGATAGATGCTTGCAATACAAAATGTCTTGTGAAGACCTCCCTCACCTTTTCAAGGAGTGCCTGACCATATGTGGCCTTGTAGGAAAGATCTGCAAATGGGTCCAAAGAACCTGGAAAATAGGATTCTTCAAGAACAATCTCTTCATGGGAGGGAAGGTGTTCAAGAGCCATGCACTGCTCATCGCTATGCAAGTCATGAGATATTACTACTTCAAAGACATTTGGAAGGCAAGGAATTGTGGAATCTTTGAGAGCTCCATGGAAAAAGCTAAGTTCTCGTAGATAGTCCAAGATAACAGGATACTTCTCAAATTGGAAAACAAAGAAACTCTAAAGGGTGGCCTAAAACCATGGATGCTACAATGACACACTTGCATGGGTGAAAAGGTGGGCTTTTCCATTGTGTGGGGTAGCAACACCTTCATATGATGTATCTTTGATCCTTTTAAGGAGTCATGCCTCATCACGAGCATGGCAAGAACTCGTAATTTTTTGGCTTCATCAATATAACCTACTCACCATTGGGAATTTAGCCATTAGAACAAAAGGATAAAAGCCGTGCACTTGCAAATTATCATGACTTTGCCTTCTCTTCCTTATTGTCATTGCAATTGTTTAAGTTGATTTATAGATTGAGGGGAGAAGCTTGTTCTTTAAAGGTTTTCTGGTGGACTCGACAATATGGTGTGTACAAGTACTACGAGTAGCATACTCAACAAAATAGAATGATTCACAAACATATAGAACACCGAAAATGAAAAATCATTTGGCTTCTCGTCCTTAAAATCATTGCAATTGCATCGTTGGTTTTATACACTAAGGAGAGAATCTTATGCTTTAAAGGGTTTTTTGGTGGACTCAATAATATAATGTGTACAACTGCTTTGAGTAGCATCCTAAAAAAAATCAAATGATTCACAAATAGTTGGAACATCAAGAATGAAAAATCATTTCATGCCGAACTAAGAAGTAACTAAGGTGTCCTAATTGTATAGACGTATTTAGATTTCAATCAACATGCATGGCATTAGGTAATCTCTTCTCTCTCTCTCTCTCTCTCTCTCTCTCTCTCTCTCTCTCTCTCACACACACACACACACAAAAAGAGCAACAACAATATCGGTATCTACAACAAAAGACTTATCCTTATTGCTTTTGGGTTTTCCTTTGTCATCCTTGGTGGAAGTAATCTATGGTAAGGTTGATCTGGAATCCATGTACTCTTTGCTAGTAGGTTCTTCAAATTTTGTGAAAGGGAGTCACTTGTTTGATTTTGTAGTTAAATTCAATGAGCTTATTGTATATATGATGCTTTGAGTGTAGCTTATGGTGGAATCTCTAAAGATTTCACATAATGGAAAGAGAGTAGACCAAGTAGTAGAGTAGTAGTAGTAATAGGCCTTCTCAAAGATGCAAAATATTGACACTATAATGATGAGGTGAATAGTTTATAGTCAGGTTTGTCTCATGATCATTGCCATTTACAAAGCAAATATCATGGATTTCTATTTTCTTCCTTCTAATCATCCCAATTTTATAAGAGAGAATCTAGTTTTTACATTGAGGATAAAAGCCTTAGAACCGCTCATTGGGCCGTTCAAACCTTGGGGACACCATAGAATAGCTTACTTGAAAATGCAGCAAAGCAATAAAACGTTGGAATGGGGAGAGATGTCAAGGTACTTCCACAATTCTATATCTCATCGGTCACCTTGGCCCTCCAAGGCTAGAGACATAAATTTATAGACATCCTTCTTACCCATTTTTGGAGGGAAGTTGCTAAAAAGCTTAATAACAAGGGCATTGGCATACAGCCCAACTTTGGGACTATAGCAGGAGTTGCCGGAGAGGAACAAAGCAACTAACTCTCCAGTTCAACCTCAGTGGGAAAAAAGTTTACAGATCAGCATAGCCCGTGAGTAGCCTAACATATGGTATCTACCAAACTACAAATCCAAGTTCAAGTGGATAGCTTGGTGGTGGCCAATGAATAGACATTTCCTAAAACTACAAACTTAAGGATGTATACCTCACCCATATGGCCTCAAAGGATTGGTTCTTCCCGCTTAACAAGCAATTGGGCTTAAACTGACGAGGCTCAAGATGGGAGACAGTCATGAAGAATACGGAACCCTCGATATTGAGGCCGCATGGGACAAAAGTTTTCTTATGGAAGGTACTTCGGGGAGCCATGTCGACTGGAGTGAAGTTCTTGCCATGAAAATTGGTATAGATAGATGCTTGCAATACAAAATGTCTTGTGAAGACCTCCCTCACCTTTTCAAGGAGTGCCTGACCATATGTGGCCTTGTAGGAAAGATCTGCAAATGGGTCCAAAGAACCTGGAAAATAGGATTCTTCAAGAACAATCTCTTCATGGGAGGGAAGGTGTTCAAGAGCCATGCACTGCTCATCGCTATGCAAGTCATGAGATATTACTACTTCAAAGACATTTGGAAGGCAAGGAATTGTGGAATCTTTGAGAGCTCCATGGAAAAAGCTAAGTTCTCGTAGATAGTCCAAGATAACAGGATACTTCTCAAATTGGAAAACAAAGAAACTCTAAAGGGTGGCCTAAAACCATGGATGCTACAATGACACACTTGCATGGGTGAAAAGGTGGGCTTTTCCATTGTGTGGGGTAGCAACACCTTCATATGATGTATCTTTGATCCTTTTAAGGAGTCATGCCTCATCACGAGCATGGCAAGAACTCGTAATTTTTTGGCTTCATCAATATAACCTACTCACCATTGGGAATTTAGCCATTAGAACAAAAGGATAAAAGCCGTGCACTTGCAAATTATCATGACTTTGCCTTCTCTTCCTTATTGTCATTGCAATTGTTTAAGTTGATTTATAGATTGAGGGGAGAAGCTTGTTCTTTAAAGGTTTTATGGTGGACTCGACAATATGGTGTGTACAAGTACTACGAGTAGCATACTCAACAAAATAGAATGATTCACAAACATATAGAACACCGAAAATGAAAAATCATTTGCTTCTCGTCCTTAAAATCATTGCAATTGCATCGTTGGTTTTATACATTAAGGAGAGAATCTTATGCTTTAAAGGGTTTTTTGGTGGACTCAATAATATAATGTGTACAACTGCTTTGAGTAGCATCCTAAACAAAATCAAATGATTCACAAATAGTTGGAACATCAAGAATGAAAAATCATTTCATGCCGCACTAAGAAGTAACTAAGGTGTCCTAATTGTATAGACGTATTTAGATTTCAATCAACATGCATGGCATTAGGTAATCTCTCTCTCTCTCTCTCTCTCTCTCTCTCTCTCTCTCTCTCACACACACACACACACACACACAAAAAGAGCAACAACAATATCGGTATCTACAACAAAAGACTTATCCTTATTGCTTTTGGGTTTTCCTTTGTCATCCTTGGTGGAAGTAATCTATGGTAAGGTTGATCTGGAATCCATGTACTCTTTGCTAGTAGGTTCTTCAAATTTTGTGAAAGGGAGTCACTTGTTTGATTTTGTAGTTAAATTCAATGAGCTTATTGTATATATGATGCTTTGAGTGCAGCTTATGGTGGAATCTCTAAAGATTTCACATAATGGGAAGAGAGTAGACCAAGTAGTAGAGTAGTAGTAGTAATAGGCCTTCTCAAAGATGCAAAATATTGACACTATAATGATGAGGTGAATAGTTTATTATCACGTTTGTCTCATGATCATTGCCATTTACAAAGCAAATATCATGGATTTCTATTTTCTTCCTTCTAATCATCACAATTTTATAAGAGAGAATCTAGTTTTTACATTGAGGATAAAAGCCTTAGAACCGCTCATTGGGCCGTTCAAACCTTGGGGACACCATAGAATAGCTTACTTGAAAATGCAGCAAAGCAATAAAACGTTGGAATGGGGAGAGATGTCAAGGTACTTCCACAATTCTATATCTCATCGGTCACCTTGGCCCTCC
Organism: Adiantum capillus-veneris; assembly: GCF_014529385.1. NCBI lineage: Eukaryota > Viridiplantae > Streptophyta > Polypodiopsida > Polypodiales > Pteridaceae > Adiantum > Adiantum capillus-veneris. Next base: position 8,277,282 of record NC_140957.1, read on the forward strand.
AAGGCTAGAGACATAAATTTATAGACATCCTTCTTACCCATTTTTGGAGGGAAGTTGCTAAAAAGCTTAATAACAAGGGCATTGGCATACAGCCCAACTTTGGGACTATAGCAGGAGTTGCCGGAGAGGAACAAAGCAACTAACTCTCCAGTTCAACCTCAGGGGAAAAAAGTTTACAGATCAGCATAGCCCGTGAGTAGCCTAACATATGGTATCTACCAAACTACAAATCCAAGTTCAAGTGGATAGCTTGGTGGTGGCCAATGAATAGACATTTCCTAAAACTACAAACTTAAGGATGTATACCTCACCCATATGGCCTCAAAGGATTGGTTCTTCCCGCTTAACAAGCAATTGGGCTTAAACTGACGAGGCTCAAGATGGGAGACGTACAGTCATGAAGAATACGGAACCCTCGATATTGAGGCCGCATGGGACAAAAGTTTTCTTATGGAAGGTACTTCGGGGAGCCATGTCGACTGGAGTGAAGTTCTTGCCATGAAAATTGGTATAGATAGATGCTTGCAATACAAAATGTCTTGTGAAGACCTCCCTCACCTTTTCAAGGAGTGCCTGACCATATGTGGCCTTGTAGGAAAGATCTGCAAATGGGTCCAAAGAACCTGGAAAATAGGATTCTTCAAGAACAATCTCTTCATGGGAGGGAAGGTGTTCAAGAGCCATGCACTGCTCATCGCTATGCAAGTCATGAGATATTACTACTTCAAAGACATTTGGAAGGCAAGGAATTGTGGAATCTTTGAGAGCTCCATGGAAAAAGCTAAGTTCTCGTAGATAGTCCAAGATAACAGGATACTTCTCAAATTGGAAAACAAAGAAACTCTAAAGGGTGGCCTAAAACCATGGATGCTACAATGACACACTTGCATGGGTGAAAAGGTGGGCTTTTCCATTGTGTGGGGTAGCAACACCTTCATATGATGTATCTTTGATCCTTTTAAGGAGTCATGCCTCATCACGAGCATGGCAAGAACTCGTAATTTTTTGGCTTCATCAATATAACCTACTCACCATTGGGAATTTAGCCATTAGAACAAAAGGATAAAAGCCGTGCACTTGCAAATTATCATGACTTTGCCTTCTCTTCCTTATTGTCATTGCAATTGTTTAAGTTGATTTATAGATTGAGGGGAGAAGCTTGTTCTTTAAAGGTTTTATGGTGGACTCGACAATATGGTGTGTACAAGTACTACGAGTAGCGTACTCAACAAAATCGAATGATTCACAAACATATAGAACACCGAAAATGAAAAATCATTTGCTTCTCGTCCTTAAAATCATTGCAATTGCATCGTTGGTTTTATACATTAAGGAGAGAATCTTATGCTTTAAAGGGTTTTTTGGTGGACTCAATAATATAATGTGTACAACTGCTTTGAGTAGCATCCTAAACAAAATCAAATGATTCACAAATAGTTGGAACATCAAGAATGAAAAATCATTTCATGCCGCACTAAGAAGTAACTAAGGTGTCCTAATTGTATAGACGTATTTAGATTTCAATCAACATGCATGGCATTAGGTAATCTCTTCTCTCTCTCTCTCTCTCTCTCTCTCTCTCTCTCACACACACACACACACACACACACACACACACACACAACAACAATATCGGTATCTACAACAAAAGACTTATCCTTATTGCTTTTGGGTTTTCCTTTGTCATCCTTGGTGGAAGTAATCTATGGTAAGGTTGATCTGGAATCCATGTACTCTTTGCTAGTAGGTTCTTCAAATTTTGTGAAAGGGAGTCACTTGTTTGATTTTGTAGTTAAATTCAATGAGCTTATTGTATATATGATGCTTTGAGTGCAGCTTATGGTGGAATCTCTAAAGATTTCACATAATGGGAAGAGAGTAGACCAAGTAGTAGAGTAGTAGTAGTAATAGGCCTTCTCAAAGATGCAAAATATTGACACTATAATGATGAGGTGAATAGTTTATTATCACGTTTGTCTCATGATCATTGCCATTTACAAAGCAAATATCATGGATTTCTATTTTCTTCCTTCTAATCATCACAATTTTATAAGAGAGAATCTAGTTTTTACATTGAGGATAAAAGCCTTAGAACCGCTCATTGGGCCGTTCAAACCTTGGGGACACCATAGAATAGCTTACTTGAAAATGCAGCAAAGCAATAAAACGTTGGAATGGGGAGAGATGTCAAGGTACTTCCACAATTCTATATCTCATCGGTCACCTTGGCCCTCCAAGGCTAGAGACATAAATTTATAGACATCCTTCTTACCCATTTTTGGAGGGAAGTTGCTAAAAAGCTTAATAACAAGGGCATTGGCATACAGCCCAACTTTGGGACTATAGCAGGAGTTGCCGGAGAGGAACAAAGCAACTAACTCTCCAGTTCAACCTCAGGGGAAAAAAGTTTACAGATCAGCATAGCCCGTGAGTAGCCTAACATATGGTATCTACCAAACTACAAATCCAAGTTCAAGTGGATAGCTTGGTGGTGGCCAATGAATAGACATTTCCTAAAACTACAAACTTAAGGATGTATACCTCACCCATATGGCCTCAAAGGATTGGTTCTTCCCGCTTAACAAGCAATTGGGCTTAAACTGACGAGGCTCAAGATGGGAGACGTACAGTCATGAAGAATACGGAACCCTCGATATTGAGGCCGCATGGGACAAAAGTTTTCTTATGGAAGGTACTTCGGGGAGCCATGTCGACTGGAGTGAAGTTCTTGCCATGAAAATTGGTATAGATAGATGCTTGCAATACAAAATGTCTTGTGAAGACCTCCCTCACCTTTTCAAGGAGTGCCTGACCATATGTGGCCTTGTAGGAAAGATCTGCAAATGGGTCCAAAGAACCTGGAAAATAGGATTCTTCAAGAACAATCTCTTCATGGGAGGGAAGGTGTTCAAGAGCCATGCACTGCTCATCGCTATGCAAGTCATGAGATATTACTACTTCAAAGACATTTGGAAGGCAAGGAATTGTGGAATCTTTGAGAGCTCCATGGAAAAAGCTAAGTTCTCGTAGATAGTCCAAGATAACAGGATACTTCTCAAATTGGAAAACAAAGAAACTCTAAAGGGTGGCCTAAAACCATGGATGCTACAATGACACACTTGCATGGGTGAAAAGGTGGGCTTTTCCATTGTGTGGGGTAGCAACACCTTCATATGATGTATCTTTGATCCTTTTAAGGAGTCATGCCTCATCACGAGCATGGCAAGAACTCGTAATTTTTTGGCTTCATCAATATAACCTACTCACCATTGGGAATTTAGCCATTAGAACAAAAGGATAAAAGCCGTGCACTTGCAAATTATCATGACTTTGCCTTCTCTTCCTTATTGTCATTGCAATTGTTTAAGTTGATTTATAGATTGAGGGGAGAAGCTTGTTCTTTAAAGGTTTTATGGTGGACTCGACAATATGGTGTGTACAAGTACTACGAGTAGCGTACTCAACAAAATCGAATGATTCACAAACATATAGAACACCGAAAATGAAAAATCATTTTGCTTCTCGTCCTTAAAATCATTGCAATTGCATCGTTGGTTTTATACATTAAGGAGAGAATCTTATGCTTTAAAGGGTTTTTTGGTGGACTCAATAATATAATGTGTACAACTGCTTTGAGTAGCATCCTAAACAAAATCAAATGATTCACAAATAGTTGGAACATCAAGAATGAAAAATCATTTCATGCCGCACTAAGAAGTAACTAAGGTGTCCTAATTGTATAGACGTATTTAGATTTCAATCAACATGCATGGCATTAGGTAATCTCTCTCTCTCTCTCTCTCTCTCTCTCTCTCTCTCTCTCTCACACACACACACACACACACACACACACACAGAGCAACAACAATATCGGTATCTACAACAAAAGACTTATCCTTATTGCTTTTGGGTTTTCCTTTGTCATCCTTGGTGGAAGTAATCTATGGTAAGGTTGATCTGGAATCCATGTACTCTTTGCTAGTAGGTTCTTCAAATTTTGTGAAAGGGAGTCACTTGTTTGATTTTGTAGTTAAATTCAATGAGCTTATTGTATATATGATGCTTTGAGTGCAGCTTATGGTGGAATCTCTAAAGATTTCACATAATGGGAAGAGAGTAGACCAAGTAGTAGAGTAGTAGTAGTAATAGGCCTTCTCAAAGATGCAAAATATTGACACTATAATGATGAGGTGAATAGTTTATTATCACGTTTGTCTCATGATCATTGCCATTTACAAAGCAAATATCATGGATTTCTATTTTCTTCCTTCTAATCATCACAATTTTATAAGAGAGAATCTAGTTTTTACATTGAGGATAAAAGCCTTAGAACCGCTCATTGGGCCGTTCAAACCTTGGGGACACCATAGAATAGCTTACTTGAAAATGCAGCAAAGCAATAAAACGTTGGAATGGGGAGAGATGTCAAGGTACTTCCACAATTCTATATCTCATCGGTCACCTTGGCCCTCCAAGGCTAGAGACATAAATTTATAGACATCCTTCTTACCCATTTTTGGAGGGAAGTTGCTAAAAAGCTTAATAACAAGGGCATTGGCATACAGCCCAACTTTGGGACTATAGCAGGAGTTGCCGGAGAGGAACAAAGCAACTAACTCTCCAGTTCAACCTCAGGGGGAAAAAAGTTTACAGATCAGCATAGCCCGTGAGTAGCCTAACATATGGTATCTACCAAACTACAAATCCAAGTTCAAGTGGATAGCTTGGTGGTGGCCAATGAATAGACATTTCCTAAAACTACAAACTTAAGGATGTATACCTCACCCATATGGCCTCAAAGGATTGGTTCTTCCCGCTTAACAAGCAATTGGGCTTAAACTGACGAGGCTCAAGATGGGAGACGTACAGTCATGAAGAATACGGAACCCTCGATATTGAGGCCGCATGGGACAAAAGTTTTCTTATGGAAGGTACTTCGGGGAGCCATGTCGACTGGAGTGAAGTTCTTGCCATGAAAATTGGTATAGATAGATGCTTGCAATACAAAATGTCTTGTGAAGACCTCCCTCACCTTTTCAAGGAGTGCCTGACCATATGTGGCCTTGTAGGAAAGATCTGCAAATGGGTCCAAAGAACCTGGAAAATAGGATTCTTCAAGAACAATCTCTTCATGGGAGGGAAGGTGTTCAAGAGCCATGCACTGCTCATCGCTATGCAAGTCATGAGATATTACTACTTCAAAGACATTTGGAAGGCAAGGAATTGTGGAATCTTTGAGAGCTCCATGGAAAAAGCTAAGTTCTCGTAGATAGTCCAAGATAACAGGATACTTCTCAAATTGGAAAACAAAGAAACTCTAAAGGGTGGCCTAAAACCATGGATGCTACAATGACACACTTGCATGGGTGAAAAGGTGGGCTTTTCCATTGTGTGGGGTAGCAACACCTTCATATGATGTATCTTTGATCCTTTTAAGGAGTCATGCCTCATCACGAGCATGGCAAGAACTCGTAATTTTTTGGCTTCATCAATATAACCTACTCACCATTGGGAATTTAGCCATTAGAACAAAAGGATAAAAGCCGTGCACTTGCAAATTATCATGACTTTGCCTTCTCTTCCTTATTGTCATTGCAATTGTTTAAGTTGATTTATAGATTGAGGGGAGAAGCTTGTTCTTTAAAGGTTTTATGGTGGACTCGACAATATGGTGTGTACAAGTACTACGAGTAGCGTACTCAACAAAATCGAATGATTCACAAACATATAGAACACCGAAAATGAAAAATCATTTGCTTCTCGTCCTTAAAATCATTGCAATTGCATCGTTGGTTTTATACATTAAGGAGAGAATCTTATGCTTTAAAGGGTTTTTTGGTGGACTCAATAATATAATGTGTACAACTGCTTTGAGTAGCATCCTAAACAAAATCAAATGATTCACAAATAGTTGGAACATCAAGAATGAAAAATCATTTCATGCCGCACTAAGAAGTAACTAAGGTGTCCTAATTGTATAGACGTATTTAGATTTCAATCAACATGCATGGCATTAGGTAATCTTTCTCTCTCTCTCTCTCTCTCTCTCTCTCTCTCTCTCTCACACACACACACACACACACACACACACACACAAAGAGCAACAACAATATCGGTATCTACAACAAAAGACTTATCCTTATTGCTTTTGGGTTTTCCTTTGTCATCCTTGGTGGAAGTAATCTATGGTAAGGTTGATCTGGAATCCATGTACTCTTTGCTAGTAGGTTCTTCAAATTTTGTGAAAGGGAGTCACTTGTTTGATTTTGTAGTTAAATTCAATGAGCTTATTGTATATATGATGCTTTGAGTGCAGCTTATGGTGGAATCTCTAAAGATTTCACATAATGGGAAGAGAGTAGACCAAGTAGTAGAGTAGTAGTAGTAATAGGCCTTCTCAAAGATGCAAAATATTGACACTATAATGATGAGGTGAATAGTTTATTATCACGTTTGTCTCATGATCATTGCCATTTACAAAGCAAATATCATGGATTTCTATTTTCTTCCTTCTAATCATCACAATTTTATTAAGAGAGAATCTAGTTTTTACATTGAGGATAAAAGCCTTAGAACCGCTCATTGGGCCGTTCAAACCTTGGGGACACCATAGAATAGCTTACTTGAAAATGCAGCAAAGCAATAAAACGTTGGAATGGGGAGAGATGTCAAGGTACTTCCACAATTCTATATCTCATCGGTCACCTTGGCCCTCCAAGGCTAGAGACATAAATTTATAGACATCCTTCTTACCCATTTTTGGAGGGAAGTTGCTAAAAAGCTTAATAACAAGGGCATTGGCATACAGCCCAACTTTGGGACTATAGCAGGAGTTGCGAGAGGAACAAAGCAACTAACTCTCCAGTTCAACCTCGGTGGGAAAAAAGTTTACAGATCAGCATAGCCCGTGAGTAGCCTAACATATGGTATCTACCAAACTACAAATCCAAGTTCAAGTGGATAGCTTGGTGGTGGCCAATGAATAGACATTTCCTAAAACTACAAACTTAAGGATGTATACCTCACCCATATGGCCTCAAAGGATTGGTTCTTCCCGCTTAACAAGCAATTGGGCTTAAACTGACGAGGCTCAAGATGGGAGACGTACAGTCATGAAGAATACGGAACCCTCGATATTGAGGCCGCATGGGACAAAAGTTTTCTTATGGAAGGTACTTCGGGGAGCCATGTCGACTGGAGTGAAGTTCTTGCCATGAAAATTGGTATAGATAGATGCTTGCAATACAAAATGTCTTGTGAAGACCTCCCTCACCTTTTCAAGGAGTGCCTGACGATATGTGGCCTTGTAGGAAAGATCTGCAAATGGGTCCAAAGAACCTGGAAAATAGGATTCTTCAAGAACAATCTCTTCATGGGAGGGAAGGTGTTCAAGAGCCATGCACTGCTCATCGCTATGCAAGTCATGAGATATTACTACTTCAAAGACATTTGGAAGGCAAGGAATTGTGGAATCTTTGAGAGCTCCATGGAAAAAGCTAAGTTCTCGTAGATAGTCCAAGATAACAGGATACTTCTCAAATTGGAAAACAAAGAAACTCTAAAGGGTGGCCTAAAACCATGGATGCTACAATGACACACTTGCATGGGTGAAAAGGTGGGCTTTTCCATTGTGTGGGGTAGCAACACCTTCATATGATGTATCTTTGATCCTTTTAAGGAGTCATGCCTCATCACGAGCATGGCAAGAACTCGTAATTTTTTGGCTTCATCAATATAACCTACTCACCATTGGGAATTTAGCCATTAGAACAAAAGGATAAAAGCCGTGCACTTGCAAATTATCATGACTTTGCCTTCTCTTCCTTATTGTCATTGCAATTGTTTAAGTTGATTTATAGATTGAGGGGAGAAGCTTGTTCTTTAAAGGTTTTATGGTGGACTCGACAATATGGTGTGTACAAGTACTACGAGTAGCATACTCAACAAAATAGAATGATTCACAAACATATAGAACACCGAAAATGAAAATTCATTTGGCTTCTCGTCCTTAAAATCATTGCAATTGCATCGTTGGTTTTATACACTAAGGAGAGAATCTTATGCTTTAAAAGGTTTTTTGGTGGACTCAATAATATAATGTGTACAACTGCTTTGAGTAGCATCCTAAAAAAAATCAAATGATTCACAAATAGTTGGAACATCAAGAATGAAAAATCATTTCATGCCGCACTAAGAAGTAACTAAGGTGTCCTAATTGTATAGACGTATTTAGATTTCAATCAACATGCATGGCATAAGGTAATCTCTTCTCTCTCTCTCTCTCTCTCACACACACACACACACACACACAAAAAGAGCCACAATAATATCGGTATCTACAACAAAAGACTTATCCTTATTGCTTTTGGGTTTTCCTTTGTCATCCTTGGTGGAAGTAATCTATGGTAAGGTTGATCTGGAATCCATGTACTCTTTGCTAGTAGGTTCTTCAAATTTTGTGAAAGGGAGTCACTTGTTTGATTTTGTAGTTAAATTCAATGAGCTTATTGTATATATGATGCTTTGAGTGCAGCTTATGGTGGAATCTCTAAAGATTTCACATAATGGGAAGAGAGTAGACCAAGTAGTAGAGTAGTAGTAGTAATAGGCCTTCTCAAAGATGCAAACTATTGACACTATAATGATGAGGTGAATAGTTTATTATCACGTTTGTCTCATGATCATTGCCATTTACAAAGCAAATATCATGGATTTCTATTTTCTTCCTTCTAATCATCACAATTTTATAAGAGAGAATCTAGTTTTTACATTGAGGATAAAAGCCTTAGAACCGCTCATTGGGCCGTTCAAACCTTGGGGACACCATAGAATAGCTTACTTGAAAATGCAGCAAAGCAATAAAACGTTGGAATGGGGAGAGATGTCAAGGTACTTCCACAATTCTATATCTCATCGGTCACCTTGGCCCTCCAAGGCTAGAGACATAAATTTATAGACATCCTTCTTACCCATTTTTGGAGGGAAGTTGCTAAAAAGCTTAATAACAAGGGCATTGGCATACAGCCCAACTTTGGGACTATAGCAGGAGTTGCCGGAGAGGAACAAAGCAACTAACTCTCCAGTTCAACCTCGGGGGAAAAAAGTTTACAGATCAGCATAGCCCGTGAGTAGCCTAACATATGGTATCTACCAAACTACAAATCCAAGTTCAAGTGGATAGCTTGGTGGTGGCCAATGAATAGACATTTCCTAAAACTACAAACTTAAGGATGTATACCTCACCCATATGGCCTCAAAGGATTGGTTCTTCCCGCTTAACAAGCAATTGGGCTTAAACTGACGAGGCTCAAGATGGGAGACGTACAGTCATGAAGAATACGGAACCCTCGATATTGAGGCCGCATGGGACAAAAGTTTTCTTATGGAAGGTACTTCGGGGAGCCATGTCGACTGGAGTGAAGTTCTTGCCATGAAAATTGGTATAGATAGATGCTTGCAATACAAAATGTCTTGTGAAGACCTCCCTCACCTTTTCAAGGAGTGCCTGACATATGTGGCCTTGTAGGAAAGATCTGCAAATGGGTCCAAAGAACCTGGAAAATAGGATTCTTCAAGAACAATCTCTTCATGGGAGGGAAGGTGTTCAAGAGCCATGCACTGCTCATCGCTATGCAAGTCATGAGATATTACTACTTCAAAGACATTTGGAAGGCAAGGAATTGTGGAATCTTTGAGAGCTCCATGGAAAAAGCTAAGTTCTCGTAGATAGTCCAAGATAACAGGATACTTCTCAAATTGGAAAACAAAGAAACTCTAAAGGGTGGCCTAAAACCATGGATGCTACAATGACACACTTGCATGGGTGAAAAGGTGGGCTTTTCCATTGTGTGGGGTAGCAACACCTTCATATGATGTATCTTTGATCCTTTTAAGGAGTCATGCCTCATCACGAGCATGGCAAGAACTCGTAATTTTTTGGCTTCATCAATATAACCTACTCACCATTGGGAATTTAGCCATTAGAACAAAAGGATAAAAGCCGTGCACTTGCAAATTATCATGACTTTGCCTTCTCTTCCTTATTGTCATTGCAATTGTTTAAGTTGATTTATAGATTGAGGGGAGAAGCTTGTTCTTTAAAGGTTTTATGGTGGACTCGACAATATGGTGTGTACAAGTACTACGAGTAGCGTACTCAACAAAATCGAATGATTCACAAACATATAGAACACCGAAAATGAAAAATCATTTGGTTTCTCGTCCTTAAAATCATTGCAATTGCATCGTTGGTTTTATACATTAAGGAGAGAATCTTATGCTTTAAAAGGTTTTTTGGTGGACTCAATAATATAATGTGTACAACTGCTTTGAGTAGCATCCTAAACAAAATCAAATGATTCACAAATAGTTGGAACATCAAGAATGAAAAATCATTTCATGCCGCACTAAGAAGTAACTAAGGTGTCCTAGATGTATAGACGTATTTAGATTTCAATCAACATGCATGGCATTAGGTAATCTCTTCTCTCTCTCTCTCTCTCTCTCTCTCTCTCTCTCTCTCTCTCACACACACACACACACACACACACACACACACACACACACAAAAAGAGCAACAACAATATCGGTATCTACAACAAAAGACTTATCCTTATTGCTTTTGGGTTTTCCTTTGTCATCCTTGGTGGAAGTAATCTATGGTAAGGTTGATCTGGAATCCATGTACTCTTTGCTAGTAGGTTCTTCAAATTTTGTGAAAGGGAGTCACTTGTTTGATTTTGTAGTTAAATTCAATGAGCTTATTGTATATATGATGCTTTGAGTGCAGCTTATGGTGGAATCTCTAAAGATTTCACATAATGGGAAGAGAGTAGACCAAGTAGTAGAGTAGTAGTAGTAATAGGCCTTCTCAAAGATGCAAAATATTGACACTATAATGATGAGGTGAATAGTTTATTATCACGTTTGTCTCATGATCATTGCCATTTACAAAGCAAATATCATGGATTTCTATTTTCTTCCTTCTAATCATCACAATTTTATAAGAGAGAATCTAGTTTTTACATTGAGGATAAAAGCCTTAGAACCGCTCATTGGGCCGTTCAAACCTTGGGGACACCATAGAATAGCTTACTTGAAAATGCAGCAAAGCAATAAAACGTTGGAATGGGGAGAGATGTCAAGGTACTTCCACAATTCTATATCTCATCGGTCACCTTGGCCCTCCAAAGCTAGAGACATAAATTTATAGACATCCTTCTTACCCATTTTTGGAGGGAAGCTGCTAAAAAGCTTAATAACAAGGGCATTGGCATACATCCCAACTTTGGGACTATAGCAGGAGTTGTCGGAGAGGAACAAAGCAACTAACTCTCCAGTTCAACCTTAGTGGGAAAAACGTTTACAGATCAGCATAGCCCGTGAGTAGCCTAACATATGGTATCTACCAAACTACAAATCCAAGTTCAAGTGGATAGCTTGGTGGTGGCCAATGAATAGACATTTCCTAAAACTACAAACTTGAGGATGTATACCTCACCCATGTGGGCTTAAAGGATTGGTTCTTCCCGCTTAACAAGCAATTGGGCTTAAACTGACGAGGCTCAAGATGGGAGACGTACAGTCATGAAGAATACGGAACCCTCGATATTGAGGCCGCATGGGACAAAAGTTTTCTTATGGAAGGTACTTCGGGGAGCCATGTCGACTGGAGTGAAGTTCTTGCCATGAAAATTGGTATAGATAGATGCTTGCAATACAAAATGTCTTGTGAAGACCTCCCTCACCTTTTCAAGGAGTGCCTGACCATATGTGGCCTTGTAGGAAAGATCTGCAAATGAGTCCAAAGAACCTGGAAAATAGGATTCTTCAAGAACAATCTCTTCATGGGAGGGAAGGTGTTCAAGAGCCATGCACTGCTCATCGCTATGCAAGTCATGAGATATTACTACTTCAAAGACATTTGGAAGGCAAGGAATTGTGGAATCTTTGAGAGCTCCATGGAAAAAGCTAAGTTCTCGTAGATAGTCCAAGATAACAGGATACTTCTCAAATTGGAAAACAAAGAAACTCTAAAGGGTGGCCTAAAACCATGGATGCTACAATGACATACTTGGATGGGTGAAAAGGTGGGCTTTTCCATTGTGTGGGGTAGCAACACCTTTGATCCTTTTAAGGAGTCATGCCTCATCACGAGCATGGCAAGAACTCGTAATTTTTTGGCTTCATCAATATAACCTACTCACCATTGGGAATTTAGCCATTAGAACAAAAGGATAAAAGCCGTGCACTTGCAAATTATCATGACTTTGCCTTCTCTTCCTTATTGTCATTGCAATTGTTTAAGTTGATTTATAGATTGAGGGGAGAAGCTTGTTCTTTAAAGGTTTTCTGGTGGACTCGACAATATGGTGTGTACAAGAACTACGAGTAGCATACTCAACAAAATAGAATGATTCACAAACATATAGAACACCGAAAATGAAAAATCATTTGGCTTCTCGTCCTTAAAATCATTGCAATTGCATCGTTGGTTTTATACACTAAGGAGAGAATCTTATGCTTTAAAAGGTTTTTTGGTGGACTCAATAATATAATGTGTACAACTGCTTTGAGTAGCATCCTAAACAAAATCAAATGATTCACAAATAGTTGGAACATCAAGAATGAAAAATCATTTCATGCCGCACTAAGAAGTAACTAAGGTGTCCTAATTGTATAGACGTATTTAGATTTCAATCAACATGCATGGCATTAGGTAATCTCTTCTCTCTCTCTCTCTCTCTCTCTCTCTCTCACACACACACACACACACACACACACACACACACACACAAAAAGAGCAACAACAATATCGGTATCTACAACAAAAGACTTATCCTTATTGCTTTTGGGTTTTCCTTTGTCATCCTTGGTGGAAGTAATCTATGGTAAGGTTGATCTGGAATCCATGTACTCTTTGCTAGTAGGTTCTTCAAATTTTGTGAAAGGGAGTCACTTGTTTGATTTTGTAGTTAAATTCAATGAGCTTATTGTATATATGATGCTTTGAGTGCAGCTTATGGTGGAATCTCTAAAGATTTCACATAATGGGAAGAGAGTAGACCAAGTAGTAGAGTAGTAGTAGTAATAGGCCTTCTCAAAGATGCAAAATATTGACACTATAATGATGAGGTGAATAGTTTATTATCACGTTTGTCTCATGATCATTGCCATTTACAAAGCAAATATCATGGATTTCTATTTTCTTCCTTCTAATCATCACAATTTTATAAGAGAGAATCTAGTTTTTACATTGAGGATAAAAGCCTTAGAACCGCTCATTGGGCCGTTCAAACCTTGGGGACACCATAGAATAGCTTACTTGAAAATGCAGCAAAGCAATAAAACGTTGGAATGGGGAGAGATGTCAAGGTACTTCCACAATTCTATATCTCATCGGTCACCTTGGCCCTCCAAGGCTAGAGACATAAATTTATAGACATCCTTCTTACCCATTTTTGGAGGGAAGTTGCTAAAAAGCTTAATAACAAGGGCATTGGCATACAGCCCAACTTTGGGACTATAGCAGGAGTTGCCGGAGAGGAACAAAGCAACTAACTCTCCAGTTCAACCTCAGTGGGAAAAAAGTTTACAGATCAGCATAGCCCGTGAGTAGCCTAACATATGGTATCTACCAAACTACAAATCCAAGTTCAAGTGGATAGCTTGGTGGTGGCCAATGAATAGACATTTCCTAAAACTACAAACTTAAGGATGTATACCTCACCCATATGGCCTCAAAGGATTGGTTCTTCCCGCTTAACAAGCAATTGGGCTTAAACTGACGAGGCTCAAGATGGGAGACGTACAGTCATGAAGAATACGGAACCCTCGATATTGAGGCCGCATGGGACAAAAGTTTTCTTATGGAAGGTACTTCGGGGAGCCATGTCGACTGGAGTGAAGTTCTTGCCATGAAAATTGGTATAGATAGATGCTTGCAATACAAAATGTCTTGTGAAGACCTCCCTCACCTTTTCAAGGAGTGCCTGACCATATGTGGCCTTGTAGGAAAGATCTGCAAATGGGTCCAAAGAACCTGGAAAATAGGATTCTTCAAGAACAATCTCTTCATGGGAGGGAAGGTGTTCAAGAGCCATGCACTGCTCATCGCTATGCAAGTCATGAGATATTACTACTTCAAAGACATTTGGAAGGCAAGGAATTGTGGAATCTTTGAGAGCTCCATGGAAAAAGCTAAGTTCTCGTAGATAGTCCAAGATAACAGGATACTTCTCAAATTGGAAAACAAAGAAACTCTAAAGGGTGGCCTAAAACCATGGATGCTACAATGACACACTTGCATGGGTGAAAAGGTGGGCTTTTCCATTGTGTGGGGTAGCAACACCTTCATATGATGTATCTTTGATCCTTTTAAGGAGTCATGCCTCATCACGAGCATGGCAAGAACTCGTAATTTTTTGGCTTCATCAATATAACCTACTCACCATTGGGAATTTAGCCATTAGAACAAAAGGATAAAAGCCGTGCACTTGCAAATTATCATGACTTTGCCTTCTCTTCCTTATTGTCATTGCAATTGTTTAAGTTGATTTATAGATTGAGGGGAGAAGCTTGTTCTTTAAAGGTTTTATGGTGGACTCGACAATATGGTGTGTACAAGTACTACGAGTAGCGTACTCAACAAAATCGAATGATTCACAAACATATAGAACACCGAAAATGAAAAATCATTTGGCTTCTCGTCCTTAAAATCATTGCAATTGCATCGTTGGTTTTATACACTAAGGAGAGAATCTTATGCTTTAAAAGGTTTTTTGGTGGACTCAATAATATAATGTGTACAACTGCTTTGAGTAGCATCCTAAACAAAATCAAATGATTCACAAATAGTTGGAACATCAAGAATGAAAAATCATTTCATGCCGCACTAAGAAGTAACTAAGGTGTCCTAATTGTATAGACGTATTTAGATTTCAATCAACATGCATGGCATTAGGTAATCTCTCTCTCTCTCTCTCTCTCTCTCTCTCTCTCACACACACACACACACACACACACACACACACACACACACACAAAAAGAGCAACAACAATATCGGTATCTACAACAAAAGACTTATCCTTATTGCTTTTGGGTTTTCCTTTGTCATCCTTGGTGGAAGTAATCTATGGTAAGGTTGATCTGGAATCCATGTACTCTTTGCTAGTAGGTTCTTCAAATTTTGTGAAAGGGAGTCACTTGTTTGATTTTGTAGTTAAATTCAATGAGCTTATTGTATATATGATGCTTTGAGTGCAGCTTATGGTGGAATCTCTAAAGATTTCACATAATGGGAAGAGAGTAGACCAAGTAGTAGAGTAGTAGTAGTAATAGGCCTTCTCAAAGATGCAAAATATTGACACTATAATGATGAGGTGAATAGTTTATTATCACGTTTGTCTCATGATCATTGCCATTTACAAAGCAAATATCATGGATTTCTATTTTCTTCCTTCTAATCATCACAATTTTATAAGAGAGAATCTAGTTTTTACATTGAGGATAAAAGCCTTAGAACCGCTCATTGGGCCGTTCAAACCTTGGGGACACCATAGAATAGCTTACTTGAAAATGCAGCAAAGCAATAAAACGTTGGAATGGGGAGAGATGTCAAGGTACTTCCACAATTCTATATCTCATCGGTCACCTTGGCCCTCCAAGGCTAGAGACATAAATTTATAGACATCCTTCTTACCCATTTTTGGAGGGAAGTTGCTAAAAAGCTTAATAACAAGGGCATTGGCATACAGCCCAACTTTGGGACTATAGCAGGAGTTGCCGGAGAGGAACAAAGCAACTAACTCTCCAGTTCAACCTCGGGGGAAAAAAGTTTACAGATCAGCATAGCCCGTGAGTAGCCTAACATATGGTATCTACCAAACTACAAATCCAAGTTCAAGTGGATAGCTTGGTGGTGGCCAATGAATAGACATTTCCTAAAACTACAAACTTAAGGATGTATACCTCACCCATATGGCCTCAAAGGATTGGTTCTTCCCGCTTAACAAGCAATTGGGCTTAAACTGACGAGGCTCAAGATGGGAGACGTACAGTCATGAAGAATACGGAACCCTCGATATTGAGGCCGCATGGGACAAAAGTTTTCTTATGGAAGGTACTTCGGGGAGCCATGTCGACTGGAGTGAAGTTCTTGCCATGAAAATTGGTATAGATAGATGCTTGCAATACAAAATGTCTTGTGAAGACCTCCCTCACCTTTTCAAGGAGTGCCTGACCATATGTGGCCTTGTAGGAAAGATCTGCAAATGGGTCCAAAGAACCTGGAAAATAGGATTCTTCAAGAACAATCTCTTCATGGGAGGGAAGGTGTTCAAGAGCCATGCACTGCTCATCGCTATGCAAGTCATGAGATATTACTACTTCAAAGACATTTGGAAGGCAAGGAATTGTGGAATCTTTGAGAGCTCCATGGAAAAAGCTAAGTTCTCGTAGATAGTCCAAGATAACAGGATACTTCTCAAATTGGAAAACAAAGAAACTCTAAAGGGTGGCCTAAAACCATGGATGCTACAATGACACACTTGCATGGGTGAAAGGTGGGCTTTTCCATTGTGTGGGGTAGCAACACCTTCATATGATGTATCTTTGATCCTTTTAAGGAGTCATGCCTCATCACGAGCATGGCAAGAACTCGTAATTTTTTGGCTTCATCAATATAACCTACTCACCATTGGGAATTTAGCCATTAGAACAAAAGGATAAAAGCCGTGCACTTGCAAATTATCATGACTTTGCCTTCTCTTCCTTATTGTCATTGCAATTGTTTAAGTTGATTTATAGATTGAGGGGAGAAGCTTGTTCTTTAAAGGTTTTATGGTGGACTCGACAATATGGTGTGTACAAGTACTACGAGTAGCATACTCAACAAAATCGAATGATTCACAAACATATAGAACACCGAAAATGAAAAATCATTTTGCTTCTCGTCCTTAAAATCATTGCAATTGCATCGTTGGTTTTATACATTAAGGAGAGAATCTTATGCTTTAAAAGGTTTTTTGGTGGACTCAATAATATAATGTGTACAACTGCTTTGAGTAGCATCCTAAACAAAATCAAATGATTCACAAATAGTTGGAACATCAAGAATGAAAAATCATTTCATGCCGCACTAAGAAGTAACTAAGGTGTCCTAATTGTATAGACGTATTTAGATTTCAATCAACATGCATGGCATTAGGTAATCTCTCTCTCTCTCTCTCTCTCTCTCTCTCTCTCTCACACACACACACACACACACACACACACACACACACACACAAAAAAGAGCAACAACAATATCGGTATCTACAACAAAAGACTTATCCTTATTGCTTTTGGGTTTTCCTTTGTCATCCTTGGTGGAAGTAATCTATGGTAAGGTTGATCTGGAATCCATGTACTCTTTGCTAGTAGGTTCTTCAAATTTTGTGAAAGGGAGTCACTTGTTTGATTTTGTAGTTAAATTCAATGAGCTTATTGTATATATGATGCTTTGAGTGCAGCTTATGGTGGAATCTCTAAAGATTTCACATAATGGGAAGAGAGTAGACCAAGTAGTAGAGTAGTAGTAGTAATAGGCCTTCTCAAAGATGCAAAATATTGACACTATAATGATGAGGTGAATAGTTTATTATCACGTTTGTCTCATGATCATTGCCATTTACAAAGCAAATATCATGGATTTCTATTTTCTTCCTTCTAATCATCACAATTTTATAAGAGAGAATCTAGTTTTTACATTGAGGATAAAAGCCTTAGAACCGCTCATTGGGCCGTTCAAACCTTGGGGACACCATAGAATAGCTTACTTGAAAATGCAGCAAAGCAATAAAACGTTGGAATGGGGAGAGATGTCAAGGTACTTCCACAATTCTATATCTCATCGGTCACCTTGGCCCTCCAAGGCTAGAGACATAAATTTATAGACATCCTTCTTACCCATTTTTGGAGGGAAGTTGCTAAAAAGCTTAATAACAAGGGCATTGGCATACAGCCCAACTTTGGGACTATAGCAGGAGTTGCCGGAGAGGAACAAAGCAACTAACTCTCCAGTTCAACCTCGGGGGAAAAAAGTTTACAGATCAGCATAGCCCGTGAGTAGCCTAACATATGGTATCTACCAAACTACAAATCCAAGTTCAAGTGGATAGCTTGGTGGTGGCCAATGAATAGACATTTCCTAAAACTACAAACTTAAGGATGTATACCTCACCCATATGGCCTCAAAGGATTGGTTCTTCCCGCTTAACAAGCAATTGGGCTTAAACTGACGAGGCTCAAGATGGGAGACGTACAGTCATGAAGAATACGGAACCCTCGATATTGAGGCCGCATGGGACAAAAGTTTTCTTATGGAAGGTACTTCGGGGAGCCATGTCGACTGGAGTGAAGTTCTTGCCATGAAAATTGGTATAGATAGATGCTTGCAATACAAAATGTCTTGTGAAGACCTCCCTCACCTTTTCAAGGAGTGCCTGACCATATGTGGCCTTGTAGGAAAGATCTGCAAATGGGTCCAAAGAACCTGGAAAATAGGATTCTTCAAGAACAATCTCTTCATGGGAGGGAAGGTGTTCAAGAGCCATGCACTGCTCATCGCTATGCAAGTCATGAGATATTACTACTTCAAAGACATTTGGAAGGCAAGGAATTGTGGAATCTTTGAGAGCTCCATGGAAAAAGCTAAGTTCTCGTAGATAGTCCAAGATAACAGGATACTTCTCAAATTGGAAAACAAAGAAACTCTAAAGGGTGGCCTAAAACCATGGATGCTACAATGACACACTTGCATGGGTGAAAAGGTGGGCTTTTCCATTGTGTGGGGTAGCAACACCTTCATATGATGTATCTTTGATCCTTTTAAGGAGTCATGCCTCATCACGAGCATGGCAAGAACTCGTAATTTTTTGGCTTCATCAATATAACCTACTCACCATTGGGAATTTAGCCATTAGAACAAAAGGATAAAAGCCGTGCACTTGCAAATTATCATGACTTTGCCTTCTCTTCCTTATTGTCATTGCAATTGTTTAAGTTGATTTATAGATTGAGGGGAGAAGCTTGTTCTTTAAAGGTTTTATGGTGGACTCGACAATATGGTGTGTACAAGTACTACGAGTAGCGTACTCAACAAAATCGAATGATTCACAAACATATAGAACACCGAAAATGAAAAATCATTTGCTTCTCGTCCTTAAAATCATTGCAATTGCATCGTTGGTTTTATACATTAAGGAGAGAATCTTATGCTTTAAAAGGTTTTTTGGTGGACTCAATAATATAATGTGTACAACTGCTTTGAGTAGCATCCTAAACAAAATCAAATGATTCACAAATAGTTGGAACATCAAGAATGAAAAATCATTTCATGCCGCACTAAGAAGTAACTAAGGTGTCCTAATTGTATAGACGTATTTAGATTTCAATCAACATGCATGGCATTAGGTAATCTCTCTCTCTCTCTCTCTCTCTCTCTCTCTCTCTCTCTCTCACACACACACACACACACACACACACACACACACACACAAAAAGAGCAACAACAATATCGGTATCTACAACAAAAGACTTATCCTTATTGCTTTTGGGTTTTCCTTTGTCATCCTTGGTGGAAGTAATCTATGGTAAGGTTGATCTGGAATCCATGTACTCTTTGCTAGTAGGTTCTTCAAATTTTGTGAAAGGGAGTCACTTGTTTGATTTTGTAGTTAAATTCAATGAGCTTATTGTATATATGATGCTTTGAGTGCAGCTTATGGTGGAATCTCTAAAGATTTCACATAATGGGAAGAGAGTAGACCAAGTAGTAGAGTAGTAGTAGTAATAGGCCTTCTCAAAGATGCAAAATATTGACACTATAATGATGAGGTGAATAGTTTATTATCACGTTTGTCTCATGATCATTGCCATTTACAAAGCAAATATCATGGATTTCTATTTTCTTCCTTCTAATCATCACAATTTTATAAGAGAGAATCTAGTTTTTACATTGAGGATAAAAGCCTTAGAACCGCTCATTGGGCCGTTCAAACCTTGGGGACACCATAGAATAGCTTACTTGAAAATGCAGCAAAGCAATAAAACGTTGGAATGGGGAGAGATGTCAAGGTACTTCCACAATTCTATATCTCATCGGTCACCTTGGCCCTCCAAGGCTAGAGACATAAATTTATAGACATCCTTCTTACCCATTTTTGGAGGGAAGTTGCTAAAAAGCTTAATAACAAGGGCATTGGCATACAGCCCAACTTTGGGACTATAGCAGGAGTTGCCGGAGAGGAACAAAGCAACTAACTCTCCAGTTCAACCCAGGGGAAAAAAGTTTACAGATCAGCATAGCCCGTGAGTAGCCTAACATATGGTATCTACCAAACTACAAATCCAAGTTCAAGTGGATAGCTTGGTGGTGGCCAATGAATAGACATTTCCTAAAACTACAAACTTAAGGATGTATACCTCACCCATATGGCCTCAAAGGATTGGTTCTTCCCGCTTAACAAGCAATTGGGCTTAAACTGACGAGGCTCAAGATGGGAGACGTACAGTCATGAAGAATACGGAACCCTCGATATTGAGGCCGCATGGGACAAAAGTTTTCTTATGGAAGGTACTTCGGGGAGCCATGTCGACTGGAGTGAAGTTCTTGCCATGAAAATTGGTATAGATAGATGCTTGCAATACAAAATGTCTTGTGAAGACCTCCCTCACCTTTTCAAGGAGTGCCTGACCATATGTGGCCTTGTAGGAAAGATCTGCAAATGGGTCCAAAGAACCTGGAAAATAGGATTCTTCAAGAACAATCTCTTCATGGGAGGGAAGGTGTTCAAGAGCCATGCACTGCTCATCGCTATGCAAGTCATGAGATATTACTACTTCAAAGACATTTGGAAGGCAAGGAATTGTGGAATCTTTGAGAGCTCCATGGAAAAAGCTAAGTTCTCGTAGATAGTCCAAGATAACAGGATACTTCTCAAATTGGAAAACAAAGAAACTCTAAAGGGTGGCCTAAAACCATGGATGCTACAATGACACACTTGCATGGGTGAAAAGGTGGGCTTTTCCATTGTGTGGGGTAGCAACACCTTCATTGATGATCCATTTTAAGGAGTCATGCCTCATCACGAGCATGGCAAGAACTCGTAATTTTTTGGCTTCATCAATATAACCTACTCACCATTGGGAATTTAGCCATTAGAACAAAAGGATAAAAGCCGTGCACTTGCAAATTATCATGACTTTGCCTTCTCTTCCTTATTGTCATTGCAATTGTTTAAGTTGATTTATAGATTGAGGGGAGAAGCTTGTTCTTTAAAGGTTTTCTGGTGGACTCGACAATATGGTGTGTACAAAACTACGAGTAGCATACTCAACAAAAGAATGATTCACAAACATATAGAACACCGAAAATGAAAAATCATTTGCTTCTCGTCCTTAAAATCATTGCAATTGCATCGTTGGTTTTATACATAAGGAGAGAATCTTATGCTTTAAAGGTTTTTTGGTGGACTCAATAATATAATGTGTACAACTGCTTTGAGTAGCATCCTAAACAAAATCAAATGATTCACAAATAGTTGGAACATCAAGAATGAAAAATCATTTCATGCCGCACTAAGAAGTAACTAAGGTGTCCTAATTGTATAGACGTATTTAGATTTCAATCAACATGCATGGCATTAGGTAATCTCTTCTCTCTCTCTCTCTCTCTCCTCTCTCTCTCTCTCTCACACACACACACACACACACACACACACACAAACACACACAAAAAGAGCAACAACAACATCGGTATCTACAACAAAAGACTTATCCTTATTGCTTTTGGGTTTTCCTTTGTCATCCTTGGTGGAAGTAATCTATGGTAAGGTTGATCTGGAATCCATGTACTCTTTGCTAGTAGGTTCTTCAAATTTTGTGAAAGGGAGTCACTTGTTTGATTTTGTAGTTAAATTCAATGAGCTTATTGTATATATGATGCTTTGAGTGCAGCTTATGGTGGAATCTCTAAAGATTTCACATAATGGGAAGAGAGTAGACCAAGTAGTAGAGTAGTAGTAGTAATAGGCCTTCTCAAAGATGCAAAATATTGACACTATAATGATGAGGTGAATAGTTTATTATCACGTTTGTCTCATGATCATTGCCATTTACAAAGCAAATATCATGGATTTCTATTTTCTTCCTTCTAATCATCACAATTTTATAAGAGAGAATCTAGTTTTTACATTGAGGATAAAAGCCTTAGAACCGCTCATTGGGCCGTTCAAACCTTGGGGACACCATAGAATAGCTTACTTGAAAATGCAGCAAAGCAATAAAACGTTGGAATGGGGAGAGATGTCAAGGTACTTCCACAATTCTATATCTCATCGGTCACCTTGGCCCTCCAAGGCTAGAGACATAAATTTATAGACATCCTTCTTACCCATTTTTGGAGGAAGTTGCTAAAAAGCTTAATAACAAGGGCATTGGCATACATCCCAACTTTGGGACTATAGCAGGAGTTGCCGGAGAGGAACAAAGCAACTAACTCTCCAGTTCAACCTCAGTGGGAAAAAAGTTTACAGATCAGCATAGCCCGTGAGTAGCCTAACATATGGTATCTACCAAACTACAAATCCAAGTTCAAGTGGATAGCTTGGTGGTGGCCAATGAATAGACATTTCCTAAAACTACAAACTTAAGGATGTATACCTCACCCATATGGCCTCAAAGGATTGGTTCTTCCCGCTTAACAAGCAATTGGGCTTAAACTGACGAGGCTCAAGATGGGAGACGTACAGTCATGAAGAATACGGAACCCTCGATATTGAGGCCGCATGGGACAAAAGTTTTCTTATGGAAGGTACTCGGGGAGCCATGTCGACTGGAGTGAAGTTCTTGCCATGAAAATTGGTATAGATAGATGCTTGCAATACAAAATGTCTTGTGAAGACCTCCCTCACCTTTTCAAGGAGTGCCTGACGATATGTGGCCTTGTAGGAAAGATCTGCAAATGGGTCCAAAGAACTCTGGAAAATAGATTCTTCAAGAACAATCTCTTCATGGGAGGAAGGTGTTCAGAGCCATGCACTGCTCATCGCTATGCAAGTCATGAGATATTACTACTTCAAAGACATTTGAAGTAGTAATATCTCATGGATTGCATGCGATGAGCAGTGGATGGCTCTGAAACCTTCCCTCCCATGAAGAGAGTGTTCTTGAAGAATCCTCTTTGCTGGTTCTGGACCCATTTGCAGATCTTTACTACAAGGCCCACATATGGTCAGGCACTCATTGAAGGTGAGTGAGGTCTTCCAAGGACATTTTGTATTGCAAGCATCTATTTTACCAATTTTCATGGCAAGAACTTCACTCCAGTGACATGGCTCCGAAGTTACTTCCATAAGAAAACTTTTGTCCCATGCGGCCTCAATATCGAGGGTTCCTTATATTCTTTGACTGTACGTCTCCATCTTGAGCCTCGTCAGTTTAAGCCAATTGCTTGTTAAGGGGAAGAACCAATCCTTTGAGGCCATATGGGTGAGGTATACATCCTCTTAAGTTTGTAGTTTTAGGAAATGTCTATTCATTGGCCACCACCAAGCTATCCACTTGAACTTGGATTTGTAGTTTGGTAGATACCATATGTTAGGCTACTCAGGGCTATGCTGATCTGTAAACTTTTTTCCCCCATGAGGTTGAACTGGAGAGTTAGTTGCTTTGTTCCTCTCCGGCAACTCCTGCTTAGTCCCAAGTTGGGCTGTATGCCAATGCCCTTGTTATTAAGCTTTTTAGCAACTTCCCTCCAAAAATGGGTAAGAAGGTGTCTATAAATTTATGTCTCTAGCCTTGGAGGGCCAAGGTGACCGATGAGATATAGAATTGTGGAAGTACCTTGACATCTCTCCCCATTCCAACGTTTTATTGCTTTGCTGCATTTTCAAGTAAGCTATTTATGGTGTCCCCAAGGTTTGAACGGCCCAAATGAGCGGTTCTAAGGCTTTTATCCTCAATGTAAAAAATAGATTCTCTCTTATAAAATTGTGATGATTAGAAGGAGAAAATAGAAATCCATGATATTTGCTTTGTAAATGGCAATGATCATGAGACAAACGTGATAATAACTATTCACCTCATCATTATAGTGTCAATATTTTGCATCTTTGAGAAGGCCTATTACTATATACTCTACTACTTGGTCTACTCTCTTCCCATTATGTGAAATCTTTAGAGATTCCACCATAAGCTGCACTCAAAGCATCATATATACAATAAGCTCATTGAATTTAACTACAAAATCAAACAAGTGACTCCCTTTCACAAAATTTGAAGAACCTACTAGCAAAGAGTACATGGATTCCAGATCAACCTTACCATAGATTACTTCCACCAAGGATGACAAAGGAAAACCCAAAAAGCAATAAGGATAAGTCTTTTGTTGTAGATACCGATATTGTTGTTGCTCCTTTTTGTGTGTTGTGTGTGTGTGTGTGTGTGTGTGTGTGAGAGAGAGAGAGAGAGAGAGAGAGAGAGTGAGAGAGAGAGAGAGATTACCTAATGCCATGCATGTTGATTGAAATCTAAATACGTCTATACAATTAGGACACCTTAGTTACTCTTAGTGCGGCATGAAATGATTTTTCATTCTTGATGTTCCAACTATTTGTGAATCATTTGATTTTGTTTAGGATGCTACTCAAAGCAGTTGTACACATTATATTATTGAGTCCACCAAAAAACCCTTTAAAGCATAAGATTCTCTCCTTAATGTATAAAACCAACGATGCAATTGCAATGATTTTAAGGACGAGAAGCAAATGATTTTTCATTTTCGGTGTTCTATATGTTTGTGAATCATTCGATTTTGTTGAGTACGCTACTCGTAGTACTTGTACACACCATATTGTCGAGTCCACCAGAAAACCTTTAAAGAACAAGCTTCTCCCCTCAATCTATAAATCAACTTAAACAATTGCAATGACAATAAGGAAGAGAAGGCAAAGTCATGATAATTTGCAAGTGCACGGCTTTTATCCTTTTGTTCTAATGGCTAAATTCCCAATGGTGAGTAGGTTATATTGATGAAGCCAAAAAAATTACGAGTTCTTGCCATGCTTTGATGAGGCATGACTCCTTAAAAGGTTCAAAGATACATCATTTAAAGGTGTTGCTAACCCCACACTATGGAAAAGCCCACCTTTTCACCCCATGCATGTGTGTATTTGTTGCATCCATGGTTTTAGGCCACCCTTTGAGTTCTTTGTTTTCCAATTTGAGAAGTATCCTGTTTATCTTGGGACTACTAATACGAGATGAAGCCCGTTAGCTTCATTTACATGCAGCATAGCTCTCAAAGATTCCACAATTCCTTGCCTTCCAAATGTCTTTGAAGTAGTAATATCTCATGACTTGCATAGCGATGAGCAGTGCATGGCTCTTGAACACCTTCCCTCCCATGAAGAGATTGTTCTTGAAGAATCCTATTTTCCAGGTTCTTTGGACCCATTTGCAGATCTTTCCTACAAGGCCACATATCGTCAGGCATACTTGAAAAGGTGAGGGAGGTCTTCACAAGACATTTTGTATTGCAAGCATCTATCTATACCAATTTTCATGGCAAGAACTTCACTCCAGTCGACATGGCTCCCCGAAGTACCTTCCATAAGAAAACTTTTGTCCCATGCGGCCTCAATATCGGAGGGTTCCGTATTCTTCATGACTGTACGTCTCCCATCTTGAGCCTCGTCAGTTTAAGCCCAATTGCTTGTTAAGCGGGAAGAACCAATCCTTTGAGGCCATATGGGTGAGGTATACATCCTTAAGTTTGTAGTTTTAGGAAATGTCTATTCATTGGCCACCACCAAGCTATCCACTTGAACTTGGATTTGTAGTTTGGTAGATACCATATGTTTGGCTACTCACGGGCTATGCTGATCTGTAAACTTTTTCCCCTGAGGTTGAACTGGAGAGTTAGTTGCTTTGTTCCTCTCCGGCAACTCCTGCTATAGTCCCAAAGTTGGGCTGTATGCCAATGCCCTTGTTATTAAGCTTTTTAGCAACTTCCCTCCAAAAATGGGTAAGAAGGATGTCTATAAATTTATGTCTCTAGCCTTGGAGGGCCAAGGTGACCGATGAGATATAGAATTGTGGAAGTACCTTGACATCTCTCCCCATTCCAACGTTTTATTGCTTTGCTGCATTTTCAAGTAAGCTATTCTATGGTGTCCCCAAGGTTTTGAACGGCCCAATGAGCGGTTCTAAGGCTTTTATCCTCAATGTAAAAACTAGATTCTCTCTTATAAAATTGTGATGATTAGAAGGAAGAAAATAGAAATCCATGATATTTGCTTTGTAAATGGCAATGATCATGAGACAAACGTGATAATAAACTATTCACCTCATCATTATAGTGTCAATATTTTGCATCTTTGAGAAGGCCTATTACTACTACTACTCTACTACTTGGTCTACTCTCTTCCCATTATGTGAAATCTTTAGAGATTCCACCATAAGCTGCACTCAAAGCATCATATATACAATAAGCTCATTGAATTTAACTACAAAATCAAACAAGTGACTCCCTTTCACAAAATTTGAAGAACCTACTAGCAAAGAGTACATGGATTCCAGATCAACCTTACCATAGATTACTTCCACCAAGGATGACAAAGGAAAACCCAAAAGCAATAAGGATAAGTCTTTTGTTGTAGATACCGATATTGTTGTTGCTCTTTTGTGTGTGTGTGTGTTGTGTGTGTGTGTGTGAAGAGAGAGAGAGAGAGAGAGAGAAGAGAGAGAGAGAGAGAGAGAGATTACCTAATGCCATGCATGTTGATTGAAATCTAAATACGTCTATACAATTAGGACACCTTAGTTACTTCTTAGTGCGGCATGAAATGATTTTTCATTCTTGATGTTCCAACTATTTGTGAATCATTTGATTTTGTTTAGGATGCTACTCAAAGCAGTTGTACACATTATATTATTGAGTCCACCAAAAAACCTTTTAAAGCATAAGATTCTCTCCTTAGTGTATAAAACCAACGATGCAATTGCAATGATTTTAAGGACGAGAAGCCAAATGATTTTTCATTTTCGGTGTTCTATATGTTTGTGAATCATTCTATTTTGTTGAGTATGCTACTCGTAGTACTTGTACACACCATATTGTCGAGTCCACCAGAAAACCTTTAAAGAACAAGCTTCTCCCCTCAATCTATAAATCAACTTAAACAATTGCAATGACAATAAGGAAGAGAAGGCAAAGTCATGATAATTTGCAAGTGCACGGCTTTTATCCTTTTGTTCTAATGGCTAAATTCCCAATGGTGAGTAGGTTATATTGATGAAGCCAAAAAATTACGAGTTCTTGCCATGCTCGTGATGAGGCATGACTCCTTAAAAGGATCAAAGATACATCATATGAAGGTGTTGCTACCCCACACAATGGAAAAGCCCACCTTTTCACCCATGCAAGTGTGTCATTGTAGCATCCATGGTTTTAGGCCACCCTTTAGAGTTTCTTTGTTTTCCAATTTGAGAAGTATCCTGTTATCTTGGACTATCTACGAGAACTTAGCTTTTTCCATGGAGCTCTCAAAGATTCCAATTCCTTGCCTTCCAAATGTCTTTGAAGTAGTAATATCTCATGACTTGCATAGCGATGAGCAGTGCATGGCTCTTGAACACCTTCCCTCCCATGAAGAGATTGTTCTTGAAGAATCCTATTTTCCAGGTTCTTTGGACCCATTTGCAGATCTTTCCTACAAGGCCACATATGGTCAGGCACTCCTTGAAAAGGTGAGGGAGGTCTTCACAAGACATTTTGTATTGCAAGCATCTATCTATACCAATTTTCATGGCAAGAACTTCACTCCAGTCGACATGGCTCCCGAAGTACCTTCCATAAGAAAACTTTTGTCCCATGCGGCCTCAATATCGAGGGTTCCGTATTCTTCATGACTGTACGTCTCCCATCTTGAGCCTCGTCAGTTTAAGCCCAATTGCTTGTTAAGCGGGAAGAACCAATCCTTTGAGGCCATATGGGTGAGGTATACATCCTTAAGTTTGTAGTTTTAGGAAATGTCTATTCATTGGCCACCCAAGCTATCCACTTGAACTTGGATTTGTAGTTTGGTAGATACCATATGTTAGGCTACTCACGGGCTATGCTGATCTGTAAACTTTTTTCCACTGAGGTTGAACTGGAGAGTTAGTTGCTTTGTTCCTCTCCGGCAACTCCTGCTATAGTCCCAAAGTTGGGATGTATGCCAATGCCCTTGTTATTAAGCTTTTTAGCAGCTTCCCTCCAAAAATGGGTAAGAAGGATGTCTATAAATTTATGTCTCTAGCTTTGGAGGGCCAAGGTGACCGATGAGATATAGAATTGTGGAAGTACCTTGACATCTCTCCCCATTCCAACGTTTTATTGCTTTGCTGCATTTTCAAGTAAGCTATTCTATGGTGTCCCCAAGGTTTGAACGGCCCAATGAGCGGTTCTAAGGCTTTTATCCTCAATGTAAAAACTAGATTCTCTCTTATAAAATTGTGATGATTAGAAGGAAGAAAATAGAAATCCATGATATTTGCTTTGTAAATGGCAATGATCATGAGACAAACGTGATAATAAACTATTCACCTCATCATTATAGTGTCAATATTTTGCATCTTTGAGAAGGCCTATTACTACTACTACTCTACTACTTGGTCTACTCTCTTCCCATTATGTGAAATCTTTAGAGATTCCACCATAAGCTTCACTCAAAGCATCATATATACAATAAGCTCATTGAATTTAACTACAAAATCAAACAAGTGACTCCCTTTCACAAAATTTGAAGAACCTACTAGCAAAGAGTACATGGATTCCAGATCAACCTTACCATAGATTACTTCCACCAAGGATGACAAAGGAAAACCCAAAACCAATAAGGATAAGTCTTTTGTTTTAGATACCGATATTGTTGTTGTTGCTCTTTTTGTGTGTGTGTGTGTGTGTGTGTGTGTGTGTGTGTGTGTGTGTGTGAGAGAGAGAGAGAGAGAGAGAGAGAGAAGAGATTACCTAATGCCATGCAAGTTGATTGAAATCTAAATACGTATATACAATTAGGACACCGTAGTTACTTCTTAGTGCGGCATGAAATGATTTTTCATTCTTGATGTTCCAACTATTTGTGAATCATTTGATTTTGTTTAGGATGCTACTCAAAGCAGTTGTACACATTATATTATTGAGTCCACCAAAAAACCTTTTAAAGCATAAGATTCTCTCCTTAGTGTATAAAACCAACGATGCAATTGCAATGATTTTAAGGACGAGAAGCAAATGATTTTTCATTTTCGGTGTTCTATATGTTTGTGAATCATTCTATTTTGTTGAGTACGCTACTCGTAGTTCTTGTACACACCATATTGTCGAGTCCACCAGAAAACTTTAAAGAACAAGCTTCTCCCCTCAATCTATAAATCAACTTAAACAATTGCAATGACAATAAGGAAGAGAAGGCAAAGTCATGATAATTTGCAAGTGCACGGCTTTTATCCTTTTGTTCTAATGGCTAAATTCCCAATGGTGAGTAGGTTATATTGATGAAGCCAAAAAATTACGAGTTCTTGCCATGCTCGTGATGAGGCATGACTCCTTAAAAGGATCAAAGATACATCATATGAAGGTGTTGCTACCCCACACAATGGAAAAGCCCACCTTTTCACCCATGCAAGTGTGTCATTGTAGCATCCATGGTTTTAGGCCACCCTTTAGAGTTTCTTTGTTTTCCAATTTGAGAAGTATCCTGTTATCTTGGACTATCTACGAGAACTTAGCTTTTTCCATGGAGCTCTCAAAGATTCCACAATTCCTTGCCTTCCAAATGTCTTTGGTAGTAGTAATATCTCATGACTTGCATAGCGATGAGCAGTGCATGGCTCTTGAACACCTTCCCTCCCATGAAGAGATTGTTCTTGAAGAATCCTATTTTCCAGGTTCTTTGGACCCATTTGCAGATCTTTCCTACAAGGCCACATATGGTCAGGCACTCCTTGAAAAGGTGAGGGAGGTCTTCACAAGACATTTTGTATTGCAAGCATCTATCTATACCAATTTTCATGGCAAGAACTTCACTCCAGTCGACATGGCTCCCCGAAGTACCTTCCATAAGAAAACTTTTGTCCCATGCGGCCTCAATATCGAGGGTTCCGTATTCTTCATGACTGTACGTCTCCCATCTTGAGCCTGTCAGTTTAAGCCCAATTGCTTGTTAAGCGGGAAGAACCAATCCTTTGAGGCCATATGGGTGAGGTATACATCCTTAAGTTTGTAGTTTTAGGAAATGTCTATTCATTGGCCACCACCAAGCTATCCACTTGAACTTGGATTTGTAGTTTGGTAGATACCATATGTTAGGCTACTCACGGGCTATGCTGATCTGTAAACTTTTTTCCCACCGAGGTTGAACTGGAGAGTTAGTTGCTTTGTTCCTCTCCGGCAACTCCTGCTATAGTCCCAAAGTTGGGCTGTATGCCAATGCCCTTGTTATTAAGCTTTTTAGCAACTTCCCTCCAAAAATGGGTAAGAAGGATGTCTATAAATTTATGTCTCTAGCCTTGGAGGGCCAAGGTGACCGATGAGATATAGAATTGTGGAAGTACCTTGACATCTCTCCCCATTCCAACGTTTTATTGCTTTGCTGCATTTTCAAGTAAGCTATTCTATGGTGTCCCCAAGGTTTGAACGGCCCAATGAGCGGTTCTAAGGCTTTTATCCTCAATGTAAAAACTAGATTCTCTTTATAAAATGAGAGAGATGAGAGAGAGAGGAGAGAGAAATCCATGAGAGCTGTAATTACCTAATGCCATGATGTGAAATTTGAAAATCTAAATAGGTCTTATCATTTAGGAACCTTGTTACTTCTTACTGCGGCATGAAATGATTTTCATTCTTGATGTTTCACCAAATATTTGTTTCTTGCCTTCCAAATGTCTTTAGAAGTAGTAATATCTCATGACTTGCATAGCGATGAGCAAGTGCATGGCTCTTGAACACCTTCCCTCCATGAAGAGATTGTTCTTGAAGATCCTATTTTCCAGGTTCTTTGGACCCATTTGCAATCTTTCCTACAGGCACATATCGTCAGGGCACTCCTTGAAAAGGTGAGGGAGGTCTTCACAAGACATTTTGTATTGCAAGCATCTTCTATACCAATTTTGTGGCAAGAACTTCACTCCAGTCGACATGGCTCCCCGAAGTACCTTCATAAGAAACTTTTGTCCCATGCGGCCTCAATATCGAGGGTTCCGTATTCTTCATGACTGTTACGTCTCCCCATCTTGAGCCTCGTAGTTTAAGCCCAATTGTTGTTAAGCGGGAAGAACCATCCTTTAAGCCACATGGGTGAGGTATACATCCTCAAGTTTGTAGTTTAGGAAATGTCTATCATTGGCCACCACCAAGCTATCCACTTGAACTTGGATTTGTAGTTTGGTGATACCATATGTTGGCTACTCACGGGCTATGCTGATCTGTAAACGTTTTTCCCACTAAGGTTGAACTGGAGAGTTAGTTGTTTTGTTCCTCTCCGACAACTCCTGCTATAGTCCAAAGTTGGGATGTATGCCAATGCCCTTGTTATTAAGCTTTTTAGCAGTTCCCTCCAAAATGGGTAAGAAGGATGTTATAAATTTTTGTCTCTAGCTTTGGAGGGCCAAGGTGACGATTGAGAGATATAGAATTGTGGAAGTACCTTGACATCTCTCCCCATTCCAACGTTTTATTGCTTTGCTGCATTTTCAAGTAAGCTATTCTATGGTGTCCCCAAGGTTTGAACGGCCCAATGAGCGGTTCTAAGGCTTTTATCCTCAATGTAAAAACTAGATTCTCTCTTATAAAATTGTGATTGATTAGAAGGAAGAAAATAGAAATCCATGATATTTGCTTTGTAAATGGCAATGATCATGAGACAAAGTGATAAATAAACTATCACCTCATCATTATAGTGTCAATATTTTTGCATCTTTGAGAAGGCCTATTACTTACTACTACTCTACTACTTGGTTACTCTCTTCCCATTATGTGAAATCTTTAGAGATTCCACAATAAGCTTCACTCAAAGCATCTTATTTACAATAAGCTCATTGAATTTAACTACAAATCAACAAGTGACTCCCTTCAAAATTTGAAGAACCTACTAGCAAAGAGTACATGGATTCAGATCAACCTTACATAGATTACTTCCACCAAGGATGACAAAGGAAAACCCAAAAACAATAAGGATAAGTCTTTTGTTTTAGATACCGATATTGTTGTTGTTGCTTTTTTGTGTGTGTGTGTGTGTGTGTGTGTGTGTGTGTGTGTGTGTGTGTGAGAGAGAGAGAAGAGAGAGAGAGAGAGAAGAGATTACCTAATGCCATGCATGTTGATTGAAATCTAAATACGTATATACAATTAGGACACGTAGTTACTTCTTAGTGCGGCATGAAATGATTTTTTCATTCTTGATGTCCAACTATTTGTGAATCATTTGATTTTGTTTAGGATGCTACTCAAAGCAGTTTGTACACATTATATTATTGAGTCCACAAAAACTTTAAAGCATAAGATTCTCTCCTTAGTGTATAAAACCAACGATGCAATTGCAATGATTTTAAGAAGAGAAGCCAAATGATTTTTCATTTTCGGTGTTCTATATGTTTGTGAATCATTCTATTTTGTTGGTATGTACTCGTAGTTCTTGTACACACCATTTGTCGAGTCCACAGAAAACCTTTAAAGAACAAGCTTCTCCTCCTCAATCTATAAATCAACTTAAACAATTGCAATGACCAATAAGGAAGAGAAGGCAAAGTCATGATAATTTGCAAGTGCACGGCTTTTATCCTTTTGTTCTAATGGCTAAATTCCCATGGTGAGTAGGTTATATTGATGAAGCAAAAAAATTACGAGTTCTTGCCATGCTCGTGATGAGGCATGACTCCTTAAAAGGATCAAGATACATCATATGAAGGTGTTGCTACCCCACACAATGGAAAAGGCCACCTTTTCACCATGCAAGTGTGTCATTGTAGCATCCATGGTTTTAGGCCTCTTTAGAGTTTCTTTGTTTTCCAATTGAGAAGTATCCTGTTATCTTGGACTATCTACGAGAGCTTAGCTTTTTCCATGGAGCTCTCAAAGATTCCACAATTCCTTGCCTTCAAATGTCTTTGAAGTAGTATATCTCATGACTTGCATAGCGATGAGCAGTGCATGGCTCTTGAACACCTTCCCTCCATGAAGAGATTGTTCTTGAAGAATCCTATTTTCCAGGTTCTTTGGACCCATTTGCAGATCTTTCCTACAAGGCCACATATGGTCAGGCACTCCTTGAAAAGGTGAGGGAGGTCTTCACAAGACATTTTGTATTGCAAGCTCTATCTATACCAATTTTCATGGCAAGAACTTCACTCCAGTCGACATGGCTCCCCGAAGTACCTTCCATAAGAAAACTTTTGTCCCATGCGGCCCATATCGTGGGTTCCGTATTCTTCATGACTGTACGTCTCCATCTTGAGCCTTGTCAGTTAAGCCCAATTGCTTGTTAAGCGGGAAGAACCAATCCTTTGAGGCCATATGGGTGAGGTATACATCCTTTAGTTTGTAGTTTTAGGAAATGTCTATCATTGCCACCACCAAGCTATCCACTTGAACTTGGATTGTAGTTTGGTAGATACCATATGTTAGGCTATCATGGGCTTTGTGATCTGTAAACTTTTTTTCCCACCGAGGTTGAACTGGAGAGTTAGTTGCTTTGTTCCTCTCCGGCAACTCTGTATAGTCCCAAAGTTGGGCTGTGTAGCCAATGCCCTTGTTATTAAGCTTTTTAGCAACTTTCCTCCAAAAATGGGTAAGAAAGAAGGTCTATAATTTATGTCTCGAGCCTTGGAGGGCAAGAGTGATCCGATGAGATATAGAATTGTTGGAAAGTTCCTTGCCATCTCTCCCCATTCAACGTTTTATTGCTTTGCTGCATTTTCAAGTAAGCTATTCTATGGTGTCCCCAAGGTTTGAACGGCCCAATGAGCGGTTCTAAGGCTTTTATCCTCAATGTAAAAACTAGATTCTCTCTTACAGTCATGAGAGAGAGTGAGAGAGAGAGAGAGAGAGAGAGAGAGAGAAGAGATTACCTAATGCCATGCATGTTGATTGAAATCTAAATACGTCTATACAATTAGGACACCTTAGTTACTTCTTACTGCGGCATGAAATGATTTTTCATTCTTGATGTTCCAACTATTTGTTCCTTGCCTTCCAAATGTCTTTGAAGTAGTAATATCTCATGACTTGCATAGCGATGAGCAGTGCATGGCTCTTGAACACCTTCCCTCCCATGAAGAGATTGTTCTTGAAGAATCCTATTTTCCAGGTTCTTTGGACCCATTTGCAGATCTTTCCTACAAGGCCACATATCGTCAGGCACTCCTTGAAAAGGTGAGGGAGGTCTTCACAAGACATTTTGTATTGCAAGCATCTATCTATACCAATTTTCATGGCAAGAACTTCACTCCAGTCGACATGGCTCCCCGAAGTACCTTCCATAAGAAAACTTTTGTCCCATGCGGCCTCAATATCGAGGGTTCCGTATTCTTCATGACTGTACGTCTCCCATCTTGAGCCTCGTCAGTTTAAGCCCAATTGCTTGTTAAGCGGGAAGAACCAATCCTTTGAGGCCATATGGGTGAGGTATACATCCTTAAGTTTGTAGTTTTAGGAAATGTCTATTCATTGGCCACCACCAAGCTATCCACTTGAACTTGGATTTGTAGTTTGGTAGATACCATATGTTAGGCTACTCACGGGCTATGCTGATCTGTAAACTTTTTTTCCCACTGAGGTTGAACTGGAGAGTTAGTTGCTTTGTTCCTCTCCGGCAACTCCTGCTATAGTCCCAAAGTTGGGCTGTATGCCAATGCCCTTGTTATTAAGCTTTTTAGCAACTTCCCTCCAAAAATGGGTAAGAAGGATGTCTATAAATTTATGTCTCTAGCCTTGGAGGGCCAAGGTGACCGATGAGATATAGAATTGTGGAAGTACCTTGACATCTCTCCCCATTCCAACGTTTTATTGCTTTGCTGCATTTTCAAGTAAGCTATTCTATGGTGTCCCCAAGGTTTGAACGGCCCAATGAGCGGTTCTAAGGCTTTTATCCTCAATGTAAAAACTAGATTCTCTCTTATAAAATTGTGATGATTAGAAGGAAGAAAATAGAAATCCATGATATTTGCTTTGTAAATGGCAATGATCATGAGACAAACCTGACTATAAACTATTCACCTCATCATTATAGTGTCAATATTTTGCATCTTTGAGAAGGCCTATTACTACTACTACTCTACTACTTGGTCTACTCTCTTCCCATTATGTGAAATCTTTAGAGATTCCACCATAAGCTTCACTCAAAGCATCATATATACAATAAGCTCATTGAATTTAACTACAAAATCAAACAAGTGACTCCCTTTCACAAAATTTGAAGAACCTACTAGCAAAGAGTACATGGATTCCAGATCAACCTTACCATAGATTACTTCCACCAAGGATGACAAAGGAAAACCCAAAAGCAATAAGGATAAGTCTTTTGTTGTAGATACCGATATTGTTGTTGTTGCTCTTTTTGTGTGTGTGTGTGTGTGTGTGTGTGTGTGTGTGTGTGTGTGAGAGAGAGGAGAGAGAGAGAGAGAGAGAGAGAGAGAGATTACCTAATGCCATGCATGTTGATTGAAATCTAAATACGTCTATACAATTAGGACACCTTAGTTACTTCTTAGTGCGGCATGAAATGATTTTTCATTCTTGATGTTCCAACTATTTGTGAATCATTTGATTTTGTTTAGGATGCTACTCAAAGCAGTTGTACACATTATATTATTGAGTCCACCAAAAAACCTTTAAAGCATAAGATTCTCTCCTTAGTGTATAAAACCAACGATGCAATTGCAATGATTTTAAGGACGAGAAGCAAATGATTTTTCATTTTCGGTGTTCTATATGTTTGTGAATCATTCTATTTTGTTGAGTATGCTACTCGTAGTACTTGTACACACCATATTGTCGAGTCCACCAGAAAACCTTTAAAGAACAAGCTTCTCCCCTCAATCTATAAATCAACTTAAACAATTGCAATGACAATAAGGAAGAGAAGGCAAAGTCATGATAATTTGCAAGTGCACGGCTTTTATCCTTTTGTTCTAATGGCTAAATTCCCAATGGTGAGTAGGTTATATTGATGAAGCCAAAAAATTACGAGTTCTTGCCATGCTCGTGATGAGGCATGACTCCTTAAAAGGATCAAAGATACATCATATGAAGGTGTTGCTACCCCACACAATGGAAAAGCCCACCTTTTCACCCATGCAAGTGTGTCATTGTAGCATCCATGGTTTTAGGCCACCCTTTAGAGTTTCTTTGTTTTCCAATTTGAGAAGTATCCTGTTATCTTGGACTATCTACGAGAACTTAGCTTTTTCCATGGAGCTCTCAAAGATTCCACAATTCCTTGCCTTCCAAATGTCTTTGAAGTAGTAATATCTCATGACTTGCATAGCGATGAGCAGTGCATGGCTCTTGAACACCTTCCCTCCCATGAAGAGATTGTTCTTGAAGAATCCTATTTTCCAGGTTCT
The DNA here is from genome assembly GCF_014529385.1 of Adiantum capillus-veneris. Taxonomy (NCBI): domain Eukaryota; kingdom Viridiplantae; phylum Streptophyta; class Polypodiopsida; order Polypodiales; family Pteridaceae; genus Adiantum; species Adiantum capillus-veneris. The sequence goes on from NC_140957.1 coordinate 8,313,925, forward strand.
TTGGACCCATTTGCAGATCTTTCCTACAAGGCCACATATGGTCAGGCACTCCTTGAAAAGGTGAGGGAGGTCTTCACAAGACATTTTGTATTGCAAGCATCTATCTATACCAATTTTCATGGCAAGAACTTCACTCCAGTCGACATGGCTCCCCGAAGTACCTTCCATAAGAAAACTTTTGTCCCATGCGGCCTCAATATCGAGGGTTCCGTATTCTTCATGACTGTACGTCTCCCATCTTGAGCCTCGTCAGTTTAAGCCCAATTGCTTGTTAAGCGGGAAGAACCAATCCTTTGAGGCCATATGGGTGAGGTATACATCCTTAAGTTTGTAGTTTTAGGAAATGTCTATTCATTGGCCACCACCAAGCTATCCACTTGAACTTGGATTTGTAGTTTGGTAGATACCATATGTTAGGCTACTCACGGGCTATGCTGATCTGTAAACTTTTTTCCCACTGAGGTTGAACTGGAGAGTTAGTTGCTTTGTTCCTCTCCGGCAACTCCTGCTATAGTCCCAAAGTTGGGCTGTATGCCAATGCCCTTGTTATTAAGCTTTTTAGCAACTTTCCTCCAAAAATGGGTAAGAAGGATGTCTATAAATTTATGTCTCTAGCCTTGGAGGGCCAAGGTGACCGATGAGATATGAGATATAGAATTGTGGAAGTACCTTGACATCTCTCCCCATTCCAACGTTTTATTGCTTTGCTGCATTTTCAAGTAAGCTATTCTATGGTGTCCCCAAGGTTTGAACGGCCCAATGAGCGGTTCTAAGGCTTTTATCCTCAATGTAAAAACTAGATTCTCTCTTATAAAATTGTGATGATTAGAAGGAAAGAAAATAGAAATCCATGATATTTGCTTTGTAAATGGCAATGATCATGAGACAAACGTGATAATAAACTATTCACCTCATCATTATAGTGTCAATATTTTGCATCTTTGAGAAGGCCTATTACTACTACTACTCTACTACTTGGTCTACTCTCTTCCCATTATGTGAAATCTTTAGAGATTCCACCATAAGCTGCACTCAAAGCATCATATATACAATAAGCTCATTGAATTTAACTACAAAATCAAACAAGTGACTCCCTTTCACAAAATTTGAAGAACCTACTAGCAAAGAGTACATGGATTCCAGATCAACCTTACCATAGATTACTTCCACCAAGGATGACAAAGGAAAACCCAAAACCAATAAGGATAAGTCTTTTGTTTTAGATACCGATATTGTTGTTGTTGCTCTTTTTGTGTGTGTGTGTGTGTGTGTGTGTGTGTGTGTGTGTGTGTGTGTGAGAGAGAGAGAGAGAGAGAGAGAGAGAGAGAGAGATTACCTAATGCCATGCAAGTTGATTGAAATCTAAATACGTATATACAATTAGGACACCGTAGTTACTTCTTAGTGCGGCATGAAATGATTTTTCATTCTTGATGTTCCAACTATTTGTGAATCATTTGATTTTGTTTAGGATGCTACTCAAAGCAGTTGTACACATTATATTATTGAGTCCACCAAAAAACCTTTTAAAGCATAAGATTCTCTCCTTAGTGTATAAAACCAACGATGCAATTGCAATGATTTTAAGGACGAGAAGCCAAATGATTTTTCATTTTCGGTGTTCTATATGTTTGTGAATCATTCTATTTTGTTGAGTATGCTACTCGTAGTTCTTGTACACACCATATTGTCGAGTCCACCAGAAAACCTTTAAAGAACAAGCTTCTCCCCTCAATCTATAAATCAACTTAAACAATTGCAATGACAATAAGGAAGAGAAGGCAAAGTCATGATAATTTGCAAGTGCACGGCTTTTATCCTTTTGTTCTAATGGCTAAATTCCCAATGGTGAGTAGGTTATATTGATGAAGCCAAAAAATTACGAGTTCTTGCCATGCTCGTGATGAGGCATGACTCCTTAAAAGGATCAAAGATACATCATATGAAGGTGTTGCTACCCCACACAATGGAAAAGCCCACCTTTCACCCATGCAAGTGTGTCATTGTAGCATCCATGGTTTTAGGCCACCCTTTAGAGTTTCTTTGTTTTCCAATTTGAGAAGTATCCTGTTATCTTGGACTATCTACGAGAACTTAGCTTTTTCCATGGAGCTCTCAAAGATTCCACAATTCCTTGCCTTCCAAATGTCTTTGAAGTAGTAATATCTCATGACTTGCATAGCGATGAGCAGTGCATGGCTCTTGAACACCTTCCCTCCCATGAAGAGATTGTTCTTGAAGAATCCTATTTCCAGGTTCTTTGGACCCATTTGCAGATCTTTCCTACAAGGCCACATATGGTCAGGCACTCCTTGAAAAGGTGAGGGAGGTCTTCACAAGACATTTTGTATTGCAAGCATCTATCTATACAATTTTCATGGCAAGAACTTCACTCCAGTCGACATGGCTCCCCGAAGTACCTTCCATAAGAAAACTTTTGTCCCATGCGGCCTCAATATCGAGGGTTCCGTATTCTTCATGACTGTACGTCTCCCATCTTGAGCCTCGTCAGTTTAAGCCCAATTGCTTGTTAAGCGGGAAGAACCAATCCTTTGAGGCCATATGGGTGAGGTATACATCCTTAAGTTTGTAGTTTTAGGAAATGTCTATTCATTGGCCACCACCAAGCTATCCACTTGAACTTGGATTTGTAGTTTGGTAGATACCATATGTTAGGCTACTCACGGGCTATGCTGATCTGTAAACTTTTTTCCCACTGAGGTTGAACTGGAGAGTTAGTTGCTTTGTTCCTCTCCGGCAACTCCTGCTATAGTCCCAAAGTTGGGCTGTATGCCAATGCCCTTGTTATTAAGCTTTTTAGCAACTTCCCTCCAAAAATGGGTAAGAAGGATGTCTATAAATTTATGTCTCTAGCCTTGGAGGGCCAAGGTGACCGATGAGATATAGAATTGTGGAAGTACCTTGACATCTCTCCCCATTCCAACGTTTTATTGCTTTGCTGCATTTTCAAGTAAGCTATTCTATGGTGTCCCCAAGGTTTGAACGGCCCAATGAGCGGTTCTAAGGCTTTTATCCTCAATGTAAAAACTAGATTCTCTCTTATAAAATTGTGATGATTAGAAGGAAGAAAATAGAAATCCATGATATTTGCTTTGTAAATGGCAATGATCATGAGACAAACGTGATAATAAACTATTCACCTCATCATTATAGTGTCAATATTTTGCATCTTTGAGAAGGCCTATTACTACTACTACTCTACTACTTGGTCTACTCTCTTCCCATTATGTGAAATCTTTAGAGATTCCACCATAAGCTGCACTCAAAGCATCATATATACAATAAGCTCATTGAATTTAACTACAAAATCAAACAAGTGACTCCCTTTCACAAAATTTGAAGAACCTACTAGCAAAGAGTACATGGATTCCAGATCAACCTTACCATAGATTACTTCCACCAAGGATGACAAAGGAAAACCCAAAAGCAATAAGGATAAGTCTTTTGTTGTAGATACCGATATTGTTGTTGTTGCTTTTTTGTGTGTGTGTTGTGTGTGTGTGTGTGTGTGTGTGTGTGTGTGAGAGAGAGAGAGAGAGAGAGAGAGAGAGAGAGAAGAGATTACCTAATGCCATGCATGTTGATTGAAATCTAAATACGTCTATACAATTAGGACACCTTAGTTACTTCTTAGTGCGGCATGAAATGATTTTTCATTCTTGATGTTCCAACTATTTGTGAATCATTTGATTTTGTTTAGGATGCTACTCAAAGCAGTTGTACACATTATATTATCGAGTCCACCAAAAAACCTTTTAAAGCATAAGATTCTCTCCTTAGTGTATAAAACCAACGATGCAATTGCAATGATTTTAAGGACGAGAAGCCAAATGATTTTTCATTTTCGGTGTTCTATATGTTTGTGAATCATTCTATTTTGTTGAGTATGCTACTCGTAGTACTTGTACACACCATATTGTCGAGTCCACCAGAAAACCTTTAAAGAACAAGCTTCTCCCCTCAATCTATAAATCAACTTAAACAATTGCAATGACAATAAGGAAGAGAAGGCAAAGTCATGATAATTTGCAAGTGCACGGCTTTTATCCTTTTGTTCTAATGGCTAAATTCCCAATGGTGAGTAGGTTATATTGATGAAGCCAAAAAATTACGAGTTCTTGCCATGCTCGTGATGAGGCATGACTCCTTAAAAGGATCAGATACATCATATGTGTGTTGCTACCCCACACAATGGAAAAGCCCACCTTTTCACCCATGCAAGTGTGTCATTGTAGCATCCATGGTTTTAGGCCACCCTTTAGAGTTTCTTTGTTTTCCAATTTGAGAAGTATCCTGTTATCTTGGACTATCTACGAGAACTTAGCTTTTTCCATGGAGCTCTCAAAGATTCCACAATTCCTTGCCTTCCAAATGTCTTTGAAGTAGTAATATCTCATGACTTGCATAGCGATGAGCAGTGCATGGCTCTTGAACACCTTCCCTCCCATGAAGAGATTGTTCTTGAAGAATCCTATTTTCCAGGTTCTTTGGACCCATTTGCAGATCTTTCCTACAAGGCCACATATGGTCAGGCACTCCTTGAAAAGGTGAGGGAGGTCTTCACAAGACATTTTGTATTGCAAGCATCTATCTATACCAATTTTCATGGCAAGAACTTCACTCCAGTCGACATGGCTCCCCGAAGTACCTTCCATAAGAAAACTTTTGTCCCATGCGGCCTCAATATCGAGGGTTCCGTATTCTTCATGACTGTACGTCTCCCATCTTGAGCCTCGTCAGTTTAAGCCCAATTGCTTGTTAAGCGGGAAGAACCAATCTTTGAGGCCATATGGGTGAGGTATACATCCTTAAGTTTGTAGTTTTAGGAAATGTCTATTCATTGGCCACCACCAAGCTATCCACTTGAACTTGGATTTGTAGTTTGGTAGATACCATATGTTAGGCTACTCACGGGCTATGCTGATCTGTAAACTTTTTTCCCACTGAGGTTGAACTGGAGAGTTAGTTGCTTTGTTCCTCTCCGGCAACTCCTGCTATAGTCCCAAAGTTGGGCTGTATGCCAATGCCCTTGTTATTAAGCTTTTTAGCAACTTCCCTCCAAAAATGGGTAAGAAGGATGTCTATAAATTTATGTCTCTAGCCTTGGAGGGCCAAGGTGACCGATGAGATATAGAATTGTGGAAGTACCTTGACATCTCTCCCCATTCCAACGTTTTATTGCTTTGCTGCATTTTCAAGTAAGCTATTCTATGGTGTCCCCAAGGTTTGAACGGCCCAATGAGCGGTTCTAAGGCTTTTATCCTCAATGTAAAAACTAGATTCTCTCTTATAAAATTGTGATGATTAGAAGGAAGAAAATAGAAATCCATGATATTTGCTTTGTAAATGGCAATGATCATGAGACAAACCTGATAATAAACTATTCACCTCATCATTATAGTGTCAATATTTTGCATCTTTGAGAAGGCCTATTACTACTACTACTCTACTACTTGGTCTACTCTCTTCCCATTATGTGAAATCTTTAGAGATTCCACCATAAGCTGCACTCAAAGCATCATATATACAATAAGCTCATTGAATTTAACTACAAAATCAAACAAGTGACTCCCTTTCACAAAATTTGAAGAACCTACTAGCAAAGAGTACATGGATTCCAGATCAACCTTACCATAGATTACTTCCACCAAGGATGACAAAGGAAAACCCAAAAGCAATAAGGATAAGTCTTTTGTTGTAGATACCGATATTGTTGTTGCTCTTTTTGTGTGTGTGTGTGTGTGTGTGTGTGTGTGTGTGTGTGTGTGTGAGAGAGAGAGAGAGAGAGAGAGAGAGAGAGAGAGAGAGAGATTACCTAATGCCATGCATGTTGATTGAAATCTAAATACGTCTATACATCTAGGACACCTTAGTTACTTCTTAGTGCGGCATGAAATGATTTTTCATTCTTGATGTTCCAACTATTTGTGAATCATTTGATTTTGTTTAGGATGCTACTCAAAGCAGTTGTACACATTATATTATTGAGTCCACCAAAAAACCTTTTAAAGCATAAGATTCTCTCCTTAATGTATAAAACCAACGATGCAATTGCAATGATTTTAAGGACGAGAAACCAAATGATTTTTCATTTTCGGTGTTCTATATGTTTGTGAATCATTCGATTTTGTTGAGTACGCTACTCGTAGTACTTGTACACACCATATTGTCGAGTCCACCAAAAAACCTTTAAAGAACAAGCTTCTCCCCTCAATCTATAAATCAACTTAAACAATTGCAATGACAATAAGGAAGAGAAGGCAAAGTCATGATAATTTGCAAGTGCACGGCTTTTATCCTTTTGTTCTAATGGCTAAATTCCCAATGGTGAGTAGGTTATATTGATGAAGCCAAAAAATTACGAGTTCTTGCCATGCTCGTGATGAGGCATGACTCCTTAAAAGGATCAAAGATACATCATATGAAGGTGTTGCTACCCCACACAATGGAAAAGCCCACCTTTTCACCCATCCAAGTGTGTCATTGTAGCATCCATGGTTTTAGGCCACCCTTTAGAGTTTCTTTGTTTTCCAATTTGAGAAGTATCCTGTTATCTTGGACTATCTACCAGAACTTAGCTTTTTCCATGGAGCTCTCAAAGATTCCACAATTCCTTGCCTTCCAAATGTCTTTGAAGTAGTAATATCTCATGACTTGCATAGCGATGAGCAGTGCATGGCTCTTGAACACCTTCCCTCCCATGAAGAGATTGTTCTTGAAGAATCCTATTTTCCAGGTTCTTTGGACCCATTTGCAGATCTTTCCTACAAGGCCACATATGGTCAGGCACTCCTTGAAAAGGTGAGGGAGGTCTTCACAAGACATTTTGTATTGCAAGCATCTATCTATACCAATTTTCATGGCAAGAACTTCACTCCAGTCGACATGGCTCCCCGAAGTACCTTCCATAAGAAAACTTTTGTCCCATGCGGCCTCAATATCGAGGGTTCCGTATTCTTCATGACTGTACGTCTCCCATCTTGAGCCTCGTCAGTTTAAGCCCAATTGCTTGTTAAGCGGGAAGAACCAATCCTTTGAGGCCATATGGGTGAGGTATACATCCTTAAGTTTGTAGTTTTAGGAAATGTCTATTCATTGGCCACCACCAAGCTATCCACTTGAACTTGGATTTGTAGTTTGGTAGATACCATATGTTAGGCTACTCACGGGCTATGCTGATCTGTAAACTTTTTTCCCACCGAGGTTGAACTGGAGAGTTAGTTGCTTTGTTCCTCTCCGGCAACTCCTGCTATAGTCCCAAAGTTGGGCTGTATGCCAATGCCCTTGTTATTAAGCTTTTTAGCAACTTCCCTCCAAAAATGGGTAAGAAGGATGTCTATAAATTTATGTCTCTAGCCTTGGAGGGCCAAGGTGACCGATGAGATATAGAATTGTGGAAGTACCTTGACATCTCTCCCCATTCCAACGTTTTATTGCTTTGCTGCATTTTCAAGTAAGCTATTCTATGGTGTCCCCAAGGTTTGAACGGCCCAATGAGCGGTTCTAAGGCTTTTATCCTCAATGTAAAAACTAGATTCTCTCTTATAAAATTGTGATGATTAGAAGGAAGAAAATAGAAATCCATGATATTTGCTTTGTAAATGGCAATGATCATGAGACAAACGTGATAATAAACTATTCACCTCATCATTATAGTGTCAATATTTTGCATCTTTGAGAAGGCCTATTACTACTACTACTCTACTACTTGGTCTACTCTCTTCCCATTATGTGAAATCTTTAGAGATTCCACCATAAGCTGCACTCAAAGCATCATATATACAATAAGCTCATTGAATTTAACTACAAAATCAAACAAGTGACTCCCTTTCACAAAATTTGAAGAACCTACTAGCAAAGAGTACATGGATTCCAGATCAACCTTACCATAGATTACTTCCACCAAGGATGACAAAGGAAAACCCAAAAGCAATAAGGATAAGTCTTTTGTTGTAGATACCGATATTGTTGTTGCTCTTTTGTGTGTGTGTGTGTGTGTGTGTGTGTGTGTGTGAGAGAGAGAGAGAGAGAGAGAGAGAGAGAGAGAGAGAGAGAGAGATTACCTAATGCCATGCATGTTGATTGAAATCTAAATACGTCTATACAATTAGGACACCTTAGTTACTTCTTAGTGCGGCATGAAATGATTTTTCATTCTTGATGTTCCAACTATTTGTGAATCATTTGATTTTGTTTAGGATGCTACTCAAAGCAGTTGTACACATTATATTATTGAGTCCACCAAAAAACCTTTTAAAGCATAAGATTCTCTCCTTAGTGTATAAAACCAACGATGCAATTGCAATGATTTTAAGGACGAGAAGCCAAATGATTTTTCATTTTCGGTGTTCTATATGTTTGTGAATCATTCTATTTTGTTGAGTATGCTACTCGTAGTACTTGTACACACCATATTGTCGAGTCCACCATAAAACCTTTAAAGAACAAGCTTCTCCCCTCAATCTATAAATCAACTTAAACAATTGCAATGACAATAAGGAAGAGAAGGCAAAGTCATGATAATTTGCAAGTGCACGGCTTTTATCCTTTTGTTCTAATGGCTAAATTCCCAATGGTGAGTAGGTTATATTGATGAAGCCAAAAAATTACGAGTTCTTGCCATGCTCGTGATGAGGCATGACTCCTTAAAAGGATCAAAGATACATCATATGAAGGTGTTGCTACCCCACACAATGGAAAAGCCCACCTTTTCACCCATGCAAGTGTGTCATTGTAGCATCCATGGTTTTAGGCCACCCTTTAGAGTTTCTTTGTTTTCCAATTTGAGAAGTATCCTGTTATCTTGGACTATCTACGAGAACTTAGCTTTTTCCATGGAGCTCTCAAAGATTCCACAATTCCTTGCCTTCCAAATGTCTTTGAAGTAGTAATATCTCATGACTTGCATAGCGATGAGCAGTGCATGGCTCTTGAACACCTTCCCTCCCATGAAGAGATTGTTCTTGAAGAATCCTATTTTCCAGGTTCTTTGGACCCATTTGCAGATCTTTCCTACAAGGCCACATATCGTCAGGCACTCCTTGAAAAGGTGAGGGAGGTCTTCACAAGACATTTTGTATTGCAAGCATCTATCTATACCAATTTTCATGGCAAGAACTTCACTCCAGTCGACATGGCTCCCCGAAGTACCTTCCATAAGAAAACTTTTGTCCCATGCGGCCTCAATATCGAGGGTTCCGTATTCTTCATGACTGTACGTCTCCCATCTTGAGCCTCGTCAGTTTAAGCCCAATTGCTTGTTAAGCGGGAAGAACCAATCCTTTGAGGCCATATGGGTGAGGTATACATCCTTAAGTTTGTAGTTTTAGGAAATGTCTATTCATTGGCCACCACCAAGCTATCCACTTGAACTTGGATTTGTAGTTTGGTAGATACCATATGTTAGGCTACTCACGGGCTATGCTGATCTGTAAACTTTTTTCCCCCTGAGGTTGAACTGGAGAGTTAGTTGCTTTGTTCCTCTCCGGCAACTCCTGCTATAGTCCCAAAGTTGGGCTGTATGCCAATGCCCTTGTTATTAAGCTTTTTAGCAACTTCCCTCCAAAAATGGGTAAGAAGGATGTCTATAAATTTATGTCTCTAGCCTTGGAGGGCCAAGGTGACCGATGAGATATAGAATTGTGGAAGTACCTTGACATCTCTCCCCATTCCAACGTTTTATTGCTTTGCTGCATTTTCAAGTAAGCTATTCTATGGTGTCCCCAAGGTTTGAACGGCCCAATGAGCGGTTCTAAGGCTTTTATCCTCAATGTAAAAACTAGATTCTCTCTTATAAAATTGTGATGATTAGAAGGAAGAAAATAGAAATCCATGATATTTGCTTTGTAAATGGCAATGATCATGAGACAAACGTGATAATAAACTATTCACCTCATCATTATAGTGTCAATATTTTGCATCTTTGAGAAGGCCTATTACTACTACTACTCTACTACTTGGTCTACTCTCTTCCCATTATGTGAAATCTTTAGAGATTCCACCATAAGCTGCACTCAAAGCATCATATATACAATAAGCTCATTGAATTTAACTACAAAATCAAACAAGTGACTCCCTTTCACAAAATTTGAAGAACCTACTAGCAAAGAGTACATGGATTCCAGATCAACCTTACCATAGATTACTTCCACCAAGGATGACAAAGGAAAACCCAAAAGCAATAAGGATAAGTCTTTTGTTGTAGATACCGATATTGTTGTTGCTCTTTTTGTGTGTGTGTGTGTGTGTGTGTGTGTGTGTGTGTGAGAGAGAGAGAGAGAGAGAGAGAGAGAGAGAGAGAGAGAGATTACCTAATGCCATGCATGTTGATTGAAATCTAAATACGTCTATACAATTAGGACACCTTAGTTACTTCTTAGTGCGGCATGAAATGATTTTTCATTCTTGATGTTCCAACTATTTGTGAATCATTTGATTTTGTTTAGGATGCTACTCAAAGCAGTTGTACACATTATATTATTGAGTCCACCAAAAAACCTTTTAAAGCATAAGATTCTCTCCTTAGTGTATAAAACCAACGATGCAATTGCAATGATTTTAAGGACGAGAAGCCAAATGATTTTTCATTTTCGGTGTTCTATATGTTTGTGAATCATTCTATTTTGTTGAGTATGCTACTCGTAGTTCTTGTACACACCATATTGTCGAGTCCACCATAAAACCTTTAAAGAACAAGCTTCTCCCCTCAATCTATAAATCAACTTAAACAATTGCAATGACAATAAGGAAGAGAAGGCAAAGTCATGATAATTTGCAAGTGCACGGCTTTTATCCTTTTGTTCTAATGGCTAAATTCCCAATGGTGAGTAGGTTATATTGATGAAGCCAAAAAATTACGAGTTCTTGCCATGCTCGTGATGAGGCATGACTCCTTAAAAGGATCAAAGATACATCATATGAAGGTGTTGCTACCCCACACAATGGAAAAGCCCACCTTTTCACCCATGCAAGTGTGTCATTGTAGCATCCATGGTTTTAGGCCACCCTTTAGAGTTTCTTTGTTTTCCAATTTGAGAAGTATCCTGTTATCTTGGACTATCTACGAGAACTTAGCTTTTTCCATGGAGCTCTCAAAGATTCCACAATTCCTTGCCTTCCAAATGTCTTTGAAGTAGTAATATCTCATGACTTGCATAGCGATGAGCAGTGCATGGCTCTTGAACACCTTCCCTCCCATGAAGAGATTGTTCTTGAAGAATCCTATTTTCCAGGTTCTTTGGACCCATTTGCAGATCTTTCCTACAAGGCCACATATCGTCAGGCACTCCTTGAAAAGGTGAGGGAGGTCTTCACAAGACATTTTGTATTGCAAGCATCTATCTATACCAATTTTCATGGCAAGAACTTCACTCCAGTCGACATGGCTCCCGAAGTACCTTCCATAAGAAAACTTTTGTCCCATGCGGCCTCAATATCGAGGGTTCCGTATTCTTCATGACTGTACGTCTCCCATCTTGAGCCTCGTCAGTTTAAGCCCAATTGCTTGTTAAGCGGGAAGAACCAATCCTTTAAGCCCACATGGGTGAGGTATACATCCTCAAGTTTGTAGTTTTAGGAAATGTCTATTCATTGGCCACCACCAAGCTATCCACTTGAACTTGGATTTGTAGTTTGGTAGATACCATATGTTAGGCTACTCACGGGCTATGCTGATCTGTAAACGTTTTTCCCACTAAGGTTGAACTGGAGAGTTAGTTGCTTTGTTCCTCTCCGACAACTCCTGCTATAGTCCCAAAGTTGGGATGTATGCCAATGCCCTTGTTATTAAGCTTTTTAGCAGCTTCCCTCCAAAAATGGGTAAGAAGGATGTCTATAAATTTATGTCTCTAGCCTTGGAGGGCCAAGGTGACCGATGAGATATAGAATTGTGGAAGTACCTTGACATCTCTCCATTCCAACGTTTTATTGCTTTGCTGCATTTTCAAGTAAGCTATTCTATGGTGTCCCCAAGGTTTGAACGGCCCAATGAGCGGTTCTAAGGCTTTTATCCTCAATGTAAAAACTAGATTCTCTCTTATAAAATTGTGATGATTAGAAGGAAGAAAATAGAAATCCATGATATTTGCTTTGTAAATGGCAATGATCATGAGACAAACGTGATAATAAACTATTCACCTCATCATTATAGTGTCAATATTTTGCATCTTTGAGAAGGCCTATTACTACTACTACTCTACTACTTGGTCTACTCTCTTCCCATTATGTGAAATCTTTAGAGATTCCACCATAAGCTGCACTCAAAGCATCATATATACAATAAGCTCATTGAATTTAACTACAAAATCAAACAAGTGACTCCCTTTCACAAAATTTGAAGAACCTACTAGCAAAGAGTACATGGATTCCAGATCAACCTTACCATAGATTACTTCCACCAAGGATGACAAAGGAAAACCCAAAAGCAATAAGGATAAGTCTTTTGTTGTAGATACCGATATTGTTGTTGCTCTTTTTGTGTGTGTGTGTGTGTGTGTGTGTGTGTGTGTGTGTGTGTGAGAGAGAGAGAGAGAGAGAGAGAGAGAGAGAGAGAGAAGAGATTACCTAATGCCATGCATGTTGATTGAAATCTAAATACGTCTATACATCTAGGACACCTTAGTTACTTCTTAGTGCGGCATGAAATGATTTTTCATTCTTGATGTTCCAACTATTTGTGAATCATTTGATTTTGTTTAGGATGCTACTCAAAGCAGTTGTACACATTATATTATTGAGTCCACCAAAAAACCTTTTAAAGCATAAGATTCTCTCCTTAGTGTATAAAACCAACGATGCAATTGCAATGATTTTAAGGACGAGAGAAGCCAAATGATTTTTCATTTTCGGTGTTCTATATGTTTGTGAATCATTCTATTTTGTTGAGTATGCTACTCGTAGTACTTGTACACACCATATTGTCGAGTCCACCAAAAAACCTTTAAAGAACAAGCTTCTCCCTCAATCTATAAATCAACTTAAACAATTGCAATGACAATAAGGAAGAGAAGGCAAAGTCATGATAATTTGCAAGTGCACGGCTTTTATCCTTTTGTTCTAATGGCTAAATTCCCAATGGTGAGTAGGTTATATTGATGAAGCCAAAAAATTACGAGTTCTTGCCATGCTCGTGATGAGGCATGACTCCTTAAAAGGATCAAAGATACATCATATGAAGGTGTTGCTACCCCACACAATGGAAAAGCCCACCTTTTCACCCATGCAAGTGTGTCATTGTAGCATCCATGGTTTTAGGCCACCCTTTAGAGTTTCTTTGTTTTCCAATTTGAGAAGTATCCTGTTATCTTGGACTATCTACGAGAACTTAGCTTTTTCCATGGAGCTCTCAAAGATTCCACAATTCCTTGCCTTCCAAATGTCTTTGAAGTAGTAATATCTCATGACTTGCATAGCGATGAGCAGTGCATGGCTCTTGAACACCTTCCCTCCCATGAAGAGATTGTTCTTGAAGAATCCTATTTTCCAGGTTCTTTGGACCCATTTGCAGATCTTTCCTACAAGGCCACATATGGTCAGGCACTCCTTGAAAAGGTGAGGGAGGTCTTCACAAGACATTTTGTATTGCAAGCATCTATCTATACCAATTTTCATGGCAAGAACTTCACTCCAGTCGACATGGCTCCCCGAAGTACCTTCCATAAGAAAACTTTTGTCCCATGCGGCCTCAATATCGAGGGTTCCGTATTCTTCATGACTGTACGTCTCCCATCTTGAGCCTCGTCAGTTTAAGCCCAATTGCTTGTTAAGCGGGAAGAACCAATCCTTTGAGGCCATATGGGTGAGGTATACATCCTTAAGTTTGTAGTTTTAGGAAATGTCTATTCATTGGCCACCACCAAGCTATCCACTTGAACTTGGATTTGTAGTTTGGTAGATACCATATGTTAGGCTACTCACGGGCTATGCTGATCTGTAAATTTTTCCCACTGAGGTTGAACTGGAGAGTTAGTTGCTTTGTTCCTCTCCGACAACTCCTGCTATAGTCCCAAAGTTGGGCTGTATGCCAATGCCCTTGTTATTAAGCTTTTTAGCAACTTCCCTCCAAAAATGGGTAAGAAGGATGTCTATAAATTTATGTCTCTAGCCTTGGAGGGCCAAGGTGACCGATGAGATATAGAATTGTGGAAGTACCTTGACATCTCTCCCCATTCCAACGTTTTATTGCTTTGCTGCATTTTCAAGTAAGCTATTCTATGGTGTCCCCAAGGTTTGAACGGCCCAATGAGCGGTTCTAAGGCTTTTATCCTCAATGTAAAAACTAGATTCTCTCTTATAAAATTGTGATGATTAGAAGGAAGAAAATAGAAATCCATGATATTTGCTTTGTAAATGGCAATGATCATGAGACAAACGTGATAATAAACTATTCACCTCATCATTATAGTGTCAATATTTTGCATCTTTGAGAAGGCCTATTACTACTACTACTCTACTACTTGGTCTACTCTCTTCCCATTATGTGAAATCTTTAGAGATTCCACCATAAGCTTCACTCAAAGCATCATATATACAATAAGCTCATTGAATTTAACTACAAAATCAAACAAGTGACTCCCTTTCACAAAATTTGAAGAACCTACTAGCAAAGAGTACATGGATTCCAGATCAACCTTACCATAGATTACTTCCACCAAGGATGACAAAGGAAAACCCAAAACCAATAAGGATAAGTCTTTTGTTGTAGATACCGATGTTGTTGTTGCTCTTTTTGTGTGTGTATGTGTGTGTGTGTGTGTGTGTGTGTGTGTGTGAGAGAGAGAGAGAGAGAGAGAGAGAGAGAGAAGAGATTACCTAATGCCATGCAAGTTGATTGAAATCTAAATACGTCTATACAATTAGGACACCTTAGTTACTTCTTAGTGCGGCATGAAATGATTTTTCATTCTTGATGTTCCAACTATTTGTGAATCATTTGATTTTGTTTAAGATGCTACTCAAAGCAGTTGTACACATTATATTATTGAGTCCACCAAAAAACCTTTTAAAGCATAAGATTCTCTCCTTAGTGTATAAAACCAACGATGCAATTGCAATGATTTTAAGGACGAGAAGCCAAATGATTTTTCATTTTCGGTGTTCTATATGTTTGTGAATCATTCTATTTTGTTGAGTATGCTACTCGTAGTACTTGTACACACCATATTGTCGAGTCCACCAGAAAACCTTTAAAGAACAAGCTTCTCCCCTCAATCTATAAATCAACTTAAACAATTGCAATGACAATAAGGAAGAGAAGGCAAAGTCATGATAATTTGCAAGTGCACGGCTTTTATCCTTTTGTTCTAATGGCTAAATTCCCAATGGTGAGTAGGTTATATTGATGAAGCCAAAAAATTACGAGTTCTTGCCATGCTCGTGATGAGGCATGACTCCTTAAAAGGATCAAGGTGTTGCTACCCACACAATGGAAAAGCCCACCTTTTCACCCATGCAAGTGTGTCATTGTAGCATCCATGGTTTTAGGCCACCCTTTAGAGTTTCTTTGTTTTCCAATTTGAGAAGTATCCTGTTATCTTGGACTATCTACGAGAACTTAGCTTTTTCCATGGAGCTCTCAAAGATTCCACAATTCCTTGCCTTCCAAATGTCTTTGAAGTAGTAATATCTCATGACTTGCATAGCGATGAGCAGTGCATGGCTCTTGAACACCTTCCCTCCCATGAAGAGATTGTTCTTGAAGAATCCTATTTTCCAGGTTCTTTGGACCCATTTGCAGATCTTTCCTACAAGGCCACATATGTCAGGCACTCCTTGAAAAGGTGAGGGAGGTCTTCACAAGACATTTTGTATTGCAAGCATCTATCTATACCAATTTTCATGGCAAGAACTTCACTCCAGTCGACATGGCTCCCGAAGTACCTTCCATAAGAAAACTTTTGTCCCATGCGGCCTCAATATCGAGGGTTCGTATTCTTCATGACTGTACGTCTCCCATCTTGAGCCTCGTCAGTTTAAGCCCAATTGCTTGTTAAGCGGGAAGAACCAATCCTTTGAGGCCATATGGGTGAGGTATACATCCTTAAGTTTGTAGTTTTAGGAAATGTCTATTCATTGGCCACCACCAAGCTATCCACTTGAACTTGGATTTGTAGTTTGGTAGATACCATATGTTAGGCTACTCACGGGCTATGCTGATCTGTAAACTTTTTTCCCACTGAGGTTGAACTGGAGAGTTAGTTGCTTTGTTCCTCTCCGGCAACTCCTGCTATAGTCCCAAAGTTGGGCTGTATGCCAATGCCCTTGTTATTAAGCTTTTTAGCAACTTCCCTCCAAAAATGGGTAAGAAGGATGTCTATAAATTTATGTCTCTAGCCTTGGAGGGCCAAGGTGACCGATGAGATATAGAATTGTGGAAGTACCTTGACATCTCTCCCCATTCCAACGTTTTATTGCTTTGCTGCATTTTCAAGTAAGCTATTCTATGGTGTCCCCAAGGTTTGAACGGCCCAATGAGCGGTTCTAAGGCTTTTATCCTCAATGTAAAAACTAGATTCTCTCTTATAAAATTGTGATGATTAGAAGGAAGAAAATAGAAATCCATGATATTTGCTTTGTAAATGGCAATGATCATGAGACAAACTGATAAAAACTATTCACCTCATCATTATAGTGTCAATATTTTGCATCTTTGAGAAGGCCTATTACTACTACTCTACTACTTGGTCTACTCTCTTCCCATTATGTGAAATCTTTAGAGATTCCACCATAAGCTGCACTCAAAGCATCATATATACAATAAGCTCATTGAATTTAACTACAAAATCAAACAAGTGACTCCCTTTCACAAAATTTGAAGAACCTACTAGCAAAGAGTACATGGATTCCAGATCAACCTTACCATAGATTACTTCCACCAAGGATGACAAAGGAAAACCCAAAAGCAATAAGGATAAGTCTTTTGTTGTAGATACCGATATTGTTGTTGTTGCTCTTTTTGTGTGTTGTGTGTGTGTGTGTGTGTGTGTGTGTGTGTGTGAGAGAGAGAGAGAGAGAGAGAGAGAGAGAGAGAGAGAGAGAGAGAGATTACCTAATGCCATGCATGTTGATTGAAATCTAAATACGTACCTATACATTAGGACACCTTAGTTACTTCTTAGTGCGGCATGAAATGATTTTTCATTCTTGATGTTCCAACTATTTGTGAATCATTTGATTTTGTTTAGGATGCTACTCAAAGCAGTTGTACACATTATATTATTGAGTCACCAAAAACCTTTTAAAGCATAAGATTCTCTCCTTAATGTATAAAAACCAACGATGCAATTGCAATGATTTTAAGGACGAGAAGCCAAATGATTTTTCATTTTCGGTGTTCTATATGTTTGTGAATCATTCTATTTTGTTGAGTATGCTACTCGTAGTACTTGTACACACCATATTGTCGAGTCCACCAAAAACCTTTAAAGAACAAGCTTCTCCCCTCAATCTATAAATCAACTTAAACAATTGCATGACAATAAGGAAGAGAAGGCAAAGTCATGATAATTTGCAAGTGCACGGCTTTTATCCTTTTGTTCTAATGGCTAAATTTCCCAATGGTGAGTAGGTTATATTGATGAAGCCAAAAAATTACGAGTTCTTGCCATGCTCGTGATGAGGCATGACTCCTTAAAAGGATCAAAGATACATCATATGAAGGTGTTGCTACCCCCACACAATGGAAAGCCCACCTTTTCACCATGCAAGTGTGTCATTGTATCATCCATTGAGTTTTAGGGGCCACCCTTTAGAGTTTTCTTTGGTCTTTCCAATTTGAGAAGTATCCTGGTTATCAGGTGAAGTTCTTGCCATGAAAATTGGTATAGATAGATGCTTGCAATACAAAATGTCTTGTGAAGACCTCCCTCACCTTTTCAAGGAGTGCCTGACCATATGTGGCCTTGTAGGAAAGATCTGCAAATGGGTCCAAAGAACCTGGAAAATAGGATTCTTCAAGAACAATCTCTTCATGGGAGGGAAGGTGTTCAAGAGCCATGCACTGCTCATCGCTATGCAAGTCATGAGATATTACTACTTCAAAGACATTTGGAAGGCAAGGAATTGTGGAATCTTTGAGAGCTCCATGGAAAAAGCTAAGTTCTCGTAGATAGTCCAAGATAACAGGATACTTCTCAAATTGGAAAACAAAGAAACTCTAAAGGGTGGCCTAAAACCATGGATGCTACAATGACACACTTGCATGGGTGAGAAGGTGGGCTTTTCCATTGTGTGGGGTAGCAACACCTTCATATGATGTATCTTTGATCCTTTTAAGGAGTCATGCCTCATCACGAGCATGGCAAGAACTCGTAATTTTTTGGCTTCATCAATATAACCTACTCACCATTGGGAATTTAGCCATTAGAACAAAAGGATAAAAGCCGTGCACTTGCAAATTATCATGACTTTGCCTTCTCTTCCTTATTGTCATTGCAATTGTTTAAGTTGATTTATAGATTGAGGGGAGAAGCTTGTTCTTTAAAGGTTTTATGGTGGACTCGACAATATGGTGTGTACAAGTACTACGAGTAGCGTACTCAACAAAATCGAATGATTCACAAACATATAGAACACCGAAAATGAAAAATCATTTGCTTCTCGTCCTTAAAATCATTGCAATTGCATCGTTGGTTTTATACATTAAGGAGAGAATCTTATGCTTTAAAGGGTTTTTTGGTGGACTCAATAATATAATGTGTACAACTGCTTTGAGTAGCATCCTAAACAAAATCAAATGATTCACAAATAGTTGGAACATCAAGAATGAAAAATCATTTCATGCCGCACTAAGAAGTAACTAAGGTGTCCTAATTGTATAGACGTATTTAGATTTCAATCAACATGCATGGCATTAGGTAATCTCTCTCTCTCTCTCTCTCTCTCTCTCTCTCTCTCTCACACACACACACACACACACACACACACACACACACACACACACACAAAAAGAGCAACAACAATATCGGTATCTACAACAAAAGACTTATCCTTATTGCTTTTGGGTTTTCCTTTGTCATCCTTGGTGGAAGTAATCTATGGTAAGGTTGATCTGGAATCCATGTACTCTTTGCTAGTAGGTTCTTCAAATTTTGTGAAAGGGAGTCACTTGTTTGATTTTGTAGTTAAATTCAATGAGCTTATTGTATATATGATGCTTTGAGTGCAGCTTATGGTGGAATCTCTAAAGATTTCACATAATGGGAAGAGAGTAGACCAAGTAGTAGAGTAGTAGTAGTAATAGGCCTTCTCAAAGATGCAAAATATTGACACTATAATGATGAGGTGAATAGTTTATTATCACGTTTGTCTCATGATCATTGCCATTTACAAAGCAAATATCATGGATTTCTATTTTCTTCCTTCTAATCATCACAATTTTATAAGAGAGAATCTAGTTTTTACATTGAGGATAAAAGCCTTAGAACCGCTCATTGGGCCGTTCAAACCTTGGGGACACCATAGAATAGCTTACTTGAAAATGCAGCAAAGCAATAAAACGTTGGAATGGGGAGAGATGTCAAGGTACTTCCACAATTCTATATCTCATCGGTCACCTTGGCCCTCCAAGGCTAGAGACATAAATTTATAGACATCCTTCTTACCCATTTTTGGAGGGAAGTTGCTAAAAAGCTTAATAACAAGGGCATTGGCATACAGCCCAACTTTGGGACTATAGCAGGAGTTGCCGGAGAGGAACAAAGCAACTAACTCTCCAGTTCAACCTCAGGGGGAAAAAAGTTTACAGATCAGCATAGCCCGTGAGTAGCCTAACATATGGTATCTACCAAACTACAAATCCAAGTTCAAGTGGATAGCTTGGTGGTGGCCAATGAATAGACATTTCCTAAAACTACAAACTTAAGGATGTATACCTCACCCATATGGCCTCAAAGGATTGGTTCTTCCCGCTTAACAAGCAATTGGGCTTAAACTGACGAGGCTCAAGATGGGAGACGTACAGTCATGAAGAATACGGAACCCTCGATATTGAGGCCGCATGGGACAAAAGTTTTCTTATGGAAGGTACTTCGGGGAGCCATGTCGACTGGAGTGAAGTTCTTGCCATGAAAATTGGTATAGATAGATGCTTGCAATACAAAATGTCTTGTGAAGACCTCCCTCACCTTTTCAAGGAGTGCCTGACCATATGTGGCCTTGTAGGAAAGATCTGCAAATGGGTCCAAAGAACCTGGAAAATAGGATTCTTCAAGAACAATCTCTTCATGGGAGGGAAGGTGTTCAAGAGCCATGCACTGCTCATCGCTATGCAAGTCATGAGATATTACTACTTCAAAGACATTTGGAAGGCAAGGAATTGTGGAATCTTTGAGAGCTCCATGGAAAAAGCTAAGTTCTCGTAGATAGTCCAAGATAACAGGATACTTCTCAAATTGGAAAACAAAGAAACTCTAAAGGGTGGCCTAAAACCATGGATGCTACAATGACACACTTGCATGGGTGAGAAGGTGGGCTTTTCCATTGTGTGGGGTAGCAACACCTTCATATGATGTATCTTTGATCCTTTTAAGGAGTCATGCCTCATCACGAGCATGGCAAGAACTCGTAATTTTTTGGCTTCATCAATATAACCTACTCACCATTGGGAATTTAGCCATTAGAACAAAAGGATAAAAGCCGTGCACTTGCAAATTATCATGACTTTGCCTTCTCTTCCTTATTGTCATTGCAATTGTTTAAGTTGATTTATAGATTGAGGGGAGAAGCTTGTTCTTTAAAGGTTTTATGGTGGACTCGACAATATGGTGTGTACAAGTACTACGAGTAGCGTACTCAACAAAATCGAATGATTCACAAACATATAGAACACCGAAAATGAAAAATCATTTTGCTTCTCGTCCTTAAAATCATTGCAATTGCATCGTTGGTTTTATACATTAAGGAGAGAATCTTATGCTTTAAAGGGTTTTTTGGTGGACTCAATAATATAATGTGTACAACTGCTTTGAGTAGCATCCTAAACAAAATCAAATGATTCACAAATAGTTGGAACATCAAGAATGAAAAATCATTTCATGCCGCACTAAGAAGTAACTAAGGTGTCCTAATTGTATAGACGTATTTAGATTTCAATCAACATGCATGGCATTAGGTAATCTCTCTCTCTCTCTCTCTCTCTCTCTCTCTCTCTCTCACACACACACACACACACACACACACACAAAAAGAGCAACAACAATATCGGTATCTACAACAAAAGACTTATCCTTATTGCTTTTGGGTTTTCCTTTGTCATCCTTGGTGGAAGTAATCTATGGTAAGGTTGATCTGGAATCCATGTACTCTTTGCTAGTAGGTTCTTCAAATTTTGTGAAAGGGAGTCACTTGTTTGATTTTGTAGTTAAATTCAATGAGCTTATTGTATATATGATGCTTTGAGTGCAGCTTATGGTGGAATCTCTAAAGATTTCACATAATGGGAAGAGAGTAGACCAAGTAGTAGAGTAGTAGTAGTAATAGGCCTTCTCAAAGATGCAAAATATTGACACTATAATGATGAGGTGAATAGTTTATTATCACGTTTGTCTCATGATCATTGCCATTTACAAAGCAAATATCATGGATTTCTATTTTCTTCCTTCTAATCATCACAATTTTATAAGAGAGAATCTAGTTTTTACATTGAGGATAAAAGCCTTAGAACCGCTCATTGGGCCGTTCAAACCTTGGGGACACCATAGAATAGCTTACTTGAAAATGCAGCAAAGCAATAAAACGTTGGATGGGGAGAGATGTCAAGGTACTTCCACAATTCTATATCTCATCGGTCACCTTGGCCCTCCAAGGCTAGAGACATAAATTTATAGACATCCTTCTTACCCATTTTTGGAGGGAAGTTGCTAAAAAGCTTAATAACAAGGGCATTGGCATACAGCCCAACTTTGGGACTATAGCAGGAGTTGCCGGAGAGGAACAAAGCAACTAACTCTCCAGTTCAACCTCAGGGGGAAAAAAGTTTACAGATCAGCATAGCCCGTGAGTAGCCTAACATATGGTATCTACCAAACTACAAATCCAAGTTCAAGTGGATAGCTTGGTGGTGGCCAATGAATAGACATTTCCTAAAACTACAAACTTAAGGATGTATACCTCACCCATATGGCCTCAAAGGATTGGTTCTTCCCGCTTAACAAGCAATTGGGCTTAAACTGACGAGGCTCAAGATGGGAGACGTACAGTCATGAAGAATACGGAACCCTCGATATTGAGGCCGCATGGGACAAAAGTTTTCTTATGGAAGGTACTTCGGGGAGCCATGTCGACTGGAGTGAAGTTCTTGCCATGAAAATTGGTATAGATAGATGCTTGCAATACAAAATGTCTTGTGAAGACCTCCCTCACCTTTTCAAGGAGTGCCTGACCATATGTGGCCTTGTAGGAAAGATCTGCAAATGGGTCCAAAGAACCTGGAAAATAGGATTCTTCAAGAACAATCTCTTCATGGGAGGGAAGGTGTTCAAGAGCCATGCACTGCTCATCGCTATGCAAGTCATGAGATATTACTACTTCAAAGACATTTGGAAGGCAAGGAATTGTGGAATCTTTGAGAGCTCCATGGAAAAAGCTAAGTTCTCGTAGATAGTCCAAGATAACAGGATACTTCTCAAATTGGAAAACAAAGAAACTCTAAAGGGTGGCCTAAAACCATGGATGCTACAATGACACACTTGCATGGGTGAGAAGGTGGGCTTTTCCATTGTGTGGGGTAGCAACACCTTCATATGATGTATCTTTGATCCTTTTAAGGAGTCATGCCTCATCACGAGCATGGCAAGAACTCGTAATTTTTTGGCTTCATCAATATAACCTACTCACCATTGGGAATTTAGCCATTAGAACAAAAGGATAAAAGCCGTGCACTTGCAAATTATCATGACTTTGCCTTCTCTTCCTTATTGTCATTGCAATTGTTTAAGTTGATTTATAGATTGAGGGGAGAAGCTTGTTCTTTAAAGGTTTTATGGTGGACTCGACAATATGGTGTGTACAAGTACTACGAGTAGCGTACTCAACAAAATCGAATGATTCACAAACATATAGAACACCGAAAATGAAAAATCATTTTGCTTCTCGTCCTTAAAATCATTGCAATTGCATCGTTGGTTTTATACATTAAGGAGAGAATCTTATGCTTTAAAGGGTTTTTTGGTGGACTCAATAATATAATGTGTACAACTGCTTTGAGTAGCATCCTAAACAAAATCAAATGATTCACAAATAGTTGGAACATCAAGAATGAAAAATCATTTCATGCCGCACTAAGAAGTAACTAAGGTGTCCTAATTGTATAGACGTATTTAGATTTCAATCAACATGCATGGCATTAGGTCTCTCTCTCTCTCTCTCTCTCTCTCTCTCTCTCTCTCTCACACACACACACACACACACACACACACACACACACACAAAAAGAGCAACAACAATATCGGTATCTACAACAAAAGACTTATCCTTATTGCTTTTGGGTTTTCCTTTGTCATCCTTGGTGGAAGTAATCTATGGTAAGGTTGATCTGGAATCCATGTACTCTTTGCTAGTAGGTTCTTCAAATTTTGTGAAAGGGAGTCACTTGTTTGATTTTGTAGTTAAATTCAATGAGCTTATTGTATATATGATGCTTTGAGTGCAGCTTATGGTGGAATCTCTAAAGATTTCACATAATGGGAAGAGAGTAGACCAAGTAGTAGAGTAGTAGTAGTAATAGGCCTTCTCAAAGATGCAAAATATTGACACTATAATGATGAGGTGAATAGTTTATTATCACGTTTGTCTCATGATCATTGCCATTTACAAAGCAAATATCATGGATTTCTATTTTCTTCCTTCTAATCATCACAATTTTATAAGAGAGAATCTAGTTTTTACATTGAGGATAAAAGCCTTAGAACCGCTCATTGGGCCGTTCAAACCTTGGGGACACCATAGAATAGCTTACTTGAAAATGCAGCAAAGCAATAAAACGTTGGAATGGGGAGAGATGTCAAGGTACTTCCACAATTCTATATCTCATCGGTCACCTTGGCCCTCCAAGGCTAGAGACATAAATTTATAGACATCCTTCTTACCCATTTTTGGAGGGAAGTTGCTAAAAAGCTTAATAACAAGGGCATTGGCATACAGCCCAACTTTGGGACTATAGCAGGAGTTGCCGGAGAGGAACAAAGCAACTAACTCTCCAGTTCAACCTCAGGGGGAAAAAAGTTTACAGATCAGCATAGCCCGTGAGTAGCCTAACATATGGTATCTACCAAACTACAAATCCAAGTTCAAGTGGATAGCTTGGTGGTGGCCAATGAATAGACATTTCCTAAAACTACAAACTTAAGGATGTATACCTCACCCATATGGCCTCAAAGGATTGGTTCTTCCCGCTTAACAAGCAATTGGGCTTAAACTGACGAGGCTCAAGATGGGAGACGTACAGTCATGAAGAATACGGAACCCTCGATATTGAGGCCGCATGGGACAAAAGTTTTCTTATGGAAGGTACTTCGGGGAGCCATGTCGACTGGAGTGAAGTTCTTGCCATGAAAATTGGTATAGATAGATGCTTGCAATACAAAATGTCTTGTGAAGACCTCCCTCACCTTTTCAAGGAGTGCCTGACCATATGTGGCCTTGTAGGAAAGATCTGCAAATGGGTCCAAAGAACCTGGAAAATAGGATTCTTCAAGAACAATCTCTTCATGGGAGGGAAGGTGTTCAAGAGCCATGCACTGCTCATCGCTATGCAAGTCATGAGATATTACTACTTCAAAGACATTTGGAAGGCAAGGAATTGTGGAATCTTTGAGAGCTCCATGGAAAAAGCTAAGTTCTCGTAGATAGTCCAAGATAACAGGATACTTCTCAAATTGGAAAACAAAGAAACTCTAAAGGGTGGCCTAAAACCATGGATGCTACAATGACACACTTGCATGGGTGAGAAGGTGGGCTTTTCCATTGTGTGGGGTAGCAACACCTTCATATGATGTATCTTTGATCCTTTTAAGGAGTCATGCCTCATCACGAGCATGGCAAGAACTCGTAATTTTTTGGCTTCATCAATATAACCTACTCACCATTGGGAATTTAGCCATTAGAACAAAAGGATAAAAGCCGTGCACTTGCAAATTATCATGACTTTGCCTTCTCTTCCTTATTGTCATTGCAATTGTTTAAGTTGATTTATAGATTGAGGGGAGAAGCTTGTTCTTTAAAGGTTTTATGGTGGACTCGACAATATGGTGTGTACAAGTACTACGAGTAGCGTACTCAACAAAATCGAATGATTCACAAACATATAGAACACCGAAAATGAAAAATCATTTTGCTTCTCGTCCTTAAAATCATTGCAATTGCATCGTTGGTTTTATACATTAAGGAGAGAATCTTATGCTTTGAGGGTTTTCTAGTGGACTCGATAATATGATGTGTACAACTACTTTGAGTAGCATACTAAACAAAATCGAATGATTCACAAATATTTGGAACATCAAAAATGAAACATCATTTCGTGCCCCACTAAGAAGTATTTAAGGTGTACTAATTGTATAGACGTATTTAGATCTGAATCAACATGCATGGCATCAGGTAATCTCTCTCTCTCTCTCTCTCTCTCTCTCTCTCTCTCTCTCACTCACACACACACACACACACACACACACACACACACACACACACAAAAAGAGCAACAACAATATCAATATCTACAACGATAGCCTTATCCTTATTGCTTTTAGGTTTTTCTTTGTCATCCTTGGTGGAAGTAATCTATGGTCAGGATGATTTGAAATGCATTTACTCTTTGCTAGTAGGTTCTTTATATTTTGTGGAAGGGAGTCAATTGTTTGATTTTTTAGTTAAAGTCAATGAGCTTATTGTATATATGATGCCTCAAGTGCAGCGTCTGGTGGAATTTCAAAAGATTCAACATAATGGGAAGAGAGTAGACCAAGTAGCAGAGTAGTAGTAGTAGGCCTTCTCAAAGATGCAAAATATTCACACTATAATGATGAGGTGAATAATTTATTCTCAGGTTTGTCTCATGATCATTTTCATTTATAAAGCAAATATCATGGATTTCTATTTTCTTCCTTCTAATCATCACAATTTTATAAGAGGAAAAAATAAGAGAGAATCTAGTTTATACATTGAGGATAAAAGCCCTAGAACCCCTCATTGGGCCATTCAAAACTTTGGGATACCATAGAATAGCTTACTTGAAAATGCAGCAAAGCAATAAAACGTTGGAATGGGGAGAGATGTCAAGGTACTTCCACAATTCTATATCTCATCGGTCACCTTGGCCCTCCAAGGCTAGAGACATAAATTTATAGACATCCTTCTTACCCATTTTTGGAGGGAAGTTGCTAAAAAGCTTAATAACAAGGGCATTGGCATACAGCCCAACTTTGGGACTATAGCAGGAGTTGCCGGAGAGGAACAAAGCAACTAACTCTCCAGTTCAACCTCAGGGGGAAAAAAGTTTACAGATCAGCATAGCCCGTGAGTAGCCTAACATATGGTATCTACCAAACTACAAATCCAAGTTCAAGTGGATAGCTTGGTGGTGGCCAATGAATAGACATTTCCTAAAACTACAAACTTAAGGATGTATACCTCACCCATATGGCCTCAAAGGATTGGTTCTTCCCGCTTAACAAGCAATTGGGCTTAAACTGACGAGGCTCAAGATGGGAGACGTACAGTCATGAAGAATACGGAACCCTCGATATTGAGGCCGCATGGGACAAAAGTTTTCTTATGGAAGGTACTTCGGGGAGCCATGTCGACTGGAGTGAAGTTCTTGCCATGAAAATTGGTATAGATAGATGCTTGCAATACAAAATGTCTTGTGAAGACCTCCCTCACCTTTTCAAGGAGTGCCTGACCATATGTGGCCTTGTAGGAAAGATCTGCAAATGGGTCCAAAGAACCTGGAAAATAGGATTCTTCAAGAACAATCTCTTCATGGGAGGGAAGGTGTTCAAGAGCCATGCACTGCTCATCGCTATGCAAGTCATGAGATATTACTACTTCAAAGACATTTGGAAGGCAAGGAATTGTGGAATCTTTGAGAGCTCCATGGAAAAAGCTAAGTTCTCGTAGATAGTCCAAGATAACAGGATACTTCTCAAATTGGAAAACAAAGAAACTCTAAAGGGTGGCCTAAAACCATGGATGCTACAATGACACACTTGCATGGGTGAGAAGGTGGGCTTTTCCATTGTGTGGGGTAGCAACACCTTCATATGATGTATCTTTGATCCTTTTAAGGAGTCATGCCTCATCACGAGCATGGCAAGAACTCGTAATTTTTTGGCTTCATCAATATAACCTACTCACCATTGGGAATTTAGCCATTAGAACAAAAGGATAAAAGCCGTGCACTTGCAAATTATCATGACTTTGCCTTCTCTTCCTTATTGTCATTGCAATTGTTTAAGTTGATTTATAGATTGAGGGGAGAAGCTTGTTCTTTAAAGGTTTTATGGTGGACTCGACAATATGGTGTGTACAAGTACTACGAGTAGCGTACTCAACAAAATCGAATGATTCACAAACATATAGAACACCGAAAATGAAAAATCATTTTGCTTCTCGTCCTTAAAATCATTGCAATTGCATCGTTGGTTTTATACATTAAGGAGAGAATCTTATGCTTTAAAGGGTTTTTTGGTGGACTCAATAATATAATGTGTACAACTGCTTTGAGTAGCATCCTAAACAAAATCAAATGATTCACAAATAGTTGGAACATCAAGAATGAAAAATCATTTCATGCCGCACTAAGAAGTAACTAAGGTGTCCTAATTGTATAGACGTATTTAGATTTCAATCAACATGCATGGCATTAGGTAATCTCTCTCTCTCTCTCTCTCTCTCTCTCTCTCTCTCTCACACACACACACACACACACACACACACACACACACACACACAAAAAGAGCAACAACAATATCGGTATCTACAACAAAAGACTTATCCTTATTGCTTTTGGGTTTTCCTTTGTCATCCTTGGTGGAAGTAATCTATGGTAAGGTTGATCTGGAATCCATGTACTCTTTGCTAGTAGGTTCTTCAAATTTTGTGAAAGGGAGTCACTTGTTTGATTTTGTAGTTAAATTCAATGAGCTTATTGTATATATGATGCTTTGAGTGCAGCTTATGGTGGAATCTCTAAAGATTTCACATAATGGGAAGAGAGTAGACCAAGTAGTAGAGTAGTAGTAGTAATAGGCCTTCTCAAAGATGCAAAATATTGACACTATAATGATGAGGTGAATAGTTTATTATCACGTTTGTCTCATGATCATTGCCATTTACAAAGCAAATATCATGGATTTCTATTTTCTTCCTTCTAATCATCACAATTTTATAAGAGAGAATCTAGTTTTTACATTGAGGATAAAAGCCTTAGAACCGCTCATTGGGCCGTTCAAACCTTGGGGACACCATAGAATAGCTTACTTGAAAATGCAGCAAAGCAATAAAACGTTGGAATGGGGAGAGATGTCAAGGTACTTCCACAATTCTATATCTCATCGGTCACCTTGGCCCTCCAAGGCTAGAGACATAAATTTATAGACATCCTTCTTACCCATTTTTGGAGGGAAGTTGCTAAAAAGCTTAATAACAAGGGCATTGGCATACAGCCCAACTTTGGGACTATAGCAGGAGTTGCCGGAGAGGAACAAAGCAACTAACTCTCCAGTTCAACCTCAGGGGGAAAAAAGTTTACAGATCAGCATAGCCCGTGAGTAGCCTAACATATGGTATCTACCAAACTACAAATCCAAGTTCAAGTGGATAGCTTGGTGGTGGCCAATGAATAGACATTTCCTAAAACTACAAACTTAAGGATGTATACCTCACCCATATGGCCTCAAAGGATTGGTTCTTCCCGCTTAACAAGCAATTGGGCTTAAACTGACGAGGCTCAAGATGGGAGACGTACAGTCATGAAGAATACGGAACCCTCGATATTGAGGCCGCATGGGACAAAAGTTTTCTTATGGAAGGTACTTCGGGGAGCCATGTCGACTGGAGTGAAGTTCTTGCCATGAAAATTGGTATAGATAGATGCTTGCAATACAAAATGTCTTGTGAAGACCTCCCTCACCTTTTCAAGGAGTGCCTGACCATATGTGGCCTTGTAGGAAAGATCTGCAAATGGGTCCAAAGAACCTGGAAAATAGGATTCTTCAAGAACAATCTCTTCATGGGAGGGAAGGTGTTCAAGAGCCATGCACTGCTCATCGCTATGCAAGTCATGAGATATTACTACTTCAAAGACATTTGGAAGGCAAGGAATTGTGGAATCTTTGAGAGCTCCATGGAAAAAGCTAAGTTCTCGTAGATAGTCCAAGATAACAGGATACTTCTCAAATTGGAAAACAAAGAAACTCTAAAGGGTGGCCTAAAACCATGGATGCTACAATGACACACTTGCATGGGTGAGAAGGTGGGCTTTTCCATTGTGTGGGGTAGCAACACCTTCATATGATGTATCTTTGATCCTTTTAAGGAGTCATGCCTCATCACGAGCATGGCAAGAACTCGTAATTTTTTGGCTTCATCAATATAACCTACTCACCATTGGGAATTTAGCCATTAGAACAAAAGGATAAAAGCCGTGCACTTGCAAATTATCATGACTTTGCCTTCTCTTCCTTATTGTCATTGCAATTGTTTAAGTTGATTTATAGATTGAGGGGAGAAGCTTGTTCTTTAAAGGTTTTATGGTGGACTCGACAATATGGTGTGTACAAGTACTACGAGTAGCGTACTCAACAAAATCGAATGATTCACAAACATATAGAACACCGAAAATGAAAAATCATTTTGCTTCTCGTCCTTAAAATCATTGCAATTGCATCGTTGGTTTTATACATTAAGGAGAGAATCTTATGCTTTAAAGGGTTTTTTGGTGGACTCAATAATATAATGTGTACAACTGCTTTGAGTAGCATCCTAAACAAAATCAAATGATTCACAAATAGTTGGAACATCAAGAATGAAAAATCATTTCATGCCGCACTAAGAAGTAACTAAGGTGTCCTAATTGTATAGACGTATTTAGATTTCAATCAACATGCATGGCATTAGGTAATCTCTCTCTCTCTCTCTCTCTCTCTCTCTCTCTCTCTCACACACACACACACACACACACACACACACACACACAAAAAGAGCAACAACAATATCGGTATCTACAACAAAAGACTTATCCTTATTGCTTTTGGGTTTTCCTTTGTCATCCTTGGTGGAAGTAATCTATGGTAAGGTTGATCTGGAATCCATGTACTCTTTGCTAGTAGGTTCTTCAAATTTTGTGAAAGGGAGTCACTTGTTTGATTTTGTAGTTAAATTCAATGAGCTTATTGTATATATGATGCTTTGAGTGCAGCTTATGGTGGAATCTCTAAAGATTTCACATAATGGGAAGAGAGTAGACCAAGTAGTAGAGTAGTAGTAGTAATAGGCCTTCTCAAAGATGCAAAATATTGACACTATAATGATGAGGTGAATAGTTTATTATCACGTTTGTCTCATGATCATTGCCATTTACAAAGCAAATATCATGGATTTCTATTTTCTTCCTTCTAATCATCACAATTTTATAAGAGAGAATCTAGTTTTTACATTGAGGATAAAAGCCTTAGAACCGCTCATTGGGCCGTTCAAACCTTGGGGACACCATAGAATAGCTTACTTGAAAATGCAGCAAAGCAATAAAACGTTGGAATGGGGAGAGATGTCAAGGTACTTCCACAATTCTATATCTCATCGGTCACCTTGGCCCTCCAAGGCTAGAGACATAAATTTATAGACATCCTTCTTACCCATTTTTGGAGGGAAGTTGCTAAAAAGCTTAATAACAAGGGCATTGGCATACAGCCCAACTTTGGGACTATAGCAGGAGTTGCCGGAGAGGAACAAAGCAACTAACTCTCCAGTTCAACCTCAGGGGGAAAAAAGTTTACAGATCAGCATAGCCCGTGAGTAGCCTAACATATGGTATCTACCAAACTACAAATCCAAGTTCAAGTGGATAGCTTGGTGGTGGCCAATGAATAGACATTTCCTAAAACTACAAACTTAAGGATGTATACCTCACCCATATGGCCTCAAAGGATTGGTTCTTCCCGCTTAACAAGCAATTGGGCTTAAACTGACGAGGCTCAAGATGGGAGACGTACAGTCATGAAGAATACGGAACCCTCGATATTGAGGCCGCATGGGACAAAAGTTTTCTTATGGAAGGTACTTCGGGGAGCCATGTCGACTGGAGTGAAGTTCTTGCCATGAAAATTGGTATAGATAGATGCTTGCAATACAAAATGTCTTGTGAAGACCTCCCTCACCTTTTCAAGGAGTGCCTGACCATATGTGGCCTTGTAGGAAAGATCTGCAAATGGGTCCAAAGAACCTGGAAAATAGGATTCTTCAAGAACAATCTCTTCATGGGAGGGAAGGTGTTCAAGAGCCATGCACTGCTCATCGCTATGCAAGTCATGAGATATTACTACTTCAAAGACATTTGGAAGGCAAGGAATTGTGGAATCTTTGAGAGCTCCATGGAAAAAGCTAAGTTCTCGTAGATAGTCCAAGATAACAGGATACTTCTCAAATTGGAAAACAAAGAAACTCTAAAGGGTGGCCTAAAACCATGGATGCTACAATGACACACTTGCATGGGTGAGAAGGTGGGCTTTTCCATTGTGTGGGGTAGCAACACCTTCATATGATGTATCTTTGATCCTTTTAAGGAGTCATGCCTCATCACGAGCATGGCAAGAACTCGTAATTTTTTGGCTTCATCAATATAACCTACTCACCATTGGGAATTTAGCCATTAGAACAAAAGGATAAAAGCCGTGCACTTGCAAATTATCATGACTTTGCCTTCTCTTCCTTATTGTCATTGCAATTGTTTAAGTTGATTTATAGATTGAGGGGAGAAGCTTGTTCTTTAAAGGTTTTATGGTGGACTCGACAATATGGTGTGTACAAGTACTACGAGTAGCGTACTCAACAAAATCGAATGATTCACAAACATATAGAACACCGAAAATGAAAAATCATTTTGCTTCTCGTCCTTAAAATCATTGCAATTGCATCGTTGGTTTTATACATTAAGGAGAGAATCTTATGCTTTAAAGGGTTTTTTGGTGGACTCAATAATATAATGTGTACAACTGCTTTGAGTAGCATCCTAAACAAAATCAAATGATTCACAAATAGTTGGAACATCAAGAATGAAAAATCATTTCATGCCGCACTAAGAAGTAACTAAGGTGTCCTAATTGTATAGACGTATTTAGATTTCAATCAACATGCATGGCATTAGGTAATCTCTCTCTCTCTCTCTCTCTCTCTCTCTCTCTCTCTCTCTCTCACACACACACACACACACACACACACACACACACACACACAAAAAGAGCAACAACAATATCGGTATCTACAACAAAAGACTTATCCTTATTGCTTTTGGGTTTTCCTTTGTCATCCTTGGTGGAAGTAATCTATGGTAAGGTTGATCTGGAATCCATGTACTCTTTGCTAGTAGGTTCTTCAAATTTTGTGAAAGGGAGTCACTTGTTTGATTTTGTAGTTAAATTCAATGAGCTTATTGTATATATGATGCTTTGAGTGCAGCTTATGGTGGAATCTCTAAAGATTTCACATAATGGGAAGAGAGTAGACCAAGTAGTAGAGTAGTAGTAGTAATAGGCCTTCTCAAAGATGCAAAATATTGACACTATAATGATGAGGTGAATAGTTTATTATCACGTTTGTCTCATGATCATTGCCATTTACAAAGCAAATATCATGGATTTCTATTTTCTTCCTTCTAATCATCACAATTTTATAAGAGAGAATCTAGTTTTTACATTGAGGATAAAAGCCTTAGAACCGCTCATTGGGCCGTTCAAACCTTGGGGACACCATAGAATAGCTTACTTGAAAATGCAGCAAAGCAATAAAACGTTGGAATGGGGAGAGATGTCAAGGTACTTCCACAATTCTATATCTCATCGGTCACCTTGGCCCTCCAAGGCTAGAGACATAAATTTATAGACATCCTTCTTACCCATTTTTGGAGGGAAGTTGCTAAAAAGCTTAATAACAAGGGCATTGGCATACAGCCCAACTTTGGGACTATAGCAGGAGTTGCCGGAGAGGAACAAAGCAACTAACTCTCCAGTTCAACCTCAGGGGGAAAAAAGTTTACAGATCAGCATAGCCCGTGAGTAGCCTAACATATGGTATCTACCAAACTACAAATCCAAGTTCAAGTGGATAGCTTGGTGGTGGCCAATGAATAGACATTTCCTAAAACTACAAACTTAAGGATGTATACCTCACCCATATGGCCTCAAAGGATTGGTTCTTCCCGCTTAACAAGCAATTGGGCTTAAACTGACGAGGCTCAAGATGGGAGACGTACAGTCATGAAGAATACGGAACCCTCGATATTGAGGCCGCATGGGACAAAAGTTTTCTTATGGAAGGTACTTCGGGGAGCCATGTCGACTGGAGTGAAGTTCTTGCCATGAAAATTGGTATAGATAGATGCTTGCAATACAAAATGTCTTGTGAAGACCTCCCTCACCTTTTCAAGGAGTGCCTGACCATATGTGGCCTTGTAGGAAAGATCTGCAAATGGGTCCAAAGAACCTGGAAAATAGGATTCTTCAAGAACAATCTCTTCATGGGAGGGAAGGTGTTCAAGAGCCATGCACTGCTCATCGCTATGCAAGTCATGAGATATTACTACTTCAAAGACATTTGGAAGGCAAGGAATTGTGGAATCTTTGAGAGCTCCATGGAAAAAGCTAAGTTCTCGTAGATAGTCCAAGATAACAGGATACTTCTCAAATTGGAAAACAAAGAAACTCTAAAGGGTGGCCTAAAACCATGGATGCTACAATGACACACTTGCATGGGTGAAAGGTGGGCTTTTCCATTGTGTGGGGTAGCAACACCTTCATATGATGTATCTTTGATCCTTTTAAGGAGTCATGCCTCATCACGAGCATGGCAAGAACTCGTAATTTTTTGGCTTCATCAATATAACCTACTCACCATTGGGAATTTAGCCATTAGAACAAAAGGATAAAAGCCGTGCACTTGCAAATTATCATGACTTTGCCTTCTCTTCCTTATTGTCATTGCAATTGTTTAAGTTGATTTATAGATTGAGGGGAGAAGCTTGTTCTTTAAAGGTTTTATGGTGGACTCGACAATATGGTGTGTACAAGTACTACGAGTAGCGTACTCAACAAAATCGAATGATTCACAAACATATAGAACACCGAAAATGAAAAATCATTTTGCTTCTCGTCCTTAAAATCATTGCAATTGCATCGTTGGTTTTATACATTAAGGAGAGAATCTTATGCTTTAAAGGGTTTTTGGTGGACTCAATAATATAATGTGTACAACTGCTTTGAGTAGCATCCTAAACAAAATCAAATGATTCACAAATAGTTGGAACATCAAGAATGAAAAATCATTTCATGCCGCACTAAGAAGTAACTAAGGTGTCCTAATTGTATAGACGTATTTAGATTTCAATCAACATGCATGGCATTAGGTAATCTCTCTCTCTCTCTCTCTCTCTCTCTCTCTCTCTCTCTCACACACACACACACACACACACACACACACAAAAAGAGCAACAACAATATCGGTATCTACAACAAAAGACTTATCCTTATTGCTTTTGGGTTTTCCTTTGTCATCCTTGGTGGAAGTAATCTATGGTAAGGTTGATCTGGAATCCATGTACTCTTTGCTAGTAGGTTCTTCAAATTTTGTGAAAGGGAGTCACTTGTTTGATTTTGTAGTTAAATTCAATGAGCTTATTGTATATATGATGCTTTGAGTGCAGCTTATGGTGGAATCTCTAAAGATTTCACATAATGGGAAGAGAGTAGACCAAGTAGTAGAGTAGTAGTAGTAATAGGCCTTCTCAAAGATGCAAAATATTGACACTATAATGATGAGGTGAATAGTTTATTATCACGTTTGTCTCATGATCATTGCCATTTACAAAGCAAATATCATGGATTTCTATTTTCTTCCTTCTAATCATCACAATTTTATAAGAGAGAATCTAGTTTTTACATTGAGGATAAAAGCCTTAGAACCGCTCATTGGGCCGTTCAAACCTTGGGGACACCATAGAATAGCTTACTTGAAAATGCAGCAAAGCAATAAAACGTTGGAATGGGGAGAGATGTCAAGGTACTTCCACAATTCTATATCTCATCGGTCACCTTGGCCCTCCAAGGCTAGAGACATAAATTTATAGACATCCTTCTTACCCATTTTTGGAGGGAAGTTGCTAAAAAGCTTAATAACAAGGGCATTGGCATACAGCCCAACTTTGGGACTATAGCAGGAGTTGCCGGAGAGGAACAAAGCAACTAACTCTCCAGTTCAACCTCAGGGGGAAAAAAGTTTACAGATCAGCATAGCCCGTGAGTAGCCTAACATATGGTATCTACCAAACTACAAATCCAAGTTCAAGTGGATAGCTTGGTGGTGGCCAATGAATAGACATTTCCTAAAACTACAAACTTAAGGATGTATACCTCACCCATATGGCCTCAAAGGATTGGTTCTTCCCGCTTAACAAGCAATTGGGCTTAAACTGACGAGGCTCAAGATGGGAGACGTACAGTCATGAAGAATACGGAACCCTCGATATTGAGGCCGCATGGGACAAAAGTTTTCTTATGGAAGGTACTTCGGGGAGCCATGTCGACTGGAGTGAAGTTCTTGCCATGAAAATTGGTATAGATAGATGCTTGCAATACAAAATGTCTTGTGAAGACCTCCCTCACCTTTTCAAGGAGTGCCTGACCATATGTGGCCTTGTAGGAAAGATCTGCAAATGGGTCCAAAGAACCTGGAAAATAGGATTCTTCAAGAACAATCTCTTCATGGGAGGGAAGGTGTTCAAGAGCCATGCACTGCTCATCGCTATGCAAGTCATGAGATATTACTACTTCAAAGACATTTGGAAGGCAAGGAATTGTGGAATCTTTGAGAGCTCCATGGAAAAAGCTAAGTTCTCGTAGATAGTCCAAGATAACAGGATACTTCTCAAATTGGAAAACAAAGAAACTCTAAAGGGTGGCCTAAAACCATGGATGCTACAATGACACACTTGCATGGGTGAGAAGGTGGGCTTTTCCATTGTGTGGGGTAGCAACACCTTCATATGATGTATCTTTGATCCTTTTAAGGAGTCATGCCTCATCACGAGCATGGCAAGAACTCGTAATTTTTTGGCTTCATCAATATAACCTACTCACCATTGGGAATTTAGCCATTAGAACAAAAGGATAAAAGCCGTGCACTTGCAAATTATCATGACTTTGCCTTCTCTTCCTTATTGTCATTGCAATTGTTTAAGTTGATTTATAGATTGAGGGGAGAAGCTTGTTCTTTAAAGGTTTTATGGTGGACTCGACAATATGGTGTGTACAAGTACTACGAGTAGCGTACTCAACAAAATCGAATGATTCACAAACATATAGAACACCGAAAATGAAAAATCATTTTGCTTCTCGTCCTTAAAATCATTGCAATTGCATCGTTGGTTTTATACATTAAGGAGAGAATCTTATGCTTTAAAGGGTTTTTTGGTGGACTCAATAATATAATGTGTACAACTGCTTTGAGTAGCATCCTAAACAAAATCAAATGATTCACAAATAGTTGGAACATCAAGAATGAAAAATCATTTCATGCCGCACTAAGAAGTAACTAAGGTGTCCTAATTGTATAGACGTATTTAGATTTCAATCAACATGCATGGCATTAGGTAATCTCTCTCTCTCTCTCTCTCTCTCTCTCTCTCTCTCTCTCTACACACACACACACACACACACACACACACACACACACACACACACACACACACACAAAGAGAAAAAACAATATCGGTATCTACAACAAAAGACTTATCCTTATTGCTTTTGGGTTTTCCTTTGTCATCCTTGGTGGAAGTAATCTATGGTAAGGTTGATCTGGAATCCATGTACTCTTTGCTAGTAGGTTCTTCAAATTTTGTGAAAGGGAGTCACTTGTTTGATTTTGTAGTTAAATTCAATGAGCTTATTGTATATATGATGCTTTGAGTGCAGCTTATGGTGGAATCTCTAAAGATTTCACATAATGGGAAGAGAGTAGACCAAGTAGTAGAGTAGTAGTAGTAATAGGCCTTCTCAAAGATGCAAAATATTGACACTATAATGATGAGGTGAATAGTTTATTATCACGTTTGTCTCATGATCATTGCCATTTACAAAGCAAATATCATGGATTTCTATTTTCTTCCTTCTAATCATCACAATTTTATAAGAGAGAATCTAGTTTTTACATTGAGGATAAAAGCCTTAGAACCGCTCATTGGGCCGTTCAAACCTTGGGGACACCATAGAATAGCTTACTTGAAAATGCAGCAAAGCAATAAAACGTTGGAATGGGGAGAGATGTCAAGGTACTTCCACAATTCTATATCTCATCGGTCACCTTGGCCCTCCAAGGCTAGAGACATAAATTTATAGACATCCTTCTTACCCATTTTTGGAGGGAAGTTGCTAAAAAGCTTAATAACAAGGGCATTGGCATACAGCCCAACTTTGGGACTATAGCAGGAGTTGCCGGAGAGGAACAAAGCAACTAACTCTCCAGTTCAACCTCAGGGGGAAAAAAGTTTACAGATCAGCATAGCCCGTGAGTAGCCTAACATATGGTATCTACCAAACTACAAATCCAAGTTCAAGTGGATAGCTTGGTGGTGGCCAATGAATAGACATTTCCTAAAACTACAAACTTAAGGATGTATACCTCACCCATATGGCCTCAAAGGATTGGTTCTTCCCGCTTAACAAGCAATTGGGCTTAAACTGACGAGGCTCAAGATGGGAGACGTACAGTCATGAAGAATACGGAACCCTCGATATTGAGGCCGCATGGGACAAAAGTTTTCTTATGGAAGGTACTTCGGGGAGCCATGTCGACTGGAGTGAAGTTCTTGCCATGAAAATTGGTATAGATAGATGCTTGCAATACAAAATGTCTTGTGAAGACCTCCCTCACCTTTTCAAGGAGTGCCTGACCATATGTGGCCTTGTAGGAAAGATCTGCAAATGGGTCCAAAGAACCTGGAAAATAGGATTCTTCAAGAACAATCTCTTCATGGGAGGGAAGGTGTTCAAGAGCCATGCACTGCTCATCGCTATGCAAGTCATGAGATATTACTACTTCAAAGACATTTGGAAGGCAAGGAATTGTGGAATCTTTGAGAGCTCCATGGAAAAAGCTAAGTTCTCGTAGATAGTCCAAGATAACAGGATACTTCTCAAATTGGAAAACAAAGAAACTCTAAAGGGTGGCCT
The DNA here is from genome assembly GCF_014529385.1 of Adiantum capillus-veneris. NCBI lineage: Eukaryota > Viridiplantae > Streptophyta > Polypodiopsida > Polypodiales > Pteridaceae > Adiantum > Adiantum capillus-veneris. Next base: position 8,352,369 of record NC_140957.1, read on the forward strand.
AAAACCATGGATGCTACAATGACACACTTGCATGGGTGGGTGAGAAGGTGGGCTTTTCCATTGTGTGGGGTAGCAACACCTTCATATGATGTATCTTTGATCCTTTTAAGGAGTCATGCCTCATCACGAGCATGGCAAGAACTCGTAATTTTTTGGCTTCATCAATATAACCTACTCACCATTGGGAATTTAGCCATTAGAACAAAAGGATAAAAGCCGTGCACTTGCAAATTATCATGACTTTGCCTTCTCTTCCTTATTGTCATTGCAATTGTTTAAGTTGATTTATAGATTGAGGGGAGAAGCTTGTTCTTTAAAGGTTTTATGGTGGACTCGACAATATGGTGTGTACAAGTACTACGAGTAGCGTACTCAACAAAATCGAATGATTCACAAACATATAGAACACCGAAAATGAAAAATCATTTTGCTTCTCGTCCTTAAAATCATTGCAATTGCATCGTTGGTTTTATACATTAAGGAGAGAATCTTATGCTTTAAAGGGTTTTTTGGTGGACTCAATAATATAATGTGTACAACTGCTTTGAGTAGCATCCTAAACAAAATCAAATGATTCACAAATAGTTGGAACATCAAGAATGAAAAATCATTTCATGCCGCACTAAGAAGTAACTAAGGTGTCCTAATTGTATAGACGTATTTAGATTTCAATCAACATGCATGGCATTAGGTAATCTCTCTCTCTCTCTCTCTCTCTCTCTCTCTCTCTCTCTCTCTCACACACACACACACACACACACACACACACACACACACACACACACAAAAAGAGCAACAACAATATCGGTATCTACAACAAAAGACTTATCCTTATTGCTTTTGGGTTTTCCTTTGTCATCCTTGGTGGAAGTAATCTATGGTAAGGTTGATCTGGAATCCATGTACTCTTTGCTAGTAGGTTCTTCAAATTTTGTGAAAGGGAGTCACTTGTTTGATTTTGTAGTTAAATTCAATGAGCTTATTGTATATATGATGCTTTGAGTGCAGCTTATGGTGGAATCTCTAAAGATTTCACATAATGGGAAGAGAGTAGACCAAGTAGTAGAGTAGTAGTAGTAATAGGCCTTCTCAAAGATGCAAAATATTGACACTATAATGATGAGGTGAATAGTTTATTATCACGTTTGTCTCATGATCATTGCCATTTACAAAGCAAATATCATGGATTTCTATTTTCTTCCTTCTAATCATCACAATTTTATAAGAGAGAATCTAGTTTTTACATTGAGGATAAAAGCCTTAGAACCGCTCATTGGGCCGTTCAAACCTTGGGGACACCATAGAATAGCTTACTTGAAAATGCAGCAAAGCAATAAAACGTTGGAATGGGGAGAGATGTCAAGGTACTTCCACAATTCTATATCTCATCGGTCACCTTGGCCCTCCAAGGCTAGAGACATAAATTTATAGACATCCTTCTTACCCATTTTTGGAGGGAAGTTGCTAAAAAGCTTAATAACAAGGGCATTGGCATACAGCCCAACTTTGGGACTATAGCAGGAGTTGCCGGAGAGGAACAAAGCAACTAACTCTCCAGTTCAACCTCAGGGGGAAAAAAGTTTACAGATCAGCATAGCCCGTGAGTAGCCTAACATATGGTATCTACCAAACTACAAATCCAAGTTCAAGTGGATAGCTTGGTGGTGGCCAATGAATAGACATTTCCTAAAACTACAAACTTAAGGATGTATACCTCACCCATATGGCCTCAAAGGATTGGTTCTTCCCGCTTAACAAGCAATTGGGCTTAAACTGACGAGGCTCAAGATGGGAGACGTACAGTCATGAAGAATACGGAACCCTCGATATTGAGGCCGCATGGGACAAAAGTTTTCTTATGGAAGGTACTTCGGGGAGCCATGTCGACTGGAGTGAAGTTCTTGCCATGAAAATTGGTATAGATAGATGCTTGCAATACAAAATGTCTTGTGAAGACCTCCCTCACCTTTTCAAGGAGTGCCTGACCATATGTGGCCTTGTAGGAAAGATCTGCAAATGGGTCCAAAGAACCTGGAAAATAGGATTCTTCAAGAACAATCTCTTCATGGGAGGGAAGGTGTTCAAGAGCCATGCACTGCTCATCGCTATGCAAGTCATGAGATATTACTACTTCAAAGACATTTGGAAGGCAAGGAATTGTGGAATCTTTGAGAGCTCCATGGAAAAAGCTAAGTTCTCGTAGATAGTCCAAGATAACAGGATACTTCTCAAATTGGAAAACAAAGAAACTCTAAAGGGTGGCCTAAAACCATGGATGCTACAATGACACACTTGCATGGGTGAGAAGGTGGGCTTTTCCATTGTGTGGGGTAGCAACACCTTCATATGATGTATCTTTGATCCTTTTAAGGAGTCATGCCTCATCACGAGCATGGCAAGAACTCGTAATTTTTTGGCTTCATCAATATAACCTACTCACCATTGGGAATTTAGCCATTAGAACAAAAGGATAAAAGCCGTGCACTTGCAAATTATCATGACTTTGCCTTCTCTTCCTTATTGTCATTGCAATTGTTTAAGTTGATTTATAGATTGAGGGGAGAAGCTTGTTCTTTAAAGGTTTTATGGTGGACTCGACAATATGGTGTGTACAAGTACTACGAGTAGCGTACTCAACAAAATCGAATGATTCACAAACATATAGAACACCGAAAATGAAAAATCATTTTGCTTCTCGTCCTTAAAATCATTGCAATTGCATCGTTGGTTTTATACATTAAGGAGAGAATCTTATGCTTTAAAGGGTTTTTTGGTGGACTCAATAATATAATGTGTACAACTGCTTTGAGTAGCATCCTAAACAAAATCAAATGATTCACAAATAGTTGGAACATCAAGAATGAAAAATCATTTCATGCCGCACTAAGAAGTAACTAAGGTGTCCTAATTGTATAGACGTATTTAGATTTCAATCAACATGCATGGCATTAGGTAATCTCTCTCTCTCTCTCTCTCTCTCTCTCTCTCTCTCTCTCTCTCTCACACACACACACACACACACACACACACACACACACACACACACACACACACAACAAAAAGAGCAACAACAATATCGGTATCTACAACAAAAGACTTATCCTTATTGCTTTTGGGTTTTCCTTTGTCATCCTTGGTGGAAGTAATCTATGGTAAGGTTGATCTGGAATCCATGTACTCTTTGCTAGTAGGTTCTTCAAATTTTGTGAAAGGGAGTCACTTGTTTGATTTTGTAGTTAAATTCAATGAGCTTATTGTATATATGATGCTTTGAGTGCAGCTTATGGTGGAATCTCTAAAGATTTCACATAATGGGAAGAGAGTAGACCAAGTAGTAGAGTAGTAGTAGTAATAGGCCTTCTCAAAGATGCAAAATATTGACACTATAATGATGAGGTGAATAGTTTATTATCACGTTTGTCTCATGATCATTGCCATTTACAAAGCAAATATCATGGATTTCTATTTTCTTCCTTCTAATCATCACAATTTTATAAGAGAGAATCTAGTTTTTACATTGAGGATAAAAGCCTTAGAACCGCTCATTGGGCCGTTCAAACCTTGGGGACACCATAGAATAGCTTACTTGAAAATGCAGCAAAGCAATAAAACGTTGGAATGGGGAGAGATGTCAAGGTACTTCCACAATTCTATATCTCATCGGTCACCTTGGCCCTCCAAGGCTAGAGACATAAATTTATAGACATCCTTCTTACCCATTTTTGGAGGGAAGTTGCTAAAAAGCTTAATAACAAGGGCATTGGCATACAGCCCAACTTTGGGACTATAGCAGGAGTTGCCGGAGAGGAACAAAGCAACTAACTCTCCAGTTCAACCTCAGGGGGAAAAAAGTTTACAGATCAGCATAGCCCGTGAGTAGCCTAACATATGGTATCTACCAAACTACAAATCCAAGTTCAAGTGGATAGCTTGGTGGTGGCCAATGAATAGACATTTCCTAAAACTACAAACTTAAGGATGTATACCTCACCCATATGGCCTCAAAGGATTGGTTCTTCCCGCTTAACAAGCAATTGGGCTTAAACTGACGAGGCTCAAGATGGGAGACGTACAGTCATGAAGAATACGGAACCCTCGATATTGAGGCCGCATGGGACAAAAGTTTTCTTATGGAAGGTACTTCGGGGAGCCATGTCGACTGGAGTGAAGTTCTTGCCATGAAAATTGGTATAGATAGATGCTTGCAATACAAAATGTCTTGTGAAGACCTCCCTCACCTTTTCAAGGAGTGCCTGACCATATGTGGCCTTGTAGGAAAGATCTGCAAATGGGTCCAAAGAACCTGGAAAATAGGATTCTTCAAGAACAATCTCTTCATGGGAGGGAAGGTGTTCAAGAGCCATGCACTGCTCATCGCTATGCAAGTCATGAGATATTACTACTTCAAAGACATTTGGAAGGCAAGGAATTGTGGAATCTTTGAGAGCTCCATGGAAAAAGCTAAGTTCTCGTAGATAGTCCAAGATAACAGGATACTTCTCAAATTGGAAAACAAAGAAACTCTAAAGGGTGGCCTAAAACCATGGATGCTACAATGACACACTTGCATGGGTGAGAAGGTGGGCTTTTCCATTGTGTGGGGTAGCAACACCTTCATATGATGTATCTTTGATCCTTTTAAGGAGTCATGCCTCATCACGAGCATGGCAAGAACTCGTAATTTTTTGGCTTCATCAATATAACCTACTCACCATTGGGAATTTAGCCATTAGAACAAAAGGATAAAAGCCGTGCACTTGCAAATTATCATGACTTTGCCTTCTCTTCCTTATTGTCATTGCAATTGTTTAAGTTGATTTATAGATTGAGGGGAGAAGCTTGTTCTTTAAAGGTTTTATGGTGGACTCGACAATATGGTGTGTACAAGTACTACGAGTAGCGTACTCAACAAAATCGAATGATTCACAAACATATAGAACACCGAAAATGAAAAATCATTTTGCTTCTCGTCCTTAAAATCATTGCAATTGCATCGTTGGTTTTATACATTAAGGAGAGAATCTTATGCTTTAAAGGGTTTTTTGGTGGACTCAATAATATAATGTGTACAACTGCTTTGAGTAGCATCCTAAACAAAATCAAATGATTCACAAATAGTTGGAACATCAAGAATGAAAAATCATTTCATGCCGCACTAAGAAGTAACTAAGGTGTCCTAATTGTATAGACGTATTTAGATTTCAATCAACATGCATGGCATTAGGTAATCTCTTCTCTCTCTCTCTCTCTCTCTCTCTCTCTCTCTCTCTCACACACACACACACACACACACACACACACACACACACACACACACACACACAAAAAGAGCAACAACAATATCGGTATCTACAACAAAAGACTTATCCTTATTGCTTTTGGGTTTTCCTTTGTCATCCTTGGTGGAAGTAATCTATGGTAAGGTTGATCTGGAATCCATGTACTCTTTGCTAGTAGGTTCTTCAAATTTTGTGAAAGGGAGTCACTTGTTTGATTTTGTAGTTAAATTCAATGAGCTTATTGTATATATGATGCTTTGAGTGCAGCTTATGGTGGAATCTCTAAAGATTTCACATAATGGGAAGAGAGTAGACCAAGTAGTAGAGTAGTAGTAGTAATAGGCCTTCTCAAAGATGCAAAATATTGACACTATAATGATGAGGTGAATAGTTTATTATCACGTTTGTCTCATGATCATTGCCATTTACAAAGCAAATATCATGGATTTCTATTTTCTTCCTTCTAATCATCACAATTTTATAAGAGAGAATCTAGTTTTTACATTGAGGATAAAAGCCTTAGAACCGCTCATTGGGCCGTTCAAACCTTGGGGACACCATAGAATAGCTTACTTGAAAATGCAGCAAAGCAATAAAACGTTGGAATGGGGAGAGATGTCAAGGTACTTCCACAATTCTATATCTCATCGGTCACCTTGGCCCTCCAAGGCTAGAGACATAAATTTATAGACATCCTTCTTACCCATTTTTGGAGGGAAGTTGCTAAAAAGCTTAATAACAAGGGCATTGGCATACAGCCCAACTTTGGGACTATAGCAGGAGTTGCCGGAGAGGAACAAAGCAACTAACTCTCCAGTTCAACCTCAGGGGGAAAAAAGTTTACAGATCAGCATAGCCCGTGAGTAGCCTAACATATGGTATCTACCAAACTACAAATCCAAGTTCAAGTGGATAGCTTGGTGGTGGCCAATGAATAGACATTTCCTAAAACTACAAACTTAAGGATGTATACCTCACCCATATGGCCTCAAAGGATTGGTTCTTCCCGCTTAACAAGCAATTGGGCTTAAACTGACGAGGCTCAAGATGGGAGACGTACAGTCATGAAGAATACGGAACCCTCGATATTGAGGCCGCATGGGACAAAAGTTTTCTTATGGAAGGTACTTCGGGGAGCCATGTCGACTGGAGTGAAGTTCTTGCCATGAAAATTGGTATAGATAGATGCTTGCAATACAAAATGTCTTGTGAAGACCTCCCTCACCTTTTCAAGGAGTGCCTGACCATATGTGGCCTTGTAGGAAAGATCTGCAAATGGGTCCAAAGAACCTGGAAAATAGGATTCTTCAAGAACAATCTCTTCATGGGAGGGAAGGTGTTCAAGAGCCATGCACTGCTCATCGCTATGCAAGTCATGAGATATTACTACTTCAAAGACATTTGGAAGGCAAGGAATTGTGGAATCTTTGAGAGCTCCATGGAAAAAGCTAAGTTCTCGTAGATAGTCCAAGATAACAGGATACTTCTCAAATTGGAAAACAAAGAAACTCTAAAGGGTGGCCTAAAACCATGGATGCTACAATGACACACTTGCATGGGTGAGAAGGTGGGCTTTTCCATTGTGTGGGGTAGCAACACCTTCATATGATGTATCTTTGATCCTTTTAAGGAGTCATGCCTCATCACGAGCATGGCAAGAACTCGTAATTTTTTGGCTTCATCAATATAACCTACTCACCATTGGGAATTTAGCCATTAGAACAAAAGGATAAAAGCCGTGCACTTGCAAATTATCATGACTTTGCCTTCTCTTCCTTATTGTCATTGCAATTGTTTAAGTTGATTTATAGATTGAGGGGAGAAGCTTGTTCTTTAAAGGTTTTATGGTGGACTCGACAATATGGTGTGTACAAGTACTACGAGTAGCGTACTCAACAAAATCGAATGATTCACAAACATATAGAACACCGAAAATGAAAAATCATTTTGCTTCTCGTCCTTAAAATCATTGCAATTGCATCGTTGGTTTTATACATTAAGGAGAGAATCTTATGCTTTAAAGGGTTTTTTGGTGGACTCAATAATATAATGTGTACAACTGCTTTGAGTAGCATCCTAAACAAAATCAAATGATTCACAAATAGTTGGAACATCAAGAATGAAAAATCATTTCATGCCGCACTAAGAAGTAACTAAGGTGTCCTAATTGTATAGACGTATTTAGATTTCAATCAACATGCATGGCATTAGGTAATCTCTTCTCTCTCTCTCTCTCTCTCTCTCTCTCTCTCTCTCTCTCACACACACACACACACACACACACACACACACACACACACACACACACACAAAAAGAGCAACAACAATATCGGTATCTACAACAAAAGACTTATCCTTATTGCTTTTGGGTTTTCCTTTGTCATCCTTGGTGGAAGTAATCTATGGTAAGGTTGATCTGGAATCCATGTACTCTTTGCTAGTAGGTTCTTCAAATTTTGTGAAAGGGAGTCACTTGTTTGATTTTGTAGTTAAATTCAATGAGCTTATTGTATATATGATGCTTTGAGTGCAGCTTATGGTGGAATCTCTAAAGATTTCACATAATGGGAAGAGAGTAGACCAAGTAGTAGAGTAGTAGTAGTAATAGGCCTTCTCAAAGATGCAAAATATTGACACTATAATGATGAGGTGAATAGTTTATTATCACGTTTGTCTCATGATCATTGCCATTTACAAAGCAAATATCATGGATTTCTATTTTCTTCCTTCTAATCATCACAATTTTATAAGAGAGAATCTAGTTTTTACATTGAGGATAAAAGCCTTAGAACCGCTCATTGGGCCGTTCAAACCTTGGGGACACCATAGAATACTTACTTGAAAATGCAGCAAAGCAATAAAACGTTGGAATGGGGAGAGATGTCAAGGTACTTCCACAATTCTATATCTCATCGGTCACCTTGGCCCTCCAAGGCTAGAGACATAAATTTATAGACATCCTTCTTACCCATTTTTGGAGGAAGTTTCTAAAAAGCTTAATAACAAGGGCATTGGCATACAGCCCAACTTTGGGACTATAGCAGGAGTTGCCGGAGAGGAACAAAGCAACTAACTCTCCAGTTCAACCTCAGGGGGAAAAAAGTTTACAGATCAGCATAGCCCGTGAGTAGCCTAACATATGGTATCTACCAAACTACAAATCCAAGTTCAAGTGGATAGCTTGGTGGTGGCCAATGAATAGACATTTCCTAAAACTACAAACTTAAGGATGTATACCTCACCCATATGGCCTCAAAGGATTGGTTCTTCCCGCTTAACAAGCAATTGGGCTTAAACTGACGAGGCTCAAGATGGGAGACGTACAGTCATGAAGAATACGGAACCCTCGATATTGAGGCCGCATGGGACAAAAGTTTTCTTATGGAAGGTACTTCGGGGAGCCATGTCGACTGGAGTGAAGTTCTTGCCATGAAAATTGGTATAGATAGATGCTTGCAATACAAAATGTCTTGTGAAGACCTCCCTCACCTTTTCAAGGAGTGCCTGACCATATGTGGCCTTGTAGGAAAGATCTGCAAATGGGTCCAAAGAACCTGGAAAATAGGATTCTTCAAGAACAATCTCTTCATGGGAGGGAAGGTGTTCAAGAGCCATGCACTGCTCATCGCTATGCAAGTCATGAGATATTACTACTTCAAAGACATTTGGAAGGCAAGGAATTGTGGAATCTTTGAGAGCTCCATGGAAAAAGCTAAGTTCTCGTAGATAGTCCAAGATAACAGGATACTTCTCAAATTGGAAAACAAAGAAACTCTAAAGGGTGGCCTAAAACCATGGATGCTACAATGACACACTTGCATGGGTGAGAAGGTGGGCTTTTCCATTGTGTGGGGTAGCAACACCTTCATATGATGTATCTTTGATCCTTTTAAGGAGTCATGCCTCATCACGAGCATGGCAAGAACTCGTAATTTTTTGGCTTCATCAATATAACCTACTCACCATTGGGAATTTAGCCATTAGAACAAAAGGATAAAAGCCGTGCACTTGCAAATTATCATGACTTTGCCTTCTCTTCCTTATTGTCATTGCAATTGTTTAAGTTGATTTATAGATTGAGGGGAGAAGCTTGTTCTTTAAAGGTTTTATGGTGGACTCGACAATATGGTGTGTACAAGTACTACGAGTAGCGTACTCAACAAAATCGAATGATTCACAAACATATAGAACACCGAAAATGAAAAATCATTTTGCTTCTCGTCCTTAAAATCATTGCAATTGCATCGTTGGTTTTATACATTAAGGAGAGAATCTTATGCTTTAAAGGGTTTTTTGGTGGACTCAATAATATAATGTGTACAACTGCTTTGAGTAGCATCCTAAACAAAATCAAATGATTCACAAATAGTTGGAACATCAAGAATGAAAAATCATTTCATGCCGCACTAAGAAGTAACTAAGGTGTCCTAATTGTATAGACGTATTTAGATTTCAATCAACATGCATGGCATTAGGTAATCTCTTCTCTCTCTCTCTCTCTCTCTCTCTCTCTCTCTCTCACACACACACACACACACACACACACACACACACACACACACACACACACACACAAAAAGAGCAACAACAATATCGGTATCTACAACAAAAGACTTATCCTTATTGCTTTTGGGTTTTCCTTTGTCATCCTTGGTGGAAGTAATCTATGGTAAGGTTGATCTGGAATCCATGTACTCTTTGCTAATAGGTTCTTCAAATTTTGTGAAAGGGAGTCACTTGTTTGATTTTGTAGTTAAATTCAATGAGCTTATTGTATATATGATGCTTTGAGTGCAGCTTATGGTGGAATCTCTAAAGATTTCACATAATGGGAAGAGAGTAGACCAAGTAGTAGAGTAGTAGTAGTAATAGGCCTTCTCAAAGATGCAAAATATTGACACTATAATGATGAGGTGAATAGTTTATTATCACGTTTGTCTCATGATCATTGCCATTTACAAAGCAAATATCATGGATTTCTATTTTCTTCCTTCTAATCATCACAATTTTATAAGAGAGAATCTAGTTTTTACATTGAGGATAAAAGCCTTAGAACCGCTCATTGGGCCGTTCAAACCTTGGGGACACCATAGACTAGCTTACTTGAAAATGCAGCAAAGCAATAAAACGTTGGAATGGGGAGAGATGTCAAGGTACTTCCACAATTCTATATCTCATCGGTCACCTTGGCCCTCCAAGGCTAGAGACATAAATTTATAGACATCCTTCTTACCCATTTTTGGAGGGAAGTTGCTAAAAAGCTTAATAACAAGGGCATTGGCATACAGCCCAACTTTGGGACTATAGCAGGAGTTGCCGGAGAGGAACAAAGCAACTAACTCTCCAGTTCAACCTCAGGGGGAAAAAAGTTTACAGATCAGCATAGCCCGTGAGTAGCCTAACATATGGTATCTACCAAACTACAAATCCAAGTTCAAGTGGATAGCTTGGTGGTGGCCAATGAATAGACATTTCCTAAAACTACAAACTTAAGGATGTATACCTCACCCATATGGCCTCAAAGGATTGGTTCTTCCCGCTTAACAAGCAATTGGGCTTAAACTGACGAGGCTCAAGATGGGAGACGTACAGTCATGAAGAATACGGAACCCTCGATATTGAGGCCGCATGGGACAAAAGTTTTCTTATGGAAGGTACTTCGGGGAGCCATGTCGACTGGAGTGAAGTTCTTGCCATGAAAATTGGTATAGATAGATGCTTGCAATACAAAATGTCTTGTGAAGACCTCCCTCACCTTTTCAAGGAGTGCCTGACCATATGTGGCCTTGTAGGAAAGATCTGCAAATGGGTCCAAAGAACCTGGAAAATAGGATTCTTCAAGAACAATCTCTTCATGGGAGGGAAGGTGTTCAAGAGCCATGCACTGCTCATCGCTATGCAAGTCATGAGATATTACTACTTCAAAGACATTTGGAAGGCAAGGAATTGTGGAATCTTTGAGAGCTCCATGGAAAAAGCTAAGTTCTCGTAGATAGTCCAAGATAACAGGATACTTCTCAAATTGGAAAACAAAGAAACTCTAAAGGGTGGCCTAAAACCATGGATGCTACAATGACACACTTGCATGGGTGAGAAGGTGGGCTTTTCCATTGTGTGGGGTAGCAACACCTTCATATGATGTATCTTTGATCCTTTTAAGGAGTCATGCCTCATCACGAGCATGGCAAGAACTCGTAATTTTTTGGCTTCATCAATATAACCTACTCACCATTGGGAATTTAGCCATTAGAACAAAAGGATAAAAGCCGTGCACTTGCAAATTATCATGACTTTGCCTTCTCTTCCTTATTGTCATTGCAATTGTTTAAGTTGATTTATAGATTGAGGGGAGAAGCTTGTTCTTTAAAGGTTTTCTGGTGGACTCGACAATATGGTGTGTACAAGTACTACGAGTAGCATACTCAACAAAATAGAATGATTCACAAACATATAGAACACCAAAAATGAAAAATCATTTGGCTTCTCGTCCTTAAAATCATTGCAATTGCATCGTTGGTTTTATACACTAAGGAGAGAATCTTACGCTTTAAAAGGTTTTTTGGTGGACTCGATAATATAATGTGTACAACTGCTTTGAGTAGCATCCTAAACAAAATCAAATGATTCACAAATAGTTGGAACATCAAGAATGAAAAATCATTTCATGCCGCACTAAGAAGTAACTAAGGTGTCCTAATTGTATAGACGTATTTAGATTTCAAATCAACATGCATGGCATTAGGTAATCTCTTCTCTCTCTCTCTCTCTCTCTCTCACACACACACACACACACACACACACACACAAAAAGAGCAACAACAATATCGGTATCTACAACAAAAGACTTATCCTTATTGCTTTTGGGTTTTTCTTTGTCATCCTTGGTGGAAGTAATCGATGGTAAGGTTGATCTGGAATCCATGTACTCTTTGCTAGTAGGTTCTTCAAATTTTGTGAAAGGGAGTCACTTGTTTGATTTTGTAGTTAAATTCAATGAGCTTATTGTATATATGATGCTTTGAGTGCAGCTTATGGTGGAATCTCTAAAGATTTCACATAATGGGAAGAGAGTAGACCAAGTAGTAGAGTAGTAGTAGTAATAGGCCTTCTCAAAGATGCAAAATATTGACACTATAATGATGAGGTGAATAGTTTATTATCACGTTTGTCTCATGATCATTGCCATTTACAAAGCAAATATCATGGATTTCTATTTTCTTCCTTCTAATCATCACAATTTTATAAGAGAGAATCTAGTTTTTACATTGAGGATAAAAACCTTAGAACCGCTCATTGGGCCGTTCAAACCTTGGGGACACCATAGAATAGCTTACTTGAAAATGCAGCAAAGCAATAAAACGTTGGAATGGGGAGAGATGTCAAGGTACTTCCACAATTCTATATTTCATCGGTCACCTTGGCCCTCCAAGGCTAGAGACATAAATTTATAGACATCCTTCTTACCCATTTTTGGAGGGAAGTTGCTAAAAAGCTTAATAACAAGGGCATTGGCATACAGCCCAACTTTGGGACTATAGCAGGAGTTGCCGGAGAGGAACAAAGCAACTAACTCTCCAGTTCAACCTCAGGGGGAAAAAAGTTTACAGATCAGCATAGCCCGTGAGTAGCCTAACATATGGTATCTACCAAACTACAAATCCAAGTTCAAGTGGATAGCTTGGTGGTGGCCAATGAATAGACATTTCCTAAAACTACAAACTTAAGGATGTATACCTCACCCATATGGCCTCAAAGGATTGGTTCTTCCCGCTTAACAAGCAATTGGGCTTAAACTGACGAGGCTCAAGATGGGAGACGTACAGTCATGAAGAATACGGAACCCTCGATATTGAGGCCGCATGGGACAAAAGTTTTCTTATGGAAGGTACTTCGGGGAGCCATGTCGACTGGAGTGAAGTTCTTGCCATGAAAATTGGTATAGATAGATGCTTGCAATACAAAATGTCTTGTGAAGACCTCCCTCACCTTTTCAAGGAGTGCCTGACCATATGTGGCCTTGTAGGAAAGATCTGCAAATGGGTCCAAAGAACCTGGAAAATAGGATTCTTCAAGAACAATCTCTTCATGGGAGGGAAGGTGTTCAAGAGCCATGCACTGCTCATCGCTATGCAAGTCATGAGATATTACTACTTCAAAGACATTTGGAAGGCAAGGAATTGTGGAATCTTTGAGAGCTCCATGGAAAAAGCTAAGTTCTCGTAGATAGTCCAAGATAACAGGATACTTCTCAAATTGGAAAACAAAGAAACTCTAAAGGGTGGCCTAAAACCATGGATGCTACAATGACACACTTGCATGGGTGAGAAGGTGGGCTTTTCCATTGTGTGGGGTAGCAACACCTTCATATGATGTATCTTTGATCCTTTTAAGGAGTCATGCCTCATCACGAGCATGGCAAGAACTCGTAATTTTTTGGCTTCATCAATATAACCTACTCACCATTGGGAATTTAGCCATTAGAACAAAAGGATAAAAGCCGTGCACTTGCAAATTATCATGACTTTGCCTTCTCTTCCTTATTGTCATTGCAATTGTTTAAGTTGATTTATAGATTGAGGGGAGAAGCTTGTTCTTTAAAGGTTTTCTGGTGGACTCGACAATATGGTGTGTACAAGTACTACGAGTAGCATACTCAACAAAATAGAATGATTCACAAACATATAGAACACCAAAAATGAAAAATCATTTGGCTTCTCGTCCTTAAAATCATTGCAATTGCATCGTTGGTTTTATACACTAAGGAGAGAATCTTACGCTTTAAAAGGTTTTTTGGTGGACTCGATAATATAATGTGTACAACTGCTTTGAGTAGCATCCTAAACAAAATCAAATGATTCACAAATAGTTGGAACATCAAGAATGAAAAATCATTTCATGCCGCACTAAGAAGTAACTAAGGTGTCCTAATTGTATAGACGTATTTAGATTTCAAATCAACATGCATGGCATTAGGTAATCTCTTCTCTCTCTCTCTCTCTCTCTCTCACACACACACACACACACACACACACACAAAAAGAGCAACAACAATATCGGTATCTACAACAAAAGACTTATCCTTATTGCTTTTGGGTTTTTCTTTGTCATCCTTGGTGGAAGTAATCGATGGTAAGGTTGATCTGGAATCCATGTACTCTTTGCTAGTAGGTTCTTCAAATTTTGTGAAAGGGAGTCACTTGTTTGATTTTGTAGTTAAATTCAATGAGCTTATTGTATATATGATGCTTTGAGTGCAGCTTATGGTGGAATCTCTAAAGATTTCACATAATGGGAAGAGAGTAGACCAAGTAGTAGAGTAGTAGTAGTAATAGGCCTTCTCAAAGATGCAAAATATTGACACTATAATGATGAGGTGAATAGTTTATTATCACGTTTGTCTCATGATCATTGCCATTTACAAAGCAAATATCATGGATTTCTATTTTCTTCCTTCTAATCATCACAATTTTATAAGAGAGAATCTAGTTTTTACATTGAGGATAAAAACCTTAGAACCGCTCATTGGGCCGTTCAAACCTTGGGGACACCATAGAATAGCTTACTTGAAAATGCAGCAAAGCAATAAAACGTTGGAATGGGGAGAGATGTCAAGGTACTTCCACAATTCTATATCTCATCGGTCACCTTGGCCCTCCAAGGCTAGAGACATAAATTTATAGACATCCTTCTTACCCATTTTTGGAGGGAAGTTGCTAAAAAGCTTAATAACAAGGGCATTGGCATACAGCCCAACTTTGGGACTATAGCAAGAGTTGTCGGAGAGGAACAAAGCAACTAACTCTCCAGTTCAACCTCAGTGGGAAAAAAGTTTACAGATCAGCATAGCCAGTGAGTAGCCTAACATATGGTATCTACCAAACTACAAATCCAAGTTCAAGTGGATAGCTTGGTGGTGGCCAATGAATAGACATTTCCTAAAACTGCAAACTTAAGGATGTATACCTCACCCATATGGCCTCAAAGGATTGGTTCTTCCCGCTTAACAAGCAATTGGGCTTAAACTGACGAGGCTCAAGATGGGAGACGTACAGTCATGAAGAATACGGAACCCTCGATATTGAGGCCGTATAAGACAAAAGTTTTCTTATGGAAGGTACTTCGGGGAGCCATGTCGACTGGAGTGAAGTTCTTGCCATGAAAATTGGTACAGATAGATGCTTGCAATACAAAATGTCTTGTGAAGACCTCCCTCACCTTTTCAAGGAGTGCCTGACGATATGTGGCCTTGTAGGAAAGATCTGCAAATGGGTCCAAAGAACCTGGAAAATAGGATTCTTCAAGAACAATCTCTTCATGGGAGGGAAGGTGTTCAAGAGCCATGCACTGCTCATCGCTATGCAAGTCATGAGATATTAACAGCGCTCCCAGCAGGGATAGCAACTATCCTCAGTTGCTCAATAGAGAAATCAACTGGACCGTGAGTGATGGAAAGTGTGGAGAAGGTTGGGAAAGTTGCGAAAAAACTTTTCAGGCATCCATTTGGCATCCTCTCTAGGGTGGCCCTTGAAAGTCAAAAGGTAACGGTTATAAACCATTCCAGTGCGTGTAGTGGTGGTCTCATGGTCAACTATTTTGTCAGGGATGAGTTGCTCTTCTTGGTCTACAAGTGAAGGTGGGTCTTCGTAAATGTGGTGTGTAGGTAGGGGTCCTCTGAATGGTCGTAAAAGACTAATGTGAAATGCATTGTGAATGTGCCAATGTGCAGGTAATTCTAAACGAAAAGAAACATCATTAATGACAGCTGAAATTTTGAAAGGTCCATAAAAACGAGGAGCAAGCTTAACAAAGACATTAGTATCAACACTTTTGATCCTTCGTTTTTCGATGCGAAGTAAAACATGATCACCTTCTTTGAATTGGTGTGCCTTGCGGTGCTTGTTAGCATGCTTGGTGTAAAGTTCTTGTGAGTGTTTAATGGCAGAATGCACACTTGCATAAGTATCATGAAAGTCAGTAGTGAAATCATCAGCGGCAGGCACAACATTAGAAAGACGTGAAGCAGGAGTAGGAAGTGAGTGACCGTATACAATTTCAAAGGGAGATTTACCCGTGGCAGTGTGAGTGGTGTTGTTGTATGCAAATTGCAAAATATGTAGGTAGTCATCCCATTTCTTAGGTTGAGAGGAAACATAAGCCTTCAACAAGTCAATAATAGTGCGGTTGGTGACTTCGGTTTGACCATTAGATTCAGGATGAAATGCAGAAGTAAAGTCAAGTGTAGTGCCAAGATTTTCAAATACAGTAGTCCAAAAAGCACTACAAAATTTTGAATCTCGATCAGAAATAATCACTTTAGGCAAACCATGATGTGGGAAAACAGTCTTAAGAAACAAAAGTGCAGCTTGATGTGCTGTGAGTGTTTTCTTACATGGAACGAAGTACGCTTGTTTAGAGAAACGATCAATAATAGTCCATATCATGTCATGTTTGTGCATTGTGAGTGGGAAACCAGTAACAAAATCCATTGAAATATGTTCCCAAGGTCTTTCAGGAATGGGGAGAGGGTGTAAAAGTCCCAATTTCTTACCTGTAGCTGCTTTGATTTTTTGACAAATCAAACAAGTGGACACATACTGTTTAACATCCATTCTCATAGTAGGCCAATAGAAATCACGACATAAATTTTGAAAAGTTGCAGCAAATCCTCTATGTCCAGCATAAGGTGGTTTGTGCAATTCTTCAATAATTAATGTACGAAAAGATTTAGTCACACATAATTTTTGTTTGAAATAAAGGAAGTTTTCTTGAATAGTGTATTCGAGAAATGTGTGTACAGAATTATCAAGCATGTGCAACCATGTCGTTTTGAAGTCATCGTCATGTACATAAGTGTCAGACATAGTGTCAAATGAAGTTCCCGTAATGGTTGATAGATGATTAAGTGAGGGTCTTCTAGTCAAGGCATCAGCTACAACGTTTTCTTTACCAGGTTGGTATTGAATGTTGGGCTGAAAACTTTGAATAAAAGTGGTCCACTTAATATGTCTATCATCTATTAAAATGCTGAGAAAGTAAATATTTGATACTTTGTTGATCAGTTTTAATGATCAAGTCAGTACCCATTACATAGTGTTTCCAGATTTTCAATGCATGTACCACAACAGTCAATTCTTTATCATAAGTACTGAACTTTATTTCAGATGGTTTGAATTTACGACTTTCGAAAGCAATGGGATGGTTATCTTGCATAAGGACTGCACCGATACCTTTACCACTAGCATCAGTGACTACCACAAAGAATGGTCGTTCAAAATCAGGCAATTGCAATACAGGTGCATTAGTCAAAGCATGTTTAAGTGCATTAAATGAGCTTTCTTGCAAATCAGTCCATTCATAAGGCGTGTTTTTCTTCAACAAGAGAGTCAAATAATGTGCTTTGTAAGCAAAATTACGAACAAATTTCCTGTAATAGCTGCAAAGACCAAGAAAAGATCGTAGCTCATGCAAGTTTTTGGGTCTAGGTCAGGATTGAATGGCTTCAATTTTCTTTGGATCGACATGAATTCCTTTACCCGATACAATATGTCCCAAATATTCAATTTCAGATTGGAAAAATGAACTCTTTTCAGGATTCAAATACAAGTGATTTCGTGCAAGCAGATCAAATACACGTGTTAAATGTTGCTTATGGTCTTCTTCAGATTTACTGAATACCAAAATGTCATCAAAAAATACAATCACAAAATCTTGATGGTCAATGAAAATTTGATTCATCATGCGTGTGAATGTAGCTGGTGCATTTGTCAAACCAAATGGCATGACAAGAAATTCATAGTGCCCAGTTTGTGTTCTGAAAGCAGTTTTGTAGACATCATGTTCAAACATTTTGACTTGGTGATATCCTGATTTAAGGTCAATTTTGCTAAAGATGTTTGCCCCTTTCAGTTTGTCTAGTAGATCATCCACTCTAGGAATAGGAAACCTATTCTTAATGGTGATCTTGTTTAAAGCCCTGTAGTCAATACACATACGAAATGTTCCATTTTTCTTCTTGACAAGAAGTACTGGAGCTCCGTATGGTGAACTACTAGGTCGGATTAGGCCTCGGTCAAGTAAATCAGTGATTTGAGTTTGTATTTCCCTGTGTGCGGTAGGATTTACACAATAAGGTGCTCTACAAGGAGGTTCACTACCCGGTATGATGTCAATTTGGTGGTCTTCTGGGCGTGATGGTGGAATTCCAGGTGGGAGATCATGCATGAAACAATCTTTAAATTGTGAGAGAAATTCATCGTGTGTGGAGTTACGTGAAGTTTCAGTTTCAACAGAAATTTGATTTACCAATACTAGATATGTTTTCCCCTGTTTTCGAATTGCTCGTTTGGCTTGAGTGTGAGAGAGGAGTGGAAATTTTTGATGTGCCAGTGTTGCTTGGATGGAGAATTTTTTATTATTATGAGTGAGAGACATTGTACGTGTTTTATAATTAATCAACGGATCAAATTCATGACGAAATGGCATTCCCAAAATCATATCGAGTCCATGCAATGGTGCTACCAAAAATGTACGTGCTTGTGTGAATTCACCAATGCAAACTTCAACAGTGACTTGAGTTTTACAATTAAAACATTGATTATTAAAAAGAGTTTTGACCTTGTGGGGTGATGAAATTTCAGAGAGTGATAGTTGTTGTGCCAATCGTGTGGAAATGAAATCATGGCTACTACCATCATCTAGCAGAATGGTGACATTTTCACCCTTAACAGTGCCTTTCACTTTAAACAAAGTGTGAGGAGATATAGGAGTACCTGAAAGATGGGTTGTCATCATTATCATAATCAGGATCATATCCCTCACCGTAGTTAACTTCCACTTCATTGTCGTCGGGTGTAGCATCTTCGATGAGGTTAAGAGTAGCTCCGTTGGGGCGGTTGTTGTTGAAGGATTTTAGACTTGAATTCCTGTTGACTCCATTTGAATGGCCATTGGATTGACCATTGCCCTTAGCATGACCATTTGGGCACTTATCTGCATAGTGACCATATTGAAAGCATTTAAAACACTTCACCTTTTTGTTACCATTAGAATTTGGAGGAAAACGTTGGTTGAAAGGATGTTGGTCGCCTCGTTGCTGAGTGTTGTTGTGGTTGTTGCTCGTATGAGGTTGAGCAGTGGCAGGAGGATTGTCAAATCTTCGTCTTTTGAAAAAGGTACGGCTTTGGTGTTTGCTTCTGTTAGAGTTAGGAGAGAAAGGAGGTCTCTTGTTGCGGTTAGTGTTAGCAGGTTGATCAGTGTGAGAGGAATGTCCACCTTTCTTCTTTTCTGCGTTGAGAGCCAAGTTAATGGCCTTTGACAGAGAATCTGGTTCGAACATATCTACCTCAGCACTAATTTGTAGTGCCAAGCCTGATATGTACTTTTGCTTCAATTTCCTGCGACTAACATGTTCAATAGCTTGCAATTGAATTAGACAATTCCAAAAACGGTCAGTGTAACCCTGTACATCTTCATTTCTACCCTGTCGAATTAAATCCCATTGACGTCGTGCTTTAGCTTTGTACTGTGTTGGCAAAAATTGGGGTAAAAACACTTTTTTGAATGCATTCCAGGTGCGTGGTCTTCTTCCATGTTGTTTGGTGGCGTTCCACCACAATGCAGCGCTGCTAGTGAGATGATGGATGCACACTTTACCATTTCACGCTCGGGAAAGTCTTCATCATGAAAGTAGTCATCTAACTGACTAACCCATGCTAGAACCGTGCTAGCATCTTTAGTGCCATCAAAATCTTTGAAAGTGAAGGCTTTTCTGCTAATTTTGTTTTTCTTGGGTGCCGGTGCAGATTCGGTGCGTGCAGAATGTAATAATTTATCTTCAAGTTCTTGCCTTCGCATGCGTTCATATGTGAGTGACTGTTGCAAATTTTGAAGTTGCTCTGCAATCGTGGGTGCATGAGGAAGATGTGCCATGATTGCGTGCTTTTTTTTTTTCTTTCTTTTTCTTTAAAAAAAAGTAAATAATTAAATGGTAATGCTTAAAAAGGCTATTTGGTGATATTCACAGATGCAATATGTGGAATAAAATAAAATAAATAACAGAAATGTAATGTACTTAGCTGAAAAAGAGCGGTGGCGTCCAGTCTAGAATGACGATGCGCTAGGAAATTGCCAGAGAATAGACAGTCCGACGGCGTGTCACCGAGCTAGTTGAATTTCGTGGCACCCGATCTCTCGTATTCCCAAAATTAATGGTATTACATTTGGTAATTTCACTGTCCAATTAAATTGAATGTTATTTTCGAGTTTCCTGTATAGCTAGGCCAATGGAGCAGGTATTGTTCATTTATTTTTATTTTTTTGATGCTCGCTTGCCGGCTTAGGACAGAGTGACCACCTTCTTATGCACTTCAACCCTTGAGTTGGCCAAACTTTGTAAGGAATGTCTTCTAAGCTTAATGTTCAATGGCACTCTTTTTTGTTTTGTTTTTTTGAAGCTTAATGGCCTCACTTTTTAAAGAGGTAAAGTTTTGAGGCTTGAAGCTTAATAGCCTCACTTTTTAACACGTAAAGTTTTGAGGCTTTCTTAATGGCCACACTTTGACTTAAAAGGTGTGAATTGCAATTGCATGGAAAAAGTTGAAGAGAGCGAGCTCTCTCAAGCTGAGAACGACAGCGCCATTAAAGAATTGCACATGGTGACTAAAGGAGGAGGTTTCGGTCCGAGTGCAAGAAGGCAAAAGTACTCACACAGCTTGGGCGTCCATGTTGATAGCAATTTCGAGCTTTTTCGAATAGGTCGATCGAGAAATTTTTTTGTGTGTAAGCAAGGATTCCCACATAAATTTCTCGCCTTCTTTCTTCTCTTAGTTTATGCCTTCCGATGCCGCTTCCCAATGACAAGCCGAATCGATGTGACTCAAATTTCCCTGCTTGCTTTGACTCTTGCTCTCTCTTTCCTTTAGTAAACCATAATCCGCCTTCTCGTTCCCAATTTCAACTTCTCTTTCAAAGTTGTAATTAAGCTTTTCGACTTCTTTCAATTATGCGTCAGCTCACTGTCTTGTCCATATCTTCATGTATACGCAAGGTTAACTAGTGCTTAAATTTAACCACTGAACATACCCGTTCTTGATCGTCTTGAAGCCGAATTTGAAAATTGATTGCCGATTAGCAGTAGTCGATTGGCCGCCAATCAACAACCAAGCAAAATTTCATTTGCAAATTTGACCGATTAATCTTTGAATTGCCACGAATCCTTGAATTTGGGATTGCAAGTCGATGAATTGCAATTTGAATTTTGTCGATTCGAGGAATCTCTTCTTGAGCTTGAAATCTGATGCCAATTTTTCCTCGAACCTGAAGCTCTGATACCACTGTTGGGAGAAGAGGGGGAGATCGACCGCTTAAAGTACTCAACATAAGCTTTCAAGCCATCACCATCAAACTGTCCACTTCTTCTTCCAATTTCCAAGCACACACACTCACCTAGACTATGACACACACACACACACACACAGTAAACAAAGAATTGATATAGACAAGCTTGTAAGGAGGTGTAAGAGATGTGTAAGAGATGGAGACTAAATTAGAGAGTACACAACAAAATAACCATAGCTTAAGAGAGTAGAGAAGAGAATCTGCAAGAGAAAGGCCTAAATCTAGCCCCAAACTCCACAGCACCTCTCTTGTGGAGTTGGTATTTAATATATTATTTTTGAGTTTGAGGTGCCAAAAATTGAGGCCCCTCTTTTACAACCACTTCACTTTTGTAAATGAGTGAAGCTCATTAGTTCTTGCATGACCCATAAGGGGAGTTCCCACTACAACTATTTACAGAGCCATAGTGGCTTATTGAAATGAGATTCTAAGATACTGTGCAACTATAAAATGGCCAAGAATAATTGCCGTCGCCTCTTCATCAACTCCCCGCATTCCACTCTACAAAATCATCATCAACTCAATTAGTAAAATAAATAGACAGCACATAATTAACCATTACACCCAGCTATCCCAATTGCAGTTAACCACTACAACAGGAGGGTGCCCAGTCTTGTAACAGTCATCCTTGGTGGAAGTAATCTATGGTAAGGGTGATTTGAAATCCATGTACTCTTTTGTTACTAGGTTCTTCAAATTTTCTGGAAGGGGGTTATTTCGGGGGATTTCATAAGATCCCTCCTTTGGATCAAATGGAAAAAAAAAGTAAAGTTTCAAATAGCAGTCTAGGGAAAGTGGCAAGAGACGAGGGCTGTGAGGAGTAAACGAAGTTATGCAAGGGTAAACAAAGCCAATAGGATATGTGACATGTGTCCCCTTTCCCCTTTTGTGAGAGCTTTAGATAATTATTAAATGCAATTTAACTCTCATTGGACCCCTTTGTCTCCTAGCCAATAGGAATTAGGCAAGCCATTGGGCTGCTGAATGCTCATTGGACCCCTTGGGAGACTGTCCAATAGTCTTCTAGAGAGCTTAATCCCTATTGGTTCTTTTATTAAGTGTTTTTGAATTAAATAAACTAGGCTTACTCTATCCTAATGGGCTGAACCCTAAGGTCTTTGGAGCCCATTGTTGTACATAGCTCTTTTGCACATGCCCCCCCCCTTTGGATCCCTACTGTGGTCGGTCTGCCAGCTTAACCAATATTCTAGCGTTTTCTCCCCTGACACTTTCCCATATCAAATGATCAGTTTAACATGAGAAAATCATTTAGAAGAATTAGATATTAGTTATTATGACATTACCTCTCTCTTGAAATCATAGTCGTCCTCGACTATGGGGTAGAGAAGATAAAGCATATTCATTAGTCCTTTTCCTAGCGGGTAGAGGATCCCTATGTTACCCTACGACATCATTCCAGAATGGATGACTAGTCCATTTGGCACTTGAGAGCTTAAGCTGCTGCAAGCATGTCTGCACATTAGTCCTATCAGTCTTCCATAGTAGAGTGACAAGCTCTACTTGGTGTTCGGGAGAGGTCGTCTCTGTAAACTTGATCTAAGCATGCATACTACTTTATTTTTTGTGCACAATAAAGAAAAAGAGAGTCTTATAAGACAAAAACTTTGTTCTTTTTTTAAACATTTGTACATTTTCTTACTCTAAGGAAGCATCGTAAGCATTGACAAGGTTTAGGTTATCCTTTTATTGTATGCCTTGCATCCATTTAGCATCTTCAAAAGGACAATTCTTAAAATTAATAATATATCATCGAATAGTCTTACCACCTCTTAGTACTTTGTCTTCATGTTGGAGAATGGACTTGGACTGCAACACCTCTTCTTGGTCTTCGATCTCCGGTGGGTCTTCAATAGTTGGTTCTTGAGATGGCTCTCCTTTGTAAGGCTTTAATAGGTTCACATGGAAAGCATTGTGTATAAGCCAATGGCTGGGCAACTTGAGTTGATAGGCCATCTCATTGATTGGCCTAAGAATCTGGAAGGGACCATAGTACCTTTTTGCTAACTTAGCATAGTACTTTTAGTGTCCCATAGGATTCTTGCCCCTTGTGTGCCTTAATCGAGCTTTGGGAAATTTTAATAAGATCCAATCATTTTCTTTAAAGGCTTGGGCTCTTCTACGCTTGTTAGTAGCAGCCTTTTGCCTTTGCTATGAGATAGAGATAGCATCCTTAATCTTTTGGAAAGATTCTTGTTGGTCTCAGCTATTCTCATCTGCAGCGAAGATCTTTCCATTTACCTTAAGTAGTAGGTCACTTTTTGATCTTCCCTCAATTACCTCAAAATGTGCTTTTTCCGTGGATGTATGTACAATGTTATTGTGGGCATACTCCACTAAGGGTAAGTGCTTCTCCCATTGGGATCTTTGATCTACTTCCGTTAAATAGGCTTTTAGTAGATCAAGAATTGTTAGATTAGCTATTTCACTTTGGCCATCCATTTACGGGTGACAGGCCGAAGAGAAGTTTAGCCTTGTTCCTATCCAACACTATGGACATTGGCAAGCCATGGTACTTGAAGATTTGTGAAATGAAGAGGGTTGCCATTTGATGGGCTTTGATAGTATTTTTCACAAGTATAAAATGAGCTTGTTTACTGAACCTGTCTACTATCATTTATATTTTTGTATTTCCATGGATAGACCTAGGAAATTCAAAAATAAAATCCATGGATATGCTCTCCCATGGTGAATTAGAGATTGGCAAAGGTTGAAGCAATCCAGGTTGCTTTCCTCTATCAAACTTCTTCTTTTGGCATACCACACATTTAAAAACATACTCTTGTATGTTTGCTTTCATGGTAGGCCAATATAAATATGTTTCAATCCCCTTTAGGGTAGACTAAATCCCTCTATGACCCGCATAAGGAGGAGCATGAGATTCATACATTACTTTCTCACGTAGTGAGCTAGTAACACATAGTCTATTGCCATAGAGAAGATAACCATCTTGTTAAGTAAATGGTTTCTCTTTCTTCCCTAGTGCAAGGGCTGAAATCACATCTCTAAAATCGGGATCAATAGCATACTCATCTATCATAGAAGATAGATCATTTTGAGTTGCTATGGAAACCGCATTCACTCTCGGCCGTTTTGAGAGTGCATCGGCTACTTGATTATGCTTGCCGGAAATGTGAGCAATATGAAATGAAATTGTGAAAGAAAATTTGCCCACCTCATTTGTCTGCAAAGAGCTTGGTCTATGTCATGAAGTACTTAAGACTTTGGTGATCCATTCGCAGAATGAAAGGAGTCCCTAATAAATAGTGCTTCCATGAGTCTAAGGCAAGTAGAGCTATGAGGAGTTCTGTTTCATATATGCCTAGATCTTGCTCTTCAAGAGAGAGTTTATTTTTGCCTTTGTAAACTCCCTTCTCTTTAGCTTTGTTGGAATTTCCCTTAGGAAACTTTTGGACATTGTCCTTCCCCTTAGGCTCATTGGAACCCATGTTTTCCGTGGGCTTGAAATTCCTTTTAGCCCCCTTTGGAAATTGATTCGAGAAGCCAATATGGTGCGTGGCCTTTGGGAGTTGACATACTTCACCATTTCTTCAGTTAAGCCAGCACAAAATTGTTGCTTTTGCTCTCCAAAATCCAACTTCTTAAAGACAGTGGCTTTGAGTTGTAACTCCCAAAACTTGTGTACATATTTGTGAATGGATTTGTAGGGAGAGAGCTTCAAGCTTCGCCATTCGGTGAGTACTTTGTCTTTGGCATCGGTGGCCAAAAGCTACTTCATAATGGAAGCTCTTAAAGCTTTCCATGTTCGTGGAGCTTCACCATTGGCCCGTAGGCTAGACCACCATTGTCTAGTGCACTTTTGAAGCTACATAGCTACATGGTGTAGCTTAGAGGAATCTGTGAAGCCCTCATCTCCAACCGCCGCATCAAACTATTGGATAAAGGCCAAGACTTTGTTCGTAGCACCAAAAGTGCCATCCTAGGTAAGTAAAGAGATGCTCTTCCCTCTCTCTTCAAACTTCTTGAGCTTGGACGACCTCTTCCACGAGGCATAGGATTTCCTATGGCCTCTTCTTTTTTATGGTTCAAAGGTTGCATCATCACTTTCTTCAGAAGGTGAAGAATTTAAGGAAGATAGAGAAGAGGGTGACCTGTTTCTCGCCTTTTTCTTGCCTTGATCTTCTTTGTCTTCACCATCACTTTTATAAGAGCAAGAGGATGAAGAAGATGGAGAATAGGGTGTCCTATTTCTCACCTTTTTTGTTGGGAGAAGAAGGGGAGATCGATCGCTTAAACTATTCAACACAAGCTTCCAAGCAATCACCATCAACCTGTCCACCTCTTCTTCCAATTTCCAAGCACACACACTCACACCTAGACTATGACACACACACACATACACACACACAAACACACAGTAAACATAAAATTGACATAGACATGCTTGTAAGAAAGTGTAAGAGATGGAGACTAGATTAGAGAGTACACAGCAAATAACCATAGCT
The DNA here is from genome assembly GCF_014529385.1 of Adiantum capillus-veneris. Lineage (NCBI taxonomy): Eukaryota > Viridiplantae > Streptophyta > Polypodiopsida > Polypodiales > Pteridaceae > Adiantum > Adiantum capillus-veneris. The sequence goes on from NC_140957.1 coordinate 8,378,527, forward strand.
TAAGAGAGTAGAGAAGAGAATCTGCAAGAGAAAGGCCTAAATGTAGTCCCAAACTCCACGGCACCTCTCTTGTGGAGTTGGTCTTTAATATATTATTTTTGAGTTTAAGGTGCCAAAATTTGAGGCCTCTCTTTTTACAACCACTTCACTTTTGTAAATGAGTGAAGCTCATTAGTTCTTGCATGACCTATAAGGGGAGTTCCCACTACAACTATTTACAGAGCCATAGTGGCTTATTGCAATAATGTTCTAAGATACTGTACAAATATAAAATGGCCAAGAGTAATTGCCGTCGCTTCTTCATCAACTCCCGGCATTCCACTCTACAAAATCATCATCAACTCAATTAGTAAAATAAATAGATAGCACATAATTAACCATTACGCCAGCTATCCCAATTGCAGCTAACCCCTACAATAGGAGGGTGCCCAGTCTCATAACATCCCTCCCACCAGGGATAGCAATTGTCCTTAGTTGCTCAATAGAGAAATCAACTCGACCGTGATTGATGGAAAGTGTGGAGAAGGTCGGGAAAGTTGCAAAAAAACTTTTCAGGCACCCATTTGGCATCCTCTCTAGGGTGGCCCTAAAAGCTAACAGTTATAAACCTTTCCAGTGCATGTAGTGGTGGTCTCATGGTTAACTATTTTATCAGGGATGAGTTGCTCTTCTTGGTCTACAAGTGAAGGTGGGTCTTCATAAATGTGGTGTGTAGGTAGGGGTCCTTGGAATGGGCGTAAAAGACTAATGTGAAAGGCATTGTGAATGTGTCAATGTGCAGGTAGATCTAAACGAATAGAAACATCATTAATGACAGCGAAAATTTTGAAAGGTTCATAAAAACGAAGAGCAAGCTTAACAAAGACATTAGTATCAACACTTTTGATCCTTCGTTTTTCGATGCGAAGTAAAACATGATCACCTTCTTTGAATTGGTGTGCCTTGCGGTGCTTGTTAGCATGCTTGGTGTAAAGTTCTTGTGAGTGTTTAATGGCCGAATGCACACTTGCATGTGACTATCATGAAAGTCAGTAGTGAAATCATTAGCGGCAGGCATGACGTTAGAAAGGCGTGAAGCAGGAGCAGGAAGTGAGTGACCATATACAATTTTAAATGGAGACTTACCTGTGGCAGTGTGAGTGGTGTTGTTGTATGCAAATTTCAAAATATGTAGGTAATCATCCCATTTCTTAGGTTGAGAAGAAACATAAGCCTTTAACAAGTCAATAATAGTACGGTTGGTGACTTCGGTTTGACCATTACATTCAGGATGAAATGCAGAAGTGAAGTCGTGTAGTGCCAAGATTTTCAAACACAATAGTCCAAAAAGCACTACAAAATTTTGAATCTCGATAAAGAATAATCACTTTAGGCAAACCATGATGTGGGAAAACAGTCTTAAGAAACAAAAGTGCAGCTTGATGTGCTGTGAGTATTTTTTTATACGAAAAAAATATGCTTGTTTAGAGAAACGATCAATAATAGTCCATATCATATCATGTTTGTGCATTGTGAGTGAGAAACTAGTAACAAAATCCATTGAAATATGTTCCCAAGGTCTTTCAGGAATGGGAAGAGGATGTAAAAGTCCCAATTTCTTACCTGTAGCTGCTTTGATGTTTTGACAAATCAAACAAGTTGAAACATACTGTTTAACATCCATTCTCATAGTAGGCCAATAGAAATCACGACATAAATTTTAAAAAGTTGCTGCAAATCCTCTATGTCCAGCATAAGGTGGTTTGTGCAATTCTTCAATAATTAATGTACGGAAAGGTTTAGTCACACACAATTTTTGTTTGAAATAAAGGAAGTTTTCTTGAATAGTGTATTCGAGAAATGTGTGTACAGAATTATCAAGCATGTGTAACCATGTCGTTTTGAAGTCATCATCATGTGCATAAGTGTCAGACATAGTGTCAAATGAAGTTCCCGTAATGGTTGATAGATGATTAAGTGAGGGTCTTCTAATCAAAGCATCAGCTACAATGTTTTCTTTACCAGGTTGGTATTGAATATTGGGCTGAAAACTTTGAATAAAAGCGGCCCACTTAATATGTCTCATCTATTAAGGGCTGAGAAAGTAAATATTTGATACTTTGCTCATCAGTTTTAATGATCAAGTCAATACCCATTACATAGTGTTTCCAAATTTTCAATGCATGTGCCACAGCAGTCAACTCTTTATCATAAGTACTGAACTTTGTTTCTGACGGTTTGAATTTACGACTTTCAAAAGCAATTGGATGGTTATCTTGCATAAGGACTGCACCATACCTTTTCCACTAGCATCAGTGACTACCACAAAGAATGGTCTTTTAAAATCAGGCAATTGCAATACAGGTGCATTAGTCAAAGCATGTTTAAGTGTATTAAATGAGCTTTCTTGCAAATCAGTCCATTCATAAGGCGTATTTTTCTTCAACAAATGATTTGTAAGCAAAATTACGAACAAATTTCCTGTAATAGCTACAAAGACCAATAAAAGATCGTAGCTCATGCAAGTTTTTGGGTCTAGGCCATGATTGAATGGCTTTTATTTTTTTTGGATCGACATGTATTCCCTTACCCGATACAATGTGTCCCAAATATTCAATGTCAGATTGAAAAAAGCACTCTTTTCAAGATTCAAATACAAGTGATTTTGTGCAAGGAGATCAAATACACGTGTTAAATGTTGTTTATGCTCTTCTTCAGATTTACTGAATACCAAAATGTCGTCAAAAAATACAATCACAAAATCTTGATGGTCAATGAAAATTCTATTCATCATGCGTGTGAATGTGGCTGGTGCATTTGTCAAACCAAATGGCATGACAAGAAATTCATAGTGTCCAGTTTGTGTTTTGAAAGCAGTTTTGTAGACATCATGTTCAAATATTTTGACTTGGTGATACCCTGATTTGAGGTCAATTTTGCTAAAGATGTTTGCCTCTTTCAGTTTGTCTAATAGATCATCCACTCTAGGAATAGGAAACCTATTTTTAATGGTGATCTTGTTTAAAGCCCTGTAGTCGATACACATACGAAAGGTTCCATTTTTCTTCTTGACAAGAAGTACTGGAGCTCCATATGGTGAACTACTAGGTTGGATTAGGCCTCGGTCAAGTAAATCAGTGATTTGAGTTTGTATTTCCCTGTGTGCGGTAGGATTTACACGATAAGGTGCTCTACAAGGAGGTTCACTACCCGGTATGATGTCAATTTTGTGATCTTCTGGGCGTGACAGTGGAATTCCAAGTGGCAGATCATGCATGAAACAATCTTTTAAATTGTGAGAGAAATTCATCATGGGTGGAGTTACGTGAAGTTTCCGTTTCAACAGAAATTTGATTTACCAACACTAAATATGTTTTCCCATGTTTTTGAATTGCTCGTTTGGCTTGAGTGTGAGAGAGGAGTGGAAATTTTTGATGTGCCAGTGTTGCTTGAATGGAGAAATTATTATTATTATGAGTGAGAGACATTGTACGTGTTTTATAATTAATCAACGGGTCAAATTCATGACGAAGTGGCATTCCCAAAATCATATCAAGTCCATGCAATGGTGCTACCAAGAATGTACGTGCTTGAGTGAACTCACCAATGCAAACTTCAACAGTGACTTGAGTTTTACAATTAAAACGTTGATTATTAAAAAAAGTTTTGACCTTGTGAGGTGATGAGATTTCAGAGAGTGATAGTTGTTGTGCCAATCGTGTGGAAATGAAGTCATGGCTACTACCATCATCTAACAGAATGGTGACATTTTCACCCTTAACAGTGCCTTGTACTTTAAACAAAGTGTGAGGAGATATAAGAGTACCTGAGGATGGGTTGTCATCGTTATCATAATTAGGATCATATCCCTCATCGTAGTTAGCTTCCACTTCAGTATCTTTGATGAGGTTAAGAGTAGCCCCATTGGGGCGGTTGTTATTGAAGGGTTTTGAGTTGAATTTCTATGGACTCCATTGGAATGGCCATTGGATTGACCATTGTCCTTAGCATGACCATTTGGGCACTTATCTGCATAGTGACCATACTGAAAGCATTTAAAACACTTTACCTTTTTGTTACCATTAGAATTTGGAGGAGAACGTTGCCTGCAAGAATTTTGGTTGCCTCGTTGCTGGGCGTTGTTGTTGTTGTTGCTCATATGAGGTTGAGCAGTTGTAGCAGAATTGTCGAATCTACGTCTTTTGAAAAAAGTACGGCTTTGGTGTTTGTTTCTGTCAAAGTTAGTAGAGAAAGGAGGTCTCTTGTTGCAATTAGTGTTAGCAGGTTGATCAGTGTGAGAGGAATATCCACCTTTCTTCTTTTCTGCGTTGAGAGCCAAATTAATAACCTTTGACAGAGAATATGGTTCGAACATATCTACCTCAGCACTAATTTGTAGTGCCAAACCTGATATATACTTTCGCTTCAATTGCCTGCAACTAACATGTTCAATGGCTTGCAATTGAATTAAACAATTCCAAAAACGATCAGTGTAACCCTGTACATCTTCATTTCTACCCTGTCGAATTAAATCCCACTGACGTCGTGCTTTAGCTTTGTACTGTGTGGACAAAAATTGGGATAAAAACACTTTTTTAAATGCATTACAGGTGCATGGTCTTCTTCCATGTTGTTTGGTTGCATTCCACCATAATGCAGCACTGCTAGTGAGATGATTGGATGCACACTTTACCATTGCACGTTCGAGAAAATCTTCATCATGAAAATAGTCATTTAGTTGACTAACCCATGCTAGAACCGTGCTAGCATCTTTAGTGCCATCAAAATCTTTGAAAGTGAAGGCTTTTTTACTAATTTTGTTTTTCTTGGGTGCCGGTGCAGATTCGGTGCATTTAGAATGCAATAATTTATCTTCAAGTTCTTGCCTTCGCATGCGTTCATATGTGAGTGATTGTTGTAGATTTTGAAGTTGTTTTGGAATCGTGGGTGCCTGAGGAAGGTGTGCCATGATTGCGTGCTTTTTAATGTTTTTTTTTCTATTTTTGTATAATATATATTTTAATAAATATTTAAATGGTAATGCTTAAAAAGGCTATTTGGTGATATTCACAGATGCAATATGCGAAATAAAAGAGTAAAATAAATAACAGAAATGTAATGTACTTAGCTGAGAAATAGCAGTGGCGTCCAGTCTGGAATGGCGATGCGCTAGGAAATTGCCAAAGAAGTGGACAGTCCGACGGTGCGTCACCAAGCCAATTGAATTTTGTAGCATCCGGTCTCCCTTACCCTCAAAATAATAATACACGGATAATTTTACGATATGATCATTGCCTGATTCGTGCCCTGTGTCGTGGCAGATAATCGCTAAGTATACACAGCCTTTGATCGCCTCCTGTTTTGATTTTTGGGTGTTTTTTATCCAGCAAAAATGTCCTTCGTGGATCAAGATCAGTTCAATCGATAGCGTTGAGTGTTTTGCTAGATGCAAGGAATTTTGGATTCGTTCAAATCATACTCAATTTTGCCTTTTTCAAATCGACAGCTTGGACTGTTCAATGGCTGATTAATGATAATGTGTGGGTATCCTCTTGAATTATCTAAAGTGGTTGAATTTAAAGGGTTTGGAGGGTTTTGTAGTGGGCGGCCAAGTAGAAACAATGGGCGGCCAAGGTTTGAATTGTAAAGGGCTTGTAGGGTTTTGCAATGGGCAGCCAAGTAGAGACAATGGGTGGCCAAAGTTTTAAACCACAAATTTTTTGTTTAAAAGGTTGTGTAAAGGCTTATTATAGCCTGCATGGCGTGCAAAAAAATTGCGGGCAGCACGCGAGTACAGAGAAAGGCTCAGTGTTCCGTGTAGGGTCAGCTTCTGACCGTGAGGAAGAGTCGACTATTACCCAGCAAGCCTAGGCGACCGTGTTGGTGGCATTTGCAAGCTTTTTCATGCAGGTCGATAGTGCTGGGAGTTGCGACCAAAACGCCTGTTTCCACGTTGATTGGAGAACCCGAGCCTCTTGGAGGTGCTAGTTAAAGCTGGGAATTGCCCAGATTAAAAGTTCTTGGAATCCTCTCGAATACTTGCAAAATTTTCTCTTCTCTTCTTCATCGCTTCTTGCTCTCCTTCAATCTTCAAGTCTTCGTAGCAAGACTTCAAAGCTTTGCCTATTTCAAAGCTTGCCGATTTCAAAGCTTTGCCAATTTCATAGCTCCGCCGGTTTTTGAAGTGTAGTCGATATAGATTTTCCTTGATTCTTGATGGACGTCTACAATTCCTTAATGAAAAATTTCACCCAAATTTCTAAGATGTACCTCTGCTTTTGCAACCATAGCTTCTTAATTGACGAATTGGAGTCTTCTTGTTCACATAAGTACTCCAATTGAACGGAACCTTCGCTCTGATACCACTGTTGGGAGAAGAGGGGGAGATTGACCGCTTAAACTATTCAGCACAAGCTTCCAAGGAATCACCATCAACTTGTCCACCCCTTCTTCCAATTTCCAAGCACACACACTCACACCTAGACACACACACACACACACACACACACACACACACACACAGTAAACATAAAATTGACATAGACATGCTTGTAAGAGAGTGTAAGAGATGGAGACTAGATTAGAGAGTACACAACAAATAATCATAGCTTAAGAGAGTAAAGAAGAGAATTTGCAAGAGAAAGGCCTAAATCTAGCTCCAAACTCCACGGCACGTCTCTTGTGGAGTTGGTATTTAATATATTATTTTTGAGTTTAAGGTGCCAAAATTTGAGGCCTCTCTTTTTACAACCACTTCACTTTTGTAAATGAGTGAAGCTCATTAGTTCTTGCATGACCTAAAAGGGGAGTTCCCACTACAACTATTTACAGAGCCATAGTGGCTTATTGCAATAATGTTCTAAGATACTGTGCAAATATAAAATGGCCAAGAGTCATTGCCGTCACCTCTTCATCAACTCCCCGCATTCCACTCTACAAAATCATCATCAACTCAATTAGTAAAATAAATAGATAGCACATAATTAACCATTACGCCAGCTATCCCAACTGCAGCTAACCACTACAACAGGAGGGTGCCCAATCTCGTAACATTTTTCTTTTGTTGCTTTTTGTCATCCCTCTTTGAAGTAGGGTGTGGAGAAGTATGTGATGGTCTTCTCCATTTTAGAGGTGATGGAGAGCGTTTAGCCTGCCATCTTCGTGGAGCCATCTCCGCCGAGGTGGCAGGAGACTCACTTCTTTCTCGTTCCTTTGGTGGGGGACTCTTGAATTCTCTTTTGAGAAGGAGATGCATCATCAAGGAGAAAATTTTTGAGCCCTTCATATGGATCCTCTTCTTCTTCCCGAATCGGAGAGAGGCCTCTTTTAGAAGTCTCGCAAGGAGGCTTCCTAGGTGCTCTCTCGTCATGGTGGGGAGCTTGGAGAATCCCATGAGCACGAAGCTTTGCCGTTGCACTTCACTTTGGAGGGATGGATTGCCCATGGCTTGTTGAAGCCTAGAAACAAGATAGTTAACAAGCATCGGGGCATCATTAGTAGCCTGCTCATTAGCAAAATCAAAGTTATCAACATTAATTTCACTCTCTTTACTATTATCAGCCATTCTAACAACTTTTAGATGTAAACTTTTACCGTGTACTTTGGCACTTCAAGACCTAATTGCTACTCCTCTTTACCCCTTTAGAAAAAACACTCAAGCTATTGTATCCGTGGCTCGAATACCATTAATTGCAAGGAATAGGAGAGAGGCTCGTTCAACACCAAAACAGCACCGGCTCCTGTCAAGCTTCTAATAGCTCAATAATGGTTAAGCCGTAGGCAAGCCCCATAGGATTCCACTATTAAGACATGGCTCTCGACGGTGATGCCCCGTTAACTCCACAAAGGCAGGCGCATTGCAAGGCTGAAAAATCCGTATTCTACTTACTCACATGCAATCAATAATACCAACCATTTATAGCTAGCTTGAGGACCTCCCTTCCTGTGCAAGAAAAGAGAAACCTTGTGCTCTGATACCAATGTAACTTTTAATGGTCTAGTACCTTGTGTGTGGCGGAAAATAGCATGAACAAAAACCATAACACCTAGTTAGATAGCATGAACAATAGTTCAAAAGAGAGAGAAATTAAGCAATTGACAACAGTTGAGGACCAGATTTGCATGGAGACGGTCCCCCCTCCAAAAGGCTTTGTATTATGGTTTATCCCATCAATAGAGACAATTTACAATACAATTCTTTGTGTTCCTTCAATACTAGCTATTGCAATGAAGATGGAAACTTCGAGCACTAGGCAAAACACTTATCAAACACAACATCAATTTCCTCACTGTCTCAGACCTTACACACTTTCGAAGATGGTGAGAGCTAGCGGGGTATGAGAGTAGATTGAGAGGAAGAAGGAGTAGTCTTATGAGAAAGATGTACATCTCCTCACATAATCACTCACATTAGCATAGCTTAGCTTAGTAATTAGCATGGTAAAGGAGATGAGCATGCAGTGAAGCAAGCTTGGCTCTTGGTTGGATTTGCATCACAAAGCCAAGAGTTGTTGGTGTAGGCCTCCCTTCTCACAAGCTTGGAGTAGGTGATAAGCTTTCCATTAAAGCTTGAGAAGAAAGAGAGAGTCTTCTTCCTCTACACATGAGCTTGTGTGAGTGTGTGTGGATAATTTCCTTTAGCTCCCTCTCTCTCTTGGTCGACCCCTCTTGCTATTTTCTCTTGCTAGCACCTCATTGGACCTCCCAGCCCTTAGCCAATAGGATTTCAAGAGCATAAGTGATAGCCTTCTAACATGTGTCCCCCTTTCCCCTTTTGTGGGTGCTTTAGGTAGACTCTCATTGGACTCCTTTGTCTCCTGGCCAATAGGAATCAAGCAAGCCATTGGGCTGTTGAATGCTCATTGGACCCCTTTGTCTCCTGGCCAATAGGAATCAGGCAAGCCATTGGGCTGTTGAATGCTCATTGGACCCCTTGGGAGACTGCCCAATAGTCTTCTAGAGAGCTTAATTCCTATTGGTTCTTTAATTAAGTGTTTTTAAATTAATTAAACTAGATTTACTCTAGCCTAATCCTTATTGTTCCACCTCCATGGCCATGCAATAGGATTTGAGTACACCTTGTGGGCATCTGGCCTAGGGAGCTGACATGTGTGTCTCTTTTCCCTTGTGTACAAAGGAAGCTTCTGAGTGTGTGTGAGTGTGTGTGTCTGTTTCTCTCTCATCCCCTACATCTTGGGCTCGCCCCCTCCTATGTAGGAGTTTGTGAAGACTTTTGGGACACACACAAAGCATCCAATCTCCTAAGCCTTTGACCATTGGACTCAACCTATTAATTTTGGAACCTTAGCATTTTGGAAGATTAATGGGCTGAACCCTAAGGTCTTTGGAGCCCATTGTTGCACATAGCTCTTTTGCAGATGGGTCCCCCTTTGGATCCCTATTGTGGTCGACCTGCCAGCTTAACCAATGTTCTAGCTTTTTCTCCCCTAGCACTTCCTGATATTAAATGATCAGTTTAACATGAGAAAATCATTTAGGAGAATTAGATGTTAGTTATTATGATGATAATGAGAGGTGAATATTTTATTCCTAAGTTTGTCTTATGATCATTGCCATTTACAAAGCAAATATCATTGCTTTCTCTTTTCTTACTTCTAATCATCACGATTTTAAAAAGAGAGATAAATAAGAGAGAATTTAGTTTATACATTGAGGATAAAAGCCTTGCAACCCCTCATTGCGCCGTCCTAAAACTTGTGTATATGATAGGGGAGCTCACTCAAAAATGCAACAGAGCACTAAAATCCACAGAGTGGAGAGAGTTGTCAAGGTACTTCCACAATTCTATATCTCATTGGTCACCTTGACCCTCCAAGGCTAGAGGCATACTTGTTACCCATTTCTGGAGGGAAGTTGCGAAAAAACTTAATAACAAGGGCCAACTTTGGGACTATAACAGGAGCTGCTGGAGAGGAACAAAGCAACTAGCTCTATAGTTCAACCTTGATGGGACAAAAAGTTTACTGATCGGGAGAGCCCTTAAGTAGCATAACAAATGGTATCTTCTAAACTATGAATCCAAATTCAAGTGGATAGCTAGGCGGTGGACAATGAATAGACATTTCCTAAAACTGCAAAGTAAGGATGTATACCTCGCACTTATGGCCTCAAAGGATTGGTTCTTCCCGCTTAACAAGCAGTTGGGCTTAAATTGACTAGGCTCAAGATGGGAGACAGTCGTGAAAAATATATGGAACCCTCAATGGCCGCATGGGATGGAAGTTTTTTTATGGAAGGTACTTTGGGGAGCCATGTCGACTGGAGTGAAGTACTTGCCATAGAAATTGGCATAGATAGATGCTCACAATATAGAACGGCTTGTGAAGAGCTCTCTCACCTTTTCAAGGAGTGCCTGATGATATCTGACCTTGTAGAAAAGATCTGCAAATGGGTCCAAAGAACCTGGAAAATAAGATTTTTCAAGAACAATCTCTTCATGGGAGGGGAGGTGTTCAAGAGTCATGCACTACTCATCGCTATGCAAGTCATGAGATATTACTACTTCAAACACATTTGGAAGGCAAGAAATTGTGGAATCTTTGAGAGCTTCACAGAAATAGCTAAGTTCTTGTAGATGACTAGTCCAACATAAAAGGGTACTTCTTCATTGGAAAACAAAGAAACTCTGAAGGGTTGCCTAGAACCATAGGTGCCACAATGACACACTTGCATGGGCTTTTCCATTGTGTGGGGTAGCAACACCTTCAAATTGATGTATCTTTGATCCTTTTAAGGAGTCATAGCTCATCACGAGCATGGCGAGGGTTTGTAATTTTTTTGGCTTTATCAATATAACCTACTCACGATTGTGAATTTTGCTATATAAAATAAGGATAAAAGCCTTGCACTTGCAAATTATCATGACTTTGCCTTCTCTTCCTTATTGTCATTGCAATTGTATAAGTTGATTTATCCATTGAGGGGAGAAGCTTGTGCTTTAAAGGTTTTCTGGTGGACTCAACAATATGACGTGTACAAGTACTATGAGTAGCATACTAAACAAATTGGAATGATTCACAAACATTTGAAACACAATAAATGAAAAATCATTTGATACTCCACTAAGAAGTATTTAAGGTGTGCTAACTGTATAAATGTGTTTAGATCTCAATCAACATGCATGGAACCTTACTTCATCACCTTAACTTTTTAATAGCCCCCCCTTCCCAAAAACAAAATGCACTAGTTAATCTCTCTCTCTCTCACACACACAGAGACACACACACTAACAAATAAGAGCAACAACAATACCTATATCTGCAACAATAGCCTTATCCTTATTGCTTTTAGGTTTTTCTTTATCATCCTTGGTGGAAGCAATCTATGGTAAGGATGATTCGGAATCCATGTACTACTCTTTTGCTAGTAGGTTCTTCAAATTTTGTGGAAGGGGGTTATTTCGGGGGATTTCATAAGATCCCCCTTTGGATCAGATGGAAAAAGAAAGTAAAGTTTCAAATAGCAGTCTGGTGAAAAGTGGCAAGAGACGAGCATTGTGAGGAGTAAATGAAGTTATGCAAGGGTGAACAAAGTAAGATTTTTTTTAAAAAATATGCAGGGGTTTGTGAGAGGATTATCGATACACCTTGGGTGGAGTGGTCAGCGCAAAAACCTATCCCTGATGCACAAATTCACTTGTTTGATTTTGTAGTTAAATTCAACGAACTTATTGCATATATGATGCATCGAGTGCAGCGTCCCATGGAATCTCTAAAGATTCCACATAATGGGAAGAGAGTAGACCAAGTAGTAGAGTAGTAGTAGTAGGCCTTCTCAAAGATGCAAAATGTTGACACTATAATGAGAAGGTGAATAGTTTATTCCTAGGTTTGTCTCATGACCATTGCCATTTACAAAGCAAATATCATCACTTTATCTTTTCTTCCTTCTACTCATCATGATTTTAAAAGAGAGATAAATAAGAGAGAATCTAGTTTATACATTGAGAATAAAATCCTTGCAACCCCTAGAGTAGCTCACTCAAAAATGAAACAGAGCAACAGAATCCATAGCTGTCAAGGTACTTCCATAATTCTATATCTCATTGGTCACCTTGGCCCTCCAAGACTAGAGGCATCCTTTTTACCCATTTTTTGAGGGAAGTTTCTAAAAAGCTTAATAAGAAGGGCCAACTTTGGAACTATAGCAGGAGCTGCTAGAGAGGAACAAAGTTGTTGGGGTATAAAGCCCAATGTGGTCGCCCGGTAATTGGGCGGGCCGCCAGGTATGTACACATATTCTTTTGTAAAAACCTAATAAGAACTCACTATGCTCTACACATTACAGTAGAGCGAGTTCACCATATCGTCGTGCTCTTCTTCTCGCACTCTCTCTCGCGTCGCACTTCCGCTCGTACTCCTTCAACTGCTATCAGAGCTCAGATCGAGGCTCGGGGCAGCACTGTAGGAGGCTAGAGTCACCAACTCAGATTGGAGTGAAATTCGACAGGTGAAATTCTGAGGTCATTTTGGCCACCGTTCGGCTTCGACAAAGGTCTGCGCAGGCCATTTTTGACTACGTGGTCTCGACGGGTGCAGATCCGACTCTGTAAATTTGGGGTTTACGGCCTGCGACTGCAAGTGCTGAGGATATCGACACTCCCATAGTGTTGATTTGTGGCTGTCTACACATCGAAGGACGGCTCACAGTTCTTGGAGGCGTGTCACATACGACACGGGCGCATCTACACACAGTCTGTAGGCGACATCCACTAGTCCATTCGGTAGCTTGTGTTTGTTGCTTGATATTCCAGATTTCATCCTGACATTGTAGGTACTTACACATGGGATGTATTGTCAAATGATGATGTATGTCTGTTGAGGGTTTGTTGGCTGTGAGTCACGCAGCAAACAACCGCCGCAGCGGTTACAACATATAGTGGGAAATTTGTGGATGTATGACTTTGTGGGAAGTCTATGTACTGTCAGATTTACTGCAGCCTTTGTTGAGGGTCGAGTGAGGTTTTATTGAGCTGGGGGATTCTCGAATGTTGAAATCCTTTCGGTGATACAGGTCTTGGAGCGATCCCTCGAGCACCCTTAGATAGGCAGCTAGGATGTATTGACTGTGAGTTAGACAGTTGGGATTGCATCTTTGCTTTACTGCCGTTGAGGCATTGTCGCAGTCTATGCTTACAGGACAGTGACAGAACAGTTAGAGACAGTACAGGTGCAGGACAGGTTTACCCACAGCTTACAGTGTTAGAGAGACAGTGGTTTTTTGAGCTGTTTTTTGGTCTGTTTTTAGTACACCAGAGCCATTTTACAAAGGAGACTCTGCCAAAATTTCTGCAGAATCTGAAGCTTTCTTGGTTCATTTGACAGGTTGATATTGGTTCAGAGGTCAGTTTACAGGGGAAACTTTGCCGAATTTTTCCCAGGAAAGTAAACTACTGTGAACCGTAGCTATGGCTGGATCACAGGACACTGCTCTTTACAATATCAAGAAGCTGGATGGAACCAATTTCCCATTGTGGAAGCAGCAGATTTGGCACGTGTTGGTACAAAAGAAGCTGATAAAACCTATAAAGCTCAAGGGGATAAAACCAGAAGATATGGACGAAGATGAATGGAGCAAAATGGATGAATTGGCACTTTCTACCATTATGTTGACTTTGGCAGAAAGAGTTTACTTCAATGTAGCAGACGAGATGTCGGCTTATCAAGCATGGTTAAAGCTGAGTGATCTTTATGAGAAGTAGAGTGCAGCTTCACAGGTATACTGGCTTAAGAAGCTTGTTGACTTGAAGATGAAAGAAGGGACACCTATGTCCAATCATTGAATGAATTCAACACAATCTATAGTCAGTTGTCAGCTCAAGGTGTCAAGTTTGATGAACCTGTTAGAGCTATGTTCCTGTTGATCACATTGCCGGAAAGTTGGGACACTTTTCGCACAGCTTTGAGTAATTATGCACCTCCAGATGGTTTGAACATAGCAGGTGTAGAAGGAAGTCTGCTTACTAAAGAAACCAATAGAAAGACAATGGACAAAGGCAAAGGAACAGCCTTAGTTGTCAGGGGAAGGACCAAAGAAAAGTACAAAGGTGGAAAGAGGAATCAGTCTCGTAGCAAGTCCCGTAGTGCTTTAGAGGAACTTAGAGTTTCATTGCTTTCTTGCTCTTTGGATTCCTCCTCTTGAATGGGAGAGAGTCTTCTTTTGGAGGTCTCTTCAAGAGGCCTCCTAAGCTCTCTCTCCTCTTGGAGAGGATGGAAAATCCCATAAGTACGAAGTTGTTGAGTAACTTCAGCTTGCAAAGCAGGGTTGCACATAGCTTGCTGCAACCTAGTGATGAGATAATTCACAAACATGGAGGCATCATCATTAGCACCTTCATGTGCAAAATCAAAGCTATCAATGTTCATTCTACTCTCTTGATTATTGTCAGCCATGTTAAAAAAATTTATGTATGTACTCAGTGTAGGCTTTGGAAATTCAAAACCTTAGTTGCCACTCCTCTAACCCTTTAAAAATCGACTCTTCAGTATCTACACCCACGGCTCGAAGTGGTTAATTATAGAGAGTAGTGGAGTAGGTCTAACATAGCAAAGTTGCCGGAGGGCTAGCTCCTTTCAGACTTCTTATGGCTCAATAATGGTAAAGCTGTAGGCAAGTCTAAAAAGATTCCATTATTAAGTCCAAAGCTCCTAAAGTGTGCACCATATCCCACATAGTGGGCTCAACAAAATCGATAATAGATCCTAGTTCCACTTACCCTAATATAATTAACAAAATCAACCATTTATAGGATACTTGGGACCTCTCTTCTTAAGCAAGAAAAGAGAAACCAAATGCTATGATACCAATGTAATAGAATTGGCCTATTAACTTGAGAGTAGAGGAAATTAATGAGAGTACTTTTGAGAAATTACTTTGTGAGCATAGCGGGTGAACATAATTGAAGATAGCAACATAATCATCGCAATTAGTTAACTTGGCATGAACAATACTTTTGCAAGAGAGAGAATTTAGAGAACATGACAATAGTTGAGGGCCGGATTTAGGTGGAGCCGGTCCCCCCTCCAATAGGCATTTGTATTATGATTTCTCCCATTAAGAGAGACTTGTTACAATACAATATTTGTGTTCCTTGTGACCTAGGTGATGCAATGAAAAATGGGAAGCTTCATGCATCACAAGCATAACATAAACTTTGAAGAAATTTTTAATTATCCCAAGCCTCAGTTTCAAGACCTCAAACACCTTCGAAGGTGGAGAGAGCTAGCAGTGAATGAGTGTAGGGAAGAGGAAGAAGAAACATTTCATAGGAGAAAGAATTAGCTCTTCACTTATCATAACTCTTCTTGCTAGCATACATAATAGCATAGTAGTGAAGAAGGAGAAGATGGCAAGCTTAAGCATTGAAGCATGGTTCTTGGTTGGATTTGGACTCCATATATGGCCAAGAGATTTGGTGTAGGCTCTCAACCTCTACTTGCTTGGAGAAGGAGAGAGAGCTCTTGCACTTTTCACATTGCATAATGAGAGTGTGTGTGAGTGTCTCTGGGAGAGTATAGCCCCCAAGCAACCCCCTAGCTCTCTTTGGTCGACCCCCCCTTGTAGCTCATGCTTGAAACTCATTGGCCCCCTCCAGGCCTAGCCAATCATAAGAAGGAGTCATACCAAGCAACAAGGGTAGCCTTGGGACAAATGTCCCCCTTTACCCTTTGAGAGAGAGGACTTGATAAATGCAAAGACAATTAATTAATTCTCTTAAATTATCATTGGATCCCTTGGGTGGCCAACCAGTAGGCTTCAGGCACACCATGAGGGCAACATGAGGAGGAACTTGACAAGTGTCCCCTTTGCTTTCTTTGTACCAAGCATGACTTGTGTGTGTGTGTGTGTGTGTGTGTGTGTGTGTGTGTGTGTGTGTGTGTGTGTATTCTTTCTCATCCCCACCCTCTTGTAAGGCTCGCCCCCTACTTGTAGGGATTGGATTTGACCCTTTTGACACCTCAAGCCCCTCATGCGTAGGTTCAGTTCCCACCACAAGCTTGGCCCTTAAGCACTTCAAGCTTGGGCTGGGTTCTCACCTCAAGTACAGGCCTAGCATCTCCAGCATGTCAAGCACCTCAAGCATCTCAATCACCTCAGTCATCAAGCACCTCAAGCACCTTAAGCTTGGGGCGGTGGGCTCCCACCTCAAGCTTGGGCCGGGTTCCCACCTCAAGCTCAACCCTAGCTTACCTAAGGTCAAAGGACTTTTACACTAACTATTGGAGGCCTTCAATGAATCTAGCCCTAAGGTATTATGCTCCATTGGTTAGCCTTGCTCTTTGATAGACCATTTCTCATTTGGGCCCCTTTACCATTGGCCCCGTGTTGAGATAGATCTATAAGCACATGTCTATATTTTAACCCTTGTTCCCGTTTATTCTCCCACATTAATGTTGGGATATAAAGCCCAATGTGGTCGCCCAGGTAAGTGGGCGGGCCGCCAGGTATGTACACATATTCTTTTGTAAAAATCTAATAAGAACTCACTATGCTCTACACATTACAGTAGAGTGAGTTCACCATATCGTCGTGCTCTTCTTCTCGCACTCTCTCTCGCGTCGCACTTCCGCTCGTACTCCTTCAACTGGTATCAGAGCTCAAATCGAGGCTCGGGGTAGCACTGCAGGAGGCTAGAGTCACCAGCTCAGATTGGAGTGAAATTCGACAGGCAAAGACACGGCCCCAAATCTTGTGGGCAAGCCCGTAGGGCTTGGTGTGCTCAGAATTTCATTCTGAGGTCATCTCGGTCACCGTTCGGCTTCGACAAAGTTCTGCGCAGGCCATTTTAGACTACGTGGTCTCAGCGGGTGCAGATCCGACTCTGCAAATTTGGGGTTTTCGGCCTACGACTGCAGGTGCTGAGGATATCGACACTCCCAGAGTGTTGATTTGTGGCTGTCTACACATCGAAGGACGGCTCACAGTTCTTGGAGGCGTGTCACATACGACACGAGCGCATCTACACACAGTCTGTAGGCGACATCCACTAGTTCATTAGGTAGCTTGTGTTTGCTGCTTGATATTCCAGATTTCATCCTGACATTGCAGGTACTTACACATGGGATGTATTGTCAAATGATGATGTATGTCTGTTGAGGGTTTGCTGGCTGTGAGTCACGCAGCAAACAACCGCCGCAGCGGTTACAACATATAGTGGGAAATTTGTGGATGTATGACTTTGTGGGAAGTCTATGTATTGTCAGATTTACCGCAGCCTTTGTTGAGGGTCGAGTGAGGTTTTATTGAGCTGGGGGATTCTCGAATGTTGAGATCCTTTCGGCGATACAGGTCTTGGAGCGATCCCTCGAGCACCCTTAGATAGACAGCTAGGATGTATTGACTATGAGTTAGACAGTTGGGATTGCATCTTTGCTTTACTGCCGTTGAGGCATTGTCGCAGTCTATGCTTACAGGACAGTGACAGGACAGGTAGAGACAGTACAGGTGCAGTGTTGAGATGTCGAGCTCTACACCTTGAGTTGGCATCCACTACGGGTCTTGGCCGCTTACGGCATTTACTCACTGGCGCGTTAGGTGACCGACACGGAGGATCTCTGCCAGTGATTCTACAGCTGGACTACACTTATAGTGCCAGCCTAGTACGCTTCTAGCGAGTTCACACTTAGTGACCGCATGTACATATGTGCTACTTTTCAGCTTTAGCACTTAGTCATTTTGTACTCTCTTTTTGGTGAAGAAGAAGAAGAAGCTTTCCATCTCTGTGTGCTTTGTGCTTGTCTTGTGTAGCTCTCTTGCATCCTCATTCTTTACATGCAGGACAGGTTTACCCACAGCTTACAGTGTTAGAGAGACAGTGGTTTTTTGAGCTGTTTTTTGGTCTGTTTTTAGTACACCATAGCCATTTTACAAAGGAGACTCTGCCGAAATTTATGTAGAATCTAAAGCTTTCTTGGTTCATTTGACAGGTTGATATTGGTTCAGAGGTCAGTTTATAGGGGAAACTCTGCCAAATTTTTCCCAGGAAAGTAAACCACTGTGAAGTGTAGCTATGGCTAGATCACAGGACACTGCTCTTTACAATATCAAGAAGCTGGATGGAACCAATTTTCCATTGTGGAAGCAGCAGATTTGGCACGTGTTGGTACAAAAGAAGCAGATAAAACCTATAAAGCTCAAGGGGATAAAACCAGAAGATATGGACGAAGATGAATGGAGCGAAATGGATGAATTGGCACTTTCTACCATTATGCTGACTTTGGCAGAAAGAGTTTACTTCAATGTAGCAGACGAGATGTCGGCTTATCAAGCATGGTTAAAGCTGAGTGATATTTATGAGAAGTAGAGTGCAGCTTCACAGGTATACTGGCTTAAGAAGCTTGTTGACTTGAAGATGAAAGAAGGGACACCTATGTCCAATCATCGAATGAATTCAACACAATCTATAGTCAGTTGTCAGCTCAAGGTGTCAAGTTTGATGAACCTATTAGAGCTATATTCCTGTTGATCACATTGCCGAAAAGTTGGGACACTTTTCGCACAGCTTTGAGTAATTATGCACCTCCATATGGTTTGAACATAGCAGGTGTAGAAGGAAGTCTTCTTACTGAAGAAACCAATAGAAAGACAATGGACAAAGGCAAAGGAACAGCCTTAGTTGTCAGGGGAAGGACCAAAGAAAAGTACAAAGGTGGAAAGAGGAATCAGTCTCGTAGCAAGTCCCGCAGTGCGAAAGGCAAGAGTGACATAGAATGCTACCATTGTGGCAAGAAGGGTCACATGAAAAGAGACTGCAGAGAATGGAAAGCAGAAAAAGGCAAAGAGAAAGCTGAAGACCATGGTGAGAAGAACAAGTCCTTCGTGAAGATTCAAGAAATAAATGTGACAAACACTGTTGCAGAGGATGACAGTCTAGTGTCAGGAGACATCTACTTCTTGAAGAATACAATGGACTCAGCTCTTCTTACAGCATCTGATGGAAATGCACTGAGTGACTGGATTATAGACTCAGGGGCATCACTTCATGTGTCTCCAAACAAGGAGTGGTTTACCTCTTACGTGCCCACTAAAGATCATGTTCGGCTAGGCAATGGGCAGACATGTGATATCGTAGGTGTTGGAGATGTTCAATTGAAGTTTTAGAATGTCTCTTCTTTCACGCTGAAGAATGTGAGACATGTTCCCGCAATTACAAAGAGCTTGATCAGCACAGGTTTACTTGATGATGCTGGCTACGTCACCACTTTTGGATAGAACATGTGGAAGATATCCAAGGGTTCTATGACTGTAGCACATGGAGTAAAGTCTGGAGGACTTTACATGATTTATGTATCAAATGTCTCTAAAAATGTAATCAATGTAACCGAGCAGCCGAACGTTTCTTTCTGGCATAGCCGGTTAGGACATATGTCCAAGAAGGGAATGGAAATCTTGTCTCGTTCTGGTTATTTGCCTGGCTTTTCATTTAAGGATTTTGAATTCCGTGAACATTGTCTGTATGGTAAGCAAACACAGCAGCCACATAAGCATAGAAGCAGTAGAAGAGATACACAGTTGGCACTTGTTCATAGTGATTTGTGTGGACCTATGCCTAACCTATCTCTAGGGGGAGCTTCTTACTTTATGACATTTATAGATGATTACTCGAGGAAAGTATGGGTTTACTTTCTCAAGCACAAGGATGAAGCGTTTAGTGTTTTCAAAACATTTGTGACACTTGTGGAGAATCAGAGTGGCAAGAAGCTTAAATGCTTACGCACTGACAATGGTGGAGAGTATGTTTCAAAGGCCTTTCAGGACTTTTGTGAGTCAAAAGGTATAAAACGTGAACTTACTGCTGCTTACAATCCTCCTCAAAATGGTGTTGCTGAGAGGATGAATAGGACCATACAAGAGAAGGTCAGAAGTATGTTGTCTAATGCACAGCTGCCAAATGGGTTTTGGGCTGAAGCTGTATCAACAGTTGTTCATCTTGTAAATAGATCTCCTAGCAAGGTTTTGCAGAAGGATTCAGTGCCAGAGATGGTATGGTCAGGCAAAATGCCCTCATACAAGCATCTCAGAGTCTTTGGCAGTGAGGCATATACTCACGTTCCAAAGGAATTTAGGAACAAACTTGAGCCAAAGAGTAGAAAGTGCATCTTTCTAGGCTATGGTAATTCTGGTGAGATGGGGTACAGACTTTGGGATCCCGAATCCAGAAAGGTTGTCTGCAGCAATGATGTTAACACACTTTAATGAATCCAAATATCATTCTAAACCAGAGAGGGTTGAGGAGATTAGAAAAGTTGTCTTCCAAGAAGATGGACCTGCACGTGCAAGACAAAATGTCAGGGCTCAAGAGGAGCAAGGACAGGATAGAGTGGAACCACAGGTTGTGGCTGAGCCTGAGCCACCTATTGTGTATAGATCTGGACATGTCACGCGACCTCCTGATAGGTTTGTTCCATCTATGAACTATGTCATGTTGACTGATTGCAATGAGTCTTCATGTTACAAGGAAGCAGTGCAAATGAAGGACTCCGGGAATTGGCAATTGGCCATGCAGTCAGAGATGACAGCTCTGCATAAAAACCAGACATGGAAGCTAGTTAAATTACCACGGGGCAAAAAGGATCTACCTTGTAAATGGGTTTACAGGTATAAGATCACCGCTCATGATAGTCAGCCAAAGTACAAAGCAAGGCTTGTTGCCAAGGGCTTTAAGCAAGAACAAGGCATTGACTTTGATGAAGTCTTCTCTCCGGTGGTCAAGATTACTACATTGAGATGCTTTCTTGCATTGGTTGCCATATTAGATTTGGTGTTGCACCAAATGGATGTCAAGACAGCGTTCTTGCATGGTGATTTAGATGTGGAAATTTACATGCAGCAGCCAGAAGGGTTTGTTGAGAAAGGCAAGGAAGATTGGGTATGCAAGTTGTTGAAGAGTCTTTATGGCTTAAAACAATCACCGAGGGCATGGTACCATAAATTCCACAAGTTTATGCTTTCTCAAGGCTACAAACGTAGTGAGTTCGATCACTGTCTATATACAAAGAAGGCTAAGGATGGTAGTTGGCTGATCCTTATTTTGTATGTGGATGACATGTTGATTGCTGGGCTGGCAAGCACTTGGAAGAAATTTCAGCTTTGAAGTCAAAGATGGCAAAATCGTTTGACATGAAAGACATGGGTGAGGCAAGTCATATACTTGGTATGCGCATTGAGAGAGACAGATCAAAGAAGTTGATTTGGTTATCTCAAACAGAGTATATTGACAAGGTTTTGCAACGTTTCAATATAGAGAAGGAAAAGGCACTGAGTGTTCCATTGCCACCATATGTGAAACTTAGCAAACAAGATTGTCCTGTGTCTGAGGAAGAACAGGCTGAAATGGATAAGATTCCATATGCGTCTGCAGTGGGTAGTTTGATGTATGCAATGATTGCTACTCGCCTAGACATTGCATTTGCAGTGGGAGTAGTAAGTCGATACATGTCAAACCCAGGCAAGAAACATTGGGAGGCAGTGAAAGGAATATTGAGATACCTGAAAGCTACAAAGAGTATGCGTATATGCTATGGGAGTCAAGAGCTAAGTGTAAAGGGTTTTACAGACTCAGATTATGCAGGTGACTTAGACAACCGAAGGTCTACGTCAGGGTATGTCTTTACATTGGCTGGTGGAGCAGTATCATGGCGTTCTAGATTACAAGATTGTGTTACTCAATCTACTACAGAGGTTGAATATGTTGTAGCATCAGAGGCATGCAAAGAATCAATTTGGCTTAATCGGCTAGTAACAGATTTGGGAATCAAAGAAGAGATGCCTGTGTTATATTGTGATAGTCAAAGTGCTATACAATTGGCTCGCAATCCAGTTTATCACTCAAAGACAAAGCATGTGGATGTGAAGTATCATTTCATCAGGGAAATGCTCGAGGATAAGCAACTTCAGCTTGTCAAAGTTCACACCACAAAAAATCCTGCTGATCTACTTACAAAAGGACTTCCCTCAGAGAGCTTTGCGCATTTTCGCAAGCAGTTAGGTGTAGGGTAGTACATCACTTCTCTACATCTCTTGTATATTAGCTTGTATAGTAGCTTCTCTCACACTTAAAGTACCACATTGGACTTTAAGTGGGAGGTTGTTGGGGTATAAAGCCCAATGTGGTCGCCCAGATAAGTGGGCAAGCCGCCAGGTATGTACACATATTCTTTTGTAAAAACCTAATAAGAACTCACTATGCTCTACACATTACAGTAGAGCGAGTTCACCATATCGTCATGCTCTTCTTCTTGCACTCTCTTTCTCGCGTCGCACTTCCGCTCGTACTCCTTCAAAAGTAACTAGCTCTACAGTTCAACCTCGGTGGGACAAAAAGTTTACACAGTCGTGCCCTTGAGTAGACTAACAAATGGTATCTACCAAACTATGAATCCAAGTTCAAGTGGACAACTTGGCGGTGGCCAATGAATAGACATTTTGTGATCCAAAGGGGGGAAATTATGAAATCCCCCCAAATAACCCCTTCCACAAAATTTGAAGAACCTACTAACAAAAGAGTACATGGATTTCAAATCATCCTTACCATAGCTTACTTCCACCAGGGATGACAAAGAAAAACCTGAAAGAAATAAGGATAAGGCTATAGTTGTTGTTCTTATTTGTCAGTGTGTGTCTCTATGTGTGATAGAGAGAGATGTGTGTGTATGTGTGTCTGACGATATGTGGACTTGTAGGAAAGTTCTGCAAATGGGTTCAAAGAACCTGGAAAAGAGGATTCTTCAAGAACAATCTCTTCATGGGAGGAAAGGTGTTCAAGAGCCATGCACTGCTCATCGCTATGCAAATCATGAGATATTACTACCTCAAACACATTTGGAAGGCAAGAAATTATGGAATCTTTGAGAGCTCCATAGAAATAGCTAAGTCCTTGTTGATAGTCCAAGATAAAAGGGTACTTCTCCATTGGAAAACAAAGAAACTCTGAAGGATGGCCTAGAACCATGGGTTCCGCGATGACACACTTGCATGGGTGAAAGGGTGGGTTTTTTCATTGTGTGGGCTAGCAACACCTTCAAATGATGTATCTTTGATTCTTTTAAGGAGTCATAGCTCATCACGAGCATGGCGAGAATTTGTAATTTTTTGGCTTTATCAATATAACCTACTTACTATGTGAATTTTGCTATTAAAAAGAAGGATAAAAGCCTTTCACTTGCAAATTGTCATGACTTTTCCTTCTCTTCCTTATTGTCATTGCAATTGTGTAAGTTGATTTATACATTGAGGGGAGAAGCTTGTGCTTTAAAGGTTATTTGGTGGACTCAACAATATGATGTATACAAGTACTACGAGTAGCATACTCAACAAAATAGAATGATTCACAAACAGATGGAACACCAAAAATGAAAAATCAATTGCCTTCTCTTCCTTAAAATTATTGCAATTATTTCCGTCATGGGAGCGGACTGTGGGAAGCACTGGGTGTGCCCCCATTACCAAATGGACCTCGCGCAGTAGTGGTGACCCCATATCCGTCCCCGTGCGAGCTTTTTTTTTCTCACTATTAGGCAAATCCTAAGGCCGTTGGCCTTGGGATGGTCCCAAAAAAAAAGTCATTAAGGGAGCATGCCCACCCAGCACACACCCTTACAATGAGAGAGGCGTAGCAGCATACAACGAGGGCATGAAACTCGATTCACGACATTCGTTCAGGAGGCCAAGAGTCAATAAGATGCAAAATTTTGCAACTTAATCACTGTACAACAATCATTTGGCCTTGAATCTCCATTTGGTATCCGATCAAGGGCAACATAATCTCGCCAAAGGGCCGCGAACTTCTTCACAGGTTGTCAATTTCTTGTTCCTTCTTCCAAATTGCAAAAAATTGTAGCATTGCATCAACCTTTGTTGACAATGACTTTTTCAAACCTATATCCAACATAATTAGCAAGCTAATTATCGGCTACAGTGCCACCTACAACTACGGGATTATTATTTGACTCAAGATATTTTTCTTTCTATTCCTTCCACTGCACTGTGTTGCCATGGATTCAGATATCAATATGACCTTTGATTTTGAGCATCATACACCTGATCCTGCCCAGGATGGCTCGCGGTCAGATGCTCTCATGGAGGGTGCCCATGACACTATGGGAGGTGATGACGCTTATGAATTGCTTGATATTCAAGAATTTCCTGCACTTCAGACACACATATCAGTAATGGAAGGAAATTTTGCATCTTTAAATGAAAACATCACTAAATTATCTATGTTAGTGATACAATTTGTGCAAAAGCAGGCCAAAGGCCCTGTTGACACACACATGCATGAGCACACTATTACTCAAGGGCAAGGCCTTTCCGATCATGGACAAGGTCCATCTCCAGATTCTTTGCACACACTCACTGCAAAGGAGGTGGATGAGTTGTTGAAAAACACCAAACCACCGACTTTTAAAGGGGAAGACCAAGATTGCAATAAGGATGCAGTGAATATCTTTCTCAGCAAGTGGGATGGAATTCACGCCTTACGGCGTACTCCGAATGCAGTCAGAGCACTGCAAATAAGTTTAACTCTAGAAGACAAGGCCTATAAATGGTGAACTTCTCTCAAGGAGAAGAATATCATACCACAGAGTTAGGCAGCCTTTCAGGCTATGCTTCCCAAAGAATTTTTGACTATAAATGAGGTAGATCAAAATTGAATGGCTTGGGACACGTATTCCATGCACCAACACCCATCATTACTTGAATATATCTCTCACTATCGAGATGTTATCCTCAAGTTGAAAGGACTAGACACCTTTCGGCAAGTACGTGGGTTTATCCGTGGTCTGACGCCAGAGCTTAAGAAGCACGTCAAGACTCAGGACCCTAAAACACTTGAGGAGGCCATAGCGAAAGCTCACATTCATGATGATCCAGATAAAAAGAAATCACATGATAATCACGTGCCTACTAATAACATGGTAATACATGTACACAGTATGGACACAACAAAAGAAAATTTATACTAGTCAATTTTGAAGCAGCTAAAAAACCCAAGGGGTCCCGTGGTCCTCTCTCTCCTGAGGACTTTGATAAGGCTAAAAAAGAGAATTTATGTTTTTAATGCTTGGGAAGCGGCCATGGCAAAAAGGATTGTCCCAAGGGGAAATCTGTTGCTCATGGCAAGGAGAAAGCAGTGCACACGATGCAATTGCTACCTCTTGAGTCTTCCTCACGATTCTCTACAGTGGAAGTAACACACATGGAGGTGGTGCATGAATGCTCTATCACAGCTTTCATGTGGCAATAGACCTTCGGACCACATGAGTTAGTGCCTATGTACGGATCTCTGCAAGGGTACAAGGTGTGTATCTTGGTAGATGACGATGCTACTCACAATTTCATTAATTATGCATTGGTGAAAAAACTCAAATTGTCTCAAACTTTGAGTTTTCACCACTACAAGGTAGCAATGATGAATAGTTATGATGCTGAAATCTGGGATACTCAAGTTCGAGTTGTACCGTTGGAAGTAAAAGGCTACTCCACATCCTTGGATTTACAAGTTATGAACATGGAGAGGACATACGTGGTACTTGGTAGGGAATGGTTGCATAGCCTAGGACCATCACTGAAACGTAACTATGAGCACAACAACTTGATGTTTGAATCCCATGGCATGCATGTGTTGTTGCTAGGAAAGAAGGATGTACCTTCCTCACCACTGATATGTATAGCTAAGCTTATGCAACTCATTTCTGATAATGAAATAGATCAAGTTTTCTTGTGTTACACGTTGTCTCATTTTCTGTCTAGTATTGAATCTGTTGAACATTCCTCAATGCTGCATGCTTCTCTCTCATCTCCTCCACCAAAGGCTATTTCTCAACAAGCAAATGTTACTAGTGCTTTAAAAATTTTATTAAATAAATTTAACGTTGTTTTTCCTAATGATTTGCCATCAGGATTATCGCCGACATGATCGGTGCAACATAGCATCAATGTGGTTGCAAGCAGTAAACCAATAAGTAAACCACCCTACCACATGAGTTACTCTGAAGATGCTAAGGTGGAACATCAGCTTGATGACTATCTTAGCAGAGGGTTTATCCAACCCAGTTCTTCACCATGGGCTTCTCCTATCCTATTAGTGAAGAAGAAAGATGGTAATATGCGCATCTGCATAGACTACCGTA
This sequence comes from Adiantum capillus-veneris, assembly GCF_014529385.1. Lineage (NCBI taxonomy): Eukaryota > Viridiplantae > Streptophyta > Polypodiopsida > Polypodiales > Pteridaceae > Adiantum > Adiantum capillus-veneris. Next base: position 8,404,656 of record NC_140957.1, read on the forward strand.
GCTTAAATGCGGTTACTGTTACAAACAAATGAATTATATGCCAAGGAATCTAAGTGTGATTTCCTGAAGGAGAAAATTCACTATCTTTGGGCATGTTATTTCAGCTACTGGACTACACATGGATCAATCCAAAGTGGATACCATTCGGCAATGGCCTTCTCCTAAAAATCTGGAAGAGTTACAGATTTTTTTAAGATTTACAGGTTTTTATCGAAGGTTCATTAAAAACTATGCTAACATTGTTGTTCCCATGACAGACAACTGAAAGGCAAAAGCAAGACCTTCTAGTGGGGACCCTCTCAGCAACATAGTTTTGATACACTCAAGGATGCATTAGCTACATCACCAATTCTAGCTATTGTAGATCCTTTGAAACCATTCATTTTGGAAACGGATGTGAGTGACCGTACTATTGGAGCAGTCCTACTACAAGAAGGGTGGCCAATTGCATTTGAAAGCAAAAAGTTTGATTCAGCACAGTAGAGTTATTCTACTTATGAATGTGAACTCTATGCAATAGTGTCTGCCTTGAAAACATGGAGACATTATTTGTATGGCACTCAATTTGAGATTGTGTTTGACCATGAAAGCATTAAATGGTTTACACAACAAACCGATTTGAAGGGTCGAAAAATCAGGTGGACTGAAATTCTTCAAGAATATGACGCAAAGCTCCGGTATCATAAAGGACGATACAATGTAGTGACTAACGCTTTTAGTCGTATGCTTGAGATCGATTCTCTCTTGTTCACGAAACTTCGCAGTGAATTTTTGGATTCTCTAAAGGGAAAATTTGAGCAAGATGATGCATATTCCAAAGTGTGGAGCCATGTACAAATGAGAGATCCTTCTCACTCCAATGTTGGTAGTGTCTCATTAACCTCCACACACAGTTCTCGTCTATTGAGTGATGAACTACAGTGATGGAAGAATTTTACCATTGACAATGGGTACCTACTCCATAAGGGGAGAGTTTGTGTACCGATGGACACGGACATTCGGCACCCGGGTATTAAAAAAACTTATGCTCTCGTACGACGACAATCTTACTACCAAGTTTACATGGCTTTGTTCAAGATTATGTCTTGCATTGCCAAAAATGTCAAGTTAACAAAGCAGAGCGCCTGAAAGCAAGAGGACTCTTACATTTGGAGATTCCCAATGAAAAATTAGAAAGTATCTCTATGGATTTTATTCTGAGTTTACCAATCACTGTACGAGGTCATGATTCAGTATGGATGGGTCGTAGACTGGTTGACTAAACTATGTTAGTTTATTCCAACCAAATCAACAATTAAAACTCCAGAATTAGCCAAGTTATTTGTGGACTATGGCTTACGAAGTAACATTGTGAGTAATCGTGATCCCAAGTTTCACAGTTATTTTTGGAGGGCTGTGTTTAAATGATTGGGTAGAAACTCAACCTCAGTATAGCCGATCATCCAAAAATGGATGGTCAGACTGAACGAGTCAACCAAGTACTAGAGGATATACTACGCACAGACGTTAGCAAGAAACAAACAGACTGGGAATAATATCTACCTCTTCTTGATTTTGCCTATAACAGTGCTAAGCATGTCACGACTGGATTTAGTCCTTTCCTACTCATGTATGGTTTTACACCTAGGTCACCTGTTACGGTGAGATTAGCAACTGAAAAACGCCAACAGGTTAAGGATTTTCTCCAAGACCACATGGATATGCTGAAACTCGCTCATTAGAACATCTGACAAGCGCAGGATCAGTATAAAAAGTACGCTGATGAGAAACCTCGGCAAGTTACCTTTGAGGAAGGGGAGGAAGTATTTTTACGTGTGCCAGAGCATTCAGAAAGTCTGAAAATTGGGCCAATACCTAAATTATCTCCAGGATATTGTGGGCCTTTCAAGCGAGTTGGTGATCATGCCTACAAACTATCATTACCTACACATTCTCGTATCCATCCGATATTTCATGTAAGCCGTTTACGTAAGCGATTACGTGGGGATGACAATGTCATTGACCAATAGATTTTGGTTGATTTTGTTGAACCTCCTACCCTACCGCATGAACCTAAATGAATTCTTGACTATCATGATTTACGTACGTGTCATCATGTATGTCGACGAGCTTTAATCAAGTGGAAAGATCGATCTGAGGAAGCAGCCACTTGGGAAACATTAGTGCTCTTAAGAAGAAGTTTTCCACTTTTGTTTTCCAAGACAAAAACTCTTCCTTAAGGGGGGAGTAATGTCAAGACAAGGGCAAGGCCAAGGAGTCAAGGACTGGGCTAGGGGCTAGGCTAGGCAGTGTGGACAAGGGGATCTATCTAGGACATGAGCCTAGGAGCCTACCTTTATATTGGGAGGTTGGGAGGAGGATCCTAGGTCTAGTCACCCAAGTTCTTACATCATTGGCCACAGCCAAGCTGTCCACTTGAACTTGGATTCATAGTTTGGTAGATACCATTTGTTAGGCTACTCAAGGGCTCTACTGTGTAAACTTTTTGTCCCACCAAGTTTGAATTGTAGAGCTAGTTGCTTTGTTCCTCTCGAGCAACTCCTTCTATAGTCCCAAAGATGGCCCTTGCTATTAAGCTTTTTAGCAACTTTCCTCCAAAAATGGGTAAGAAGGATGCCTCTAGCGTTGGTGGGCCAAGGTGACCAATGAGATATAGAATCGTGGAAGTACCTTGATAACTCTCCCCATTCCATGGATTCTGTTGCTCTGTTGCATTTTTGAGTGAGCTCCTCTATCGTATCCCCAAGTTTTAGGACGGCTCAAGGAGGGGTTGCAAGGCTTTTATATAACTTCAATGTATAAACTAGATTCTCTCTTATTTATCTCTCTTTTAAATTGTGATGATTAGAAGAAAGAAAAGAGAAAGCGATGATATTTGCTTTGTAAATGGCAATGATCTTGAGACAAACTTAGGAATAAACTATTCACCTCCTCATTATAGTGTCAATATTTTGCATCTTTGAGAAGGCCTACTACTACTACTACTTGGTCTACTCTCTTCCCATTGTGTGGAAACTTTAGAGATTCCACCAGACGCTGCACTCAAGGCATCACATATACAATAAGCTGATTGAATTTAACTACAAAATCAAACAAGTCAATTTGTACATCAGGGATAGGTTTTTGCAATGACCACTCCAACCAGGGTGTGTCGGTAATCCTCTCACAAACCCCTGCATATTCAAAAACAAAATGTCTTACTCTGTTCACCCTTGCATAATTTTTTTTACTCCTCACAACCCTCGTCTCTTTCCACTTTCCCCAGACTGCTATTTGAAACTTTACTTTCTTTTTCCATTTGATCCAAAGGGGGGATCTTATGAATAGATTAAGATTTGAAGAACCTACTAGCAACAGAGTACATGGATTTTAAATCATCCTTACCATAGATTACTTCCATAAAGGATGACAAAGAAAAACCTAAAAGCAATAAGGATAAGTCTATAGTTGTTGCTCTTATTTATCAATGTGTGTCTCTGTGTGTGTGAGAGAGGGATGTGTGTGTGTGTGTGTGTGTGTGTGTGAGAGAGAGAGAGAGAGAGAGAGAGAGAGATTACCTAGTACATTTTGGTTATGGGAAGGGGGGGTAATCAAAAAGTTGGGGTCATGAAGTAAGGTGCCATGCATGTTGATTGAGATTTAAACACGTGTATAAAATTAGCACACCTTAAATACTTCTTAGTGGTTTATCAAATGATTTTTTGTTCTTCGTGTTCCAACTATTTCTGAATCATTCTAGTTTGTTTAGTATGCTACTCAAAGAAGTTTTACACATTATATTATTGAGTCAACCAAAAAACCTTTAAAGCGCAAGCTTCTCTCCTTAATGTAAAAAGCTTGTGCTTTAAAGGTTTTTTGGTTGACTCAATAATATGATGTGTACAACTATACCTCGCCATGCACTACTGCTCATCGCTATGCAAGTCATGAGATATTACTACTTCAAACACATTTGGAAGGCAAAAAATTATGAAATCTTTGAGAGCTCCATAGAAATAGCTAAGTTCTTGTAGATCGTCCAAGATAAAAGGGTACTTCTCCATTGGAAAACAAAGAAACTTTGAAGAGTGGCCTAGGTAGAACCATGGGTGCCGCAATGACACTTGCATGGGCTTTTTTATTGTGTTGGGTAGTAACACCTTCAACTGATCTATCTTTGATGCTTTTAAGGAGTCATAGCTCATCACGAGCATGGCGAGAATTTGTAATTTTTTGGCTTTATCAATATAACCTACTCTCTATTGTGAATTTGCTATTAAAAAAAAAAGATAAAAGCCTTGCAGTTGAAAATTATCATGACTTTTCCTTCTCTTCCTTATTGTCATTGCAATTGTGTAAGTTGATTTATAAGTTGAGGGGAGAAGCTTGTGCTTTAAAGGTTTTTTGTTGGACTCAACAATATGATGTGGCATACTCAACAAGATAGAATGATTCACAAACACATGGAACACTAGAAATGAAAAATCGATTGCCTTCTCTTCCTTAAAATTATTGCAATTGTGTCCGTTGGTTTATACATTAAGGAGAGAAGATTGTGCTTTAAAGGTTTTTTGGTGGACTCAATAATATGATGTGTACAACTAATTTGAGTAGCATACTAAACAAACTGGAATGATTCACAAAAAGTTGCAACACCAAGAACAAAAAATCATTTGATACTCCACTAAGAAGTACTTAAGGTGTGCTAATTGGATACACGTGTTTAGATCTCAATCAACATGCATGGCACCTTACTTCATGACCCCAACTTTCTAATAGCCCCCCCAATGCTGTAGGTAATCTCTCTCTCTCTCTCTCTCTCTCTCTCTCACACACACACACACACACACACACACACACACACACTGACAAATAAGAGCAACAACTATAGCCTTATCTTTATTTCTTTTAGGTTTTCCTTTGTCATCCTTGGTGGAAGTAGTCTATGGTAGCGATGATTTGCAATCCATGTACTCTTTTGCAAGTAGGTTCTTCAAATTTTGTGGAAGGGGGTTATTTGGGGGGGTATCATAAGATCCCACCTTTGGATCAGATGGAAAAAGAAAGTAAAGTTCTAAATAGCAGTCTAGGAAAAAGTGGCAAGAGACGAGGGTTGTGAAGAGTAAACGAAGTTATGCAAGGGTGAATAGAATAAGACATTTTGTTTTTGAATATGCAGGAATAATTAATTCCTAATTTTGTCTCATGATCATTGCCATTTACAAAGCAAATATCATCTCTTTCTCTTTTCTTCATTCTAATCATCACAATTTTAAAAGAGAGATAAATAAGAGAGAATCTAGTTTATATAATGAGGATAAAAGTCTTGCAACCCCTCATTGGGCCGTCCTAAAACTTGGGGATACGATAGAGGAGCTCACTCAGAAATACAATAGAGCAACAGAATGGGAAGAGTTATCAAGGTAAGTCCACAATTTTATATCTCATTGGTCACCTTGGCCCTCCAAAGCTAGAGGCATCCTTCTTACCCATTTTTTGAGGGAATTTGCTAAAAAGCTTAATAGCAAGGCCTAACTTTGGGACTACAGCAAGAGCTGTTGGAGAGGAATAAAGCAACTAGTTCTACAGTTCAACCTCGGTGGGACAAAAAGTTTACATAGTAGAGCCCTTGAGTAGCCTAACAAATGGTATCTACCAAACTATGAATCCAAGTGCAAGTGAATACATTTTCTAAAATTGCAAACTAAGGATGTATACCTCGCCCCTTATGGCCTCAAAGGATTGGTTCTTCCCGCTTAACAAGTAGTTGAGCTTAAACTGACCGGGCTCAAGATGGGAGACATTCATGAAGAATATATTCATTGGCGGTGGCCAATGAATACATTTTCTAAAATTGCAAACTAAGGATTTATACCTCGCCCCTTATGGCCTCAAAGGATTGGTTCTTCCCGCTTAACAAGTAGTTGAGCTTAAACTGACCGGGCTCAAGATGGGAGACATTCATGAAGAATATATGGAATCCTCAATGGCCACATGGGATGAAAGCTTTCTTACGGAAGGTACTTTGGGGAGCCATGTCGATTGGAGTGAAGTACTTGCCATGGAAATTGGTATAGATAGATGCTCGCAATACACAACGACTTGTGAAGAGCTCCCTCACCTTTTCAAGGAGAGACTGACGATATGTGGCCTTGTAGGAAAGATCTGAAAATGGGTCCAAAGAACCTGGAAAATAGGATTCTTCAAGGACAATCTGTTCATGGGAGCGAGGAGTTCAAGAGCCATGCGTTGCTCATCGCTATGCAAGTCAGGAGATATTACTACTTCAAACACATTTGGAACGCAAGAAATTGGGGAATGTTTGAGAGCTCCGTAGAAATAGCTAAGTTCTGGTAGATATTTCAAGATAAAAGGGTACTTCCATTGGAAAACAAAGAAACTCTAAAGGGTGGCCTAGAACCATGGATGCAACAATGACACCCTTACATGGGATTTTTCATTGTGTGGGGTAGCAACCCCTTCAACTGATGTATGTTTGATCCTTTTAAGGAGTCATAGCTCATTACGAGCATGGCAAGAATTTGTAATTCTTTGGCTTTATCAATATAACCTACTCACTATTGTGAATTTTGCTATTTAGAAAAAGCGATAAAAGCCTTGCACTTGTAAATTATCACGACTTTTACTTCTCTTCCTTATTGTCATTGCAATTGTGTAAGTTGATTTATACATTGAGGGGAGAAGCTTGTGCTTTAAAGGTTTTCTGGTGGACTCAACAATATGATGTGTACAAGTACTACGAGTAGCATACTCAACAAAATAGACTGATTCACAAACAAAAGGAACTTAAAAACTAAAAAATCAATTGCCTTCTCTTCATAAAATTATTGCAATTGTGTTTGTTGGTTTATACATTAAGGAGAGAAGCTTGTGCTTTAAAGGTTTTTTGGTGGACTCATTGATATGATGTGTACAACTACTTTGAGTAGCATACTAAACAAACTCGAATGATTCACAAACAATTGAAACACCAAGAACAAAATATTCTTTGATGCTCCACTAAGAAGTATTTAAGGTGTGCTAATTGTATACACGTGTTTAGATGTCAATCAACATGCATGGCACCTTACTTCATGACCCCAACTTTTTGATAGCCCCCCTTCCCAAAACCAAAGTGCACTAGGTAATATCTCTCTCTCTCTCTCTCTCTCTCTCTCTCTCTCTCTCTCTCTCTCTCTCTCTCTCTCACACACACACACACACACACACACACACACACACACACACACACACAAAGACACACACTGAAAAATAAGAGCAACTATAGCCTTATCCTTATTTCTTTTAGGTTTTTCTTTGTCATCCTTGGTGGAAGTAATCTATGGTAAGGATGATTCGAAATCCATGTGCTCTTTTGCTAGTAGGTTCTTCAAATTTTGTGGAAGGGGGTTATTTGGGGAGATTTCATAAGATCGCACCTTTGGATCAAATGGAAAAAGAAAGTAAAGTTTCAAATAATAGTCGGGGGAAAAGTGGCAAGAGACGAGGGTTGTGAGGAGTAAACGAAGTTATGCAAGGGTGAACAGAGTAAGACATGTTGTTTTTGAATATGCCCCTAGGGATTTGTGACAGGATTACCGACACACCTTGGGTGGACTGGTCAACGCAAAATCCTATCTAATGCCCAAATTCACTTGTTTGGTATGTAGTTAAATTCAATGAGCTTATTGTATATGTGATGCCTCGAGTGCATTGATTGAAGAAATCTATAAAGTTTCCACCTGACGGAACGAGAGTAGACCAAGTAGTATAGTAGTAGTAGTAGTAGTAAGCCTTCTCAAAGATGCTTAAAATTGACACTATAATGAGGAGGTGAATAGTCTATTCCTAAGTTTGTCTCATGGTCATTGCCATTTACAAAGCAAATATCATCGTTTCTCTTTTTTTCATTCTAATCATCACGATGCTAAAAGAGAGATAAATAAGAGAGAATCTAGTTTATCCATTGAAGTTATATAAAAGCCTTGCAACCCCTCATTGGGCTGTCCTAAAACTTGGGATATGATAGAGGACCTCACTCAAAAATGCAATAGAGCAACAGAATCCATGGAATGGGGAGAGTTGTCAAGATACTTCCACAATTCTATATCTCATTGGTCACCTTGGCCCTCCAAGGCTAGAGGCATCCTTCTTACCCATTTTTGGAGGGAAGTTGCTAAAAAGCTTAATAGCAAGGGCCAACTTTGGGACTATAGCAGGAGCTGTTGGAGAGGAATAAAGCAACTAGCTCTACAGTTCAACCTCGGTGCGACAAAAAGTCTACACAGTAGAGCCCTTGAGTAGCCTAACAAATGGTATCTACCAAACTATGAATTCAAGTGCAAGTGGACAGCTTGGCGGTGGCCAATGAATAAACATTTTCTAAAATTGCAAACTAAGGATGTATACCTCGCCCTTATGGCCTCAAAGGATTGGTTCTTCCCGCTTAACAAAATACTTGGGCTTAAACTGACCAGGCTCAAGATGGGGGACATTCATGAAGAATATAAGGAACCCTCAATGGCTGCATGATGAAATCTTTCTTATGGAAGGTACTTTGGGGATCCATGACGATTGGAGTGAAGTACTTGCCATAGAAATTGATTTAGATAGATGCTCGCAATACAGGACAGCTTGTGAAGAGCTCCCTCACCTTTTCAAGGAGAGTCTGATGATATGTGGAGTTGTAGGAAAGATCTGCAAATGGGTCCAAAGAACCTGGAAAATAGGATTCTTCAAGAACAATCTCTTCATGAGAGGGAAGGTGTTCAAGAGCCATGCATTGCTCATCGTTATGCTACTTCAAGAAATTGTGTTTTCATTGAGAGCTCCATAGAAATAGCTAAGTTCTTGTAGATTGTCCAAGATAAAAGGGTACTTCTCCATTGGAAAACAAAGAAACTTTGAAGGGTGGCCTAGGTAGAATAGTGGGTGCCGCAATGACACACTTGTATGGGCTTTTTAATTGTGTTGGGTAGTAACATCTTCAACTTATCTATCTTTAATCCTTTTAAGGAGCATGGTGAGAATTTGTAATTTTTTGTAATTTGTAAATTATCACGAGTTTGCCTTCTCTTCCTTATTGTCATTGCAGTTGTGTAAGTTGATTTATACATTGAGGGGAGAAGCTTGTGCTTTAAAGCTTTTCTGGTGGACTCAACAATATGATGTGTACAATTACTACGAGTAGCCTACTAAACAAACTAGAATGATTCACAAACAATTGAAACACCAAGAATGAAAAATCATTTGATGCTTCACTAAGAACTATTTAAGGTGTGCTACGTGTATACATGTGTTTAGATCTCAATCAACATGCATGGAAATTACTTCATCACCTTAACTTTTTGATAGCCCCCCTTCGCAAAAACAAAATGCACCAGGTAATCTCTTTCTCTCTCTCTCTCTCTCTCTCTCTCTCTCTCTCTCTCTCTCACACACACACACACACACACACACACACATCTCTCACTCTCTCTGAGACAGACACACACTCACAAATAAGAGTAACAACAATACCTATATCTGCAACAATATCCTTATTCCTATCTCTTTTAGGTTTTTCTTTGACATCCTTGGTGGAAGTAATCTATGGTAAGGATGATTTGAATTCCATATCCTCTTTTGCAAGTAGGTTCTTTAAATTTTGTAGAAGGGGGTTCTTTGGGGAGATTTCATAAGATCCCACCTTTGGATCAAATGAAAAAAGAAAGTAAAGTCTCTCAGTAGTCTGGGAAAAGTGGCAAGAGACGAGGGTTGTGAGGAGTGAACGAAGTTATGCAAGGGTGAACAGAGCAAGACATTGTGTTTTTTAACATGCAAGGGTTTGTGAGAGGATTATCGACACACCTTGGATGGAGTGATCAGCATAAAAACCTATCCGTGATGCACAAATTTACCTGTTTGATTTTATATTTAGATTCAATGAACTTATTGTATATGTGATGCCTCGAGAGCAGCATCTGGTGGAATCTCTAAAAATTCCATATAATGGGAAGAGAGTAGACCAAGTAGTAGAGTAGTAGTAATAGGGCTTTTCAAAGATGCAAAATGTTGACACTATAATGAGGAGGTGAATAGTTTATTCTTAAGTTTGTCTCATGATCATTACCATTTACAAAGCAAATATCATCGCTTTCTCTCTTCTTCCTTCAAATCATCACGATTTTAAAAGAGAGATAAATAAGAGAGAATCTAGTTTATATATTGATGATAAAAGCCTTGATCCCCTCATTGGGCTATCCTAAAACTTGGGGATACAATAGAGGATCTCACTCAAAAATGCAACAGAGCAATAGAATCCATGGAATGGGGAGAGTTGTCAAGGTACTTCCACAATTCTATATCTCATTGCTCACGTTGGCCCTCCAAGGCTAGAGGCATCTTTCTTACCCATTTTTGGAGGGACGTTGTTAAAAAGCTTAACAACAAGGGCCAAAACTTTGGGACTATAGCAGGAGTTGTTGGATAGGAACAAAGCAACTATCTCTATAGTTCAACCTCGGTGGGACAAAAAGTTTACACAATAGAGCCCTTGAGTAGCCTAACAAATGGTATCTACAAAACTATGAATCCAAGTTCAAGTGGACAGCTTGTTGGCTGTGGTCAATGAATATACATTTTCTATAATTGCAAACTAAAGATGTATACCTCGTCCTTATGGCATCAAAGGATTGGTTCTTCCTACTTAACAAACAGTCCGGCTTAAACTGACCAGGCTCAAGATGGGAGACAGTCATGAAGAATATATGGAACCCTCAATGGCCGCATGGGATGGAAGTTTTCTTATGGAAGATACTTTGGGGAGCCATGTCGACTAGAGTGTATTACTTGCCATGGAAATTGGTGTAGATACTTGGTCGCAATACAGAACGGCTTGCAAAGACCTCCCTCACCTTTTCAAGGAGTGTCTAATGATATGTGGACCTGCAGGAAAGATCTGCAAATTGGGTCCAAAGAACCTAGAAAATAGAATTCTTCAAGAACAATCTCTTCATGGGAGGGAAGGTGTTCAAGATCCATGCACTACTCATCACTATGGAAGTCATGAGATATTACTACTTCAACCACATTTGGAAGGCAAGAAATTGTGGAATCTTTCAGACCTCCATAGAAATAGCTAAGTTCTCGTAGATAGTCCAAGATAAAAAGGTACTTCTCCATTGGAAAACAAAGAAACTCTGAAGGGTGGCCTAGAACCATGGGTGCCGCAATGACACACTTGCATGGGCTTTTTCATTGTGAGGGGTAGCAACACCTTCAACTGATGTATCTTTGTTCCTTTTAAAGAGTCATAGCTCATCACAAGCATGGTGATAATTAGTAATTTTTTGGCTTTATCAATATAACCTCCTCACTATTGTGACTTTTGGTATTATAAAAAACAGATAAAAGCCTTGCACTTGCAAATTATGATGACTTTGCCTTCTTTTCCTTATTGGCATTGCAATTGTGTAAGTTGATTTACACATTAAAGGGAGAAGCTTCTGCTTTAAAGGTTTTTTGGTGGACTCAACAATATGATGTGTACAAGTACTACGAGTAGCATACTAAACAAACTGGAACGATTCACAAAGAGTTGGAAAACCAAAAAGGAAAAATCATTTGATGCTCCACTAAGAAGTATTTAAGGTGCGCTAATTGTATACACATGTTTAGATCTCAATTAACATGCATGGCACCTTACTTCATCACCTTAACTTTTTGATAGTCCCCCCATTTCCAGAAATATAATGCACTAGGTAATCTCTCTCTCTCTCTCTCTCTCTCTCTCTCTCTCTCTCATACACACACACACACACATCTCTCTCACACACACAAAGACACACATTGACAAATAAGAGCAACAACAATACCTATATCTGCCACAATAGCCTTATCCTTATTGCTTTTAGGTTTTTTTGTGTCATCCTTCATGGAAGTAATCTATGGTAAGGATGATTTGAAATCCATGTACTCTTTTGCTAGTAAGTTCTTCAAATTTTGTGGAAGGGGGGTTATTTGGGGGGATTTCATAAGATCCCCCCTTTGGATCAGATGAAAAAAGAAAGTAAAGTTTCAAATAGCAGTTTGGTGAAAAGTGGCAAGAGACGAGGTGTGTGAGGAGGAAACGAAGGTATGCAAAGGTGAACAGAGTAAGACATTTTGTTTTTTAATATGCAGGGGTTTGTGAGAGGATTACTGGCACACCTTGGATGGAGTGGTCAACGTAAAAACCAATCCGTGATGCACAAATTCACTTGTTTGATTTTGTAGTTGAATTCAATAATCATATTGTATATGTGATGCCTCGAGTGCAGCGTCTGGTGGAATTGGTGGAATCTCTAAAGATTCCACATAATGGGAAGAGAGTAGACCAAGTAGTAGAGTAGTAGGCCTCCTTAATGAGAAGGTGAAAGTTTATTCCAAAGTTTGTCTCATGATCATTACCATTTATAAAGCAAATATCATCGCTTTCTCTTTTCTTCTTTCTAATCATCACAATTTTAAAAGAGAGATAAATAAGAGAGAATCTAGTTTATACATTAAGGATAAAAGCCTTGCAACCCTTCATTGGGATGTCCTAAAACTTGGGGATAGTAGTAGTAGTAGGCCTCCTTAAAGATGCAAAATGTTGACACTATAATGAGGAGGTAAATAGTTTATTCCAAAGTTTATCTCATGATCATTACCATTTACACAACAAATATCATCGCTTTCTCTTTTCTTCCTTCTAATCATCACAATTTTAAAAGAGAGATAAATAAGAGAGAATCTAGTTTATACATTGAGGATAAAAGCCTTGCAACCCCTCATTGGGATGTCCTAAAACTTGGGGATACGATAGGAGAGCTGACTCAAAAATGCAACAGAGCAAGAGAATCCATGGAATGGAAAGAGCTGTCAAGGTATTTCAAGGATTCTATATTTCATTGGTCACCTTGGCCCTCCAAAGCTAGAGAGATCCTTCTTACCCATTTTTGGAGGGAAAATTGCTAAAAAGCTTAATAACAAGGGCCAACTTTGGGACTATAATAGGAGCTGCTGGGGTGGAACAAAGCAACTAGCTCTATTGTTCAACCTCGGTGGAACAAGAAGTTTACACAGTACCTATCTGCAACAATAGCCGTATCCTTATTGCTTTTAGGTTTTTCTGTGTCATCCTTCGTGGAAGTAATCTATGGTGAGGATGATTTGACATCCATGTACTCTTTTGCTAGTAAATTCTTCAAATTTTGTGGAAGGGGGTTGTTTGGGGGGATTTCATAAGATCCCCCCTTTGGATTAGATGGAAAAAAAAAAAGTAAAGTTTCAAACAGAAGTCTCATGAAAAGTGGCAAGAGACGAGGGCTGTGAGGAGTAAACAAAGATATGCAAGGATGAACAGAGCAAGACATTTTGTTTTTTAATATGCAGGGGTTTGTGAGGAGATTACCGACAGACCTTGGGTGGAGTGGTCAGCGTAAAAACCTATCCGTGATGCACAAATTCACATGTTTGATTTTGTAGGTAAATTCAATAAGCTTATTATTTATGTGATGCCTCGAGTGCAGCGTCTAGTGCAATCTCTAAAGATTCCACGTAATGGGAAGAGAGTAGACCAAGTAGTAGAGTAGTAGTAGTAAGCCTCCTCAAAGATGCAAAATGTTGACACTATAATGAGGACGTGAATAGTTTATTCAAAAGTTTGTGTCACGATCATTACCATTTACAAAGCAAATATCTTCGATTTTTCTTTTTTTCCTTCTAATCATCTAAGTTTTGGCAGAGAGATAAATAAGAGAGAATCTAGTTTATACATTGAGGATAAAAGCCTTGTAACCCCTCATTGGGATGTCCTAAAACTTGGGGATACGATAGGGGAGCTCACTCAAAAATGCAACAGAGCAAGAGAATCCATGGAATGGGGACAGCTGTCAAGGTATTTTCACAATTCTATATTTCATTGGTCACCTTGGCCCTCCAAGGCTAGAGGAATCCTTCTTACCCATTTTTTGAGGGAAAATCGGTGGGACAAGAAGTTTACACAGTAGAGTCCTTGAGTAGTCTTACAAATGGTATCTACCAAACTATGAATCCAAGTTCAAGTGGAAAGCTTGGCAGTGGCCAATGAATAGACATTTTCTAAAACTACAAACTAAGAATGTATACCTCGCCCTTATGGCCTCAAAGGATTGGTTCTTCCTTCTTAACAAGCAGTTGGGCTTAAACTGACCAGGCTCAAGATGTGAGACAGTCATGAAGAATATATGGAACCCTGAATGGCCGCATGGGATGGAAGTCTTCTTATGGAAGGTAGTTTAGGGATCCATGGCGATTGGAGTGAAGCACTTGCTATGGAAATTGGTATTGATAGATGCTCACAATACAGAACGGCTTGTGAAGAGCTTCCTCACCTTCTCAAGGAGTGCTTGACGATATGTGGCCTTGTAGGGAAGAGGAAAGATCTGCAAATGGGTCTAAAGAACCTGAAAAATAGGATTCTTTAGGAACAATCTCTTGATGGGAGGGAAGGTGTTCAAGAGCCATGCACTGCTCATCGCTATGCAAGTCATGAGATATTACTACTTCAAACCCATTCGGAAGGCAAGAAATTGTGGAATCTTTCAGAGCTCCATAGAAATAGCTACGTTCTCATAGATAGTTTAAGATAAAAGGATATTTCTCCATTGGAAAACAAAGAAACTTTGAAGGGTGGCCTAGAACCATGGGTGCCACAATGACACACTTGCATGGGCTTTTTCATTGTGTGGGGTAGCAACACTTTTAACTGATGTATCTTTGATCCTTTTAAAGAGTCATAGCTAATCACAAGCATGGCGAGAATTAGTAATTTTTTGTCTTTATCAATATAACCTCCTCACTATTGTGAATTTTGCTACTAAAAAAAAAAGATAAAAGCCTTGCACTTGCAAATTATCACGACTTTGCCTTCTTTTCCTTATTGGCATTGCAATTGTGTAAGTTGATTTACACATTAAAGGGAGAAGCTTCTGCTTTAAAGGTTTTTTGGTGGACTCAACAATATGATGTGTACAAGTACTACGAGTAGCATACTAAACAAACTGGAACGATTCACAAAGAGTTGGAAAACCAAAAAGGAAAAATCATTTGATGCTCCACTAAGAAGTATTTTAGATCTCAATCAACATGCATGGCACTTCTCTTCATCACCTTAACTTTTTGATAACCCCCCCTTCCCAGAAACATAATGCTCTAGGTAATCTCTCTCTCTCTCTCTCTCTCTCTCTCTCTCTCTCTCTCTCTCTCTCTCTCTCTCTCTCTCTCTCTCTCTCTCTCTCACACACACACACACACACACACACACGCACACACACACACACACACACACACCCATCTCTCTCTCACACACACAAAGACACACACTGAAAAATAAGAGCAGCAACAATACCTATCTGCAACAATAGCCGTATCCTTATTGCTTTTAGGTTTTTCTGTGTCATCATTCGTGGAAGTAATCTATGGTGAGGATGATTTGAAATCCATGTACTCTTTTGCTAGTAAATTCTTCAAATTTTGTGGAAGAGGGTTGTTTGGGGGGATTTCATAAGATCCCCCCTTTGGATCAGATGGAAAAAGAAAGTAAAGTTTCAAACAGCAGTCTCGTGAAAAGTGGCAAGAGACGAGGGCTATGAGGAGTAAACAAAGATATGCAAGGGTGAACACAGCAAAGACATTTTGTTTTTTAAGATGCAGGGGTTTGTGAGAGGATTACCGACACACCTTGGGTGGAGTGGTCAGCGTAAAAACCTATCCGTGATGCACAAATTCACTTGTTTGATTTTGTAGGTAAATTCAATAAGCTTATTATTTATGTGATGCCTCGAGTGCAGCGTCTGGTGGAATCTCTAAAGATTCCACCTAATGGGAAGAGAGTAGACCAAGTCGTAGAGTAGTAGTAGTAGGCCTCCTCAAAGATGCAAAATGTTGACACTATAATGAGGAGGTGAATAGTTTATTCCAAGGTTTGTGTCATGATCATTACCATTTACAAAGCAAATATCTTCGATTTTTCTTTTCTTCCTTCTAATCATCACAATTTTGGCATAGAGATAAATAAGAGAGAATCTAGTTTATACATTGAGGATAAAAGCCTTGTAACCCCTCATTGGGATGTCCTAAAACTTGGGGATACGATAGGAGAGCTCACTCAAAAATGCAACAGAGCAAGAGAATCCATGGAATGGGGATAGCTGTCAAGGTATTTCCACAATTCTATATTTCATTGGTCACCTTGGCCCTCCAATGCTAGAGGCATCCTTCTTACCCATTTTTGGAGGGGAAATTGCTAAAAAGCTTAATAACAAGGGCCAACTTTGGGATTATAACAGGAGCTGCTGGAGAGGAAAAAAGGAACTAGCTCTACTGTTCAACCTCGGTGGGACAAAAAGTTTACATAGTAGAGCCCTTGAGTAGCCTTACAAATGGTATCTACCAAACTATGAATCCAAGTTCAAGTGGACAGCTTGGCAGTGGCCAATGAATAGACATTTCCAAAACTGCAAACTAAGGATGTATACCTCGCCCTTATGGCCTCAAAGGATGGGTTCTTCCTGCTTAACAAGCAGTTGGGCTTAAACTGACCAGGCTCAAGATGTGAGACAGTCATGAAGAATTTATGGAACCCTCAATGGCCGCATGGTATGGAAGTCTTCTTATGGAAAGCAGTTTGGGGATCCATGTCGATTGGAGTGAAGCACTTGCCATGGAAATTGGAATAGATAGATGCTCGCAATACAAAACGGCCTTTGAGGAGCTCCCTCAGCTTCTCAAGGAGTGCCTGAGGATATGTGGCCTTGTAGTAAAGAGGAAAGATCTGCTAATGGGTCCAAAGAACCTTAAAAATAGGATTCAATCTCTTAATGGGACGGAAGGTGTTCAAGAGCCATGCACTGCTCATCGCTATGCAAGTCATGAGATATTACTACTTCAAACCCATTTGGAAGGCAAAAAATTGTGGAATCTTTCAGAGCTCCATAGAAATAGCTACGTTCTCATAGATAGTTTAAGATAAAAGGATATTTCTCCATTGGAAAACAAAGAAACTTTGAAGGGTGGCCTAGAACCATGGGTGCCACAATGACACACTTGCATGGGCTTTTTCATTGTGTAGGGTAGCAACACTTTCAAATTATGTATCTTTGATCCTTTTAAAGAGTCATAGCTCATCACAAGCATGGCAAGAATTAGTAATTTTTTGTCTTTACCAATATAACCTCCTCACTATTGTGAACTTTGCTATTAAAAAAAAAAAGATAAAAGCCTTGCACTTGCAAATTATCACAACTTTGCCTTCTTTTCCTTATTGGAGTTGCAATTGTATAAGTTGATTTATACATTAAACCGAGAAGCTTCTACTTTAAAGGTTTTCTGGTGGACTCAACAATATGATTTGTACAAGTACTACGAGTAGCATACTAAACAAACTGGAACGATTCACAAAGAGTTGGAAAACCAAAAAGGAAAAATCATTTGATGCTCCACTAAGAAGTATTTAAGGCGTGCTAACTGTATACATGGGTTTAGATCTCAACATGCATGGCACTTCACTTTATCACCTTAACTTTTTGATAACCCCCCCTTCCCAGAAACATAATGCACTAGGTAATCTCTCTCTCTCTCTCTCTCTCTCTCTCTCTCTCTCTCTCTCTCTCTCTCTCTCTCTCTCTCTCTCTCTCATACACACACACACACATCTCTCTCTCACACACATAAAGACACACACTGACAAACAAGAGCAACAACAATACCTATATCTGCAACAATAGCCGTATCCTTATTGCTTTTTGGTTTTTCTGTGTCATCCTTCATGGAAGTAATCTATGGTGAGGATGATTTGAAATCCATGTACTCTTTTGGTAGTAAATTCTTCAAATTTTGTGGAAGGGGGTTGTTTGGGGGGATTTCATAAGATCCTCCCTTTGGATCAGATGGAAAAAGAAAGTAAAGTTTCAAACAGCAGTCTCGTGAAAAGTGGCAAGAGACGAGGGCCGTGAGGAGTAAACAAAGATATGCAAGAGTGAAGAGAGCAAGACATTTTGTTTTTTAATATGAAAGGGTTTGTGAGAGGATTACTGACACACCTTGGGTGGAGTGGTCAGCATAAAAACCTATCCGTGATGCACAAATTCACTTGTATGATTTTGTAGGTAAATTCAATAAGCTTATTATTTATGTGATGCCTCAAGTGCAGCATCTGGTGGAATCTCTAACCATTCCACATAATGGGAAGAGAGTAGACCAAGTCGTAGAGTAGTACCAGTAGGCCTCCTCAAAGATGAAAAATGTTGACACTATAAGGAGGAGGTGAATAGTTTATTCCAAAGTTTGTGTCATGATCATTATCATTTACAAAGCAAATATCTTCGATTTTTCTTTTCTTCCTTCTAATCATCAGAATTTTGGCATAGAGATAAATAAGAGAGAATCTAGTTTATACATTGAGGATAAAATCCTTGTAACCCCTCATTGGGATGTCCTAAAACTTGGGGATACGATAGGAGAGCTTACTCAAAAATGCAACAGAGCAAGAGAATCCATGGAATGGGGACAACTGTCAAGGTAGTTCCACAATTCTATATTTCATTGGTCACCTTGGCCCTCCAAAGCTAGAGGCATCCTTCTTACCCATTTTTGGAGGGGAAATTGCTAAAAAGCTTAATAACAAGGGCCAACTTTGGGACTAGAAATTGTGGAATCTTTGAGAGCCCCATAGAAATAGATAAGTTCTCGTAGATAGTCAAAGATAAAAGGGTACTTTTCCATTGGAAAACAAAGAAACTCTAAAGGGTGGCCTAGAACCATGGGTGCCGCAATGACACACTCGCATGGGTGAAAGGGTGGGCTTTTTCATTATGTGGGGTGCAACACGTTCAATTGATGTATCTTTGATGCTTTTAAGGAGTCATAGCTCATCACGAGCATGGCGAGAATTTGTAATTTTTTGGCTTTATCAATAAGACCTACTCACTATTGTGAATTTTGCTATTAGAAAAAAGAGGATAAAAGCCTTGCACTTGCAAATTATCACAACTTTTCCTTCTCTTCCTTATTGTCATTGCAATTGTGTAAGTCGATTTATACATTGAGGGGAGAAGCTTGTGCTTTAAAGGTTTTCTGGTGGACTCAACAATATGATGTGGACAAGTACTACGAGTAACATACTCAACAAAATAGAATAATTCACAAACACATGCATGGAATGCCAAAAATGAAAAATCAAATGCCTTCTCTTTCTTGAAATTATTGCAATTGTGCCCGTTGGTTTCTACATTAAGGAGATAAGCTTGTGCTTTAAAGGTTTTTTGGTGGACTCAATAATATGATGTGTACAACAACTTTGAGTAGCATACTGAACAAAAATGGAACGATTCACAAACAATTGGAACACCAAGAACGAAAAATTGCTTGATGCTCCACTAAGAAGTATTAAAGGTGTGTTAATTGTATACACGTGTTTCGATCTCAATCAACATGCGTGGCACCTTACTTCATGACCCCAACTTTTTCATGGGCCCCCCTTCCCAAAAGCAAAATGCACTAGGTAATATCTCTCTCTCTCTCTCTCTCTCTCTCTCTCTCTCTCTCACTCACTCTCACACACACACACACACACACACATCTCTCTCTCTCACACACACAGAGATACACACTACAAACAAGAGCAACAACAATAACTATATATGCAACAATAGCCTTATCCTTTTTGCTTTTAGGATTTTCTTTGTCATCCTTGGTGGAAGTAATCCATGGTAAGGATGATTTGAAATCCATGTACTCTTTTGCTAGTAGCTTCTTCAAATTTCGTGGAAAAGGGTTATTTGGGGGGATTTCATAAGATCCCACCTTTGGATTAGATGGAAAAAGAAGTAGTCTCAAATAATGGTATGGGGAAAAGTGGCAAGAGAAGAGGGTTGTGAGGAGTAAATGAAGTTATGCAAGGGTGAACAGAACAAGACAATATGTTTTTTAATATGCAAAGGTTTGTGAGAGGATTACCAACACACCTTAGGTGGAGTGATCACCGTGAAAACCTATACGTGATGCACAAATTCACATGTTTGATTGTGGAGTTAAAATCAATGAGCTTATTGTATATGTGATGCCTCGAGGGCAGTGTCTGGTGGAATCTCTAAAGATTCCACATAGCGGGAAGAGAGTAGACCGAGTAGGAGTAGTAGTAGTAGTAGGCATTCTCAAAGATGCAAAATGTTGACACTGTAACAAGGAGGTGAATAGTTTATTCCTAAGTTTGTCTCATGATCATTGCCAGTTACAAAGAAAATATCATGGATTTCTCTTTTCTTCCTTTTAATCATCACGATTTTAAAAGAGAGATAAATAAGAGAGAATCTAGTTTATATATTGAGGATAAAAGCCTTGCAACCCCTCATTGGGTCGTCCTAAAACTTGTGGATATGATAGAGGAGCTCGCTCAAAAATGCAGCTGAGCAATAGAATCCATGGAATGGGGAGAGATGTCAAGGTGCTTCCACAATTCTATATCTCATTGGACACCTTGGCCCTCCAAGGCTAGAGGCATCTTTCTTACCCATTTTTGGAGGAAAGTTGTTAAAAAACTTAATAACAAGGGCAAACTCTAGGACTATAGCAGGAGCTGCTAGAGAGGAACAAAGCAAGTAGCTCGACAGTTCAACTTCAGTGGGACAAAAATTTTACACAATAGAGCCCTTGAGTAGCCTAACAAATGGTATCTACCAAACTATGAATCCAAGTTTAGGTGGACAGCTTGGCGGTGGCCACAAAGTTAGGATGTATACCTTGCCCTTATGGCCTCAAAGGATTGGTTCTTCCTGTTAACAAGCGTTTAGGCTTAAACCGAGTCTCAAGATGAGAGACAGTCATGAAGAATATATGGAACCCTCAGTGGCCGCATGGGATGGAAGTTTTCTTATGGAAGGTACTTTGGGGAGCCATGTCGATTGGAGTGAAGCAGTTGCCATGGAAATTGGTATAGATAGATGCTCGCAATACAGATCGGTTTGTGAAGATCTCCCTCACCTTTTCAAGGAGTACCTGACGATATGTGGACATGTAGGAAAGATCTGCGAGTGGATCCCAAGAACCTGGAAAAGAGGATTCTTCAAGAACAATCTCTTCATAGGAGGAAAGGTGTTCAAGAACCATGCGTTGCTCATCGCTATGCAAGTCATGAGATATTACTACTTCAAACACGTTTGGAAGGCAAGAAATTGTGGAATCTTTAAGAGCCCCATAGAAATAGATAAGTTCTCGTAGATAGTCAAAGATAAAAGGGTACTTTTCCATTGGAAAACAAAGAAACTCTGAAGGGTGGCCTAGAACCATGGGTGCCGCAATGACACACTCGCATGGGTGAAAGGGTGGGCTTTTTCATTATGTGGGGTGCAACACGTTCAATTGATGTATCTTTGATGCTTTTAAGGAGTCATAGCTCATCACGAGCATGGCGAGAATTTGTAATTTTTTGGCCTTATCAATAAGACCTACTCACTATTGTGAATTTTGCTATTAGAAAAAAAAGGATAAAAGCCTTGCACTTGCAAATTATCACGACTTTTCCTTCTCTTCCTTATTGTCGTTGCAATTGTGTAAGTCGATTTATACATTGAGGGGAAAAGCTTGTGCTTTAAAGGTTTTCTGGTGGACTCAACAATATGATGTGGACAAGTACTACGAGTAACATACTCAACAAAATAGAATAATTCACAAACACATGCATGGAATGCCAAAAATGAAAAATCAAATGCCTTCTCTTTCTTGAAATTATTGCAATTGTGCCCGTTGGTTTCTACATTAAGGAGATAAGCTTGTGCTTTAAAGGTTTTTTGGTGGACTCAATAATATGATGTGTACAACAACTTTTTGATAGGCCCCGCTTCCCAAAAGCAAAATGCACTAGGTAATATCTCTCTCTCTCTCTCTCTCTCTCTCTCTCTCTCTCACACACACACACACACACACACACACACATCTCTCTCTCTTACACACACTACAAACAAGAGCAACAACAATACCTATATATGCAACAATAGCCTTATCCTTTTTGCTTTTAGGTTTTTCTTTGTCATCCTTGGTGGAAGTAATCCATGGTAAGGATGATTTGAAATCCATGTACTCTTTTGCTAGTAGCTTCTTCAAATTTCGTGGAAAAGGGTTATTTGGGGGGATTTCATAAGATCCCACCTTTGGATTAGATGGAAAAAGAAGTAGTCTCAAATAATGGTATGGGGAAAAGTGGCAAGAGAAGAGGGTTGTGAGGAGTAAATGAAGTTATGCAAGGGTGAACAGAACAAGACAATATGTTTTTTAATATGCAAAGGTTTGTGAGAGGATTACCAACACACCTTAGGTGGAGTGATCACCGTGAAAACCTATACGTGATGCACAAATTCACATGTTTGATTGTGGAGTTAAAATCAATGAGCTTATTGTATATGTGATGCCTCGAGGGCAGTGTCTGGTGGAATCTTTAAAGATTCCACATAGCGGGAAGAGAGTAGACCGAGTAGTAGTAGTAGTAGTAGGCATTCTCAAAGATGCAAAATGTTGACACTGTAACGAGGAGGTGAATAGTTTATTCCTAAGTTTGTCTCATGATCATTGCCATTTACAAAGAAAATATCATGGCTTTCTCTTTTCTTCCTTTTAATCATCACGATTTTAAAAGAGATATAAATAAGAGAGAATCTAGTTTATATATTGAGGATAAAAGCCTTGCAACCCCTCATTGGGTCGTCCTAAAACTTGTGGATATGATAGAGGAGCTCGCTCAAAAATGCAGCTGAGCAATAGAATCCATGGAATGGGGAGAGATGTCAAGGTGCTTCCACAATTCTATATCTCATTGGCCACCTTGGCCCTCCAAGGCTAGAGGCATCTTTCTTACCCATTTTTGGAGGGAAGTTGTTAAAAAACTTAATAACAAGGGCAAACTCTAGGACTATAGCAGGAGCTGCTAGAGAGGAACAAAGCAAGTAGCTCGACAGTTCAACTTCAGTGGGACAAAAAGTTTACACAATAGAGCCCTTGAGTAGCCTAACAAATGGTATCTACCAAACTATGAATCCAAGTTTAGGTGGACAGCTTGGCGGTGGCCACAAAGTTAGGATGTATACCTTGCCCTTATGGCCTCAAAGGATTGGTTCTTCCTGTTAACAAGCGTTTAGGCTTAAACCGAGTCTCAAGATGAGAGACAGTCATGAAGAATATATGGAACCCTCAGTGGCCGCATGGGATGGAAGTTTTCTTATGGAAGGTACTTTGGGGAGCCATGTCGATTGGAGTGAAGCAGTTGCCATGGAAATTGGTATAGATAGATGCTCGCAATACAGATCGGCTTGTGAAGATCTCCCTCACCTTTTCAAGGAGTACCTGACGATATTTGGGCGTGTAGGAAAGATCTTCGAGTGGATCCCGAGAACCTGGAAAAGAGGATTCTTCAAGAACAATCTCTTCATAGGAGGAAAGGTGTTCCAGAACCATGCATTGCTCATCGCTATGCAAGTCATGAGATATTACTACTTCAAACACGTTTGGAAGGCAAGAAATTGTGGAATCTTTGAGAGCCCCATAGAAATAGATAAGTTCTCGTAGATAGTCAAAGATAAAAGGGTATTTTTCCATTGGAAAACAAAGAAACTCTGAAGGGTGGCCTAGAACCATGGGTGCCGCAATGACACACTCGCATGGGTGAAAGGGTGGGCTTTTTCATTATGTGGGGTGCAACACGTTCAATTGATGTATCTTTGATGCTTTTAAGGAGTCATAGCTCATCACGAGCATGGCGAGAATTTGTAATTTTTTGGCCTTATCAATAAGACCTACTCACTATTGTGAATTTTGCTATCAGAAAAAAAAGGATAAAAGCCTTGCACTTGCAAATTATCACAACTTTTCCTTCTCTTCCTTATTGTCATTGCAATTGTGTAAGTCGATTTATACATTGAGGGGAGAAGCTTGTGCTTTAAAGGTTTTCTGGTGGACTCAACAATATGATGTGGACAAGTACTACGAGTAGCATACTCAACAAAATGGAATAATTCACAAACACATGGAACGCCAAAAATGAAAAATCAAAGCCCTTCTCTTTCTTGAAATTATTGCAATTGTGCACGTTGGTTTATAAATTAAAGAGATAAGCTTGTGCTTTAAAGGTTTTTTGGTGGACTCAATATTCCTTTTCGCCGGAATATTATGGCCGGACGGCGGTCGGAAAGTGGTCAGAAAACAATCGGTCGGTTGGCCAGTGGCCGGTGGTCGGAAGTCAATGACCGGTGGCCGGTGGTCGGAAGTCAATGGCCGGTGGCCGGAAGTCAATGACCGGTGGCCGGTGGTCGGAAGTCAATGGCCGGTGGCCGGTGGCCGAATTCAATGGCCGGTGGCCGAATTCAAAAGCGGACTTGCCTTCTCAAGGGCGGCCACACATGGGCGGATTGGAGGGTCCGATTTGGACTTATTCGCACAAGGGCGGCTACACATGGCTGTCTCTCATAAGAGAGGGCTGCCCTTTTGGCCTATAAAAGGAGGCCATTTCTACACACATTTCATAGTGTGAAGTTGATGCAACAAGGTGAGTGTGAGGTGGTGAGAGTGAAGCAAGGCGGGAGCTCCATTAAGGGTATAATCCCTTTGTAAATTACTTCTTGTTTTGAAGTACTAAAGCCATTGAGTGGCTGCTTTCCTGTGGACGTAGCTCACATTGGGTGAACCACGTATATCGTGTGTACTCTCTCTCTCTCTCTCTACTCTATAATCTCGTGTATGTAAATCTGTCTCTCTCCATTAATTAATCTACTCAATTATCTATTTAGCTACGCCTTATTTTCTAACAACTGGTATCAGAGCAAGGTTTGCTCTTAGCTAAATTATCTCAAGGAAAAGATTCCTTGAATTGAGTGGGAGTTATGGCGGAGGAAGGGAAGCTCAAGATTGAGAAGTTCAACGGCAAAAACTACCAACATTGGAAGATGCAGATTGAAGACTATCTCTACCAGAAGGACCTCTATTTGCCACTAGGCGGTCTTGCGAAGAAGCCCGCAACAATGGCAGATGAAGCATGGATTGTCCTTGATCGAAAGGCACTGGGAACAATCCGGTTAAGCTTGGCGTCAACGGTGGCCTTCAATGTTTCGGAGATGAAGACCACCGAGGACTTGATGAAGTCACTTGACGACTTCTACGAGAAACCATCGGCATCCAATAAGGTATTTCTTATGAAGCACTTGTTCAATCTAAAGATGGCAGAGAATGGTTCAGTTGCAGAACACCTAAATGACTTTAACACAAACATAAGTCAACTTCGATCAGTGAAAATCAATTTCGATGACAAAGTGCGAGCTCTCCTTATACTATCATCTCTACCGGATAGTTGGGACAGCCTTGTGATGGCTGTAAGTAATTCTATCTCTAGAACAAATACTCTTAAGTTTGATGATGTTGTGGGTGTTCTCCTAAGCGAGGAAATGCGAAGGAGAAGCACAGGAGAATTTTCAAGTGCTGCACTATCAGTGGAAACAAGAGGAAGGCCTAAGGAGAGGTTCAAAAACCAAAAGGGTCGTGATCGCTCAAGGCGGAGCAAGTCACGCACAAAGTCAGTTCTTGAATGTTGGAACTGCGGCAAGAAGGGCCACGTCAAGAAGGATTGCTGGTCCAAGAAGAAGAAGGAGACAGAGTCTCAAGACAACAAGCCAACATCGGAGGCCAATGTGGCAGGTAAAGTAGAGCAAGATGCTCTAATTCTCTCATTAGACAATGTGTCTAATTCCTGGATAGTAGATTACGGGGCTTCATTCCATGCGACACCACACAAGCAACATTTCCAAGACTACACCAAAGGTAATTTTGGGTATGTATACTTGGGAGATGATGAAGCTTGTGAGATTGTCGGCAAAGGTACAGTTTCTATCAAAACTGCTAACGGAAATGAATGGAAGCTTAAAGATGTTAGGCATGTTCCTTCTCTTCGCAAAAATTTGATCTCTACAGGACAATTGGACGATGAAGGTCACAACATTGCATTCGGAAACAAACAGTGGAAGATCTCAAAGGGATCTTTGGTGGTTGCCAAGGGTGAAAAAGTCGGTACACTTTACTTGTGTGCTGTTAGCACGCAACCTTCAGCTTGTGCAGCAACTACAGAAGTTGACAGTGCGGTGTGGCACTACCGACTTGGGCATATGAGTGCCAAAGGAATGCAAATCCTTCAAACAAAGAAGCTTCTACCAGGTTTGAAAGAAGTGGACTTAGAGTTCTGTGAAGATTGTGTTTATGGTAAACAAAAGAGGGTAAAATTTCAAAAATTAGGAAATGAAAGAAAAAATAAAAAACTTGAGTTGGTTCATTCTGATGTTTGGGGTCCTGCAAGTACACCATCACTTGGTGGCTCATTGTACTATGTAACATTCATAGACGATGCGACTAGAAAAACATGGGTTTATGTCATGAAGAATAAATCCGATGTATTTTCCATATTTCAAAGGTGGAAAGCCTTTGTGGAGAATGAAACAGGTACCAAGGTTAAATGCCTCAGATCCGACAATGGAGGCGAATATTGCAGCCAAGCTTTTGAAAGCTTTTGTGCTAGCAATGGCATTTGGAGGCAAAGGACAACCCCAAGGACACCTCAACAAAATGGGATTTCGGAAAGGATGAACATGACAATCATGGAACGAGCACGAAGCATGCGGCTACATGCAGGCCTACCGCTTGAGCTTTGGGCGGAAGCTGTAAGTACGTCTGTGTACTTAATCAATCGGTCACCCTCAACGGCATTGGATGGGGGAGTTCCAGAAGAGGCATGGACAGGTAAACCGGTGAATTATGCATTTCTCAAAGTGTTTGGGTGTGAGGCTTTCATGCACATAGATAGAAGCCTAAGATCAAAGTTAGATGCAAAGTCCAAAAAGTGTTTCTTCATTGGCTATGGAGAAGGAGACTTTGGGTATCGCCTATGGAATCCTGAAGATGGTAAAATCTTAAGGAGTAGGGATGTAATTTTTAACGAACAAAATATGTACAAAGATTACTTGGAAAGAAAACAAACAAAAGAAACAGGTGATGAGTACATGGAGCTTGAGGATGGTGAAGACTCAAGGACTGCAAACGGTGACAATGTGCAACAACGTCAACCAAATGAGGAGCCTCAACCTATTCCCCGAAGATCTACAAGAGCAAGTAGACCTCCAGAAAGGTTTGTTCCTTCCTTCAACCATCTCTTGATCTCAGATTCTGGAGAGCCGGAATCATATGAAGAAGCTATGCAACATGAATCCAAAGAAGAATGGACGAAGAGCATGCAAGTGGAGATGGACTCACTACATTACAACCAAACATGGGAGTTGGTTGAGTTGCCTAAAGGTAAGTGGGCACTTCAAAACAAATGGGTGTACAAGATAAAGGAAGAAGAAGGGAAGAAAAGGTACAAGTCTAGGCTTGTGGTAAAAGGTTTTTCTCAAAAGAAAGGTATTGACTTCAATGAAATATTTTCTCCTGTTGTAAAAATGAACTCAATTAGGCTTGTCTTAAGCCTTGTGGCTGCTCATGATCTAAATCTCAAGCAAATGGATGTAAATACGGCATTCCCTCACGGTGACTTAGAGGAGGAAATCTACATGCTTCAACCAAAGGGGTATGAAGTAAAAGGTAAGGAGAAAATGGTTTGCAGATTAAAGAAGAGCTTGTATGGTTTAAAGCAAGCATCAAGACAATGGTACTTGAAGTTTGATCGATGGATGTTGGATCATGGATTCACAAGATGCAACTCGGATCACTGCGTCTACACGAAGAATTTGGGAGATGGGAAATTCATCATCCTAATGTTGTATGTTGATAACATGTTGATTGCAAGTGCTAACATGCAGGACATCAAAGACCTAAAAGAGGAGCTGTCCAAATCTTTTTCAATGAAAGATTTAGGTGCTGCAAAGAGGATACTTGGTATGAAAATATCAAGGGACAGGACGAAGAAAACAATAAAGCTATCTCAAGAAGATTACATCAAGAAGGTACTAGAAAGGTTTGCAATGCAAAATGCAAAACCAGTTTCTACACCTTTGGCTGGTCATTTTAAACTAACGAAGGATATGTGTCCAAAGACACAAGAGGAGATAGCCTATATGTCTAAAGTTCCATATGCTGCAGCGGTAGGTTCTCTAATGTATGCTATGGTCTGGACAAGGCCAGACATTGCACATGCAGTGGGAGTTGTGAGTAGGTTCATGGACAACCCAGGTAAAGAGCATTGGCAAGCTGTGAAGTGGATACTTAGGTATCTAAAAGGGACAACAACAAATGCTTTGTATTTTGGAGGAACTGATATTTTTCTAGAAGGGTATGCTGATGCAGATATGGCAGGTGATAAAGATACTCGAAGGAGCACTACTGGCTATGTGTTCACGGTTGGAGGCACAGCAGTAAGCTGGGCTTCAAAGCTGCAGAAAGTGGTTTCACTTTCTACCACGGAAGCAGAGTATGTAGCAATGACGGAGGCAAGCAAAGAAATTTTGTGGCTTCACAGATTCTTAGAAGAGCTTGGATTCAAACAAGACAATTGTGTCTTGTACAGTGATAGCCAAAGCGCTATCCATCTTGCGAAGAATTCAGCCTTTCATTCAAGGACAAAGCACATTGAGGTGAGATATCACTTCATACGCACTCTTTTGGAAGAGGGACAACTAAAGCTAGGAAAGGTGCATACAAGTGAAAATCCTGCAGACATGTTTACAAAGGTGGTCAACAAGGAGAAGTTGAGCTTTTGCTCATCTTCAATCGGCATTCAAGGATAAGAAGCCAGAATGGAAAGCAGTCACAGGTTTGGTTTGGAGATCAGTCTCCAAGTGGGAGATTGTTAAGTATGGAGCCTGATTTACCCTTGTAATTTTCTGTGGTAAAAGCGCACATTTGTAAGGCCCCCATTATGAGGAGAAGCCATCGTGCGTGAAGGAAAATCACTCACCGGAAACCAAAATTTTCACGGACAAGAATCAGGGGCAACTTTA
This sequence comes from Adiantum capillus-veneris, assembly GCF_014529385.1. Lineage (NCBI taxonomy): Eukaryota > Viridiplantae > Streptophyta > Polypodiopsida > Polypodiales > Pteridaceae > Adiantum > Adiantum capillus-veneris. The sequence continues at coordinate 8,433,632 of NC_140957.1, forward strand.
AAGGCCTCGGGGGCGGAGGCCCCTGAGACTTTTTTCGCCGGAATATTATGGCCGGACGGCGGTCGGAAAGTGGTCAGAAAACAACCGGTCGGTTGGCCGGTGGCCGGTGGTCGGAAGTCAATGACCGGTGGCCGGTGGTCGGAAGTCAATGGCCGGTGGCCGGTGGCCGAATTTAAAAGCGGACTTGCCTTCTCAAGGGCGGCCACACATGGGCGGATTGGAGGGTCCGATTTGGACTTATTCGCACAAGGGAGGCTACACATGGCTGTCTCTCATAAGAGAGGGCAGCCCTTTTGGCCTATAAAAGGAGGCCATTTCTACACACATTTCATAGTGTGAAGTTGATGCAACAAGGTGAGTGTGAGGTGGTGAGAGTGAAGCAAGGCGAGAGCTCCATTAAGGGTATAATCCCTTTGTAAATTACTTCTTGTTTTGAAGTACTAAAGCCATTGAGTGGCTGCTTTCCCGTGGACGTAGCCCACATTGGGTGAACCACGTATATCGTGTGTACTCTCTCTCTCTCTCTCTACTCTATAATCTCGTGTATGTAAATCTGTCTCTCTCCATTAATTAATCTACTCAATTATCTATTTAGCTACGCCTTATTTTCTAACACCTTAGGTGGAGTGATCACCGTAAAAACCTATACGTGATGCACAAATTCACATGTTTGATTGTGTAGTTAAAATTAATGTGCTTATTGTATATGTGATGCCTCGAGGGCAGTGTCTGGTGGAATCTCTAAAGATTCCACATAACGGGAAGAGAGTAGACCAAGTAGTAGAGTACTAGTAGTAGGCCTTCTCAAAGATGCAAAATGTTGACACTATAATAAGGAGGTGAATAGTTTATTCCTAAGTTTGTGTCATGATCATTGCCATTTAGAAAGAAAATATCATGGCTTTCTCTTTTCTTCCTTCTAATCATCACGATTTTAAAAGAGAGATAAATAAGAGAGAATCTAGTTTATATATTGAGGATAAAAGCCTTGCAACCCCTCATTGGGTCGTCCTAAAACCTGTGGATACGATAGAGGAGCTCACTCAAAAATACAGCTGAGCAATAGAATCCATGGAATGGGGAGAGATGTCAAGGTACTTCCACAATTCTATATGTCATTGGTCACCTTGGCCCTCCAAGGCTAGAGGCATCTTTCTTACCCATCTTTTGAGGGAAGTTGTTCAAAAACTTAATAACAAGAGCATACTCTAGGACTATAGCAGGAGCTGCTAGAGAGGAACAAAGCAAGTAGCTCGACAGTTCAAATTCAGTAGGACAAAAAGTTTACACAATAGAGCCCTTGAGTAGCCTAACAAATGGTATCTACCAAACTATGAATCCAAGTTTAGGTGGACAGCTTGGCAGTGGCGAATGAATAGACATTTCCTAAAGCTACAAAATAAGGATGTATATCTTGCCCTTAGGGCCTCAAAGGATTGGTTCTTCCTGTTAACAAGCGTTTAGGCTTAAATTGAGTCTCAAGATGGGAGACAGTCATGAAGAATATATGGAACCCTCAGTGGCCGCATGGGATAGAAGTTTTCTTATGGAAGGTACTTTGGGGAGCCATGTCGACTGGAGTGAAGCAGTTGCCATGGAAATTGGTATAGATAGATGCTCGCAATACAGATCGGCTTGTGAAGAGCTCCGTCACCTTTTCAAGGAGTACCTGACCATATGTGGGCGTGTAGGAAAGATCTGCAAATGGATCCAAAGAACCTGGAAAAGAGGATTCTTCAAGAACAATCTCTTCATGGGAGGAAAGGTGTTCAAGAACCATGCATTGCTCATCACTATGCAAGTCATGAGATATTACTACTTCAAACACGTTTGGAAGGCAAGAAATTGTGGATTCTTTAAGAGCTCCATAGAAATAGATAAGTTCTCGTAGATAGTCAAAGATAAAATGGTACTTCTCCATTGGAAAACAAAGAAACTCCGAAGGGTGGACTAGAACCATGGGTGCCGCAATCACACACTTGCATGGGTGAAAGGGTGGGCTTTTTCATTCTGTGGGCTTTTTCACTGTCAAGTGATGTATCTTTGATGCTTTTAAGGAGTCATATCTCATCACGAGCATGGCAAGAATTTGTAATTTTTTGGCTCTATCAATAAGACCTACTCACTAGTGTGAATTTTGCTATTAGAAAAAAGGATAAAACCCTTGCACTTGCAAATTATCACGACTTTTCCTTCTCTTCCTTATTGTCATTGCCATTGTGTAAGTTGATTTATACATTGAGGGGAGAAGCTTGTGCTTTAAAGGTTTTCTGGTGGACTCAACAATATGATGTGGACAAGTACTACGAGTAGCATACTCAACAAAATGGAATAATTCACAAACACATGGAACGCCAAAAATGAAAAATCAAAGCCCTTCTCTTTCTTAAAATTATTGCAATTGTGCACGTTGGTTTATAAATTAAAGAGATAAGCTTGTGCTTTAAAGGTTTTTTGGTGGACTCAATAATATGATGTGTACAACAACTTTGAGTAGCATACTAAACAAACTGGAATGATTCACAAACAATTGGAACACCAAGAACAAAAAATTGCTTGATGCTCCACTAAGAACTATTAAAGGTGTGTTAATTGTATACACTTGTTTCGATCTCAATCAACATGCGTGGCACCTTACTTCATGACCCCAACTTCTTGATAGGCCCCCCTTCCCAAAAACAAAATGCACTAGGTAATCTCTCTCTCTCTCTCTCTCTCTCTCTCTCTCTCTCTCTCTCTCTCTCTCTCTCTCTCTCACACACACACACACACACACACACACACACACATCTCTCTCTCACACACACACACAGATACACACTACAAACAAGAGCAACAACAATACCTATATCTCCAACAATAGCCTTATCCTTATTGCTTTTAGATTTTGCTTTGTCATCCTTGGTGGAAGTAATCCATGGTAAGGATGATTTGAAATCCATGTACTCTTTTGCTAGTAGCTTCTTCAAATTTTGTGGAAGAGGGTTATTTGGGGGGATTTGATAAGATCTCACCTTTGGATTAGATGGAAAAAAAAGTAGTCTCAAATAATAGTCTGGGGAAAAGTGGCAAGAGAAGAGGGTTGTGAGGAGTAAACGAAGTTATATAATGGTGAACAGAACAAGACAATATGTTTCTTAATATGCAAGGGTTTGTGAAAGGATTACCAACACACCTTGGGTGGAGTGATCACCGTAAAAACCTATACGTGATATACAAATTCACATGTTTGATTGTGTAGTTAAAATCAATGAGCTTATTGTATATGTGATGTCTCGAGGGCAGTGTCTGGTGGAATCTCTAAAGATTCCACATAACGGGAAGAGAGTAGACCAAGTAGTAGAGTAGTAGTAGTAGGCCTTCTCAAAGATGCAAAATGTTGACACTATAATGAGGAGGTGAATAGTTTATTCCTAAGTTTGTCTCATGATCATTGCCATTTACAACTAGAATGCCAAGCTTGATTGCCAAGCTTTGGAGGAGAAGGCATGAAGTTGGAGAGTGTTTGAATGAGTTATTGAGAAGCAATAGCAAGGAATACTATTGCAATTAGAGAGAGCTTTGCTTTGGTGCTTGGATGTTTATGGATTTGGTACCTGGATGTTTATGGAAATGAATGGAGACCAAGGGCACCATTGTATATACTATTTTTTTTGCATCGAAGCATTGAAGAAGAATATACATTAGTAAAAAGAACATAGAAGTGAAAGCTTAGAGAGAGAGAGAGAGGGAGGGAGTGTGTGAGTGCGCTTATTTTAATGTCGACAAATGATGTGAGTGTTAGTTAGCAAAATTCACTCATATATACAGGAATTTATGTACTGTTTTGTTTTGAGAGAGAGAGGGAGAGAGAGGCAGGCCTTTTTTTTATAAAAGAGAGAGCCAGGGAGAGCTTATTATTTGTTTTGCTCAAATCTTGTCACTGGAAATAGTATAGTAAAAAGTTGATGAATCAAGAATGGAACTAAGCAAACGGGAGTTGGTAAGACTTTGAATGAAGCATGCAATGACTTCTTCACAATGAAACGGACAGAACTTCTGTGGAGAAGAGGAGGAGGAGTAGGTAACAACACATATTAGTGGGAGATTGTGATGCACGAAGCAAGGGCTATATCGGTAAGATGATCTTCAAAGTTGCGCGTGTGACTAACTGGTTGACAGGAAAATAGCGCAAAACGAAATGTTTAGCTGACTGAAGGTGGTTGGCGACCACGTTAGAGTAATTCAATTCTATAGTCTCGACTAGGCCGAGCACGTCCGCAATCTGCACGAACAACATACAATGGTGTTTTGTGGAGCAACCAGATAGCATGGCGATGTCGATGGTGATTTCTTGACCGAATGTGTTCCAAGTGATGTAATGTGGATGCCATGGGGTAGGTGGTTGAACTGACCATGGAATGAACTCAGTCCATTTATGCATGTAGTGTCTGAGCACCCGCTCTTGCAAATGTGGGTAAAGACAGTATTGCAACTTATACATTGCAATCTCAAATTCAGGCTGCTGCTCGATCAGATCAGCTGGGATCGGCCTACCCATTGAAAACTGAAAAGAAAAAGCATTTAAATCAAAGAAGCTGATAAGTAGTCAAGTCTGTCACAATCTGAATGAAAAAAGAAAGACATTGTTGTAGCCAATGATTAACGTTATATGACAAAGACAATGAACAAAGCAATTAAATGAAGATGGCATAAGTTCGCAACTATATTTTCTTGTTTTTTTCAAAAAATAATATATTATCAACCTTGGTGGATGTCCAGAACAAGTGTTATAACCTAATGCAGTTGTTGTTTTGTGTTGTTTAATATGTTGAAGACAGCATTTGTACATTTATAATTTTTTTTGTAAAATATATAAGTTGTTGCTACATGATTTGTCTCTTATTAGCTGATAATTTTTTGTAGAAGTATTAGACATGGGGTTGCTGGAATGGATTGTCTGTTTCTCTTGATGTTATTGCAAGACATCTAGGTAATGTGGACGGACTAGTATGGTGATCAGTCATTGAGCTGCAGCACATGTAGCAATTGAATCCTAAAATTTGAAAGCTGAATGATGTTCATGTAGAGGAAAGCAAGAACATAAGCTAAACATAATATGATATCGGGAAAAAAATTGCAGAACATAACCTGAATAGAACACAACATAAAGAAAGTCTCATAGATAATAGAGAAGCATAACATAAAAATTACCACAGATATTAGAGGAAAAGACTCTTGAGAAGTGATTGAATACAGAAGAGAGAACTGAATGGGAGATGCTACCTCAGAACAAAGATTAAGTTTCATTGCACGCTATATTTTTCTATGGTGTTTTAAATAATAGTATTTCTTGCAGTTTGGAGGATGTCCCTTCAAATTATTGTATCCTTTCGTGGACGTTGCATCTTGAGTAATTATCTCTTGTGCTTCCAGTGCAATAGCAGTGCTCCTATCGTGTGTATTTTGCAGTACATGAAACTCAAAGTTTTGACAAAATGGGGGAAAGGACGACACATCATGTTTCATCCGTTTTGGTGGATCTGCCATGTGTGCTCTTTTCGTAGCTTCAAAATCGAATGTCATGCCTATATAAACACGGTTATTGATTTTGCACCTAATGGAGTAAACTACGTAGTTCTCTTCATCTGTCGTTGTCTTTTGGGAGTTGGAACAGCGTCGGAACGTGCTGCTTCCTCTTGTGAAGTTGTTATGATGTTGGGGATCTCCTTGTTGGTTTCGTTGTCGATGTCCTGCACTGAAGTGATGTGATGAACTAGTATGTAATCAGATAATAATCAAATAATTATATTGTATAAGGGGTGCATACGGTTACATGTAGTGGTTCAAGCTTTTGAAATGAATCAGTTGTCTGACCGAACCGGGCATGAAAAAGGTCCCTATTAAAATGCCATGTGAATTTCTCATCAGTTAAGATTGCTCTCTCATTGCCTTTGAATTCGTTCCCAAACTCTTTGACCATGTTGGAAAGTGCCTGGCTTGCTGTATTCTTGTCGAGAACGACCAATTTCTCGAGGGCAATTTTGTAACCGTAGTGTAGCATCTCGATTGCATAGGTGGTGATACCAGCAATCTTTGTGTTCAGTATTTCTTGGGCTTCTGTGTCTAGCAATAGTTTGTTTGACTCATCGAACTCAATGCCCAGCGATAGCAGTATCTCTTTTTGTAACCCTGTAGAAAAAGAAGGATAGATGTTGTAGAAGCAACCAAATTTGTTAACTTTTAGTGTTTGCAAAACGAGAATATGAAGAGCTCGAAGTACCTATTGCCAGCTTTAGCTCGTTATTTCTATATTCTTTGTTTCGATTGCTGCATTTATTGATGTATGAGTGGAGCAGTTGAGTCGTGCGGAACCCTTCGATGAATGCACTCAGAGCCTCGCCAGCCATATTTGCTAGGCGCATTTGATTTGAAGATGGGTATGTAGAATAATTGTTTTTTGGTTTTGAGGTAGCTGCGATGTTGAAGAATTTATCGAATATCTGAATGACAGAGAAAGAGAAATATGATGGTTGAGTTTTGTACATATTGAATGGCATAAAATGTAGCTACAAAATAGATTAATTTGAGGAATGGTTACCTGATCGGTGTCCATGAGGAGATGCTGGAGGTTGTTACTTGCTATGAAGAAAATCTGCAGTCAAGAAAACTGTCGTCACATTGCACTAAGCTTACGAGATGAAAGACCGAAAGAGCTAGAGGACTTGTTTGTGAAAAAAAGCGAGGAAATGTCTAAAAATAAGTGAGGAAATGTTTAAAGACAAGCGAGGAAATGTCTAACCATTGGGGGAGAGTTCTACTGGCCAGCCAGAACATCCTTGGGGTTGGGATGTTCAATATTTTGAGATGGCGTCTTTCTGTCACTCGAGAGAACATGACGTATGCCAATCCTGGGGCAAAAGCTTGCTTTATAATGAGGATGGCTTTCTTTGATATCGTAGCTCCTTGAGATTTGTGTCCAGTGATTGCATACGCGAGTGACAAAGGGAATTTGCTTTTGTGGAACCATTTGCAATTGATTGCTGTAGCATGTTTAGTCCTTCGTATTGTCATGGTGGTATCAGTGGAAAGTAGCATTACTTCTATAGCAGCAATTTGACCGGTATTGTCGTATGAATAGGAAAGTATACGACAAGTGGATCCATTCGCAGCACCCATAGCCAAGTTAATGTTTTCTGTAATCATACATCTAGCCCCAATTGCAATATTGTCCATCTCATGGAATGCCTTGTCTTGGAGCCATTCTTGCAGCAATGGTTCGTCAAGAGCATTGGTTTTCAGTGGAATGGCAACAATATCAGATGCCGAGAAAGAATTTTGCAGAATCAAGTTGTTGTACTTATACACGTCTTCTCTATGAGTACATATCAGTGTAGTAGCGTCATCGATTACTCGCAGGAGTTCAGTTTCATTAATTACACACTGTGACAACGTTTCTTCTATTTGTTGTTCTGTTGGTTGCTTGACACGGATCATATCCAAGAATTGGACATAAGTGGGGTCTGCAGCATGGCGAAATGAGAAGGTCATGTTGTGGGTAGTGGTTGTAGCGATGTAAGGTGAGTTTTGTATACTGCAAACATGGCATAATGGCTCCTGGTGATGGCAGACTGGAGGAAGTTGCGCCAAATCCCCAAAAAGCAATATGAGCTTCTGACTGAATGGGTCAAGAAGTGTTCCGTTGGTGATGTTAACTATCTGGTGAATGACCATATTAAAGATTGTACTCGTTAGCATTGATATCTCATCTATGATAATGACGTTGGCACCATGTATAGCGACAAATATTTCATCTGTTGGATGAATTGCTTGTGGAAAATGTTGCTTAGAACAAGGGATCCTAAATTGATAGTGGACTGTAGTTGCAAGGCTGCTAGGGCGAGCGGCCGCTGCTCTAGTTGATGCAGTCAGTGTGACGCCCTCGTTCGGGGCGTCGCGGAAACGGGGCCGCGCCGGCTCACCTGCGATGCAAACGGGACCTGCAGGCAAGCAAACGCACGTACAAGAACTCAACTTGAAAACTGAACGCAAGAGGGACACGAGAATGAGGGACGCGAACGCATGATCAATTTCATAAGAAAGTGCCGAATACAAGGGACGCAAGTAATCACTTGAAAACGGGGCTGGAAAGTTGGGGGAAGTGGCACATACTTCCCTTATATACTCCCCCGGGTTGAGAGAGCTTGACGCCCACGTCAAGCCGGGGTTTTGAGGCGTGCCGATACAAAAGTTGGTGCCGAGGTTGAGGGGTGGATATTTACAAAGATGAGAGTTTGTTGTTGTTCCCACAATGTCTAGCTACCTAGGGTGTTGCTATTTACAAGGGGGTTGAGGACTATTCTATGTGGTATCATGTTGATCGATGTCCTCCTCTTCAGTGGGCATGTTGTAGAATCGGAGCACAAGGGGTCGTCCGAGACGGAGCATGATTTCTTCAGGTACCCAAGTGCATTCCGTCATGGGTCGGTTGCGCCACTTGACATAGAATAGTTGTCCCCGGCGCCCAAAGCGCGACTTTAGGATGGCCTCCGGCTCATTGGGCGGGCCATCCTTTACATATTCGGGGACATTCCGACCATAGGTGCTATCCGGTGCAAACCTTTTGAGGAGACTTACATGGAAAGCGTTGTGGATGTTGATTTGTGGGGGTAGCTCCAGCTTGTAGGTGACGTCGTTGTAGCTTTTGAGCACCTTGTATGGCCCGTAGAATCGGTGGTTGAACTTCGGGGAGAGGCCTTGAGGTAGGTTGATATTTTGGGAGCTTACCAGTACCAAGTCACCTTCTTGGAACAGCTCGGCCGGTCTTCTCTTTTGGTTGGCATATTTGGCTATGCGTACCTTGCTTTGCTCGAGGCTCTTCTTTGCGCTTTGCATGCGTGTTTGCCATTGCTGCAAAAACTCTTCACATTCCAGATCCTGGGCATGCACGTCGCCGGTTGCCAGTGCAAGAGGGGTGATGACTTCTTTACCTGTGGAGAGCTCGAAGGGGGTGTAGCCAGTGCTGCTATGAATGGAGTTGTTGTAGTGGAATTCCATGATGTCCATGTATTCGGACCAGTCCTTTTGATCCGCTTTGACGTAGTTGCGGATGTAGTCTTCAATGCCTTGGTTGACTCTTTCTGTTTGGCCATCGGTTTCTGGGTGGTAGGCGGAGGAGAAGCGGAGTTGGGTTCCTAGCAGTTTGAAGAGCTCGCGCCAGAGGTCGCTGAGGAAGCGGGTGTCGCCATCAGAAACTATGGCTAATGGGAGGCCGTGGTATTTGAATACTTTGGCGAAGAAGTGTTTGGCGACTTGATAGGCTGTGACGGGAGGCTTGGCTGGTATGAAGTGAGCCTGCTTGGTGAAGTAGTCGACGACCACGATGATGGTGGTGTGGCCGTGGGAGGGGGGGAGGTCGACGATGAAGTCCATACTTACCATGTCCCAAGGCCGGGAGGGTGTTGGCATTGGGTGGAGGAGGCCAGCAGGCTTGACTCTTTGAGCTTTGACCAATTGACAGGTGGGGCAGGTACGCACGTAGTCGATTACGTCGTCCTTCATTTTGGGCCACATGTAATGTTGGTGGAGTTTGTCATAAGATCTTTTCTGGCCCCCATCTCCAGCTAATTTGCAGTCATGAGCCTCCCACATGAGATCTTTCTTGAGCTCGGGGTCATTGGGAATGTAGATTTTTCCATGCGCATAGAATAGGTTGTCTCTGACTTCAAAGAGACCCACTGCTGCTTTACCAGAAATGTGATCGTGGAGCATGCGGAGAACAGCCGGATCAGCTTTCTGAGCGTCGAGGATGCGCTGGCGTAGCGTGCTGGTTGCTGAGGAGATAGCATTGAGAGTAGGCATTCTGCTGAGTGCATCGGGCATGACATTTGTGGAGCCCGGTTTATGGATGATCTCGATGTCATACTCGGCCAGTGTATCTTGCCACCTGGCTTGCTTGGGGGTGAGTTTTGGTTGGGTCTGGAAGTACTTGAGTGAGATGTTGTCTGTGTAGACCTTTGTGTGCTTGTCTTGGACATAGTGTCGCCACTTTCGGAGGCAGTGGACGACAGCGAGCATTTCCTTCTCATGTGTAGTCCATCTTGTCTCTACATCGGTGAACTTGTGAGATTCATAGGCGATGGGTTGCTGTTCCTGCATGAGGACGCCGCCAATGGCACCATCTGATGCATCTGTGTGTACTTCAAAGGATTTTGTGAAGTCGGGCAGTCGGAGGACAGGTGTACTGCACATGGCAATCTTCAGGTTCTCAAAAGCTTCTTCTTCTCTGGGTGTCCATTGGAAAGGTTTGTGGCCTTTCGTGATTTCTGTAAGTGGGGCCGCAATCTTGCTGAAGTCACGGATGAATCGGCGGGTGTACTGGCAGAAACCCACAAATTCTCGGACTTCTTTGATGGATGTTGGTGGGGCCCACTTGATGACAGCGTCAACTTTCTTAGGGTCCACCATAATGCCTTCGGCTGTGACGATGAAGCCCAAGAACTCGATTTTCTGCACAGCAAACTCACACTTCTCCAGCTTGGCATATAGTTGGTGTTCGCGTAGACGTTGGAGTACTGCGGCCACATGCTTCTGGTGCTCTTCCAGCGTCTTGCTGTAAATCAGAAGGTCATCAATGTATGTGATGAGGAAATCATCTATCATGTCCCTGAAACTGTCATGTATGATTCTGCAGAACGTGCCAGGGCCGCCAGTGAGACCAAACCCCAGGACAAGCCATTCCCACGAGCCGTAGCGTGTGCGGAAGGCGGTCTTCGCAATGTCTTTGAGTGCGATGCGGACTTGGTGATAGCCTGAGCGTAGATCGATGCGCGTGAAGTACTTGGCGCCCTGTAATCTGTCTAGGAGGTCTTCCATCAGCGGGACTGGGTACTTGTTTTTTATGGTTATTTTGTTTAAGGCCCGATAATCCACACATAGCCGCATCGAGCCATCTTTCTTTTTGACGAACAACACTGGGGCCCCAAAGGGAGAGTTGCTGGGCCGGATGAAACCTTGATCCTCCAATTCCTGTAGTTGCTTCTTGAGCTCTTTGAGCTCGGTGTCGTTCATGCGGTAGGGGGCCTTTGCCGGGGGGGTGCTACCTGGGATGAGGTCAATTTCGTGTTGAATTTGACGGGGAGGGGGTAAGCCGGGGGGGAGTTCTGGAGGCATGACATCCTTGTACTTTTGAAGGATGGGGGTCAGAGAGGGGTCACCCACTTTGACCTGCTCGATGCTGATGGTGTTGAGCCTAGCTGTGGGCTGTTCTTTTGCCTGCATGATGCAGAGGTGAACTTGAGCTCCTTTCTTGAGGGCCCGCTCTGCTTGCTTTGCACTCATGAGATTGAGTCTTGGTGAGGAGTGTTCCAGGACTTTTTGTTTGCCTTTCATCGCTGCTAACTGTGCCGGGTCCTGTCGGTTGATGGGAGCCGAGTTGGTTTGCCCATGCGCCTGACGGGTGAAAGCTTGACTTGTTGTGAGTCTGGCGCCTTGTACTGTCACTGCTTTGCCCTGATTATTTAGCAGTAATTGGTCCACCTTCATGCCTAGTAGAGCAATGAGGTACTTGTCGTTGAAGGAGAGACCAATGATTGCCTCAAAATCGTCCATTGGAACCACTATGAAATCCAGCCGACATGTGAATTCACCCAACTCGATCCTGACCTGACGAGCTGCCTTGACATTGTTATCCTTTCCTTGGGCAAACTTTACTGTCGTTTTGTTGACGGTGGTGAGACGTAGGCCCAGGCGCTCGGCGCATTGTGGCGACAGAAAGTTGTGTGTGGCGCCCGAGTCTACCATGATCCATTGCTTTTGGTATCCGATTGTTGCTTGAACATACAAGTTCTGAATGTCTGTTATTGCTGCTGCCATACACTTCGGGCGGAGGGACACTGCTCCAATCCGGGGTTGCTGGTTAGCCCCAGGACTAGCCAGTTCTTCGACGCTTATTCGGGGGGGGGAAGGTGGTTCTTCTATCTGGAGGGTGTTGACCCTGCTAGATGAGGATGCTGCTTGGTTGCGTTGGCGTACACACGGGAAGTAGGGACCATGCTCAAGCTTGCAGTCACGGCACCAGACACGATCGGTGCGCGGGTAGTTGTTGTTGCTTTTGTAAGTATTGGAGGAGAAGCTGCTCGATGTGGGGCTGTGAGAATTGCTTGCCAAAAAGCTCCGTGGTGGTGAGCGGGGTCCATTGCTTCTGTAACTGGGTCTAAACTCGCGGCCTCGCCCGGCAGATGGGTTAGGCCCATTATTGGGGGCAAAATTGTTGGGGCGAGGGTTGTGTGGAATGATACCCTGGGTTGAGTTTGTATCCCGTAGCTTCTCGGCCATGTTGGCGGCTACTTCCCAGGTGTTGGGATTCTGTTTCTCTACCTCGCGACGGGCCCAAGGCTTAAGGCCGTACAACAATCCATGTAGCCTGTCCGCTGTGTGCATGAGTGGGAGTTGCAGCATCAGGCGGCGGTATTTGACAACGTACTCTGATATGGGGCCGTCTTGGCGCAGATCGCGCCACGAATCTCTGACTTTGTTTCCTTCATTCTCTGGCACAAAATAGTTAAGCATGTCTCTTTGTAAGTCCTCCCAGTCCTCCCAGTGCTTTGAAGGTTGTTCACTGAAGAACCACACATAGGCGTCGTCAGCCAGGAAGGTTTTGGCCACTTGCACCCATCGGCGTTTGCCTATGTTGTTCCACTGCATGTAGTCTTCGACCTCACTGAACCACTTGTTGAGTGCCAGTGAGGTGCGGTGGCCTCGGTATTTCTCTGGGGGCAGGGGTTTGAATTTTCCCAGTCTGTTTTCGTCTTCTAGATTTCTCTCGGGGCTGTAGTAGCGCCCTTCACTTCGGTCATCCGGGTCATCTTCATCTTCGTCCACTGTCTCTAATCTCCCGGGCCGCGGTCGTCTTTGCGTGTTTCGCCGCGTGTTGACATTGCTTGGCCCCGGGCGGTCTTCATGTCGCTGGCCTAGCTGCGTTTGCAGTAGGTCGCTCAGGTTGGCAGACATCCTGTTTATTTGATGTTCTACAGAGGCCATGATGCGTGCCTCTAGTCTTTCTTCCATTGACTCTTGGTGGTCCTGTCGCGACTTTTTCTCTTTGTTCTTCTTCGGGGCTCTATGAAGCTCCGGTTCTGTCCTGTATCCTTCTTCATCTTCTTGATTTCCCGCCATTTGGTGTTCTTGTGGCCGAAGCCGAGGAGAAAAATCAGAAAATACCGAAAAATTGGGAAACTGCGAGAAACAACTTGAAAAACTTTGAAAACTATGAAACAGTGAGAAAAACGGGTCCAAAACGACGAAACTGCGAAACAATGCTCAAAACGGTGAAAAACCGGTCCCAAACGGTGTAAGACGGGGCAAAACGAGGTAAAACGCTGAAAAACGTGGAGAAACGCGTCAAAACGGGGCAAAACGCGGGTCAAACGAGGCAAAACGGTGAAAAACTTTGAGGAACGTGGAGAAAACGCACGGAAAGGGGCAAAACGGGGCAATTACGCAAGGAACGTGGTAAAACGGGGCAAAAACGGGCCGAAAACGCGGAGGAAACGTGAACAAAGCGAGGCAAACGGGCCGAAAACGTGGTGACAACCACGGGCCGCGGGCCGACGTCGGGTCGGCGGGGACTCGAGCCGAAGCTCTGATACCAAGTGTGACGCCCTCGTTCGGGGCGTCGCGGAAACGGGGCCGCGCCGGCTCACCTGCGATGCAAACGGGACCTGCAGGCAAGCAAACGCACGTACAAGAACTCAACTTGAAAACTGAACGCAAGAGGGACACGAGAATGAGGGACGCGAACGCATGATCAATTTCATAAGAAAGTGCCGAATACAAGGGACGCAAGTAATCACTTGAAAACGGGGCTGGAAAGTTGGGGGAAGTGGCACATACTTCCCTTATATATTTTTTATGAAGCTTGAGGTGAAAATTTTTATGAGGAATGTTTTTCCACATCCTGGAACGCCTGTAATGACATGGAGGCCATTACTCAGGCCTGATATACGATCGAAGATTTCTTGTTGTTGAGAGGTCAGAGCTGTATTGTTGGTCTCAGCGAACTCTTGCAGTAGCTTCAGCATTGTAGTACGACTTTGAGATACTCCTAGTTGAACTGTGTCATTCACTATACAAGTGAGTGGATCTTCACGATTGAGGATGAACTTTTGTTTTATGAGGTTTAAAGTGTGTCCTGTATTTTCAGAGATGAGCATATTGCGTTGGGTGTGTTCATTTATGTACATCTCCAAGTCTTCATCATGAAGAATGATCCAACGGATTTTGCACTCCAAGAAGTAAGAAGAGAGTGTGTTGGTTGGTGATAGAAGTTCCATCTCGTTCCTAAAGGGAAGTTTTTGCAACAAGACATTAAAGAAGAATCCCTCTGTTTGATGGCCAGGATCGTACTCTGTAAATCTGACGAGGCGTTGTTTCTCTATGATGCTGTTGTTGTACGCATCACGGAAACTCAGTACAGGAGTATGTTCGTGTGACTTTAGAATTTTGTATCTTCTGTGGTAGTCATAGAATGTCATCTTTTCAAAATGAAGGGGCCTTGCACAATATAAATCAATTGGATGCATGACTATAGTCTGGCTACGAGATAGCAACCTTTGCCGTAGTGATGGTGGAGAGGAGTCGATGTATTCAACCCGTTCACTTCTCATGATGATTGGAATCTTCAAACAGTTGATTGTTGCCTCTGTCGCAGATATTGGCTTTGATAATACAGAGGCTGCAATTAGTTGAAGCTTTACTTTGTCCAAGCCGTGAAGTCCAAGCCTTGCTGCATCGTCTGTGGAGAGGTTCAGTTTTCCAATGGGTTCTGGTTTCATTGCATATTTGAGAAGGTAATGCGATATAGATGAATTTGTGACTCTTTGAATATTCATGTGTGCCTTCCATAGGAGCAAGATTGTGGGATGGTACGGGATAACATTTCAATGGTCATACCCAGGGCGGTAGTAAAGCCATCTAGCAGTACAGGCATCCATAGTTGAAGTCGTGTTGTACTGTGGTTCAAACGGGAATCCGTATTTGCAAACTCTAGTTGATCCCATGACTCTGCAAGAGTCTTTGCATCTGTGTATTTGTTTTGTGGTAATGAGGGTTCGCAGCTCGGTGGTGAAGGTGTCTTGTGATTCTGCTGGTATGTACGCAGCAATCTCATTTGTAACTCGGCACAAATCTTCGTTAGAGATCCACAGTATAACATGTGCATGCAGTGAGCCTCGATTTTGCACTTCGTAGCGCACCATGTGATGCTCTACATGGCCAAGTATGCTGCTTCCATTGATGATGTGTTTATTTAGGAAAGCGTGCAAGTGAAGGTGAAATAGTGTTGCACACTGTACAGGGCAATCGTTCCACTTGAAGTCTTGGTTGTAGCCTTGAGCAACTTTTTCAATTGTGATGACTTCTTGCCATCTTGTTTGGGAAACCTAATCAGCAGTGAATGTCAAGAACAGATGTGGTAGTCCCCATGTGTCCACCATTGTTATGAGGTCTCTCAAGTTTCATCAATGCCATGGTGGAGTACCTGGCATTGTGGCTGGGAGATTGTATCGAATAATATGCTTCACTGCATCATGTGTAGATGCCGCGGTGTGCGCTCGTTTGTAGTTATCAATATCCCTTTGCAAAAATGTATTGTTTGTGGAGTTTACAATCATGATAGCTTGTTTCAATTGGTACATCATGAGCAAATATGGCTTGTACAATGTGTATACAGAGAAAGAACTTCCGATTCTCATTCTAATGTATTCACTGAAGTCGAATTCTCCTTGGTAGTTTCCTTTTCCTGTGGGAAAGAGGAAAGGGAATATCCCTGATTCTAATGTAATATCCTGCACTTCAGATTCATGAGACGGAAGTCCATTGTATTGAAAGTTGACTGTCCGCTCGCTTAGATAAGCGGTATCACGTATTTGTATGGAACCAAACTCGTGATTGTCTTTAGCAGTAAATGCAGTTCTCTTTGTTGTGCTGAACAAATTTTGCAATATGCTAATTTCACATTGTGCTTCTGCTTGTTGCATAAGTTTGAATGGATTGTTCTGTGAGTGGTCCCATACGATATTCTGTATAGCCGATGCTGATAGAATACAAATAGATGTCCTTTTGTTTGGCTGCTCAGCGATGCACCGGTACTGCTAAAGAATTGGATTATTGTTTATGTTATATGCTAGCACTACTGCTAGTGGCGTGTTTGCAAGTAACGAAGTTGGCCGAGACATGTTTTGCTTTGTCGACCAGCAGATTAGTGGATTGTCGAGTAGCGATCTTCTATCAAGCAAGCCTTTTGCAACCGCAGTTGCTGTTTTTGTGACGCTGATTGTAACATCGATGACGCTAAGGAGTTGCACAATTAGTTGATTTGTGTTTAGGATGGCTTGTATGTAGTCGGGTTGCAAGATGACAACACTGCTTGCTCTTGAACTTTTCGGGCAATCAAAATAGCAAGTCCAACTCACTTTGAGATTATGCATTGCAGTTGTTTGCAATAAGGTTGCATTTGCTAGCTTCGTGCGTGTGGCATTAAGACCATCGTTCTGGGTATCTTTTTTTGATAGGCTGCAAATGCCACAACTTCCGCAAATGCGAGCTGTGATGTTGCATTCTTCTTGCCAAGCCTCATAAATATATTGCACATTAAACCATGAAGAAGCAACAGGACAGAGTAGAGCTTTCCGTCTATTCATAGTTTGAAAAGCGGTGTATTCTTGGCATCTTTTGCGGGTAGCACGTAGCGTAGTAGCGATTGCCATTGAGAAGACCTACACTTAAATGCAATTGTAGACACAATAGATACAAGTTAGTCCGATTCAAATTAGAAGGGACTAATATAATGAAATTGGACAACAAAAAAAGAAGTAGAAGGGATGAATATAATGGAAGTAGGCAACAAATTAATGTTCAAAGAACTATTGCAAACCGTAATGGAACTTTCAGCTCAATAAATAAAAAGATCTTGACAGTTGCGATAAATTTTCTAGGATCAGTGGAAAAAAGAAATACACATTTCAGAGATGGGACGCAAGCATTGTTCGGGGTGCATATGCAAATATTCCAGATCTTTATCTAAATCAGCGAGCGTCTTTCTTTCAGACAGATTCTCCAGAAGGTAGGCATTGTTGATTATATTCTGTATGGCTTCAATCTCTATAGCAGTACTTGTTTGCATCAAGTTAAGTTTTTAATACACACAAAATTCGTTGCAGAAAATACCGTGCTGATTGATGACCCATGCAAGTGCATATACATCGGTTGATTTGCTCCAAGGGCATGTAGATCTGGTATTCAGTAGTTCGGCTGCTCGCCAAGGCCTCTTGGCATGCTCTTTTGGCTTATGAATATTTGTTGGTCTTCTCTCATACGGTGGTCGAAGGGCAAGACCCCAATCTATAATGCCTACTCTTGGTATTCCCTCTCTAGTGAAGTCTAGCATAATGTTCCAAGGGTGAAGGTCATTGTGAATAACTCCATTTTCATATGTAAATGCCAAAGATTTTATTACTGCATGAATCAAAGACGAAGCATGATTGATGATAAGCCTGCATTGTTGCAACTCCAGTTCAGTTGGTTTTTTGTGTTTTTGATCACCAATCGCAAGTACAATTTCATTGATGCTTCCAAAAGGTGTAGGCACACACTCCATCAAATCACCAAGGGAAGATCCATTGAAATAAGGAAATATAAGTATCCATGGTGATTGAATTGTATGTGCAAGAGCACGCACAATACCTCGGTGATTGAGGTCAACACTGCTCTCGATTGCGAATTATTTGAATTGTTGTTTTGCTTGACCTTTGAATTCCTTATAGCAATACACATTGCTGGACGGAAGGAAAGAAATCACTTCGATCTTGCATTCATAAGTGTCTCCATATGACCCAGATCCTAGTTTCCTTCCTCGTTTTATAGCCTCAAATGGAATGCCCAAGGTGACAGAGCAAAATGAGTTCAGTACAGTTTTCTGCATGTACAGACTAGACATCGATCCTCTAGTATCATTTCTTACTGAAGGTGTTCTGTGTGTCAATATTCCTTGCATTTTCCTTTTCAATCTTCCAACAGTTATACCAATGTTGTAATTTCTCCATTTGTATGCCCTCTGGTAAGTCAGCTCGCAGGTCGATAGCGCATTTTGGCATGTCTCCAACAATACTAAAGAGAAGATGTTGCACGTCACTAATATCTGCGCCCTCAAACTTCGAGGCTATCGAGCGGACCACTTCAGAGAGCAAGGCCTGCAAGCTCCGCTCATCTCGCAAGGTTGTTATTATCTCATCTAATGTGAGGGCATCCACTATACGCACTAATTGTGTGCGTAATCTCTTTTTCAATTGCACTGCTTGATCGGGAAGCATTTTACCTACAACCATTCAAACGACATTATGATGTATTGGCGAGAGAATTTATCACTTCACAGCTCAAAAGGGGAGCTACATTTCTTGCATCAATGACCAATATTGTACTGAATAAATTAGTGTCTATAAATGAATTTTGTAAATGACATCAAATAGTTGATAAAGTAGT